>NC_089507.1:8108964-8793964 GCF_036850995.1 Saccopteryx leptura | reverse complement strand
TGTAAATGAAAAAAACAAACTCCAATACAGTGTTCAACAGTTAGAAAATAAGAATGTAGTACATAAAAGAAAAAAAAGAGGTAGGGGGGAGGTGGGGAAGGAACGAAATATTAGACTAACAAGCTGTAATTGTAACAGAAACGCAGGTGAAACCAACCCCACGTCTCTGTCACTGTTACCCGTGGCCAAGAGGGTGTCCCCATTACAGTCCCTTCGTTCCCAATATTTATTTCTGTTTAAGAAGGGATAGTGATTTTCAACATCTCCAATTATTTTCATCATATAATTTATTTTAGTGTTCATTATTTAGTACATGAAAAGGCTCTTCAATTTTAAACATTAAGCAGAAATTATGAAAATAAAGTTTAAAAATCTGCGAAATTAAATATCTAAGTAATTAACATTGCAAAACTACTGATTTCTTTTCTAAATTCCAAAAATTGAGGTATAGCAAAGGAGATGTCATCAGTCAAAAAAAGTGTGCCAGAAAACAGCTGACTGCTGGAAAAATCTCTCACAGAGATATAAAAATAGTGCATAACAAATGTCAGATGGATCAAGGTTGGCAGGGTTAAGGATAGAAAAGAAGACTCCAAAAATTTGGAGGATCATGGTTAAGTAACAAATAGGGGACATTGACAAATAAATTAGTAAAAAGCTCTTCTGAAAACAGCATCAACTTTAAACATTAAAAACTTGAACCACAACCACAATAAAACAGCAGAGTTAGACATGAACCACGTATTGTACAGTACAAAAAGCACACCGTAGACAACCAATGTTCAGATCAACACTTTGCTCACATGAAGGATTGTCCCAAGGGGTTGCTCTAAGACAACACCCTTGTAATTTTCTCTCTTTAGAGTCAAGAATCTTAGCTCTGCATTTTAAAAAACATTTACCATTGTTGGTGCTTTGCTTAGATTGCAGAGTAACTCTTACATTAAAATAGAGGGGCTGGTTGCATTAAAAATGTTCTAAAGAGAAAAAACCTCCCTACCGGCATTCTACTAGTGTTCAGTACCAAGAGAAACACAGCTTGCGTAATCCCACGCCACTGCTCCCAAAACTGCAAGCAAAGTCGTTACCAAAATTCCTTCAACAAAATTCCTTAAAAAAGCAATTCTTAACCATTAAGAACAACAATGTTCCATGCAACAGTGACCCCAGTTTAGACAGAAGACCCCAATATACATAGGTCAAACATGTAAGCAAGTTCAAGCCAGATTTCACCATTGTCTTTAAGGTACAATTGAATTTTATGCAACTAGCCATCTGTGTATTTCCCCATCTCCATTTTGACTTTACTTAAATTGACTCAAGTTTTGCATTCTTCTATAAAGTTCACTTGTTTAAATATGGGCTTCTTGTGGGTCTTACATTTGGTGACTGGTTAGCAGTGTGCTGGCCATCTTTGGTTTATAAAGAATGTCATAACCATGAACTATCAAAGGGGCTCAAATCAACTTTCTTTAAAATTCTAGTATTTCTCTTTTATTCAGTCTTTATCTATACTAAATCACTGCACATGAATTAGAACCGCACATCACAAAATTGCACAGGGATTACAAATATTACATCCAGTCTGCATAAAATCGAATTCCACTACTGACCAGATCACAAAATGGCTGCACTCTCTAATCTAAAACTAATTTGCATATTGTACACATGTAGGACAATTTTTTAAACTTGAAGTCACAATAATGCATGCAAGTTTGCTTTTTTTAAACAAATTTTATAATTTGTTCATGCTACCTAGATTCAAGAGAGCTTTTTGTGAACGTTTGCAATACCTCACCTCTCATTAGTTAATAATTCTAGTGCATGCGTATGGTGTATACAGGTAAGTAAACATGCAAGTTTTTTCACATTCTAAAACTATGGCAGTTTAGGCCATATTGTGCTGCCTGCATTTATCTGCAATGCAGTGTGTCTCTAACGTTTTCAATCCCGTATTAACAGGTGGCATTTACACATAACACCTATATAGCAGCAAAGCTAATACAGCTTGTGATTAAAAATGTTTAAAAATAGCTAATAAATCAATTATCTTGAGGTATTATTTCTTGCAAGTCAAAATGGAGAGCAAAAAAATCAACCCTAATTTTAGTTTATGTATACACTGAAAATAGCAACAATAAAAATAAGCATTTGTAGCAGACATATTCCATCTTCACTATTATTTTGCTACCTTTGGTAAATTACTGGGGCGGATCTTGACGTTAAAAACCCACGTTTAGAAATAAGTGCACGCTTCACCCACTATATAGCAGCAGACTGTTTGCCCCTACGCAAAACATTCTCATATCTAATTTTAACTTTACATATAAAAATAACTTGGAAAAAATACAAAAAAACATTTTATTTTAACATGAAAATATCACAAAAATCAGTAAGCCTGAGATGTAGGGTTTTGGTGAAAAACAAGAGGCCCGTAGTGTTTTGGCTGCTGATAAAGATGCATGTATCGACAGCTGGGTGAACGCAGAAGATGCACTTATTTCTCCTGCATGTCAGTATCTTCAGACACAGTAAGCCACATGCAGCCTCCCCGTCCTGTCAAACAGAGGCAGGGGCGCTACTCCTAGTTCCAGCGGAAGTGGATCTGACGCGGGCGGTCAGCGCCTTCCTTGACCAATGGCTTGTGGAACTCACGTCCTGCACGCGAGTGGATATTTGCCCAACAAAACTCACAGTAATACTGCAGGCAAGTGACATTGGCACAAAAAAAGGGAGCAAATTTTCCACCACAGCGTGCGCCCTGGCATTCATCACACATCTGGTCATCGAGCACATATGGCTTCACCTCCACCTGGAAACAGGAGAATGTCCCATTAAAGTCTGCTTCAGAAATCAAGTTAGTAATAATTTAAAATGTTTACAGGAAAAACAACATCATCATTAACGATGAGACAGTAGGCAGTTCCCCAGAGAAATACTTTACCATATAGCAGGTTAAAAAAAATTTTGTTCTTTTTATATGATGTTTCATGTTCATAATTGACCACGTGATTAAATAAGCACTTGGTTTGGTAATTTTACTGTATTTTCAGTAACTTAATCTTCAGAGGACTATAAACTGAATGGTATTTACTATATTTTCCATTGACAGAAAATACTTTTAAAAACTATAAAAACCTGACTGATTTGCAAAACATTCCACCCTCGCCTTTCTTGAAGTTAACATCTTTAAAAAACCTGTGTGCTGTGTGTTAATATTTTCAGAGATGACTACATGTAAAAAGTAAAGGGATATCAAATAGTCACAGAAGGCAAATGGTTTTTGCATTTTTCCTTTCTCCCTCATCCCAGTACCACTGGGGAGACGGCGCCCCCAGCAGGCACTGGCCACGGCAGCCCCTCTCCGCTGCGGCCAGCGCTGTGCCCAGCTCCTAGTAGCTGGTCAGGACCAGGCTGTAGATCATGTTATAAAGGGCATGTCTAGATTTCTGTGGGTTTATAAGATAGAAAGTCAAAGTCCCAATGTGAAGGCCTGACTTGGTAGAAGACCTCAGATTCCAGTAAGGTTGGAACACTAAACCTCTTTTTTTTTTTTTTGTATTTTTCCGAAGTGAGAAGTGGGGGGGAGGCAGACAGACAGACTCCCGCATGTGCCCAACCAGGATCCACCTGGCATGCCCACCAGGGGGCAATACTTGGCCCCTCTGGGGCGTTGCTCCGCTGCAACCGGAGCCATTCTAGTGCCTGAGGCGAAGGCCATGGAGCTGTCTTCAGCGCCCGGGTCAACTTTGCTCCAATGGAGCCTTGGCTGTGGGAGGGGAAGAGAGAGACAGAGAAAGGAGAGTGGGAAGGGTGGAGAAGCAGATGGGCACTTCTCCTGTGTGCCCTGGCCAGAAATTGAACCCAGGACTTCCATAGGCCGGACCAATGTTCTACCGCTGAGCCAATCGGCCAGGGCCCTGAATGCTAAACCTCTTAACCTCATCTGTTAACTGAGGATAAAAGAACCTGCCTCACAGAGTGAAGACTATGCAAATGAAAGCATTTAAGAGAGGGCTTGGCACAGGATAAATACTCCACAAATTAGCATTGGCTACTATTAGCTAAGATAGCCTTGCTTTCTTGCTTGTAATAACTTTATGAACGAAGAGGGCCAGGCGGCCTAAGATCTCAGCTTTCCCTGAGGAGAGCAGAGAAAACAGTATTTTAAGAGCTAGGTTTGAGGTAAGGTAGTGTTTGCCCACCATAAAAAACAGTGACCTAACAATTTCTGTTCTGAATGTATTCTATCAAAATACTTGTATGTGTGCAGTAACTGAATATATAAGGGTATTTTCTACAGTGTTATTTGTAATAAAAACACTAACGAGAAACTGGAAACAACCTAAAAGTTGATTAATTGTAAAACAAACTTTCACAAGATGATGGAATGATATTGTTGCGTGTATTTATATTTCATTAACTGCGGTTAGGGTAAACATTTTACATTGGGTTATTTTGCTTTTCTAAATTGTATCTTAAGAAGACAAACAAATGCAAATAACTTTTTACATTTTAAAAAAAATTAACTGAAAAGTTCTCTTTGCCAAGTAAGGATTTTTAACTTTTTTTCCATTGGCCTTTTATTTTTAATATTTGAAACAAATTCTAAAACTTCTTATGTTCAATCTTTATCTTTCATCTTTTTCCTTTATGGATTCTATCTTGATTGCCAGGCTGCTACTTTTGTTCATTATCTTAATTATAACTATAATTAAGGAAGAACTTTACTATGACCAAAAAACATATTAAGGTAGCATGGGAATGACTGGATGTCATTTCATCAGATGACAAACTCTGTGACCACAGGGAAGTGTCCCTTTGCTCATCACTTAGCATCTAGGACCTAGCAGAACATCTAGCAAAGCAGAAACTCTAAGACTATTTGAATCAATGTGGTACATTTACACACGCTTTCTGGGTTTCTTTCTCCTAGTTATTTCTTGCCATGGACTTTAAGCAAACTGAAGACAGTTTCTGTGTTATTTAATTCACTGCTATAATACTTCATAAAATGCTAACTGCAAGTATCAGGAGTTAATGTCAAACTCTTGAATAAAATCTTACAAATGCAATTATTTCAATTAATTGCATTTTTAAATTCTAGATTACTTTATGAAGCTACCATAATCTACTTAATAAAATCATAGACTTCAAAGATGGAAAATTGGTTTTAAAACTGATTTATGGCCTGACCAGGCGGTGGCGCAGTGGATAGAACGTTGGACTGGGATGCAGAGGACCCAGGTTCGAGACCCCGAGGTCGCCAGCTTGAGTGCGGGCTCATCTGGTTTGAGCAAAAGCCCACCAGCTTGAACCCAAGGTCTCTGGCTCCAGCAAGGGTTACTCGGTCTGCTGAAGGCCCGTGGTCAAGGCACATATGAGAAAGCAATCAATGAACAACTAAGGTGTTGCAACGTGCAATGAAAAACTAATGATTGATGCTTCTCATCTCTCTCCATTCTTGTATGTCTGTCCCTGTCTATCCCTCTCTCTGACTCACTCTCTGTCTCTGTAAAAAAATAAATAAATAAACTGATTTATGATTTTAGATAATAATCAATATGTTTCTGATTAATAATAATCTCTAGCACTTAACTTGTGTCTGTGTAAAAGAGAATTGCATCAGTCCTTCACCTGTTCTTACTCTCATACTCCTTAGTAGCACAGATCTGAAACGATCAGCGTCTCATAGGGATGTCAATGCCTGTTCTTACTTTCATAGTGCCTTAGTAGCACAGATCTGAAGTGATCCACTTCTCGTAGGGATGTCAGTGCCTTTCTGAGAAGGCCCATGTAATTAATTCACTTGTTCTGCGTCTGATTTGCTATCTGAGAATCAATACTCTCACCCATGTTCATCGCAGCATTGGTCATGGCGGCTGAGACATGGAAATAACCAGAGTGTCCCTCGATAGAGGACTGGGTAAAGAAGATGTGGTACATACATGCAATGGAATACTACTCAGCCATAAGAAATGATGGCATATTGCCATTTACGACAACATGGATGGACCTTGAGAACATTACACTAAGTGAAATAAGTACATTAGAAAAAGCTAAGAACTATATGATTTCACACATAAGTGGGATATAAAACTGAGACTCATGGACAGAGATTAAAAGTGAAGTGGTTACCCTGGGGAGGGGGAGCAGGAGGGAAGTAAAGAGGGACAAATATATGGTGATGGAAAATGATCTGACTTTGGGTTATGGGCATGCAATGCAATCAGTTCAAATGCTATAGAGATGTTTTTTTTGTTTGTTTGTTTTTTGTGACAGAGACAGAGAGAGGGACAGATAGGGACAGACAGGCAGGAAGGGAGAGAGATGAGAAGCATCAATTCTTCATTATGGCTCCTTAGTCTCCTTGGTTGTTCACTGATTGCTTTCTTATATGTACCTTGACTGGGGGGGCTACAGCAGAGTGAGTGACCTCTTGCTCAAGCTAGCAACCTTGGGCTCAAGCCAGTGACCACTGGGTCATATCTACAATCTCACGCTCAAGCCAGTGACCTCGGGGTTTGGAACCTGGGTCCTCCACGTCTGAGTCCAATGCTCTATCCACTGCACCACCTCCTGGTTAGGCTAAATGCTATAGAGATGTTAACCTGAAGCCTATGTGTTCTTAAGGACCACTTTTACTCTATTAAATTTAATTTCAAAATAAAAAAAAAAAAAGAATCAGTACTCTGCCCCAAATAATTGGTCCTTCACTCTCATTTTGGAAATAGAGGTATGACCATGCAACCATCTCTTCCCTCAGCATCTGCACATTAAAAACTACAAATAAATAATGGAGATGACCTCCTCTGTGATGTATCACCTCTCTGCAAAAGTAGGGTTTTGACAACACTCGGGGTCTAAAGCGTGACTGCACATTAGCCTCCCTGGGGGGAGACTTAGCTGCATCCCAGACTAATTACAGCAGAATCTCTGGGTGGGACCCAGATGTCAAGGTTTTCCTAAAGCTCCCAGGTGACTTTAATGTGCAGCCAAGGTTGAAAACTGCTGAATCAGAGGAACTCTACAGTTCGAACCAGTTCAAAAAATTTTGATATGCATGTTTGAATAAAAGCAGAGGCCCTTCTCTTAATTTTTTTTTTTGCAATATTTTATGCAACAATATAAACAAAAAAGCCAATCTACATGCATGAACTAAACCTATCTATGCTGTGCCTTTCTAAATGGTATGGTTTGGGAATTAAACTGATGACACTTCTCAAGTCTATGGTGTAGTCAATTAGCATTAGTTAATCAGCTCTCCTGCTCCCCAAACAGTCTTTAATTGAGCAAACAGCCTCCAAGAAGAAGTTTCAAGACACTGTTACACTGAGAAAATAAGAAGCCACTCAAGTTATATCTACTAATTAGGGTATAAAAAAATTCATTTACCTAATGTTCTTAGAATATCTCATATGTAGTATAAGTGTAAACATGATTATTTTAGACTATTGATTAGGTTTATACAGAAACAATTTACAGGTTTTCAGTACGAAATCTGTAAGTGCACAGCCGAGTCCTGTCCCCTCCTGTCCCCCGTCGTAGATGGTGGCAGTACTGTAAGTGCACAGCCGAGTCCTGTCCCCTCCTCTCCCCTATCGTAGATGGTGGCAGTACTGTGAGTGCACAGCCGAGTCCTGTCCCCTCCTTCCCCTGTCGTAGATGGTAGCAGTACTGTAAGTGCACAGCCGAGTCCTGTCCCCTCCTTCCCCTGTCGTAGATGGTGGCAGTACTGTGAGTGCACAGCCGAGTCCTGTCCCCTCCTGTCCCGTCGTAGATGGTGGCAGTACTGTAAGTGCACAGCCGAGTCCTGTCCCCTCCTGTCCCGTCGTAGATGGTGGCAGTACTGTGAGTGCACAGCCGAGTCCTGTCCCCTCCTTCCCCTGTCGTAGATAGTGGCAGTACTGTAAGTGCACAGCCGAGTCCTGTCCCCTCCTGTCCCCTGTCGTAGATGGTGGCAGTACTGTAAGTGCACAGCCGAGTCCTGTCCCCTCCTCTCCCCTGTCGTAGATGGTGGCAGTACTGTAAGTGCACAGCCGAGTCCTGTCCCCTCCTCTCCCCTGTCGTAGATGGTGGCAGTACTGTGAGTGCACAGCCGAGTCCTGTCCCCTCCTGTCCCCTGTCGTAGATGGTAGCAGTACTGTGAGTGCACAGCCGAGTCCTGTCCCCTCCTCTCCCCTGTCGTAGATGGTGGCAGTACTGTAAGTGCACAGCCGAGTCCTGTCCCCTCCTTCCCCTGTCGTAGATGGTGGCAGTACTGTAAGTGCACAGCCGAGTCCTGTCCCCTCCTGTCCCGTCGTAGATGGTAGCAGTACTGTGAGTGCACAGCCGAGTCCTGTCCCCTCCTGTCCCCTGTCGTAGATGGTAGCAGTACTGTGAGTGCACAGCCGAGTCCTGTCCCCTCCTCTCCCCTGTCGTAGATGGTGGCAGTACTGTAAGTGCACAGCCGAGTCCTGTCCCCTCCTGTCCCGTCGTAGATGGTGGCAGTACTGTAAGTGCACAGCCGAGTCCTGTCCCCTCCTGTCCCGTCGTAGATGGTGGCAGTACTGTGAGTGCACAGCCGAGTCCTGTCCCCTCCTTCCCCTGTCGTAGATAGTGGCAGTACTGTAAGTGCACAGCCGAGTCCTGTCCCCTCCTGTCCCCTGTCGTAGATGGTGGCAGTACTGTAAGTGCACAGCCGAGTCCTGTCCCCTCCTCTCCCCTGTCGTAGATAGTGGCAGTACTGTAAGTGCACAGCCGAGTCCTGTCCCCTCCTCTCCCCTGTCGTAGATGGTGGCAGTACTGTGAGTGCACAGCCGAGTCCTGTCCCCTCCTGTCCCCTGTCGTAGATGGTGGCAGTACTGTAAGTGCACAGCCGAGTCCTGTCCCCTCTCCCCCTGTCATAGATGGTGGCAGTACTGTAAGTGCACAGCCGAGTCCTGTCCCCTCCTTCCCCTGTCGTAGATGGTGGCAGTACTGTAAGTGCACAGCCGAGTCCTGTCCCCTCCTGTCCCGTCGTAGATGGTAGCAGTACTGTGAGTGCACAGCCGAGTCCTGTCCCCTCCTGTCCCCTGTCGTAGATGGTGGCAGTACTGTAAGTGCACAGCCGAGTCCTGTCCCCTCCTCTCCCCTGTCGTAGATGGTGGCAGTACTGTGAGTGCACAGCCGAGTCCTGTCCCCTCCTTCCCCTGTCGTAGATGGTGGCAGTACTGTAAGTGCACAGCCGAGTCCTGTCCCCTCCTGTCCCCTGTCGTAGATGGTGGCAGTACTGTGAGTGCACAGCCGAGTCCTGTCCCCTCCTGTCCCCTGTCGTAGATGGTGGCAGTACTGTAAGTGCACACCCGAGTCCTGTCCCCTCCTTCCCCCTGTCGTAGATGGTGGCAGTACTGTAAGTGCACAGCCAAGTCCTGTCCCCTCCTCTCCCCTGTCGTAGATGGTGGCAATACTGTGAGTGCACAGCCGAGTCCTGTCCCCTCCTCTCCCCTGTCGTAGATGGTAGCAGTACTGTAAGTGCACAGCCGAGTCCTGTCCCCTCCTGTCCCCTGTCGTAGATGGTGGCAGTACTGTAAGTGCACAGCCGAGTCCTGTCCCCTCCTGTCCCCTGTCGTAGATGGTGGCAGTACTGTAAGTGCACAGCCGAGTCCTGTCCCCTCCTTCCCCCTGTCGTAGATGGTGGCAGTACTGTGAGTGCACAGCCGAGTCCTGTCCCCTCCTGTCCCCTGTCGTAGATGGTGGCAATACTGTGAGTGCACAGCCAAGTCCTGTCCCCTCCTCTCCCCTGTCGTAGATGGTGGCAATACTGTGAGTGCACAGCCGAGTCCTGTCCCCTCCTGTCCCCTGTCGTAGATGGTAGCAGTACTGTAAGTGCACAGCCGAGTCCTGTCCCCTCCTTCCCCCTGTCGTAGATGGTGGCAGTACTGTGAGTGCACAGCCGAGTCCTGTCCCCTCCTGTCCCCTGTTGTAGATGGTGGCAGTACTGTAAGTGCACAGCCGAGTCCTGTCCCCTCCTGTCCCCTGTCGTAGACGGTACCAGTACTAAGAATCACTGTGCTGGCTTCCAGGTAGCATTCACAGGACTCCCTAAGAGTTCTTATTGTGATGACCCAACAATGCTACTGGAGAGTAAATGTGTTCAAGTTTAGCATAATTACTTTACTTTGTATACTTAGTTTATCTGCATATTTATTACTTATTTTTATTTTAGATTTTTAACAATGAAAAGTAAGTAATACTTACATAGCCCTTAGTACCAAGCTCTGTTCTCATTGTGAATACACACATGTGAATTCATTTCATGTTCACAAGAACTCTGGAGGGAGGTCCAGAACTGGTTCTGCTCTATGACCGAGGAAGCAGCAGCACAGGAGGGTTCCCTGCCCAGATCACAGAGTGACAGTGGAAGGGGACCCCCGGCAGTCGGGCTCCAGGCCACAAGCTCCGGAACCAAGCTCGGCCTCCGTGGTTAGAAGGACATTAAGACCTCATTGGTTAATACACACTTTTGGCATGCCTTAAAATGACACTTACATTTTTTATGTTAATACCTAAAGATGAAAGTACATTGAAGAATTTTACGTTTCAGAGATATTTTGATGAATGTATCTTTCAGAGTGAAAGGACTATAAAAATACGGAGTTATATTGACTCTACTACCCTGAGCACCAGCACCTTGCTGTGGGACATGAGCGATTTCCTCCCCGTGCATGACTTACGCGCTTATCGATGTCGCCGTGCTGGAGCTGGACAAACCGAGCGCTGATGGCAGCGATGTAGCTCTGCTGATTGGAGAAGGCCACCCGACCGGCCCCTTTCGGGTACTTCAGCTCAGGATCGGTATCGATGCCGGCATAACACACTCCCCCGTACAGCCGGTCCATGATCATGGCAAGCTCCACTTCACAAGAAGAAGATGTTCACGTCAACTTTGAGAAAACACTGTGAAGCAACAGCTTCGAAGAGCTTTTATTCTGTTTAAAACATCGTTGGATGCCTATCCCTTCCTGCTCTTCCCTGCCCCCAGCGCTTTCCCTGGTCCGTCAGCCCGTGCTGCTCTCAGAGGCAGCGGCTCTGTGGAAGCTGTCCTCAGCTCTCTGTGCCATCCGCCCGCCGGGCTCCTCTCCGCACTGGGGTCTTCCCCGTGGACTGTAACTGGTCCTATCTTAAAACTCTCAACCGTTTCTTCCTTCCAGTGAGTGCTTCATTTCTCTGTTCCCCTAACTGCTAAACATTTCTTTTCTATACTTTCTAATCCCTCTCTTCTCATTCCTTGTTCAACCCTTCACAATCAGACTTTCACCCCAAAACTCCACTTTAATTGCTCAATGCCAAGTCACCTTCCCACACTCAAGTTCCATGGTCAATCTTCCCGTAAGCAGCACTGCACACAGTTCATCTCTTTCTTCCCCTTGAGATCTTTTCTCCATCCAGCTATCAGGAGCCACTTTTCTACCAGTTCTCCTCCTGCCTCACTGTGACCCCTTCCTGGGCTCTCCTGCCAGCCCTTCCTCAGCCCCTTGACTTTCCAGGGCCAGAGCACTCAGCTTTCAGTCCGGGTTTCCCGCTACACTCGTGGCTTTGGTGACTTGATCCTGGCATAGCTTTATTAGCACCATCCGTTCTCAGCTCCTACGTCCCTCCCGTTGGGGCCGTTCCTCTGGCCTCCAGATCCATCTGCCTACTGTCTACCGGACAACTCACACTGACACTTCAGACACAGCGACACTCAGCACATTCAGCACGGCACTCCTGAGCCCGTGCCGCCCACTGAACCTGCCCAGCGAGTTTCTGCTGAGCCGGTGAGTAAGCAAGGACGGGTGGGGGAGACAAGCTGGCAAGTCAGGGCCGGGCCCTCCCCTCCTCCCTGCCGCACAGGTAGTGCAGGAACCTGATTTTCAAGACATTATCTAGAATCCCATCAGCTCACCACTGCCACTAACATCCTGTTCTGGACCACGGCAACAGTCTGGTCTCTCTGCCTCTGATCCCTCCCTCGCCCCAAGATTTTTGGCAGAAGAGCAGCAAGTGTGGTTCTTTAAAAAATATACAGGTTTCTCTTGCCATCTAAAAGTAGAAGGTTCCCTCTGAAACCTTTTGTAAAGGTTATTAAAATTTAAAAGCAAAAATCCTCTCTATATTTCTGTTTGATAGTAAACAGGCACTAATGTAGGTGGTTTTGTAAAAGGGAAGTAGTATAAAAGAATTCAAAATTCTGAAAGGCAGAAATACTATATTAGATAACAATAGTTTCCCTAAAATCTCTCCTTGGGAGCTCTGAGTGGTGCCACAGCTTTCAAAACCAAGACCCAAATCTTCCCCCCAGCCCGCCCCTTCTCCACCGTTTCTTAATGTAGTAAAAGGTAGCACTATCTACCTACCTAGCGCCCAAAGACTGAAAGCTCAGGTTCAACCTTTGCATTTATGACATCTGTTCACTTGGCTCTTTCTCCACTGCCACCAAAACCCAAGCCACCATTACCTGTCCCCTGGGCTGCAATAACAGGAAACCAAATTGGTCTACCAATACCTACTCTCAACCTGGTTCTCCACTCCATGAGTCGTTAGCTAATTTGATCTTTCAAAAATGCAAATGTGATGATATCTCCTTCTGTTAAAAACACTCTTTCTTGGTTCCCTGTTGCTCTGAGAATAAAAACCAAAGTGACCTACTAGAGGCTGTGCGTGCAGACTCCTCTTACCTTTCCAGTGCCTCCTCCTGTCTCCCCTCACCCCGACGCCCGAGGAGGTGCCCTGGGCTTCTCAGTCCCTCTCACACATTCTGCTGCCCTCCACTGAGGCCCTTTGACAAGGCTGTTCCCTTTATCTGAAAACTCCTCCTAATACTCCTGACCACCCCAAACTACTCCTTCTGTTCGAGTTTCAGATGTTAGCTCAACTACAAGTCTATTTGAAGTGCCAGACTATATCACCTTCTGTGGTCATATGCTTTTCTATTCTCCACAGTCTTCCTTTGGAGCATTTACATGTGTGAACAGTTCTGCAGCCTATGTCTCCCATACTGGCAGAGGGTGTTCCAGTGACGAGGCACTGACCCCTGCACGGGCTACACAGTGCCCTGACACTTCCTTGTACAGTGGCCACTTACAGCTACAGTTATGGTCCTCTACCGCATCTTCCAGTAAATCTCTGCTTCCTGAGTACTGACAACATGAGTGTATCACTCAACTCAAGTGCTGGTTTTTATACCCTATATTTCTATTTCACATATCAGAATCAACTCACATTAAAAAAACAAAAATGGCCACAAATTCTCCTATCTTAGAAAGTTATACATAAGAAGTCAGAAGCATTTGCATGAATTTTTTTACAGTCTGTGAAGTTAGCTACTGATATTGACAGATGAGTGTCCAATTCTCCAGTTACTTGATGGTTTCAAGAACAGCTCTCAGAATTTGTCTCAGAATTCTGTCATTAGCAACTACTAGAGCATCTGACCCTTACCTGCCCAATAGTGTCATATACATGATAGTCACCAAATGTTTACTGAATTAATTTGCATTTAAATGATTAAAGAAGAATCCCACACAACTTGTTAGCATTCTACTCACCAGCCCGCAGTGGCCTAGGAACACCTCCCACAAAAATGGTTTTTCGGGGATCCAGGGGCTGAGAACCATCCATCACGAAGTCACTATCACTTAAATTCCAAGGACGGATCTGAACCTATGAAGAAAAGGACATTATTTTATTGGGTCTTATTCCCTTTACAGTGTATGCCGTTTTGTATTGGTTATCAATGATTTTTTCCATTGTTTAAAAGTTTGGATAGTTGGATTTGGAAACAAATTGTTATTTTTTTATCTAGGAACTATAAATTAAACGACTTTTTAAAACCTAAACTCAACATGGTTTAACTGTTTTCCACTAACAATCATTTCAAAACATTTTGGAAAATGTGACTTGTAGCTTTGTGATCACGTGGTGTTTACTTACTGGTTTGTCTTTGATAGTAGGGCTGGAAACACACAGATAGAGTTTCCCATCTTCTTCAATACAGGCATCAATGAGGGCCTGAACGGAGCTCTCCTCTTGAAAGAGGAGGAATGCGTAGCCTGTAATAACCATGACAAAGGAGGCAATATGTCAACATACGTGATAATATCCCAAATTTCATTACTGTTTAGAAAATACAAGTTGTTTTAAGGAAAGAAACTTATCAAATAGGACTAGAGTCATTATAATTTCTACAGGAGAACACAATACCCAATGGAACACATACACAAACATCCTCAGTAAATGAGCTACTTTATATTGATATATAGCACTTACTATCCAGTACCGTGGTAAAATATTTACATTAGCTATTTTATTTGCTGTACATGAGTCTATGAAACATTATTCCCACTTTATAGAGAACATACTGAGGTATCAAATGGTTAATAACTTGTTTGAAGGCAGTCACATAGCAAGTAATTGGTTGAGTAATTTAAACTCAGGTCAGTCCCATGCTCTTTCTGGTAGTGATAATGCCTTCTCAAACAATTTGGAAAGATTATTCAGTTGAGCACATTAGAACCTGAAGTTTTCTATAAATGCCTTCAGGGTAAACAGTGTTTTTCAACCACTGGTCTGTGGGCTGCTTCCGGTCCTCCAGAAATTCTGTGCTGGTCTGAGAACGAGTAAACCACCCAGATGTTGCATAAAGATTATAGACCCAATGATTATAGACTCTATAATCTTCATTTCTGGCAGACTGTCATTGGTTCACAGACTGGCGGTTGAAAAACAAGGACTCGAACATATTTTTAGACTATAGCACACTTGGAAAAGCCAAAGAATTTTCATAGTAGAGGGATAACTCTACGGCCAACTTGACAAGTTCCAAACGGTACTAAGAAAACTATCTTAAAGAGGTTAGAATGAAGTAATTCCTTCAGGAGGGGTTAGAACTTTCAAAGCCGGCCTCACTGGGATGAACAATCTTATCCGTCTGGAGACTGTTTAGACTGCTAGACCCGAGCTCTCGCTCAGGTTCCTTGTCACCGGAAATACGGACTTCCTCCTTTCCTGGTGACACCAACTGTCAACCCTTAATCAGTCGTGCCCCCAGCAGGCAGAGTAGATTTTGTTATTAAAAGGCATCAAAATTTACATTCCAGGTTTGCTATTATGTGATTATTTCCAGCAGCTGATAACTATAAATAACCTAAAAATCTCCCTGTCCTTGACAAGACTGCTGTGCAGACATGGAGCACTCTAACCCAGTCCTACATGAAGAAGCCATCCAGCAGTCCGTGCACGTCTGTTCCACTAAACAAGGAAGTGTGAGGTCATATTCTACACAGAACTCAAAACACACTGCTTGTGCTTGCTGCCAACAGTGGCTTTTACTGCCACAAAGGCCTGATGTGACACAGAACTACTACATTTTAATAAAAATACATCATTTGATGGCATAAATAAGACATCAAACCAATTTACACAAATAAAAACTTTTAATGGTACAATTACATAAGATTAAGTAAGAAGTGCATCTTGGAACCTTTCTGTTAGAAACAATTTAAATATGCTTGAAAAAAATAAAAGAAAATGAAGACTGCTTTTCTTTAAGTGAAGGCTTTACTTTTGATACAAAGCTGAGCATTTGAGAGCTGTAATTGTTTTATAATAATAGAAAAGATATAAGGCTAATGTACTAAAACAGTATTTTAAATTTAATATTTTTAATGTTGCTTAAGTTTTATGATATTACTTTTTGATATAATTATTCTCATATTAATTTGAAAATACTTTAAATTCAATATTTTTAATATTGTCTAATTATTTTTTTGTGATTATTAGGAAAGAAATGTTTATATCACAAAAAAATAAGCAACATGGTGAATAAACTATGATGTAGCTAAGGAAGACCATTAAATATTAAATTACTATTACCAAAAATAAACCGTCTATAGTTGTCTAGAGTTTATTAGAGCACTCTAATATTTACAAAGGGCGACCCTCACTCACAGCCTTAATTGCAAGGTAGCTTCACCAACTGGAAGCTTCTACACCAGAGTTCCCCAATCCATGAACAATGATGAATCATGGCAACGACAAAAACGCTTGCAGAGTTCGGGAACTCTGGTCTTTGGCGATGGCTACAATGAACTACAATTGTAGTTCCAAAACAACCCTGATTTGGCATGCTAATATATACATATTTTTGTTTTCAGTTTCAGATAAACTAACAACCACCTCAAAAGCCACAGCGACGACCACACACACACCACAGCCACAAAGACAGCGAGTATTCAGTTTCACTACATTTGTGCCAACCCACCTTCCTAGGCTTATTGTGCACTGTCCCCTCGGCTCGTGTAGAAATATGTATGTCTCCACACAAACCAAGTCTGAGTCTCTTTAAAATTATACTTCAGTTCCTGCTTGTAACTCTTTCCAACAACTTTTTATCTGTCTGACTTGCTCAGCACCTTCTAGATTTAGTTCCAAACTTCTCTGTGAGGCGTTCCCCTGCCTAGTTCAGGTCCAAGTGACTTCTCTAGCCTACAGTTGTTGATATCACTTATCAAGCAATTATTAATACATATTACTAAAAACACAAAGATGAGTAAAGACAGTCTCACAGATTATTGGAAGACTCTGACAAAATAACCATGTATTTTTAACGTTGTGGGAGCGTCATACTGCAAACTGACAAATGCTGGGGAAGAGAACAGTGCTAGGACAGACTAAACTTCGATCTGACCTCACTGGGAGGGTCCTGGTAGCGTCCTGTGCACATGATATTTAAGCTGAGATAAACAGGCGGTGGAGATGCAAGGACACTGTTAGAGCCTTCAGGCCAAGAGAAGGCTCTACAGGAGAGCCCTGAGGGCCGGAGGGGGCAAGGCCAGATGACAGAACCAGAGGGAACAGGAAGCAATAGTGGGAGAAGGAAGGAGGGAGATGTGCCCTGACCAGGGACCAAACCTGCAACCTTGTTTCGGGACAACGCTCTTAATGGACTGAGCTAACTGGCCAGGGCCAGGCCATAGCTTTTAATAGATTCTTATAGAGGCCTGGGATCAGAACCCCTGGCTCCAAAGGTGTTCTCAATCCCTAAGTATATGGTCTAAAGGCATAAAAAAAAGCATTGCTTTATTAAATTTCTTTAAAATATTACATGAACTAGCAATATAGGTTCTATGATTCTCAATGACAAAAAGTAGAGATAGCCCGTATAATTCATCCCCAGAAACCCTTAGCTAATTTTTCTGTGTCAATTACTCTAACATGTTTCCTTTCCCAGAGCCCAAATCAGCCCATTTACTAGATCTAGTGGAGTGTTTTCAGGCTTGAAAATTCACTCAGCCATGAAAATAAGTGTATTTTTTTCCCTAAAACTGTACTTCAATAATACAGTAAAAAAGTCTCACTGTCTCAGCCTCACCCTTGAACACCTCAGGGCAGCCGCCATGAGAAGTCTGACCGAGTGGAGTACCGCTCAGCTCTCTCCCTGCCCTCCCTGCTCCCCGCCGAGGGGGCCTTGCTTTACTCAGATGTGTGTTGCCTGGCTGGTGCTCCCTGTCCCCTGGCGGCCAGCCACACGCACCCCAGCATCAGTGACTGGCACCTGGTCTTTCCTGACACCCTGTCTCTCTCTAGGTGGTCTTTGGTGCTCGGTCACTTTCTCCTCTGGCTGAGTTCACCAACACTGAACACACTACTCTGCTTTGGTCCATGTTATCTGGAAAACACTCACGGAAATTCGGCAATATTTAAACTACTCACAGGTTTCTTTTTAATCTCACTTCACACAGACTTTACTTTCACTGAGTAGAGAGGCAGTTTTAACATTATTTATGTATTGAATTGAATGTATGGGGGTGACAGTGGTTTACATGACTATACAGGTTTCAGGCGCACAATTCCATAACACATCCCTGTACAGAGGTGTCCTGTGTGGTCACCACCCCCTCCTAATGGGAGGCAGCTTTTCCATATGTCTGTATTCACATGACTTGAAATGATGCTTTAGACATAAATGATGCTTTAGCCATTTCAGTCTTTGAACTCATCATCAAACCATCCCAGAGAAAGCACAGCATGTCCCCTGACTCCCTACTGGCTCGCAGAGAAAGGGAATAGCTCTGAGGGGCAGCTTGCCTCACTCCATACCTCTTACCAGCCTCTACAACCATATTGCTAGTTTTTATACAAAGATGTAGTCGTCTTCAATTTTAAAAGAAAACAGAAGTAATTGAAATTGTCTCTTTCATCTGTACACAACTGATTTCCTAGAGAATGTTAGAAACTCTTACCTTTTGGTGGAAAATAGGACTTGCTTTCTGCTTTATGAGGCCAATCCACTACCAAAGGCCCGAATCGTCTGAAGCTAGCAGTTATTTCATCTGAACAAAGTACAGTAAGACGCATTAGGAAGTTTTATTGATTCATTACAAATATCCCGTACTTTGTAAGTTACTTTAAAGATTTAATATTTAAAAGTATCAAATAGCCTAAGATAAGCTAGAATACAATCACTGAAAACATATACTTATTACATTTTAATATCCTTATTAAAATTACATATAAAAATAGCTATTTTGTCCAAATAAATTCATTTTTAAGTAGCATACTGGCTAGAATAATCAATTCAGTGTGACTTTCAAAGTTTTATATAAAACTGCATGGATAATAATGAATTTATAGTATACTAAACTTTAAATACCACTGGCTTGCAGAACATGCCAATATTATGCTAAGTAAAATAAAGAGATCCATTACTGCTCCCTGAGTCAAGTCTGGGAGAGAAACACAGCTGAAACGAGACGTGGAAATCTGGAACACTCCTAAAATATACTACAACTGGACACACGCCAGGAAGCTTCACTGAAACACGCACAGGTCCAATCCAAACCCACTCTAGGTCACTTCATCCCGTGGAAACCTTATTATACTGATCACTACACAGAATAATCTAGTAATTTATTGAATCATTGAATCACCTCTTAGTTGTGAAAGAGAATAGCAGATTTCCCACAAAAGAACATACTTAAAAATATAAGTGGGATATGACCTAGGGTATGAAAATTTTTATAAAAAAAATGCTCACAGTAGCAGTAAGGATTATAACATATAATGTAAAAAAATAAACATTAAAAAATTACTTGTTCAATTACACCCACAGTTTAGCAAGTGACAAAGTATTTAAAACGAGGATATCTATTCTAACTGAAAATTTCTAGAGGTAAAAAAATTCCATACCCCATTAACATCACATTTCAATTTTTTTTAAGCCCAAATCATCAACTTGCCTTCATCAATATCTGGAGGAAGACCACCAACAAAGACTTTCCGAGAGAAGCGTTCTATTCGCTCTCCATTCTGATGAGCTGAGTAACATGTAGGTGAATTTAAAACACCAACTTGATCATTGTGACCATCGTCCAGCAAGCCGTCATCGATTGGAAAAAGGGAAGAACGACCTGAAATATAAGAACAAATGTAATTTGAATCTCAGACCTGAGAAAATGATACATCAAAAGTCAAGCATAAAAGGAGCAAGGACAAATTCAATGGTTTAAAAAATGAAGGTGATACATGCATAAAAGTGAAAGGAAATTCAGATAGTTTAAGGTTTTGATTACTTAAGAGTCAAGAAAGAAGCAGTCAGAGAAATGACTTAAAATGAACAGTAATATGACAACAATTATACCATAAACACTAGTTCACTTCACATTTTTATGGAAAGCAACAAGAATCTGAGGATGGGGACGCTTAGACTGGATGTGTAACAGGAGAAACCATTAGACTGGTGGCAGAAAGGAAACGGCACAGACTAACTAGATAGATAAGAGGACATAGAAAAGCCACTTACAGAGACATTACAGGAAGGACAAAGGCATTAGCAATACTTGTAAAATAAGGTCCGGCATTAATTTATTACACATGTGCCAATTCTTTGACAGGGTCGAGAGGGCTTCTGACATGTGCAGAACAGAAAAAGCCATTCCGTCTAGCACTTCGGTCCCCATCTGAGCTTGCCCTTCAGGAGTGCACCTTCGTATAAGGCACACCCTGTGCAATCCTCGGCAGCAACCATAAGCTAGACCATGTGGGGATCAAAAATCAAAATCTCTTGATAGAACACAGCTCCCTGCTCTCAAGCAATGCACGTTTAGAAGAGGTGAGATCCATTATTATGTAACCATGGCACAGATCTGTAGGGAAGCTTCCAACACCTCATAGGAAGGAGACAGAGGAAGGGAGTAATCCGGTTAACAGATGGGTGAGTTCTTCAATCCCCCAGTTAAAATGAACAGCATTTATGCTAAAACTGGGAGGGCATCAGAAAGGGCATGATATTTATAAGTAGAAATATTTGTAAGGACATGGTATTTTTTGTTTTGTTTTTTATATTTTTCTGAAGTTAAAAATGGGGAGGCAATCAGACAGACTCCCGCATGTGCCTGATTGGGATCCACCCGGCATGCCCACCAGGGGGCGATGCTCTGCCCACCTGGGCCATTGCTCCGCTGCAATCAGAGCCATTCTAGCACCTGAGGTGGAGGCCATGGAGCCATCCTCAGCGCCTGGGCCATCTTTGCTCTCATGGAGCCTTGGCTGCGGGAGGTGAAGAGAGAGATAGAGAGAGAGTAAGGAGAGGGGGAAGGGTGGAGAAGCAGATGGGCGCTTCTCCTGTGTGCCCTGGCCAGGAATTGAACTCGGGTCTACAGTGGGCCGACACTCTGTCGCTGAGCCAACTGGCCAGGGCCTATAAGGACATGGTTTTGAGAAAATTTCTCAAGTGGAAGAAAAAAACATTAAGAGTAGGAAAAATAAATTTACTTAAGAAATAGAGTAGTCAAAGTAGAAAAGCCAGGCTAAAGGAGACACTTCATTTAGTAGGTAAAGAAAACAATGATACAAGGGTTTCAAGCAAGATAACATCTTTCTTGTGCTTTAGGAGGGTAAGAATCATTAACTAAATATAAGGACAGTAAAGACCAGAAACCAGTACAAGAAGTGAAATGTTTTTGGTATCTGATATTTCATAAGCAGACAGGATATCAAAAAAGTAAATGTATGGAGATTGCAAATGAAGTGGAGAAAGGAAATCAGTCCTATATACGAGGAAATAAAAGGAGTCAACTCCACAGGGGTGACAGTTTAAGGTTCTTGGTAATGTCATAGATAAAAACTCCAGAGGAATAGATGAGGACAGTACCTTGGAAAACTTACAAAGGAGAAATAAAACGTTCAAAAAAAAATAAAGAGAGTGTTAAGAAAAATAAGAGGAAAGCCAAAATATTATTGTGACAGTGGCAATAAAAAATAATGCAGTGCCTTCTCCTCTCCATTAGGAGGGTGTTTTCTTTGCTTAATCCCATCACCTCTTCACCCAGCCCCTCCCTCCGGAGCACTGCCAGTCTTCTCTATAGTCAGGAGTCTGTTTCTCTTGTGTGAGCTCACTGTGTTCATTAGATTCCACATCTAAGTGAGATCATATAGTGTTTGTCTTTCTCTGACTGGCTTATTTCACCGAGCAAGTCCTTCCACGCTGTAGCAACTGGTAAGACTGCATTCTTTTTGCCCCACTGAGTAGTATTCCATCGTGTAAGTCCAGCCCAGGGAAAGAGGGGGGGACAGAAGAAGGTAACGGGGTCAACGGCGATGGAGGGAGGCTTGACTTGGGGTGGCGAACGCACCGTGCAACATACAGATGATGTGATACAGAACTGTGCACCTGACACTTCTCATTTATTAACCAAAATCACCCCAATCAACTCAATTTGAAAAAACAATGTAAAAGAAAAGTAACAAAAGAAAAAAACAGCAATGAAATAACAATGTGAGATATTAAGATGATGATTTTTTAAAATGACAACTATGTTTGAGAACATGTATTATTTTCAAAGGTAATAGTTTAAAATGATGATTCTTTATAAGTTTATTAGAAAAGAAAGTAAGAATGCAGACAGGTTGTTTATCCTGTGATGGAGGAAGAATTTTGTTTTTGGATAAGGAGACAATGTATATAATCTATGTATGTGCCTTAATACATACAAGTAATAAATATTCAACATAAAATGTCATTTGTGTTATCATTTTGAAAAATATAACACATAATGACGCTAGTGATGTCAGCAAGTCGGAAACGTGTTGCCTTGCACAGAACTGGGGCCGGGGTGACACGGAGGGGCCTATGTCTGTAAACTGTAGTTCGCTAAATGTTGGAATTATTCATTTGAAATGTATAAGTATAAAAACAAGAAAAAAATGATACTGAGTATAAGGAACTGGAATTATTATTCTACAGATTCAAATTCAAATTAGTAAATTATTCTGAAAGATATCCATGTTCCCTGAGTAACCTTGTGAATATAACTTTAACTTTCCCAGTATCTTTACTATGAGACATAAGGATTAATAAAAAGCAAGTGTTAATAATATTCTTTGTGATCTATGCAAAAAAAGCTCCTCAAAATGAAACTATTTTACTTAACAAAATGAACCTTATCAAGATCTAGTAAAACTGGTACTAATTGTGGATAACTGGTTCAACTTTCCAAGGATGAATTTTAAATAAATAATTCTACATTTAAAAAATAATAAGAGGTAGAGAAAAACATGCATACAAATAATTGATAAGACATTTATCTAATGCTTATTTCAGATATGCTCATACTTTGGAAACTATTTCTGTTTAACGTTTCTTAACATACACACAAATTTAGTAGTTGCATGAATACAATAAAGTCTAACAAGATTTATCATGAGAAAAAATACAGACCATAAATATTTGGAGTCCATGAATGCAGTGGCTAAAGAAATCACTATGTAATAAGCAATGTCAGATACAAAGGTGACTCAAAATGACAAACTTTTTATGTTAACTATAATATTGTAAGTATAATTATAATGACATTGACAATTATTCCATAATACTAACTACAATAATGTCCTATTTTAAGTCAAATGTTATGGTTAGTAAAACAGCAAATATCTATCTATAATCTATTAACCAAAGTTCAGCTGAACAAAAGATATAATGAAAAGTAGAACATATTACATAATAGCCACACTAACAAGTCTTCATTGCTAAAAAATAATGACCATTTTCTTTCTAGAAGCCATAAAAGTTACATTTATTTAAGAGAAGTTAATTGTATAAACATAACCAATAAAAATATTACTTTTCACTTTGTCAATTGTCCTTTTCGATAACATATTAATCTGATAATAAAAGGAGAATCACTAAATACTTATGTCTTACATTACAGTACACTTTAAACATACTTTCCAAGAATTATAGACACATATATCTAGTGCAAGATGATTGGCAATAAAGGTAAAATCATATATGCTGAGAGAAGTAAAATTTAATTAAAATATAATTTAGACTAAAATATTTACAATAGTTTTCAACTAAAATTAAATAACCTTTCTTCTTTTTTGCTCTAAGACTAGGACATATTTGTAGGTTCTTCTACCCCAAAAGAGTGAAACTGAACAATAGTAAAAACACAATACAGTAAGGCATTTTTTCTTACTACTTTAATCATAGTCTACAAGTATAGAACTAAGATGAAAGAATAAGTAATAATGTGAATTTCTGTTATCTTCCTCCTAAGAACTTCCTAGATCATGACATTTACACTGGAGTGTGCCAAATTAGATTAAACATAAACTGCTAGGGTTAATAGATGAATAAGGTAATACATGAAAAGTATATAGTAAGAAAAGAATCCTACATTGCTCTATAGTTTCAAAAATACCTTAAGAGTAAAGCTTCATAAGAGGGTTTTTTCCCAAGAGAATTGAAGCTCCATACTAGAACAGCACAGTGAAATGAGCTAGTCCAAAGATCTGAAAACAGACATTAAAATTCTAATTCCCTTCTCTCTTCTCAGTTGTTAAGTATGGTCATTAGAAAGTTATCTAGCTTGTTTTCTATAGCTCTAATTTTTAGTTAGAATACTGAAGAATCAGGAAATTCAGTCAAGCTTTTGAAGTTTCAGATTTCAAAAATGAAGTTAAATTCAGACGATGTATAATACAAAACTGGAAATACTACCTAAGAATAAAAAATGTTGTTTTCTATCCTCAGTAGTGGCAAATGCTTTTGCTTGTTTGTTTTCAAAGTATAATATGCACTCAAGACTAGATAAAAAATAAATTGGAGCACTAGTACATACATATAATATGTATCAAAAGGTATTATTATCGTCTATTCTCTATGGCTCAAGAGAGATTTCAAGGGTCAAGGAAAATTCTTTCTATTTAGTTTGGCACATATAACAACTCTATAAATATGATTACCATTCACTTAAAAAGTAATCTAGTAGTATAAAGTTACTTTTGCTGCTTCTCCTCCCATCACCATTTGCACATGAAAAAAAAAAAAATCCAAGTTTAAGCCACAGAAAATGTCAGCCACTTTCATAGAAAGTTTAATAGTCCAGCATCACACAATCCTAGTGTTTTCCTTAAGATAATAAGAATCCTGGGGGGAAGACTGTTGTAGGGGAGAGAGAGAGAGAGAGAGAGAGAGAGAGAGAGAGAGAGAGACCCCGAGAGGGAGAATGTGGGGAAAAGATTATATTCTTAGAAGACAGAAAAATATTAGTAACATGACTTCTATATAGTGTTAATTCATTTGTTACCTTCAACTGGGTCAAACATCAAATTAATAAACTAGATATATAAATTATATACCATAGAGAAGACAATCAGTTATAGATTTAGAGAGCAGAAAAATCATGTATTACATGTCACCTCCAATAGAATTTATTAAATATATTTCTTAAGCAAGCTATTAAAATGACTTTATTTTTAAAGTATAAAACAACTTTAAAAATAATTAAAATCTGGACAGTTTAAAAGGGATAATTTTATTAAATAATCATATTAGTATAAAATGTTCTTTAAAGGTTAAGAGATTTAGGATTCAAAACGTTGACAAGTGCTCAAATCAAAATACAATTACTCTGTGAGTTTTCTGTGATAATTAATACAACATTGATCAGTATAAAAATCTGTGATAATTAATACAACATTGATCAGTAAAACCCAAGCGGGAACAGTTATACCACAGCAAACAGAAAGGAATTACCTCGTCTTCGCCCATAACTCCTTGCTGCATGCAAACAAAGGACAGAGTGTAAAATGTCAGAACTAACAGAAACCCACACCGACAATTACTTGGGATAGGAAGGCACTTGGGCATCTGGAAATGAGCGCCACTTTGTTTCAGAGCTACAATGTCACTGTATCACATCTGCATGATGTTTTACCATTCACAGAGTGCTTTTATTATAGGCCATCTGAGCAGTATAAAAACTGAAATTAACATAAAATATACAATTTATTCTCATTCATATGAAAATTCATGAATAAGTATGTTTCATCATATCAGGATAGGACTTTAACACTGTACAGTTAAACACCACTACAAATAATTTTTTCAATGAGTGGGAACAACTTGAATTAAATCCTTATTTTTATAATTATTATACAGTGATATAATATAGTCCAACAAACAGTTTCAGTTCCAATTCACCTTATAACAAACCCCGCATTAAAAAGTACAGGAAGACGCAGTCAAGAAATCAATCCACATTCAAACTTGCTTAGTTTAAGAAATTACTAATAATATATTATAGCTGATAATGTTTTCTATTCTTTTACAACAGCTATCTAAAGCGTTTATGTCTCTACCTCTGGGGTACTAGGGGTTCAGATACAAATTATTATTAGTATCACCATAAACTAGTAGGTATGTGAAATAGTGGGAAAGTATACGGTAGTAAGGCATTTTCATCTGTTACTACAATTTATTTTTCATAAGAAACTACCAGTTTAATATTCACAACTAGTTTTTTAAAAATACCTCCTCCCAAATCTGAGTCTACTCTAAGTACTTTTACCTTGGAATTAATAAATAAAACCAAGGCACTAAATGAAAAACGACTGTTAAAGTTCAGATTTTATTTCATGTTCATCGCATTTTAAGCCTGGAAAAAATTGATAATGAATATATTTTATATCAAAAATAAATATTAAAAGTTATCAGAAATGTCTTCCCAAAAGTATAAAACTTAAAAACCAAAAGAAAATATTTCATCCCATTTAAATATATTCTATTATGGAAGTATTCAAATATATATTTTAAATTTTATACTAAGACTGTAATATAAATATGTCAACAAGGTGAAAATATAGCATTAGTTTTCCTATAATAAAAAGGACAAAAAACAAATCAGTCAACTTTCTTAGTCATTTATAGTTCAAGAAATAAGTTAATGAATATAAGGCTACATCAGTCTTTTATATAAAGTTGCTGCCATTATACTGTCTTTGTTTAGCTATAATCTACAGCAAACTCAACCTGTCCATGAGAACCAATGACCTCAGAGCTCTACAGACTTACCTAACCCATATAGCTTACCTGTATGTGTATACAAATATGTAAGCCATATTATGTGGGTGTGTGTGGATGTATATACACAGGGTGGGGCAAGAGTGCTTCACAGTTGTGTAGAAAACAATAGATTAACAAATACTAATATATGAATAAACTGTTTCATGTATTCACAACGGTAAACCTACTTTTGCCCTTCCTTGTATACACAATTTACATAAAGCTTACCCACCTACATATTAGTTTAGGGTGAGGGTAGGGGTGGAAGTGTCAATTTAAAATTCTGTTATCTAGTTCTCTTCTAAGACTTATAAATGCCTTAAAAAACAGGGTCTCAAGGAGATGGAACATCAACTGCGGAAAATCAGATAAAATAGGAATTCTAATAGAGCTATCAAGAAAAGGCTATGCAGGAGTGAACTCCCTCAAGTCTTCAATGTTGTACTAAGGTTGGAAATGGTCAGTAGTTCCCCAAGCACCTTACAGCACAATCTCCGGAACTGGGCTTCCGGCCGTGCCTCGGCATGGTCTAATAATATCAATCCAGTATCAATTTGCTTTGTGGCATCTCAGTCATGGCTGCAGAGGGTCAAACATTTATAAAGGAAGTGAAATTATCCTCATCAACTTTAAAGCCAAATTCCAAATTATGATGAAGTCTAATGTGACACATAGTTCTTAATGGACTGAGGAAATTAACGACACTGTAACTAGTTTAGGTTCTTAGCTGCTACGCTCTTTAGCTGAGGCTCCTCAACACTAAAATAGTGAAAGTAAGTACAAATGCTCACGCCATCTTAGACTGCATCCCATTCCTAGGCTTGAACAAAATTATGTAGAAAATTTCTCCAACTAGCTCATACCTGAGGAATTTTAGAATCTTTTAAGAGCGATTCCACTTATTTTTTGGACAACTCTCAGATTCCAAGTCTCTACATTACCAAAAATAGAACTGACTGCAGATGGAGCTAAACCATGTAAAACATTCCTGATTCCGGGTCATGGAAATGACCAATCAGCTGCCATCATGCTAAACACAGGTGGCCAGACTCCCTTTTCCACCAAGGTTTCTATGAGAATTTCTGGGGTATGTTCTGCTATAACTTTATCAGAAACTCCTAGCAAGAAAACATTCATTAAATTACTATAGATTATGTTTCAAACAAGTCTTCTTTAAACACTATGCCTCTCAAAAATCATTTAGAATATGATTTAGAAAAAAAAGAACAATTTTTGTATTAAAAACTAGAACATAAAATTTCAGGTACATATATTTTATAGAGCATTATAAGAAATGCCTCATATAAAAGTGAGGAACTGGCTGTTTACATGTGTAGATATATGTATATGCACAAGTATGTTAAAATATTATATGTGTGTGTACATGTTTGTATACGTGCATGTATGTATCTTTTCTTAATTAATGATAAAAGGCTGAGAGAAATGCTTGAAGACCTTGCCTGTATAACTGGTTTGACAATTTGGTCCTGGATTATCAGTGATATTAGGCTCTAACTCATCGCTACAGAAAAAGAAAAAGTCTGACACTGTCTTTAGGATCTTTCTGCCCTGTGCATTGGCTCTCAGCTCAGAAGTGGTACCCGAATTGCTGCAGCTGCAGGAAGTGAGAGAAAAACACACCAAATCAGCTGGAAATACTTACAGGATAAAGTTATCTTGGTGTGAAACTGAAGAAATTCTGATTTCTTACTCTAAAAACTTGAGCCAAAGCCCAGGAGAGAAATACACTACCTCTTTCCAACTCCCATCATAACCCTTTTCAAGATCCAAAATAAATCTGTTGTCTACTCCACTCGTTTCCATCAGCATAAAAACCAAAAACCGACTGCACATTCAAGTTTCCTATGTTCGTGACTTAATAGAGCATATAAAGAGTTTTTTGCCTTCAGAAATACAACTTCATTTCGGAGTAAATTTTTTTTTTTTTTTTTTTTTTCTGAAGCTGGAAACGGGGAGAGACAGTCAGACAGACTCCCGCATGCGCCTGACCGGGATCCACCCGGCACGCCCACCAGGGGCGACGCTCTGCCCACCAGGGGGCGATGCTCTGCCCATCCTGGGCGCCGCCATATTGCGACCAGAGCCACTCTAGCGCCTGAGGCAGAGGCCAAGGAGCCATCCCCAGCGCCCGGGCCATCTTTGCTCCAATGGAGCCTTGGCTGCGGGAGGGGAAGAGAGAGACAGAGAGGAAAGCGCGGCAGAGGGGTGGAGAAGCAAATGGGCGCTTCTCCTGTGTGCCCTGGCCGGGAATCGAACCCGGGTCCTCCGCACGCTAGGCCGACGCTCTACCGCTGAGCCAACCGGCCAGGGCCCATTTCGGAGTAAATTTTGATGAAAAGATTCACATAGCTTCTTTCCTCCCAAAAGTATACCAAGCTCTTGATAACAAACATAGATGCATGTGGTTAATAACTGTAAATTTACATTTCAAACTAAGTTGTGAATATCATCCTTCCATACATTTGTTCTATTTGTTCTTTAGAAAACCCATATGTACTGTATTCATAAAAATACCATTTTCCTTGGGAGAGAGATAAGCGGGAAACAATTCAAATAGAAACAACACATGAATGATGTGTTTATTGTTCCATACTGCTACAGAAGACAAAGTATTTTTGTTTTGTATTTTTTTATTATAAAGAATTAGAAGATTTATACATTTATAGAAATACAGCCATTCAAGCTGTCATTCTAAGTTTAGATAGTACTTAACCTTTAATTTTTAGACAATCTATCCATTTCTATGTAACGTGACTTTCCTAAAATGTCTTTGTGTGTGTGTGTGTGTGTGTGTGTGTGTGTGTGTGTGGCAGAGACAAAGAGTCAGAGAGAGAGGGACAGATAGGGACAGACAGACAGGAAGGGAGAGAGATGAGCAACATCAATTCTTCATTGCAGTTCCTTAGTTGTTCATTGATTGATTTCTCATATGTGCCTTGACCGGGGGGCTACAGCAGACCGAGTGACCCCCCCGCCCAAGCTAGTGACCTTGGGCTCAAGCTGGTGAGCTGTGCTCAAACCCGATGAGCCCACGCTCAAGCTGTCGACCTCGGGGTTTCGAACCCAGGTCCTCTGAGTTCTAGTCCGACACTCTATCCACTGCCCCACCACCTGGTCAGGCTCCTAAAATGTCTCTTGGTGTTCAAGCTGGACTCTTCTAGAATATCTGAATTAACAGTGGTAGTCTCCACCAGTCAATTCAACTTGTGTTCTACTTGATTTGTGGAACACGGTCAGTTCCAAAGTAAGGAGCTGCCTGCAATTATATTTCTTTGGCATTTTTTGTTAAGATTTTAAAAAAATCTATACAACTTCATCAGACATATGTGTGGGGGATTATACCTCTTTTTCTATATCTGAGTTAACAGGTTCAGAGTTAAAGATTTGCCAGAGGTTCATAGTTTTACCTAGTTTGACCAACTTGCTGACCTTTATCCCATACCCTGTTTATCCCTTACTTAAAAGAATATATAAAAGTTTAACCATAACACTAATTAACTAGGAGGACAGGATTACAAAACATTTATATTTGCCTTATCTGCATAACAACTATACTAAAATTTACATATTATTTTTTATTATATGGGAACAAGCTGAGTACCACATTAACATCACAGATTTGGGCCAGTTCTGTATTTTCTAACAAATGACCTTCAATTGTAATAGTCATGCATTTATTGTAATGTGTATTTGTGCACCATCAAGTCATTTGGGGGCAAGCACAACATACTTTAGGGAACTGCCTGAGAGAGTCATTTTGCTTTTATGGACCCAAATTTGTCTCTATCTACCTTGTTGTTCCAAATGGTTCTGGTTTGGCTTTCTGCCATAAAACCAGACTTCTTTGTTCTCTATATGTAACATCTTTCAAATAGTTGAAAATATCAGTTTTTTCTTGTCTAATTTTGTATTACCTAAAGTAAACAGACCCAATTCCTTTATCTATTCACAAGACATGGTTTTTCATCTTTCCAAGTGATTTTTGTCTCTGTTTACCATCACCTACTGCCACAGATAAGTTTGCCTTCCAGGAACTGGTCTGGATCCACACTTCAGATGAATGGACGCATTCACCTCTCACAGCAAGCCTGAGGCAGGCAGCTTTCGTTCTCAGACGAAAGAATCTAGGTCAAAGTTAATTTAGGTAAAGTGCCCGAGGTCACCTAGCCAGGAATAAGCAAACCGAGTTTACACTCAAGAGAACCTGGCTCAAAGAGTCTGTGGCACCAACCAGTATGAACCACTACAGATACAAAAAAATACTAATGTATTATCAAATATGATCTTCAAAGTCATTAATATGAGCTATGCTTATTGGTTAAATAATACAACCTATTTAATCAACTGCAGTGAGTTAAGTCTGTGAGATACGAAAAATGTAATAATTTAAGGACTATGTATGGAGATGCTATAATTTCTTTAATTGGTCAATAATATTTAGTAATAATTTGGGATAGAGGCTTGTTATTAACATCACTTAATTTCCACATTTCTCAGGGGGACAATAAGTTAATAATATAATGGATTACAAGTAGTTAAACAGTAGCTCAAAAAAATTTCCCTGACTTTTTGGTGTTCTTTGCCTATTTCTCTCTTTAATAAGCCCTGATGTCTACAGAAAATTCTTTAAACTTTTAATATTCAAATACTACTTTATCCTATAAATATCCCAAGTCTCTTTATCCTATATATATATACTCAATCTCTGATTCTTGCTTTTTCTATTAACCAATGATCTCAAATGAGCTTAAAAGAAATGTTTTCTCTTTGGATCAAATTGTCCCTACTGACTCAAATACATTCTAATGTCCTGGTTTCATGATCTTCTCTCTCTCCAGTCAGTCCCTTCCAGAGAAAGCTCAGAACTTCTGGGACAGCTGACTGTACTATGAGCTGTGGCCCTCATGAGGCAGACTGAGAAGACTGATTAGAAAGCAGAGTGTTGACAAGATGGAGGTAAGTCGCTCCTGAAAGAAAATATGCTTGTACCTGTAATGTGATGACACACTTTTAATCTAACATTCAGATTATTTATAAGGGATTTAAGCAACTGATGAGATCAATCTGTTTAATTATATTTAGCGTAACCAAAAGTATAAATTGTAAAATCAGGCAACTAAGCTCTTTGCTCAAATATAACTGACATATTCTAATGTGATTATAATATACCTCTAAATTATTTTAATTTATTATGTATTTAACAATCTAAGGACATCACTGATTTAACAGATTATCTCATGAATTTTTTCTTCAGATAGATTTTAATAGATAGATGTGAACCATTTTCAAATTCAAAATAAAACGTGAATGATCTTTATTTACCACAAAGAATGGTTCAAAGAAAAATATTTAAAGAAGAATCAATATATAAATAATTTATTGTTGCCTAAACCAATCATTACCTTATCATTCAAGTCACAAGAGTAAAAAAATTATGATCTGTTTTCAGTTCTGGAAACTCAATTTCAACAATACTGCATAATTTTTAGTCCTAGATTTAGAAGTCATGGATCAGCTACTCAAATGACATGTTTTTTTAATTCTGTGGCAGAAAAAAGTTGAATGAAGTCCTGGAATGTAATTTCTAGTATGCTTCTGGTCAAAGTCTATGTAAACACCGTGATTCAGTGAATTTATAAACTTGGCCTACCAGGCTGTTGTGCGGCCGAGCATGGCCGTGGCTGCAGCCGAGAGCACACGGTCTGGCCCCAGTGTGACTACCTCAGCAATGCTACCTATAGCTCTCCCTAAAGATCTGCATTCACAGATGACCCAGGGCTTAGATTAGGCTGGACTTTAGTGGGTAACTCAAAATATAGTGGTCTCACCTCACCTTAATCCTTCAACTGTTCTCTCCTTCCAGAATCCTATTCACCTTCACCATCTCCCAGGGAGCCTGAACTTGAATCCGTCTTTCTGTTACTACAGTCTCTACTGAGTATCAGTTCATGTGGTCTAGCGTTACAGTGGCCTTTTACTCAGCATCTGTCCCTCAACTTCACTGCCAGCTTTCTAACAAAGCTTTAGTTGAAACAGAAGAGTCAAGCCATTCTAATGATATAATTATATATTTTAAAGTAAATAATACCTCTATTATTATTAATTTCTAGTTGCTACTTATCATCCCACCCTGATTTAAAAATACCTTTGTGAAGGATATTTTAATCTTCCCGTCTACTCCCACGGTCATGGATATGTTAAGTACTGCAACTCTCTGAATACAATGTTTGTCCAACAGAAAGAAAATAAGCATTCATTAACATTTTTTTTCTAACTTGTGTGAACTTCACATTGTAAACTTTCTAGTTAGAATAAATTTAGTTAGTATGGCAACCATGTTTCCAGAATCACCAGTATATCCCTTAGTTGAACATAAACACAGGTGCTATACTAATAACAAAGTCTATGCACTTTGCAAACATTATCTCATTTAATTCTGCCAATAAACCTTGGGATTTTATTCCCACTTCACAAATTGAAAACTTAATAAAGTTCAAAAAGTTACTGGACCAAGGTCACACACATAAACTGGAAAGCCAATATTCAAACTCAGGACTATCTCTAAAATTTGTGATCTTCGAACTATATCATACTATCAAAAATACACTTCAGTGTCTGCTTTGCCAGCCGGAATACACTCAAACATTCAATTCTGCTTTCTGTACAGGAAGGGTTGTAGCTTTATTTTTGTACTCATAAAATGACTAATGTATGTACAGGGAATGTTTAGAGAAAGGTATTCAATCATCTTTATAAATTGGAAAAAAATGTTTTTATACAACTTACCATTTAACATCAACAGATTGTCAGTTCCTGGATGTGGATAGCTCAATCGACCTTTAAAAAGACAGGAAAGTTTGAATATTATTGAAACTGAAAAAAGGGAAGGGGCATAAGGAGGGAATTACTGAGCATAGCATATGTCTCAGAACTAAAAAGGTAATGTTTACCTCCAAGTATACTAACTGAAATTATTTTTGAAAAGCTGAACATAAAAATTGTTAATCTGAGCGTCTAGAATACAGTATGATTTGGAAACAATCCCTACAGAAATAAAAACATTTACTTTTGAAATTTAAAAACAATGTAGGTATCCTAGTCTTTCAAAATTAATAAATGTGTGATTTTTAAAAAAAATTTCCATTGATTAGAGAGAGAGAAAGAGGGGATGGGGGGAGGGAACGAGAGAGAAAGAGAGAGAGAGAGAGAGAGAGAGAGAAAGAGAGTAGCATCAACATTTTGTTCCATTTTGTTGTACACTCATTGGCTGCTTCTCATATGTGCCCTGACTTGGGATCGAACCTGCAACCTCAGTGCACAGGGACGATGCTCTGTTTACTGAGCCACTTGGCCGGAGCCCAAATTTCTTAGTATTTTAACACTTGTTTGACACAATATCAACAGCGAGGATAATTACTATTTTCACCCCATTAAAACACAGAACTTTTCTCTAATGCCTCAGTCTCTGACCGACTATTTGAAAGGTACATTAAAATTCACTTAGAAATCTGCTAAAAATTAAATGTCTGTGAGATTGCATTTTAGGCATTTTAGCAACTTTCAGCACAGTCCCTTTAAAAAGATACTATCATAGCATATAATGTATTGCCCCCACACAGGGGACTGATAAAGATCTGAATGGATTTGACATGATTAGTAAAACGGACAGGCTAACTGCATTACCTTTGCCACCTCTGCAAGTACTCTACATTTCTCGGGCCCTTTAGTCTATCCAAATATTCCATACAAGACTGTCTTTGGCTTTTGAGTTAATAACAAATTTAAACATCATCTACCAGTGTAAGAGCGAGAGGCAAAGATAATCCAATTTTGATGTTAAAATACATATGTATTAAATAGATACACAGATATAAAACATATTTATAAATGCACACTATAGCACATTTTGTTGTCAGAGTCAACAAACAAAATAAACGCACTGTTGTTCAAAGGACAATTTAGCACTTCCTGTTTCCTCTTGAGTCTCCTGCAGTATGACATTAGTTAACTAAGTGATCTCTTAAATAAAGCTGGTACACTCTGACAACATAGAAGCACGTTTATTGCTGTGATACCTTAGTATATACAGAAGATAAGAAATACAGAAAGTCAGGAAGCAGAGCTTCAAGAGCAAGGCCTTACTTTGCCTGCAGTATCATAGCTTATTTTGGGAACATCTCTATTTCTAAACATCTTGTTGCAGGTGAGCAAATTTAGAGAACAATTTAAGGCCCTGAGAAAACTGCTGCTATTTCTGACTTGAGACTGAAAATCAAAACTCTGAAAGAGGCGACCTGTGTTGCTGTTCAGTATAAAAGTTCATGAAGGCTTGCATACTGACTGTGTAGGAGGCTGAGAGTGCAAATATGACAAGGCAGAGTCTCTGGTTATGATGTAGTAGTGAAGATACAAACCAATTGCAATAAAATCTTCTAAATGTGAAGAGTTAGGTACAGTACGCTACACACACACACACACACACACACACACACACACACACACTTAACCAAGATCAGGGATTCCCGCAACAAGACTTTATAGAACAAGGAAACTGAGCAAAGCCTTAAGCCTTGCTAAACTTCAAAACTACAGAAACCACGCAACTCTCAATAGTCACATAATTATCTCCTAACAGACTCACTGTTCACTTTATTTACCCGAAGACACAGGTAACAAGAATATTTTCATTGCTGACAGCTTTTTTTAAATTTTAGGAATGAACTATAATGGAAGGGCACTGATCAATAAGTGTGCAGGTTTCAGGTGAGCATCTCCACAGCATCTGAACTGCTGGCAGTAGTGTGTTTTTTGACTTCTTGGCTCTGAAGGGACTTAAAAGGCACACTGTAAGTGGTAGGTTCAAAAGACAAATACCTATTTACAAATAGATATATATTTGTATATATGTTCTAATTAAACTATAAATCTCTAAATAGGAAAATCTCTCAGCATAACTAAAAAAATACTTCAAAATAAAATAAACAAATAGCCTATTTAAAATTATCCAATTATCTTTCTTCTACTTTAGTGAAACTATTAATACACCTTTACCTTTACAAGTTAACTTCTACAGTTATATTTTACTTAAGGATAATAGTGAAACTACTTCCACTAAGAACCTGCCAATTGATAATAACTAACATTTAAGGGATTATGCCAGGAGCTTTTCTGAGTTCTCTACAACCAATTATTGAACTCTCACAGCAATCCCGAGTTGGGTACCACTGTCTTCCCACTTGAAGGTAAAGACTCCGCCACAAACGATGACACGCCTTGCCCAAGGTTACACCACTGCCAGGCAGCTCTGCCAGGACTAGAACCCTGGCAGTTTGGCTCCATAATCTTAACCACTATCTTATAATGACTTCCTGGTTGATAACATAATACAAAGGACAGTATGTATGGCTAGTAATAGGAAAAATTCAGCCATTAAAAAAAGTAACAGAAGGGCACACAATGCAATCAACAGCTCAAATGCTGTGATGATCATCTGAAACATTATTGATCAATGTCACCCTATTAAATTTAATTTCTAAATAAAGAAAAAGAAACTGAATTTTCTATAGTGTATTAGATTACTTTTACTTCAATAAGGAAAAAAATACATTGTTAGAAAACCAATTTCTTCTTCCTATTGTCTAAAAGCTGTATTTGCAGAGACTGGTAGTTACACACTAACACCTGCTCCTGCTAATAATAGGAGGCCCAGATGCTAGACAGGCACAGGGCTGCCTCGAGTAAAAGTCTAAACCTTGCAGCCTTCCTTGTATACATGTGCCCATGTGTATGAGCTCTGGGCAAGGAGACATGAGGCGAGATTGGCAGGTACAGTTTCCGGCAAGTCTTGTTAAGCAGGGAGACCTCCCCGTCACCCTCTTCCTGCTTGCTGGAGAGCAGAGGTGGCTGAACCCCAACAGCCATGTCAGATCAGGAGGCAGGAGCCGGGCGTTACGGATAATAGAACAAGTCTAGATCCATGAAAATGATCAGAACACTTCTAGAGTGCTATGTTTATGTAAGAGAAATAAACTGCTATTTTGTTTAAGATACTTAGGAGGTGGGGTTTTTTTGTTTGTTTTTTTGGTTCCAGAAGAACCTAATCTTACAAAATAATCCTTTAGTAATAAATTTGGACAAAATGCTTATTATTGTGAAAATATATAACATAATTTTAGAATGGTTTTATTATATCTTGAAATAATAAGTACATATTACCTCCTAGCACATCTTTTATGTTAACATACCACAGAATTTAACATAAATAATTTTGAAAAAAGATATATTTACTCTTAGGTATCAGTGAATAGTTAGAGGACCTACAGTATCTTAATATTATCTCCCATTTCTCATTAGAAATGAGAAACTGCTAAAGAACAATGCTACACATTCTGCCAACTCCTTTTTTAAGATTAAATTTATTGGAGGTGACTGTGATTAATATGATTACATAGGTTTCAAGTGTACAATTCTACAATACATCATCAATATATTGCATTGTGTGCCCACACCCCAAGTCAACTCTTCCACAACAATATATTTGACCCCTTTACCCTTTACTAACCCCCACTCCCTTCCCTCTGGTGACCACCATGCTGCTGTCTGTTTAAAGCATCATCTAAATCACATATTAGAATTATAAAGCGCTTGGGTGAGAATTAACATTAGAACAATTAATAAGATAGGTAGTTTGCTGTAGTGGTTAAAACCTCAAACTCAAGAGCTACTAAGTCTCACCAGTTATTAGCACTAAATGATTATGAATAAACCACCACAGTCACCCAACTGTAAAGTAAAATAGGAGTAAATTATATACCTCACAGTTGTAGAATTGAATAAATGCATATACACAGAATCCTGAGAACAGTGCTTGGCACATACATGTCAGGTTCTCAACAGATGAAATGTATGATATGTTATATACTGTGTGCTTTATATATATGTGTATGTAGTGTATATATATATATAGTGTGTGTGTGTGTGTGTGTGTGTATATATTGAAAACACACATATATACACAGCCTGAAATAAAAAGATCTAGCACTTCCTTCTCATGTGCATTAAATAATGTATTGCTTCCACTGGTTTGGAAGACTTTTCTAATATTTTTTCATAATCTACATTTTACCTTTATTTCCAATTCCAATTAGAAAAATAAATGGTTCACAGGATCTCTGGTAAAATCCACTTAGAATGTGGTCATTACCAACCTTGAAAAACTCCAACCTCTGCTCAGATCCAAGGGGCAGGACAGTCATTCCTGACCTCACTCCCAAATCTCAATGCATGCCTCATAAAAGCCTAAGAATAAGATCATACAAATGTAGAAAAGACCCTTAGATCCAAAGTACCAGATTGCAAGAGAGCAACAGAATCATTCCTTACCTATATCTAATAAAAGTCATCAATCTACTTCAGTTTCCAGGAAAACGTTAACTCACTCTTAAATCAGGATCATAATTTTTTCACCTAATAATTATTTAAAACTTTTATCTAAGCTATACTAGAAAATATACTAAGAAACATCAAGGATGTAGACTATCAAAAAGTTTGTTTCATATAAAGTATAAGCACAAAAGAAAGGCAATAATAAAAGACTAAACTGAAGTCATTCATCATCTAGTACAATAATGTGTTAAAATAAAACTGGTACTAATCAAGATATATGCAATTAATATTAAAATCAAGTTGACATAATAGCTGCAAACCTTGACACTGCAAAAGTGTTTTAAATGACAATCATGTCCATATCAAATGGACAATCAAAACTGACAGTGGGGTGTAAGCTGACAGGAAACAAACACACCTTGGCCATACATGCCTCGAGCTTCAAAACCAATTGCACTATCTTACTTATGAAAAAAAAAAAGTTCACTAACTCACACTTAAAAATCTGAAATACCTAAAAGTCTCTGTAGGAGACGGATGTGCAAGCTATTTTACATGCATGTAAATAACTTTTAGAAGTTCTAAGTAAATATTATTGAAAAAGATGAATAATTTTGAAAAATGTTTAACCATTCAACCATTAATTTATTAAGCCCCTCTTACGTGCTCGACATTTTCACAGATGGAGATGAAGATTAGGCGGAAACAGAGGCCGCCCCGGTCCCACGACACAAAAACCTAATTACTGCATCTCAAATGCATAAGTGAGACAGGTGCTCTGATTAAAAAGGACTACATGATTCTTTAATATTCTTTACAAAGTAATCTATTAACCAGGAGTTTCAGGGTGGAAAGGCTGATAATGATGGGGTTTGATACTTGAAGATCAGGGATTGCAGAAAGAGGTAATAAAAAATAGAATGACATTTTTACAGAAATCCCAAAATTTCCAAGAACTAAAAGAAATGAGTATCTGAATGAAAAGGAACCACTGAATGTGCACACACACCCTGAAAGGCCCGTATATTTCTTTTATATGAAATTTCAGAACCACACCACAGGCATGACAATATCCTACACGTTTCCAGAAAATAAAGCAAAACATTCAAAAACACAAAATAAGCAACAGTTCTCAGCAATGCCTTCAATATTATGAAGTGCTAATATACAATTCCACACCAGCCTATCACCTTATATAGGTAGAATAAACACGTTTTCAAACATACAGGGTTCTCAAAATGTGTGTCTCTTATGAAGGAAGGTACTGTAAACAGGACTGATAAACAAAGGTCTAAACCAGCAAGAAATGATACGGAAAGCAGAACATGACTTCTACAGGCAAAAAATTCCCAGGATTAGGGAAGTCCCAAAATGGCAGTTATGGAGGGCTAAAAAAAGAGTGCCTTCGGTGGCAGGAAAAAAATCAATCTAGGTAATCACTTGTTGGTTTTACATGTATAGAGAGAAGCTTTAGAGCTCTCTTAATAAATTTTGGGGAAAATTACTGACAAGTACTTAACAGAGACAAAGACTAATTCTAGGAAAAACAATTATATGAAAAAGAATGTTATATAGTGGGGATCTTTTTCATCTCGTGGCACAAAACTAATTATTAAAATATTATATTTTTGTGCCAGTTGGACAAAATATAGGTAGAACTAGGTATAATTCTGATTATTCACACTGGATGGTATTGCTGTGTTGGCCGCTGTTATTGTTTTATTTGACAATCTAAAGCAGGAGTCCCCAAACTGCTGCCCGTGGGCTGCATGCAGCCCCCTGAGGCCATTTATCCAGCCCCCACCAGACTTCCGGAAAGGGCACCTCTTTCATTGGTGGTTAGTGAGAGGAGCATAGTTCCCATTGAAATACCAGTCAGTTTGTTGATTTAAATTTACTTGTTCTTTATTTTAAATATTGTACTTGTTTTTTTACTTTAAAATAAGATATGTGCAGTGTGCATAGGGATTTGTTCATAGTTTTTTTTATAGTCTGGCCCTCCAACGGTCTGAGGGACAGTGAACTGGCCCCCTGTGTAAAAAGTTTGGGGACCCCTGATCTAAAAGGAAAAGAGGTCAGTGCCCCTGACTACCTAGTCAGGTGTTGCAGGTCTTAAAGATTCTTGCAGCATATCCACTGAAATCGCAGTTCCAGTATAAAACATATATGGTCCCTCTATGAATATTATTGGTATTATCATAGCAATGTACCCCCTAATGCAGGGGTCCCCAAACTGCTGCCCGTGGGCTGCATGCAGCCCCCTGAGGCCATTTATCCGCCCCCGCCGCACTTCCAGAAGAGGCACCTCTTTCATTGGTGATCAGTGAGAGGAGCATAGTTCCCATTGAAATACTGGTCAGTTTGTTGATTTAAATTTACTTGTTCTTTATTTTAAATATTGTATTTGTTCCCGTTTTGTTTTTTTACTTTAAAATAAGATATGTGCAGTGTGCATAAGGATTTGTTCATAGTTTTTTTTTTATAGTCTGGCCCTCCAACGATCTGAGGAACAGTGAACTGGCCCCCTGTGTAAAAAGTTTGGGGACCCCTGCCCTAATGTAAACAAAAAGCAGGGGAAGTGTTGGGATAGGTAAGCCAAAGCAGACAGTTACCAGACACCTAAAACTTAGGAAATATAAAGCATAAGCATATTGCAAATAATGACATGAGGAATCTGTTAAACAAAGTAAAAGTTGCAAGTGGCTACCTCTAATGAATGGGAATCAGAAGTAGAGAACGAGGGAGAAGACTTCTATTTTTTGTTATATAAGCCATATAGCAATATTTGACTTCTTAACATATTTACATATATTCTTAAAATTCATTTTATGTTAACCAGGTTGGAGGGAAGGTAAAGGTTTAAATATTGCAAATATCTTAATCTATATATGTAAAAAGATTAGACAAATTATACACCAAAATATCAAACATGGTTATTTTATCTTGTAGAACAGTAGAATTAGTAATAATTTTAACTTTTTTCTACTTTTTTCAGATTTTCTTTAATGAATCCATATGAATTTTGTAATAAGAAAATAAACTTTTAAAAGAAGTCCTATAGTCTGAAGGAAAAAAATCTTCATTAGAGATTTGCAGATACTCTTCAAATACTATAAGCAGCTAATTCCTAGGGCTAATTGTCCCATGAACTTCCTTTTACCACTGCAAGTTCTATATAAATATTATTTTTGTTTTATTTTCAATTTAAAAATAAGTTATAAGCCCATATTTAAAGTCCTAAAAAAGATACTTTGTGGCAATTAACAGGTTTTTAATAAACACATATATGCTCTAAAAATACAGGACTTGAGGAAAATCCGCTGTTATTTTTGCCTGATGTTCCAGTTTAAAAAAAAAACAACAAACCAAAAACCAAAAAAGTGAATGTGCAGTCTGTTGTCACTCAAATTGTTTTTTTTAAACTGAGTGTTCATTGTTTTTTTAAATTTTATTTATTAATTAATTTTAGAGGAGAGAGAGAGAGAGGGAGAGAAGAGGGGAGGAGCAGGAAGTATCAACTTCCACATAGCCTTGACCAGGCAAGCCCAGGGCTTTGAACTGGCCACCTCAGCATTCAAGGTCGACACTATCCACTGTGCCACCACAGGTCAGGCTTAGTTAAATATTCAATGAAGCTTAGAAGAAAGAACTCAACTATGTTCTCAAATTTAATAGAATCACTGCTAATTAAGTCAACTACCTAAAAATAAATAAAAGTAAATAAAACTTAAAATTCATTATCCATGATACCATATTTTAAATAAGTTTTCTAAAACAAGAACTTTTAAAACGACATTTTCATAATATCCTTTTCAATCTGCAGATGTTCTCACTGATGACACAAGTTAAACTCTTACAAACTGTGGTTTTCTTACAATGAACTGAAGTCTGAGAAGATAGTAAAATAGTAAGGTATCAGGTATATCACAATAGTGATCATTTCTTAAAGCCAGAGTAGTTAATAAAAATGTATATGGCTTCTAAACAAATATAATTTATTACAAAGTTAATAATAATCTTATCAAAGGCCAGTGGTCTACAGGAAAAAGGGGAAATAGGAAGGAATGCGAAAGTTCTACTCATTTCTTTTAAAAATAAAAGGAATCATTTTAAAGACTAAAAGCATACAAAGCAGGACCTCCTTGTCCTTTTCAGAAGACATTCTAATCTACATGTTTCGTTCACACTCTTTTGGGAAGAGTGTGATTCCAGGAAAGGTAAGTGGCTGGAAAACAAAACTAGTTCTGAGCAGTGCAGTCCCTTGGGGGGGGGAGCAGTGCAGTCTCTGGGGGGGGGGGGGAGCAGTGCAGTCCCTGGGGGGGAGAGCAGTGTAGTCCCTGGGGGGGGAGGGAGCAGTGCAGTCCCTGGGGGGGGAGCAGTGCAGTGGGGGGGGAGCAGTGCAGTCCCTGGGGGGGAGGGAGCAGTGCAGTCCCTGGGGGGGAGGGGGGCACAAGGAGCGACGGTACGCTTCGGTGTGTGTGTCGTGGGCACTGGTTTTATGGTGCACTGTGCTGTACTTTAATACGTGCCATTCAAGTTCTTACAGTTTTTCATGGAGCTCTTTGATTTTGCTATCCTACCCGAGAGTTTCTCCATCAGCCTGCAATGCACAACCTCTAGGAGGGGCCCCCAAAACCTTCATGAGAAATGTACTCTCAAAATTATTCTAAGAATATCATCCAGCTCAAAAGGTTATTAGTAGGCCTAAAATATAAGTTCTCACTCTAGAGACTTTCAGAAATTCCTACAAGTTATTTTGCGACTTTGTACTTCAATTTTATGTTAAGTTCAGGCAAACAGACTTAAGGAAGAAGAAAAGTGGAACAGGAACAGACAATTTGGTACTATCACAACAAGTTATCACCTTCAGAAGCAATCCCTTATTTTCTCAGGGTTCTTTTCATTAAACTAAGCAAATATTCTTAGTTCAGGAGCCTTAAAAATAGGAGTTTAGCAGTGAATAAAAAGAAAGCTAGATATACAAAAACACAGTCAATAAAAAGTTTTAAAGGCATCCACTTCAAGCATTTGTTGGCATAAAATCATGCTCTAATTCCTTTTTCCTGAATTCTCTTTAATTATTCATGGAACATGGGTAATGGTATTATGACTTGCTGAGACAGATCCTACCAAGAACTGTTACATAAAGTGCATTTCTTCCTGCAATGTTCAAATCAACTTTGATGAGCTGAAATTAATTTTTTTTGTTTGCCCTTAAACTTTGGGCAAGGGATAAGCAATTTTTGGTAAAAATGCTTGCACAGTAAGACCATTTTGCAAATTGCTGAGGGCATGGAGAGAAGAGAGCTAAACAATAACTGCTGTCTTGTTTTTTGTTTCAAGTAGAATGAACCGACCCACTCACACATAAGATCACAGATTCCTTACTACAGGCATGCAAATACAAAGCTGCAAATCCACAAAACTATACCTAGTAAAGCATGATTTACTTTAACCATTAAAAGAATCTCTGTTTCTTTGCAAAGGAAAATGTTTGCCAAGAATCAAAACAGTCATCAGAAAATCAGATGTTAATGGTGAGAAACCCCTGCAGAATAAACAAGGAGAGTGGTCAGTGCCACTCACACTGAGAGGACCATGAAGCAGTGTGCCAGTGTTCACAACGCAGAGCAAAGGACGGCACCCACGCCACGGGGCAGGCTGCGTGTGGGCGTCAGGCTCCACCAGAGCGCTATGCCAGGACTAGTCTGCTTTCAGTTCTTCAAGTGACAGCTCTTCCACACATCTGGTCCCTTCATCTAGTTGACACTTTCCCTCAAGATTTTCTTCATCTTTGTGCTGCTAAAAGGCTTCAGGTGGCAGCGTTCTTTACTCCACATCTCAATTAATATCCCCTCTCCCCACTTACTACCTCCCTAAACACCTTATAATCTCCCTCCATAGTATATCTGACACTTTGTAGTTACATGTATATCTATATATTACACTGTATTAGTACATTATACATATACTAGAATATTATACATATAACTATAAACTCTCTATTCCCCAGCAGGCTATACATTTCACAAGAACAGAGAGCATGTGTGTTTCACACAATGTATGCAGCCAGGGTCCTGGACACACTCAATGGAAGAAAGCACACTCGGAGTTCCATCTTTTTTTTTTTTTTTTTCTTTTCTGAAGTTGGAAACGGGGATGCAGTCAGACAGACTCCCGCATGCACCTGGGATCCACCCAGCACGCCCATCAGGGGGTGATGCTCTGCCCATCTGGGGCATTGCTCTGTTGCGACCAGAGCCATTCTAGCACCTGAGGCAGAGGCCATGGAGCCATCCTCAGCACCCGGGCCAACTTTGCTCCAGTGGAGCCTTGGCTGCGGGAGGGGAAGAGGGAGACAGAGAGGAAGGAGAGGGAGAGGGGTGGAGAAGCAGATGGGCGCTTCTCCTATGTGCCCTGGCCAGGAATCGAACCCAGGACTCCTGCACGCCAGGCCGACGCTCTACCACTGAGCCAACTGGCCAGGGCCCAGAGTTCCATCTTTTGATGCCATCACTCGACATCGATAGAGCCCCAATAAGACATGCTATGCCACCTGATGTGCTAAAGCATAAAAACCTTAACCCTAAATAATGGAGGTCCCCTTCGGACATGTCAAAACACAGAGGACAGGAGCCACAGAAGCAGCAGTGAAGTATTTCGAGCTGAAGTAGGGATGGGAGGTTCTTACGTCAGTACACTCAGCCAGTTATCTGCCACTGCTGTCCTGTTCTCTGGATTCCAGAGATTTGCTTGGCTGCTATTCTTTCTACTGACACTAACTCTTACCTTGAGTAGTTTCTCTCTTTTCCTTTAGCCAAGCAGAACTGAATATAACTTTCCAGTTTCCACCTTCCATCTCTGTGGACGCCAGCCTCCAGGATGGCCTCCACTGTCTCCTGCTCCTAGCATTCCCATCTCTTGAGCAGCAGACCCGCCCCCAGGGGAGCAGGGCTGACCCACCGAGCCAGGAGGATGTCACGGAATGATGGAGTGAGACTTCTAAAGCGAGGTCATAGAAGAAATCGGGGCATTGCCCTTGAGCTTTACCATTCTCTCTGGGGGAATCCAGCAACTACACTGTGAGGACGCTCCAGCAGCCCTGTTGGAAGTCCACGTGGTGATGAACTGAGCTGCCTGCCAACAGCCACATGAGTGAGTCATCTTGGAAAAGGAGCCTCCAGCCTCAATCAACCCTTCAGATGACTGCAGCCTCAGCCAGCATCCTGACTGCTGCCTCACGGGATCCTCAGCCAGAGAGCCAACCAGCGCAACTGCCCCTGAATTCTAATCCACAGAAATTGTGTGAGATAACCGTTTATTCTTGTTTTAAGCTGCTAAATTTAGGGATAATTTGTTGTGCGGCAACAGATAACATAATCTCTTATCAATTAAGTTCACAAAGAAATTGTCAAGAAACTTCCACCATTAAGAAAGCTCATTAAAAATTTTTTACCCTACAACTCCCTCCACCTTTTTTATTAATCCCATAAGAAAGACAAAGTAACTGTCTGCTTATTTGAAAACACTGTAAAAGGACAGAATAAGATTCATTGTGTTTTCTGGTAAAGATGAATTGCCCTGTATCCAAGAGGACAGGCTTTTCTGACAGACATGAAGAGCGAGCCAGAGGAGACGGGCAGAGGACAGTGCCGCCCTAAAGATCAGGAATGGGAAGAGGGCACAACAAAACAAATTCAGAGACGAGACGGGTTCCCTCCACTCGGCAGAAAGCGGATTTTACTGAGGTCCAGCCACGCCCTACCTGGAAAAACAACACAGGAAATCATAAGAGGATGGGAGGAAGACCGGCGATGTAACACCAGAAGTGAGTCGAGTCTGCACTGGTGAGAAAGCAAGTAAAAGCTTCACAGGGTGGCACCTGGGTGTTAATACTGTTTTGAACAGGTGGGTCTACGATGGCAGCTCCCACTGTGCTCGTCTTTCGTCTTTGTTCTGTGTACAGAAGGCTTCTCAAACGCTTTTCCTTTGCTCTTTGTTCCCCGCCACAGTAACGTGGAATATAAAATACTCCGATTAGAAACAGACCTGTCGCTGTGATTGCTAGAGGAGGGCTGAGCGTGCCTTCCCCTCCCGGCGGCCAGAGATAATTTTTCCAATGAAAAGAATTTTGAGTTCACTTGAGAATTTTTTTTTTTTTTGTTATCATTAAATTCCTCTTAGCCTTGTGCTGCTTTCACTTCCTTCCTCAAAGTCTTTCGAGGTCTCCCACCATCTTTATTACAACACAGGCTCGATGGGAAGAAAGGCTGGATAATTAACTGTGCAGCACAGGTTTCCTCTGAACATCTTCAAAAGGCCTTTTTCAAGAAGGCTGGGAAAAACGACAATGGATTTTTTTTTTCACTTTCCATTGGTAATAGTTAATGTTGCCTTTATTTTGTACTAGAATTTCTAAGAGTTTTCTTTCTAGATACTCAAGGAAATGGAAATTCTTCATAATCAGAAGCTATGGGATTCTATTCTAAAACAGAAGATCCAAGACAAAGGCTGCCAGAACTGTCAACGTCACAGCGGAAGAGAACAAGATCCTAATAGTATACAAATCTTTTTTTAAAAACTAGGCTAGATTTTGGTTAGAAGCAAAAAATAGCCACATAAAACTGCCTTTATTATTTATTAGTCTATGAGGAGAATTGCCATTGCCACATGTTGTCAGCCATCACTAATGAGTCCTTGGGCTTCTCAAGCTGCTTTCGAATTTAAAAAAAAAATTAGGAAAACCAGAAACTCCATTATGACCAAAATCCAGAACCAAAACAAAAATGTTTAGAGAGCTGATCAATATTGCCAAGTCAGCCCTGAGCCACCCTCTTGCTGTTGAACTCTGAAATTCTAGAATTTTTAGGTTAGAGTTAGTAAGGAAATTCTTACTTGGCTTTATAGAATTAAAAATGTAGAAAGATTACAAAGTAATTAATGGTTTTGATTCGATGACAGATCCTGAGCCTAACCAACCAGTTCCACTGCTCCTGAACTGAGTCACAGAGACTGTGTGAGGCGATAAATACTTCTTGTTGTCTGAAGCTTCTAAGTTTTGGGATACTCTATTATGCAATAGTAGACAACTGATATTTCTCGTCATTCAATCTCACAGTTTGCTAGATTTTCACCATTGATATAAAAGGTAATGAGATATATTTATGAAGAAATGTGAACTAAATATTAAAAACAAAACAAGAATGCTAGTAAAATTTCTTCAGATAAAGTTAGTTAATAATAAAGCTGATACTGTAAGATCAGTGAGCTGATTCCTTTTCCTAATTTGCTTCAACTTTTTCAAGAGCTATCCTCTACCTCAGAGAAGCTACTATAAAGTATCCCCTTTTAAAACATTTGATACGAAACAGAAGAAAAGCAAGCAAGAAAGTTAATCTAGAAAAATTCTAGGTTGGAATCACTGCAAACTGTGAATAAAAGTACTCTAAGAAATTTAAAAAAAAAATTTCTGTATTTGATAGAATTCTAGAACAGTGACTATATTACATACTTTAGATCCATTCTTTATCTTCTGGTGAACTGCAAACTATCTCTAAATAGTGGCTTTTCCTTAAAAACAAGCCCAGAGAGGTAGGTTTACATCTCTCTCTGTATAAATCAGCATAAATCAGAATAAGCTACAAAGGAAAAAGTATGACATTTCACCAAGACAAAGGTTCATATTAACAAGTGTCACAGTATTTTATAGGTGGCATAGGTGCTACTTAGTGTACTCAAGCTCTAAGCTTCTTTCATATACAAATGGTAAGAGAAACAGACAAATGTGGTTTTTTTAAAGTCACCTACCCTTAAGAGGATCATGCTCTGCTCTCATAATATCAATAAGGGAATTCTCCAAAGAGTGCATATTCAAACTGTCGTACATTCTACTTCGGTCCTAGAAGAGAAGAAATAAAAAAAGATTCAATGTAATCTATGCAGTGATAATGTACTATCTTAATCTTCTTACATTAAATAGGACATCTGATTACTAATCATACTAATAATATATACTAATCAGTTTGCACCCCAAGATAGTACTACTAATAACTAAAGATTTTTTAAATCATAGTATCTCTTGTATTAAAGAACAATATAATACATTTATCAGCAAAATCACATATCAAAGCAATCTTATTTCATTGGCAGCATTAATGCAATGCAGCAAAATAATTTCTATTGCTATCATTCTCAGCTTACAAAGATTTCTGAATTATGCTATACACAGAAAGCATTTTTAATTGTTATTTATCTTAGACTTTTTTCATGTATCTGAGAAGACTGGCCCTTGAAAAAATATTTTTGGGGAAAGGACTTAATTCAATTGCACCATACTTTAAACATCTACCAAACATTGTATGTTATTTGACTTAGTCAGAATTTCACAATAATGAATGTATAAACAAGTAATATAGTAAAAAGCAAAAGCATAAAATAACAATATCAAAACAAACGAAAACCTAGAATATTTATATTCAAGTCTTGCTCTCTCAAGTCCTCTCATATTGGCCTCTGCATTTCTAACCTTCCCTCCCATCCAGCCCCTGCAAAAAGGTCAGAGGAAGAGCAAAAGCATTCTCAGTTCATGCAGTTTCCTACCTCATCAAGTCTCAGAACAAAGTCTTTTGTGTCATTAGAAATTTTGTTTGCTGAGTGTGAAATTCTTCAACTTGCCTAGTAGATTCTTTAACATTCGTGACTTTTTACAGTATTCTGCTCAATATACAATGTACTTGAACAAAGACACACACCACAGCCCTTGCCCCCAAATCACTAGAGAGATCTTCACCAAAATATATCAGCGTTCCCCCGTACCCACTGATATGTGCATAGGAGTGTGTGTGCCTGTGCAAGTGTGTGACTATGTGGGGGAGGCCGAGCAGGCCACTTTACCTCCTAAAATGATCAACATTTCTAACTCTAAGAAAATACCCTAAAAAATGAGAAGAACCATAAGTAGAAAAAGACCCTCCACAGAAATCAGAATTTGGCACTTCTTAACCTGGGTCCATGAGCTGCAAGAAGGATCATGAAATCTCTGAGATTATATACAACATTCTACATGTGCATGTACAGTACACATCGTTTTTTCTGAAAAAAGGGTTATGGGTTTCATCAGTTTTTACAAAGGGGCTTACAATCCAGAAAAGATTCAGAACCAGTCTTTTAGAAAGCTAAAGAAAAACATAAGAAGCTTTCCTGAGACTATGTTGATTTACGGTATTTTCTCTACTTTGATATTTAAATTAGGGTTGTGAGCTTTATAAAGATAAGGGACCAGAATCAGTATTATAGATTGAACAAGTTGCTGTCAAGAAATTTAACTGTGAAATTAACACTGAATGATGAAAGAATACCAGACAAAAGGTTCTTACTCCAACTTCAGCACCAATGAGCAATAGTGGTGCCCACCCGTATTTTTACTTGGACTCCTGTGGTAGAACACATCCATCAGAAAGGGGTTCCCTAGAAAACGGCCTTGATTGCTGAGGGAGGTGCAGAGAATCACTGAGCCATTAACAGCGAGTCTCAGACTCAGCATGCTTTAGAATCATCTGGAAGGCTTGTTAAACACCTGGATTGCTGAGACCCATCTATAGAGCCTGATTCAGTAAGTTGGAGTGGCCTGAAGTGTATTTTACCATCAAGTTCCCAGGCAATGCAGAGACTGCCAGTCAGGACCGTACTTTAAGAAGCATTGAGCTTCTTGATCTTAAGTTACTAAATCTCTTAGGACTCTATTCCATCTTCTAGGAAAGAAAATAACCAAGTCAGACTAGAGGATACCTAAAATCTACTTCTAAAACCATGTATAGAACATCGAAAGACTCTAAGTACTATATAATAAAACCGGAACAGAGAAGAGCATGGCCCTTCAGCAAAAGCGACATACAATTTTCATAACCCACACAAATATTTTCATCTTCTGTGCTTCCACTATACTTTGTTCATAACTAATTTTTAAAAAATTTCCTGCCTCTCTCACTAAACTTCAAAGTTAATTAGGGGTTGCGACCTTTTAATTATGGAATATAACCTGCTTTCAAATGTTTGTTGAATAGTACTTTTTCTTTACCATAAAAACTTTGAAAAAACGTTTAAGTTGAAGTCTGTGAGGGCAAAGACTGTATTTTTATATGGCAATTATGTAAGACTATATATAAAGCCTTCCCAGAATCCTCCACAGGATAGGGAGGTACTCGAATGTTAATTAAACTTAGACAAGCAACAGATTTTAACGTGGCCTTGTTATTCAACTTGAATTTCTGACCATACAATAGGTGCTATTATATTCAAAGTTCCCAGAAATGTTTAAAATAGAATTTAAAAATATAAATTGTCATGATAAAAACTTCATATAATTAAATAAAAAAACTCTCAGAATGTATGCTGTATCAAATAGGTTCTAAGACACAGTATATTATAAATTCTTTACAGTCTTTTTACCTGAAATTCTTGGTAAGAAAATAGGTTACAGTTCAGGGCTATCTTCTCAGGGTGAAGATACAGGCTATGTATGCCCCATCTTCAGTCAACCTATGAACTTAACTGATGGTGACCATTACATCAACATCACTCAAATATTATTATTATTATTATTATTATTATTATTATTATTTTTGTGGCCACCCACCTCCATTTTAAGGGGTTTGATCCCCTCTTGTTCAGAACACAATAAAATTAATGAAATAATTCTATATGCACTGTCAATGGGCATGGGTAATATTTACGGCCTGAAGGAAAGCTCCTCAGTGGGTAACAGTGACCACCACACAATCAACTCCAGAAACTGCTATACAAAAATGGTATATGTATTTTCAGTAGCTTTAGCTGTAATGCCTATATCCACTGAAATAGTGCAATACCCACTATAAGGTTGCTTATTTTCCTTCCCAGAAAAGTCTTTCTCCATGAAACAAAGTCCTACTTCAGCAAAGAAAATAGCAAAGCTCTGTAAAAACTATCAGCTTTGTTTTACTTTGTTACTCATCATCAGCATCCCACATGATTTTAAAGCACCCAACACAAAGAACTCATGACACTGCAAAATTGCTATTTGGATTTTATGAGACCTACATGTACATGTTTAAAAAAATGGCTCATTTATAAATAAAATGTGAAGAATCAAAATCTGACTGCTAAAAAAAACAAAAAACAGAAAAAAGAAACAAATATGATTGTAGAACACTTATGCATCCTAAAATACAAATATCAGAAAAATTTGTGTTTACACAAACTGCCATTGGTTTAAAAACCAAATTGGAATCCTGAAACCATTTTAAAGTAACCATGAACACAACAGTACTAATTAGCATAAATGGAAAATCATAGTTACATTTATTGCTACATGATTATTTGAAAACCGCCAAGATATTTCAAATAAGAATCTCTATAAAGATGTTTACTTCAACCTACTTTAAACAGGAAAACCAAAGAATCAACTAAATGGGCTTTCAGAAACTGAGATAACAGAATCCCACAACAACGAACTGGTAAAAATTAAAAAGCATTGGTGGAAAAGCTATATCTTATATTCTGATATTTTATTGCTTATTTGTAAACCCAGGCATTTACCACAAAAGCTTATAGAAATGACAGTAAATTCCTAGAAAAACTGAAAAAGACAATAAACACAAAGTAATCATAATCTTAAAAAAGGATGGCCTGAGAAAAGATGATAAACACTGGAAAATAATTAAGTCAACAATAAAACAATTAGTACAAGAGGAATTCCAAATCAATTAAAAGGGAACTTTTTATGGGATGTCATATTTTTGCTTTAATAAAGCTAAAACCCTGTTCTATTTCAAAAGAAAAAAAAAGTGGTCAAGTAGAACCCTTCCCTCTTGTCAATGAAGTATTCTCCCAAAGAAAAAGAACAAGATATATTACAGAAAACTCCATATCCTCATATTTGAAGATATACCAGATGCTTGAGCATGTATTCTTCTGCCTAAGTACAAAAATTATTTCTGTGTTTAGCTCTCCAGTTTTAAAATAAATAAGCAAAGTTTTGCTAATATTTTCCTCAACTTTACTTGAATACTGATGATCCACTCCTGATCCCACACTGCTAGTGCACTGAATTAGCAGCTCAGGTGGGAATACTCTGCCTCACTATGAAACACAGCACTCAGTGGCATACTCTCCCCTCTTCTCTACTGGGTCCACACAGATACCCCTTCTTCATCCCACCGGACTTTCACCTTTCCAATGGTAGGGAATAGTATTTTCCCCTAATTATCCCAAGAGTAATTAAAACACTACCACATACATAATGAACATTCATTTCTTAAACTGCCTTATGATTCTGATCCTCAACAAAGTACTATTAACAGTGATTCTGAAAAAAAAAAATTTTCATAATTTTAAAAAACTCAAATGGACAAAGCTAGTCTAGAAGCCAGAAGGGTTAAAGAAAATGGACAGGGAAGTAGAAAACACTGCTGTAAGAATATATATATATATATATATATATATATATATATATATATATATATATATATATTAGTATAATTAAAGAACTGAACACAGGACAGTAAATGTAAAAAGAAAGAATTCATTACATAAATATGTGTAAGAGAGACCATTCTCTCTCATTTTCAATAGGTGCAATGGTTTGGCGACCACCAATGGCCTGAAGCTCATGTAGTTTAACAATTTAAGAAGTTCTTTATTAAATGAAAAGTACACTTGGTCTACTACTGTGTATTGTTTATTACGTAACGTGAATTAAGACTCCAAATAATATATTTTTCTGAAAGAGGTGTCCATTGTATCATTTATCACATTATCATAACACCCTGAATTTTAAAGATTGGCATATAATACCTTCAATTAATTCAAGGTAGTTTATGTGACATGCTCAAGGACCGCGGCAGAACGTCCATGGAGCAGAAGTCTAGAGTTGACTATACTAATAAGCCCCAGCTAGAGGACAAGGCAACATCCAGCTCACAGGCTTCCCCCATGACAGCACAGTTTTAAAGCCCTGATGTTTCATGTACAAAGAACTGATGGACTATATAAAAACCTGTAAGTAATAACCTCAGTTATAGTATGTTTACTCTTTGACTTAAAATACACAAGTGTTAATAAATAGACTGCAACCTTAACATCTAAAGGAAATGAATTAATATAGAATTCACACTTTTGAATATGATTTCTTGCAAGGGTAATTAGCTAATATGGTTTTAAAAAAATAATTCTTAAACTTAAAGAGATATCTAATATTCATTTTAAAGTCAGAAATGTGCACAATAATTTATATTTGTTTTTAAAAGTTTTAAATTTGAGCATTTTTCATAAAAATTCAGTTATTTAAAATAAGGACATGCCAATCTAAAAATTTTACATACACCTGAAATGAAACCAATCTATAAAGCTATTTCTTTCCCATTTACTAAATTCAATCAATCATAGGTAAGCCCTGAAATATCTAGGTTTAAGAATGAAGGCTTTGGCCCTGATTGTTGGCTCAGTGCTAGCATGTAGCCCAGTGTGTGGATGTCCTCGGTTTGATTCCTGGTCAGGGTGCACACAGAAGCAACCACTGGCTTCTCCACCCCTCCCCCTTTCCCTTCTCTCTCTCCATCCCTGTCTTCTCCTCCAGAAGCCATGGCTGGGTTGAAGCAAGTTGGCCCCAAGGCACTGAGGATGGTTCCATGGCCTCCACTTCAGGCACTAAAATAGCTTGGTTGCCAAGCAATGGAGCAGAGGCCCCAAATGGGCAGAGCAACCTCCCATAGGGGGCTTGCCGGTAGATCCAGTTGGGGCATATGAGGGAGGAGTCTACCTGCCTCCCCACTTCTCACTTAAGGAAAAAAAAAAAAGAATGAAGACTTCAGTTCTGGAATTTAGTATTTTTTAGGCCTAATCAATTTGAGACTAAAGGAAATAAAAACTTAAATGTTTTAAAATAATGTATTTGTTAACTAAAATTTATTAGTATTAAAATGGTGTATATGATGCAAAAGGATTAGAGATGAAAATAATCTTTCCAGATATTTAAGTGCTAAGTATTTTCTATAATTTTAACTTTGCCAAATAGTGAAAAACTACCCACCGGTTTAAGATACCAATTAAAGCTTGTAGCTGCTGCTGTATTTTTAAGAACCTCAACTTCAAATACCTCAACCTTTTATGGTAGAAACAGAACAAACTTTATGTAAGTCCCATAAGGGTACTCAAAGGAGACAACACCGTTTCCAGGACCAGTGGAGAGGGCATAGACTATCCCCCCACGGCTCAGAGCCAGTCAATACCCAACCTTTCCCCTCAAGAAATCAAGAGCCTTGAATTCTAAAAATAAGGGGGTGGGTTGTGTAGTAGGGTGCAGGGAGGAGGGAGGAAAAGAAATGGCCAAAGAGAGCAGAGAAAGTGTAGAGCCACCAAGGCCTTCCACGACCCAGTTCTTGATTCTCCTTTCATAACGAGACTACGACCCACACTGAGGAAGGCCTACACACGGTGTCATACAACACCCTAAAGATTGTGAGAGGAAGATAATGCCGCTTTCAAACCGCCTTTCCTCTCAGTTTAGTTCACTTTTCACTATCTTTTTCTTAATCACTGTCTTCAAATGATCACATTAAATCTCTTGCTCGTGAGGCCATCGGGAATGTCAATATCTCAGCAATTAACAAGAACAAATCCAAAACTTTCATCACCAAAATGAATTCATTTACTTGAAACCCTCGACTATAAAACAGGTAAAGGCAGAGTGGCCCTGGCTGTAGTCTGAATGGGAGGACTGGAGGCCCTCTCCCGGGACAGCCCGGAGCAGCTCTGCAGAACCCACGCTTCAGGCTGCCTTTCATCGCCTCTGCGCTCTGGCATTCCACCAACGACACCTTCTCAGCAAGCTATTTTCTCAATACAGTCCTCCCTCCCCCAGCCCACGGGGCCCTTTCAATGACAGCTAATCTGTCTTCTTTCTGCTCTGGAGATACACACCCCTCTCTTGTGTGTATTCTATTATCTTGGAATCATTTTGTCTCTTCCTTTCTAAAAATATGTCCCTTGACACCTCCAAAAGAATGATAATTTTTCTTTCCTCAAACACCATCTCCTAGGCATTTATTTATATAATCAGTTTGAATTACACAGAAATGCTACCACAAAAACGATACTGATGTGGCCTAACCAAAGCAGGATGAGGACGAGTAGAAATAAGCAGCTAGCTAACTTACACTAACAAGACAATAAGTTACAAATTACATGAGATGACTTCTTATATCTAAGTGGAGATCCTGGCAGGGCTACTTTGGTAAATAGGTAGGACTTGTCTGAAACAAGTGGGGAGGCTGCTTATTGAAGTTACTGCTAACCGTCCAGATTAGAATGCTATTGACAAGCATATTACTCATCTGTTAATACAGTCATTACTTGTAAAACCACCCCATGTATATAAGGAAGAGCCTCAGTTCAAGACAACTCAGCTCCATTCAGTGGACTCCCATGTGAACTCTGTGTTCATTCAAACTTGAGTTCGTAGAAAAGACTCCTCATATGTCAGGACTGAGTTTTGTATCTATCCTGTAACAATTCTTATCACTTAGTACCCAGTATGCATTCAAATGTAGGAAGAGAGATTGCATTTTGTCACTACAAAGGCCAGCTTTGGAAACTGATATATGGAAGAAGCCAATATATGAGCAATAATAAAATTTAGAAAAATACTGTACCTTAAAGCTTTTTATCTAGTTGAAAAAGCCCAACTAAGATAGGGCTTTTTAAAGAAATATATCTCAAGACCAAAGTAGCAGATTTCATGAAAAAATTTACTAAGAAATTTGTAAAACACTGATGAAATGTTAAGTCAGAGGTTAAGTAAACATGATTTTGTATCCAATTGCAAATAATTTTGAAAGGAGATATCCCATTTGAATGATGTTTAAAGCCAGGTGCTCTTAGGAATATAATTCCTTTTTCCAAAAACAAATTCATTATGTTTTAAAAACATAAAATGATTATGAATTACTTTTCAATACAAAAACAAAGCATTTTATATTAAATAGTTTAAATCAAGTGACCCTTTAAAACTAAATTGCTTTAATGCTCTCTGACATAGACTTAAGTAGGTATAATCAGAAAGTAAATAATAAATCCTCCTCATAATGTAAACACTACACTCCTAGCCCAAATCCTGATAAATATACACTGTGCAGCCTACCTGGTCTATTCTGGATGTTCCGGCTGCAGTGCACCAACTATCTTGGAGTGAATCTGAGCCCCAAGCTGGTAACTGCAAACTAGATCTCACCTTCAATAGCATAGAAGTTTTCATCAGAAATAAGCAGTTCTCTTCCCCACACCCACCCACATAAAAGAAAGGAAGAAAAAAACAACAACAAAAAACAAAGTTCTTTCATCTTATTCCATCTTCTAAGGTTTTAGGGGAAAAAAAACCTTTTATTTTAAATAGCCTCAAGGAAGTTTCATTAATCTGCATTTTTAACAAAATACTAGAAGGCCTGAAAAAATGTTCATCATCATAACTATTAAGCCACATTTAGGAAAAAAGCCATTGAATCAAGTAAAGACAAATTTTAACGTGTCTTTTAATTTGATGTAAAAATAAAAAGCTCTAATATTATTTTGCCATAATCTCAGCTGTACTAAATATATTCTCATACATATACAGCTGATCATTGTGAACATTTTAGTTTAGCTATATTGTAGGAGTAACTCTTATTTGTGGCCTGTTAAAGATTAATACGTTAAAGCATTCTTAAGGAGTTGCCAATTAAAAGTTTCTAGATGTATTTAAGGAATACAGCAAGTATTTTTATACTTTATGAAGTTTATGTTCTATTGCGTGCTTACAGAATTTTTATAGTGCCAATTTTCTTTGTACAGGTATTTTATCCTTCGATAATGAAATTATATATGCTTAAAAATTAAAACATTTTTTAATCCATTAATTTTTACCAACTACTACTACCACCACCACCACCCAATTTCCAATTCTGAAAGATTAACGTTAGAAATAAGATCATTTACATACCATTCTTACCTGTAAGGGTAACAGTGTATTACTATTGTTGTCTGTTCTGAACACATTGTCTTCAATCCAAGATTTGGGCGTCAGTGATGGAGTAGAGCGAGTAAATTTCGGAGGTGCTATGACATTACCAGAAAATGGTTTTTTCAGTGGCGATATCTGATTCATAGTTCCTGGAATGCCCATGTTTCCAGTTCTACGATGATCTCTGCCATGCATTGCTCCCCAGGACATACTTCCAGTGCCCCAGCCACTGCTCTGATGGTTGCTCCAAGGAGATTGTTTCAGAAGAGGCTGGGGAAAACATAGCTACTTAAATGGTAGGCATTTAAAGAGTGGATAATTAAAATTCAAATTTTAGACCTGAGCTAAGAATTTATGATTTCTAAAAAATGAAAAATAGAATATACAGAATACATCCTTAAACTACTTACAAAAAACTTGAGGTCTTGCTATATTAAACATTTATTTAATGTGAGCTGAGTTTTCATCCTCTGGTCTACTGTAAATTATCAGTCATGACAATTACTAAAATAGACTCATGCACTTAATTTTTTCCCTTCAGAGATCATGTCATATACATGACAAATATGAAGGAAAAAATGCATCTAAATTGAAATTAACTTTGAAGATCGTTAGAGATACACCTTACATTGTGATCTTAAAGCAACCACATCCTGCTAAGCACACAACTGAAAATTTGGTCTTGATTAATCAAAATATACCAACTATAAGAGTGAAATATTTAGACTGTAAAGTTTCCAAAACAAGTTGCATCACTGCAAAAGTGAATAATAGTATGTTTTGGTATTATTATTCTGTTGTACAAATTAAAAGAGGACTTTTGGGATAGGGACAACATAGAAAATATGTCCTTTTCTGCACTGTTTACTGAACTCTTAAGATGTTTTATTCCAGTTTTAGTGTAGTTTCTTTTAAAGTGCTTTTGTGTGTTTTTCTTTTCACTTTCTGTGAACTGTTAAGCAATTATCTAATGTTACCCATAGGTGGATCCACTGAGATATACAAAAATAAGCTACAATATGCTTTGAGTATTCTAGCAAAGATCTTAATAACATAAGTCTCTCTAACTTCATTCATTTCCAAAAGTAAATTATATTCCAAACTAGAACACATGCAAAAAAGTTATATCATCAAAGAAAAGAAAACCCACTCAAAGCCTCTAATTGGAGGTTTTTAAAATGTATTAATTGCCAGCAATTATGTTATCAAAAAAGCTCACAGTTTAATAATTTTGTGGTAACATGTAGCCAACGCTAAGTATAGGACCATGCAGTTACTCTAGTCAATAAATACAGCATCCTTAAAATCAACCCGCCTCTCACAAGACAAGGAAACCCAACCTGATACGTAGTATAAACACTGTTTTCTTAAATGCTAATGCAATCATGAAATCTACAGGACCGGGTCACCCTCCACACAGTTCGAAAGCACAGCTCAGGGACCATGGGAAATCGCTCTCGGCCCACTCTTCCTCGCTGACAACAGGGCTCTCCCAGTTCTCCCCGATCTGAAACTCCACGTGACAGCTGTGTGACCTCTCACACTCACCACCAGACCCATCTTCTGACAAAAAGCAGCTTATAGCTAAATACGGATCATGGTACATGGCTCTCTAATGTTCTACACATCACGGCTTTATGAATTCAAAATAAAACCCTGTAATTTTCTGTGGCAAGTTACCAGTTTAAAAAAAAAAAAAACAACAAGAAGAAACAGAAAACGAAATAGAGGACGACGATGACCCTGACATACAAAAGACAGTTATTTAACATTATGCAAATCATGAAAAAGTGGAGTGTTTCAAAATTCTCCATTTTCAATCCTTCCAGGCCAAGTTCTCCTTTCTCAGGGAGAAACCAGGGATTCAATTTCAATAACAACAACACAAAACCTGTTAACTGTTGCTCTGATGAATTTAAATCAACTGTTTAATTGTCGCTTCGGCTAATTTAGATAGTTCTTCACCCCTTTAAAAGGTCAACCGCTGGAAACTTCAGCAGGGTGAAGGGAAGAGTTCCCCGAGTATAGGAATCACTGGTTAAGGTCCACCGCCGCTTCTCCCCCAACCCTTCATCGCGACAACGACCTTACACAGGACGGTCGCCATCGTAAGTGCTGGCTGGGTCAGAACCAGAACAACAGACTCTTTCAATGTCAACCCACCCGGCCTGCGGTCACCCCGGCATGGCACCGGGGGGGGGGGGGGGGGGGCTACAGGCACGTTTTCAGTGGGAACGGCCGATGCACGACAGCCCGGCCCGGTTATTTCACAATTACGCCGCCCACTCGAAACAAACGCGGGTCACTCGGGTGGCGGTTAAGGCCACCGGCAAGGTGTTCCCAAGTCTCCCCTTAGGGGGAAAACCCCGGGCCGGATGCTAATTCTGTATGAAAACCCGCCCGTGTGACCCAAGAGCGCGTCTCGGTGGAAGCTGCGGGAGCCGCGCCACCCGCTTCTCTCTCAAGTCGTCGGACGCGGCCCGCGGGGCGGCGGTGACGGGCGCTCGGCCGGCCGTCCCTGTCCAGCCGCCGGTCCTCGGGGCCGCCGCCGGCCAGCTGAGAGCGAAACGGACTCGAGAGAAAGAGCGTTCCCGCGGGTTGCCTCCCGGGACGGCACGCACCGTCCCGGTCACCATCGCCCTCCTTCTCAGGTCCGCTTCCCACAGCCGCTCCGCCGAGGTCGCCGCCCGAGCCTGCCGGCGCCGCGTCCCCGGCCCGTTCCTGCGCGGCTCCCGGGACCCAGGCGCCCCGGCACAGCCGGCCAGGCGACGGGGCGGCGGCCGCGAGGGTGGCCCGCGGCGAGGGGCGCGCGAGGCGAGGCCCCGCCCGCCGTCACCGGCCCCACCGGTGCTCCCGGCGCTCGAGGGGGCGCCCGGCCGCGGCTTCCTGCGCGAACCGGTCTGCGGGGCGGCACAACCCCCGGTGGCCGCCGCCGCCGCCCGCCTGCCCCGCCCCGCCGGGGACTGCCGTCCCGAGCCCGGCCCCGCTTTCCGTCCCCCGGCCCCCTGTCACTGGGGCGAGTAACCCCCGTCGCCCCGCCGTCGCCCCTTCCCGGGCACCCGGGTGCGCGCCCGCCGCCCGCGCCCGCCGCACCTGGTGGTGGTTGTAGGAGTTCCGCTGCTGCAGGAAGGCGGCCGCCGCCGCCTGGTGCTGCTGCTGGAGCTGCGGGCTGACGGGCGACCTCCGGCTCGGCGGCTGCTGCGGCGCCGCGGGCGGGGCGGCCGGCTGCTGCGCTAGATTCATGGCGGGCGGCGGCGGCGGGGGCACCGCGGCCGCCGAGAAGGGGCCGCCGAAGCCGCCGCCGCCGCCGCCGCCTCCCCCGCCGCCGGCCGGCACGCTGAGCCCCGCGCAGCCGTGCGGGGACACGGGCGAGAAGCTCGGGAAGAAGGCCGGGTTCATGGACGACTGCAGCCCGGGGTAGAAGCCGTTCTCCGGGTCGGGGCTGGGCGGCGGCATGGCGCTGAGCGAGCCGCCGCCGCCGCCCGGGGTGGCGGCCGAGGAGCCGGGCTGCTGGGGCGGCGGCGGCGGCGGCTGCTGGGGCGGCGGCGGCGGCTGCTGCTGGGGCGGCTGCTGGGGCTGAGGCTGGGGCGGCGGCGACGCGGTCTGCACCGACCAGGGGGTGCCGAAGCCGGGCAGCGGCGGCGGCGACGCGGAGCCGCCTCCCCCTGCACCTCCGGGGGGCCCCCCGCCGCCGCCGCCGCCCGGGTGCGGAAGGTCCGGGCTCTGCAGGCTGCCGAAGGCGCCCGCGCCGAGCGCCCCGCCGGGCAGGAGGTTGCTGGGGCTGTTTAGCAGAGGGTGGTTGGGCGACTCCATGGAGCCCGGCGCGGGGTTCACCGGCGGCGTCGAGGGGGCCAAGCCCGCATTGGGGGGCTCGGCGGCGCTGCCCTCGCCTGCGGCCGGGGTCTTGCGAGGGCTGCCCGCACCTCCGTGGCGGCGCCGCGGGGCTGCGGGCGGCGAAGGCTGGAGCGGCGGGAGCGAGGGCAGGTCGGCCGGGCGCTGGCGAGGGGCGAAGTCCTGCCGCGGGAGGTGCGGGTGCGGGAGGCTGAGCGGCGGCGGCGGCGGCGGCTGGCGCGGGGCGAGCGGCGCCGGCTGGAGGGGCGGGCCGGGCAGCGGCGGCGGGCTGAACCGGCCGGGACGGCGGAGCGGCGGCGGCTTCGAGTCCGGAGGCTGGGGAAGGTGCGGAGGGCTGAAGTCCTTCCTCTTCTGGCTGCTCAGCTGCTGCTCCTGCCGCCGACTGAAGTCCTGCGGGGAGGAGGCGCGGCAGCCGCGGCGGGAGGAGGCGGAGGCGGAGGCGGGGTGGTGCAGACTCGGTTTGAAGTCCTGGGAGGGGAGGAGGTGGGTCACACCCGCGTTCGTGCCGCCGCCGGGGTGGTGGCTGGGGAGCTGCTCCGCGGCCACCGCCCCCGAGAGCGGCCGCGCCGGCGGCTGTGTCAGCCCCAGCAGCAGCTCATCCTGCATGGTCTGCCGGTGCGCCGGGCACGGGGACGGGGAGGAAGCGGCGGCGGCCGCGCTGCCCGCGCTGCCGCGGCCGAGGGGGACGGGGAAGGGGGAGGCGGCCTCCGAGAGCCCGGTGACAGGCGACGGCGGCGGCGAGAGCGGGCCGAAGGGCGTGGCTGAGGGCAGCGGGGCGGCGGCCGCGGCGTCAGGACGGTACGCCCCGCCGCCGCCCCGGGACCCGGGGCTGCTGCTTCGGATCGGGGCGGTGTGCGGCACCCCAAACCCGGACTCCCTCATTTATCAGGCCGGCGGCCACGGGAGGGGACGCGCCCTGTCCGCTGCCCGCCGGAGAAGCCACCAGATCTGGGCGGCGCGGCCCTGGTGGAAGGAGGGGGAGTCAGTGAAAGCGGGACACGGTGATTGAGGCAGGGGCACCGGCTTCGGCCCCGCCACCCCTCGCGGGGGCCACCGCCGCCTCCCGAGATGGGCTCGGGCACCGCCGCCGCCGCCCTGGCCGCTTAAGAACCCCGGAACGTGCGTCAGCGCCACCTCACAATCGCGCCGCCCCCCGCGGTGCGTCCCGGCACGCGCTGGCGCGGGGCCGCCGCGCCCCCGCTGCCCCGCCCCCGCCCCGCCCCTCATTATTATGCAGGCTCCGTCGGCGATGCGCTCGCGCCCCCGGGAGGCGGAGCCGAGGGGCGCGGGAGCGCGCGGCGTGTCTTGCTGGGCCCTCCAAGCCCAGGGAAAAGGGACGGCTGGTGGCGGTGGCGGGCGGCTCACTGGATTCGGAGCCACGGGCGCGCGCGCGTGCGCGCGCGGGGGAAAGCGAGCACGCGCGGGCGGCGCGGACGATTCCGGGGCAACGGCCTCTTCTGCTCCTGGTCGAACGCACCCCTTGCCGCTCCCGTCCGGTCGCGCTCGCGGCCCCGCCTCCTTCGTGTCACCTCCGCCCCACCCGCGGTCATGTGAGGCCTGGCACTAAGGACAGGGCCGTCCCGGAGACTGGGCCTTCCCAGGGAGGGGCTGGCCCGCGGGGGAAACTGAGGCCAGGGAGTCCGACTGGGAACGGCCCCCAGACCTGGTGGCTCAGTGACCGGTCCCTCTGGCCTTCGGCCTGGGCTCTGGGGTCCTATGGCCGGCTCGCCTGTGCGGGTTGCCTTGCAGATGGCCGGGCGGTTCGCTGCAGCCCGGGCCCGTGGGCCCAGACATGGAGCCCTCCGGGTTACCCTGGAAAGCGCCTCCTCGAGCTGGTTTCCCGTTTTAGCCTCTCCTTGGCGTGCTGTCATCCAGTCCTGAAGCCACGTGAAGGTGTTTTCTGTAAGGGTAAACATGCAGCCCCCGCTGTATACCAAACATTTTCACTCCAGTAATGAGGAACAAAGTCCTTGGAACCTGACACGGCTCCCTGTGGTGTTTTACCCACACAGAGGCATATAATAGGTTCCCAGGCGAGCTCCCATGGTAACCCTGGGCCAGCTCCAAATCGTCCTGTTTCATAAAAGCACTTAATGTGCTGTCATCAGGACTGCTGTGTGTGGGACTCCTCCCCACCACATTCAGTCTGCCATCCCCACCCCTTACCCCCAGGGAGACTAATTTAAACATTTCCGAAGCTTTATGAATTCGAGGGAGAAAAAGAGTTCTCACATCCGGGGGAAAAAAAGAAGCTTCTGACTCAGCAACAGACTTGTTGAGGCTTGCAAATGGAAGGGGACACAGCTTTTCCATGGGAGGGCTCTTCTTGGAAGCAATAGAAGAGGAACTAATCTTGCCTATTTCCTTTCATAAAGAAAAACTTTACAGCCTTGACCGCATATTTGGTTAGAGCGTCCTCCCCATAAGCCTTCCTGGTCAGGGAACATACAAGAATCAACCAATGAATGCGTAAATAAGTGGAACAACAAATGTATGTTTCTCTGTCTCTCAAATAAATAGTAAAAAAGTAACCTTTGCCTACAGAAAATTATTTAAGGAACTAGATAAATAACAGCAAAGTATCCACATTGCATAAAATATATGGATATTTTTTGTTCCTGTTTTGCAACTTTTTCTGGGCACTTAGGGAAGTGAAACTACTGAATGAATCCAAGAATATAGAGTACTCCCAGAGAGATAGAAAATGGATTCACACTCTACTTGATTTTGATTTACAACTGGGCTAAGATTAAATAGTGTCATAAATTAGTGTACACTTACTGATGTAGGCAGAGTGTACATTTTTATGAGCCCTCATTTTCTTAGTTAAATTTCATTTCTACTTTTGTAACTCCAGTGCTTCAAATTTAAATAAAACAGAATAAATACAGTAGAGAGAGAACAACATTGCTAGAGGGAAATAGGTTTTACATATAATGTGTATGTCTGGTAGCCCGTCTAATGAACTAAGTGTAATATTGCCTTTAAAATAAGGGAGAAAATACTTAAAAATTCATAAGTGATTCAAAAATTGGTCAGGTGAATAGAAAATTAGTTTGAGTTAATAATCTTAAAGCCATTTTTAACAAGCAAAATATAGAACTGGAGAAGTACTTTATTATTCTAAATTACATTGTCCAGAAAATAAACTGAGCTCCTTGAAATTAAAACTATAAATGGTCATTGTCACAGCACCTATTGACACATTTATTAATGTATTTTATAGGAAAAAAGCTTTCAGTAATCAAGGCATACAAAGTCTTAAAAATGAACAAATTTTTTTTTTTTCTAAGTAAAGTTATATTTGATTGGAATCAGCTACAGACCCAACAACACATTGGAAAGAGGAAGGACATATAGGCATACACCTTAGTCAATCATCCATTAAAATTGCAGAATGCATACATTTAAAGGCTGATTCATGACATTCTGGGCTAAGTTTTAAGGAAAAAAGATTTCTTGATGTCTGGCACTGGTTTTAGAGGATTCAGAGCTCCTCAAAATGGAAGGGAGCCTTCAGTTTGGTAATACATAAGGTCAACTTCATACTAAGAACACCAAATTTCAAAGTCTAGCTCCCAGACCCTCCTCCACTCACTGCATTAACATCTTAGTGTTAATGAAGGCCCCATTTTTTAATAAGAGGGAAATTACACCCTGCAATCTAAAACGTTTAATCTGGTAAGCATCCCCTCATTCAGAATATTCAAACGACAAGTTTTCCTATAGCGGGAGTCATAGGGAGGAAGTGGAGGTGGGTGGTTAGGGACGGGCTGTGCTCCTATAACTGGTCTAATATCAAGATCTTATGAGTCTATATTACAATCGTTCTCACATGAAAATATTATCTCTATGACCATTAACTCGGTCCTTGACTTTAATAAGAGTCCCTTGTTTATTTCTTCCCACTTTCCCGAGCCAGTGTTTTTTAAAAATGTTTTTGCTATAACCCCTAAGACTTAAACACACACACACACACACACACACACACACACACACTCATTTATGCACACAAACATGCAACTGAAATAAAGCTTGTATTAAGTATTTCTTACTCTTAATAAATACATGCAACAAACTATTTTTTAAATTCTATTTACTTTTTTAAGACAGTAAATGGATGTGAAATTGCTAGGTTAATTTTGAGACCCAAAATTAGGTCATGAGCTGACATTGAGTATTTCACACCTTCTCCTTTATCTTTAAACCTCTTCCACCTCATTCTCAGGCTTTCTGTTAAACTGAGAAACAGAAGCAGTTACAGGAGAGCTCAGCGGGTCCTCACTGCTCCCGTTTCCAGTCACTTCTTCCCTGTACACTTCATCTTCTCTCTTGCTACACGAAGGGCCTGTCCAGGCCCCACGCTCCGCTCCCACCTGAGGTCTAAGGCCTGCCCCTCCACTGGTACAGCAGATCCTCTCCCCAGCCTGCTTAGAACATGGCTTCACAGACATCCCAACGTTTCATGACATCGCAAATTTCACGTGTGCAAAATTGAACTCCCCTGCCTCCATCTCTGTTTCAATGAATGGCACCCCATTGTAGCTAGTTGCCCAAATACCTTGGGGTCACCCTTGACTTCTATTTTTCTTCCAGCATAGCTAAGCCATCATTTACATGCTGTTTAGCCTACCTTTAAATTATATCCAGACTCCAACCACTTCTCACTACTCCCACCAAAAGCAAACCAGTCCAGGCCGTCCAGGGTAGGCTGACTCACGGACACAGGGAAAGACCTAGAATCTTTCGCTGATGATAAAAGATCACCTTCAACCATGATAAAATGTCTTGCAGGTGGTGTCACTCTTTGTAATGCTTTAGAGATTTGTCATCCTACTCCAGTACTTCTGCCTAAGAGAGAAGTCTTCAATCTCTCTAGTACCTTCCATGGTGCTCCCTGGGCACTTGTGTAGACTGACTTACCTATTCCATTGTTTCTTGCCTTTTATCTTTAGTCCTAGGCAACTTGACTAGATTATAGGTCTTTAAAGGTGTTGGCTATGTTTTATATAGTCCTTTATTTTCCTAGATCTTTTTGATTCCTTTTTCTATCTAAAAACTAAATATTGAGTGCTTACTATGCACCAGATCCTGTGCTACGGGCTAGGGATACAACCCTGAACAAAACAGGAGACACACATTGTTCTGTACATAATCAGAGAGGTTGTAAATAATTGTTTGCTGTTGATACTAGTGGTGATAAATCCCAGCCCTAATTGTCTAGACCAGTGGTAGTCAACCTGGTCCCTACCGCCCACTAGTGGGCGTTCCAGCTTTCATGGTGGGCGGTAGCAGAGTAACCAAAGTATATATAAATAAAAAGATAGATTTAACTATATAGTAAGCTGTTTTATAAAGATTTATTCTGCCAAACAGCGAAAATCCGACATAAAGTACTTGGTAAGTAATTATTATTATATACTTTAACTTGCTGAAACTCTGCTTTATAAATTTTAAAAAGTAAAGTTACTTCCCTACTTTATAAATCACCATTACTGTGGAACTGGTGGGCAGTTAGAAAATTTTACTACTAACAGAGATACAAAAGTGGGCGGTAGGTTGACTACCCCTGGTCTAGACAGAGTCATAAATAATGAGATTTAAGGCTGAAACTGACCTACTAAATGAGAGTCCTACGTGCTGCAACATAGCATTGCTGGGCTGGTCATGGGTGGAGCCCTGAGATGACTAGGGTACATTGAGGTAAGGCAAATTCAGCAGGAGGATAGAAGAAATTACACAGTGAAACGCACTGTAATTCTAGCTTGAAATGGAATTTCTATTTATTATCTCCTTTACTTGTCACAATATACTTTGTGAGTAGAGAAAGGAAACAACATTCTTATTTATAGTGGGAAAACTAAAACCTAGAAACAAAGTAATTTACCTGTGTCGTTTTTGTAGCCTGGGCCTAATATCCCTTTCTCCCCATTTCTCAGGCTCCTGCTCCATGACTTGTCCCCACGCTATTACCAAAGATGTGCAACCTATCTGAGCAAAACAGAGCCATAGTGACCACGCTGCTACTTCTACCAAAGGATTAGGGATAGAAAGGATAAGCCTTTGTATCCTTTTAAATGATTAACCATTGGTTGTAGTGATCTCAAAGTGAAAGCACCTTATTTTCAAAATACATATCTCACAAAAATTCAGAAATACTCCTCAAATGTGCTTCCTCATTTTTCTCCTATTAGAACAAAGAGGCCTGGTGGTACAGATTGAATATACTGCATTTAATTATTTTATTTTACATTCTATCTAGAAAGCTTACTCCTTCCGTTGATGTTAGTTTATGCAAAAAAAACTGAAGATACATTCTGACTAAATGCTGAATATTTAGGTTTTATGTAGATGAAGAATATTAAATCTATTAATTTTTTATTAAGCAAGAAGTGGGGAGGCAGACAGACTCCCACATGTCCCCCAACTGGGATCCACTTGGCAAGCCCCCTAACAGGAGATGCTCTACCTATATGGGGCCATTACTCCATTACTTGGCAACTGAGCTATTTTATTTAACACCTGAAGGTAGGCCATGGAACCATCCTCATGCCTGGGGCCAACTTGCTCGAACCATTTGAGCCAAGGCTGCAGGAGAAGAAGAGAGAGAGAAGGAGAGAGAGAGATAGACAGAGACAGAGACAGAGAAAGAAGAAGAGGGGGAAGGTGGAGAAGCAGATGGTGACTTCTCCTGTGTGCCCTGACTGGGAATCAAACCCGGGACTTCTACACCCTGAGCCAAAGCTCTACCACTGAGCCAACAGCCAGGGCCAAATCTGTCCAATTTGTTTTAATATTTTTAGAATCTTAGAAAAAAGATGAAAAGTTTTAAATATTTATTTTGGAGACTATGAATGTTGAGTAAGAAAAAGAATCAGAGAGTGTGTTCAGTAGCAGGCATTATCACCAGCCGTTGTAGGAGGTCTGGCTGGGTGTCAGGAGCGTGGACAGACAGACAGCATTGTGAGGAAAGCGGGGTAGGTAGTAGGAGCTCAGGTCAGTGCATCGTCCCCCCTGCTCTCAGTGTACCTGCATTAAATCTCCACTTTGAGGGTGGTGCTTTAAATAGAACTCTAGAACTTTATGTCCTCCTGCACCCAAAATTCATCTTACAGCAAAAGTCATTGTATTAAGTTTGCAAAACACAAACCAACACAATATGAAGAAAAATAGATCTCAATTTCAACAGAAAGAAATTATAAACATTTTATGGGGAAAAACAGAAACGTCAGCAAATTTTCACGTAAGGGCACAAATCATGTGAAAATTATAATGTTTTTAGACCCAGAGTTGATCCTGATTTATGTCACATTAAGACATAATGTGACATGGAGGAGGTGTATGAGGAGCTCCTAGGAGCTGTGGGGTCAGAGACCTGGGTTTTAGTCCTAACTCCCTCTGTTACTGAGTAACTTCTGCAGTTAAACTTTGAGAACCTCAGTTTTCTCATCTTTGAAGGAGAAAGAGCAACAGCCATTGTGTGTGGGGTAGGGGTTGTTGTGACGAAGATTAGCAATATTTTAAATGGAGAATCTTCTATGACATTTAACACAGAATAGATGTTCAGACAACTAAACAAACCTTAGCTGTCATCCGCCATGCAGCTGAAAGTAAGCTAGGAAGCCATCCAGGTCAGAGTGGTAGTCCTGGGGGTTGCATAACAAAAGCATTAATAAAAACAAAAAAATTACCAAAAACATGCAAATAGATAATGATAACTAACGGTAATAGTAAGGTCCCATTGACAGAAATGGAAAGATACATCCAAATGAAAAATAGAAAAGGAGAGCCTAAATTCTTCCTGGAGTTAAAAAACAAGAACAAAAATTTCTACAAGTTAAATATTAAGCATTTTCAATGACTACTCAACCCCCAAGGAAGACCGGTGATGTAAATAGGGCCAACTCTGGCTTTGAGGACAGAGCTGAAGTCCAGGACCTGCTCTGACAGCCAACCAGGTGGAATGTGTTAACCTGGACATGTTGACCATTCTCAGTCTCAGTTTTCTTTCCTGATAAGTGACTTAGGGAGCTATGCAGGAGAGGCACCTCATGCTGTTAGAGCACTGGTCTTCAAACTGGAGGCCATCCTAGGCCATCCCAGTCTAGTAGAAGTGTAATAGTAGCTACACGTGTGAGATACATGTCTAATGGGTAATTTTCTAGTAGCCACACTTCCAAAAGGAAAAGGAAACAGTGAAATTAACTTGAGTAATGTATTTTAGCTCAACATATACAAAATATTATCATTTTATTATGTAATCAGTCAAAACGTGACGCTTTTTCTGCCTCTATTGAGATGATTGCAGTTTCTGTTAATAAAATGTATTGCATTGATTCTTTTTCAGACTTCAAACTGTTCTTGCATTTCTGGGGAAAATCATTCTTGTCATGGTATGTAGTCTATATGTACATATATATGGATTTGGATTGCTAGTGTTTTGTTGAAGTTATTTACATCTATAGTCATCAGGGATGTTTTTGTCTAGTTTTGGTGCCAAGGTAATACTAGTCTCATAGAACCGGTTAGGAAGTATTTCTTCCTCTTCTAATTTTTGTAAGTGTGTGAAAGTATTGGTGTTCATTCTTTTTTTTAAATGTGTAATTGTATTCACTAGAGAAGCCATCTGAGCCTGGACTTCTATTTTGTGGAAAGTTTTAAAATTGCTAATTCAATGTCTTGGTATAAGTTTATACAGGTATCTTTAAATTTTTCATTTCAGTTTCAGTTGTTTTTTTTTAATTTTATTTATTCATTTTAGAGAGAAGAGAGAAAGGGAGAGAGAGAGACAGAGAGGGAGAGAGAGAGGAGAAAGAGACAGAGAGAGAAGGTGGGGAGGAGCTGGAAGCATCAACTCCCATATGTGCCTTGACTAGGCAAGCCCAGGGTTTCGAACCGGCAACCTCAGCATTTCCAGGTCGACGCTTTATCCACTGTGCCACCACAGGTCAGGCAGTTTCAGTTGTTTCTGTTTGGGGATTTGTCCCATGTCCAGGTTTCTAATTTGTTGGCATACCGTTGTTTATACTATTAGTTACCATCCTTTTTATTTCTGTGAAGTTGGTGCTGAGGTCCATTCTTTTATTTTTTATTTTAGTTATTTGAGTCTTTTCTTCTTTTCTTGGTCAGCCTAGGTACAGGTTGGTCAATCTTGTTGATGTTTTTTCAAGGAACTAACTTTCGGTTTCATTGCTGTTCCTTATTATTTCTATTCTCTATTTAATTTGTACTCCAACCTTTATTATTTTATGCATTCTGCTTGCCTTAATTTTAGTTTATTATTATTTTGCTACTTTCTTAAGGTAGAAGTTTAGGTTATTGACTTGAGGTTTTTATTTACTGTATAAATATAAGCAGTATAGCTATACATGTTCCTCTGATTGCTGCTTTAGTTGCATCTCATAAGTTTTATTATTTTATTTTGTTTTCATTTATCTCAAGTCTTATTTGCCTTGTGATTTTTTCTTTGGCCCATTTGATACTTAGGAGAGTTTTTAAAAAAATTTTTACGTATCTGTGAATTTCTCAAAATTCTTCTATTATGATATTTTATTTCATGGTAATAAAGATTATATATTTTATAATTTAAAATAATTTTAAATGTATTGAGATTTGTTTTATGGCTTCTTAGTGTATGCTCTATCCTTAACATATGCTCTGACATGTGACAAAAATATATATTCTGCAATTGATTAGTGTTCTATAGACATGTTACATTTAGTTGGTTTATAGTGTTCAAATTTTGTTTTTCCCATGTTGATCTTCTTCCTAGTTGTTCTATCCAGTATTGAAAGTGGGTTATGAAAGTTTTCAAATATTATTGTTGAATTTTCTGATTCACACTTTATGTTATTGGGGTCTCTGTTGTTAGGTTCATTATGTTTATATTTGTTTTGTCTTTCTGATGGATTGACTCTTTTATTATTATGTCCTTTTTTGGCTCTAGTAACAAATTTTGTCTTTAAGTTTATTTTGTCTGATACTTGTATAGCCACTCTAGCTCTCTTTTGGATACTGTTTGTATATTTTTTCTATCCTTTTACTTTCAGCTTACCTTGAATCTAGTGTGTCTCCTGTAGATGGCATATAGCTGGATTATATTTGCTTCATTCTACCAGTCTCTGCATTTTAATGGGAGAGACACACATTCCTAATAGAAAAATGATACCATCGTTTTTTCATGAATTTTACACTCACTGCTTTATTTCAAATTAGTTAATGAGAACTAACATATTGATTCATCCTCTTTTAACATTTATGAAAATTGATTATATATATTAGAGCTATAGTATTTTAATCTCAGCTAATTTTCATAATCTGTTTTACAAGGTTTATTTTATAACTTATTTCTCCATTTTAAAAATATATTTCTTATAAAGCTTATTAGCACAGTTATTTGAATTGAAAAAATAAAGGCAGAACTTTCCTGAAAGAAAGTGCAATTTGGCTTATTGGTCTGCCAATAAAGTATATGATGAACATTTTTCAAAAATTGAGCTATATATGTACTTCCACAGTTTTGATTTCATATGTGTGTGTGTGTGTGAGTGTGTGTGTGTGTGTATGTATAAAATCCAGAGACAAAGTATAATGGAAATGTGAGTTCAAAGAGGAAAAAGAAAAATCTAAAATTGCAAAATTTTACAAAATAATTATTTCATATTTTTTAATAGCTGGTCATAGGTATTAAGTTGTTATTCAAATCTCACTATATACATTTCAAATTATGTAGTGATTAAAGTTACAACATTAAATATATAAATATATTAAAAATTACATCCTTTGCAACAATTTAACCTTATAATTAAATGTTTTATATAACTTAAAATGTATAAGATACTTTAAAGTATTTAAATATACAAAATTTTTTATAAATGTTCACTATTTCTTCAGGTGATTCTTGAGGTAATATATTCGAAGACTAGACGAGAGAACAAAGGCACTCCAAGTGCATGGCCCTAGTTGCCTTATTTACTACTGTATTCCAAATGCCAGTTACATACTGTGACTGAATGATTAAATGAATGAACTTCCTGAATGGTAACATTGCAAATTACATACTTGCTGCCTAAACAAAGGATGACCCTGGGGGTAGCTGGTAGTAGAGAGAACAGGGTCCTGATAAAAACAGAGAAAGGACTTACATTTCTGTCTTGAGAAACAGCCCTGAGTGACTAACTTTTCCCTTGTCAGACCCCAGAAAAGTGAAAAGTTGAGACCTAGACTTAAGGGAGCTCAACAAAGTTTGAAAATCCATAAATAGCAATTACCCTGAATTCTACAAGCATTTTAAGCATCTCCTTCCTGTCTGGCAGTCTGCTAGGCACTGAACACATGATGATGAAGACAGATATGTGAAGAATACACTTAACCAAGTCTAAAGGAGCAGGATAGATGCTCTAAGAGGAATAGACTGTTCTAGATTAAACTATCTGAAGTTGTTGATCACTTTTGACCTACTAAAACTGTATTCTTATGGTTCAGCCTACGTAGGATGTGTATATCCAGTTGAAGAACAATAATTCCTCAGGGAATCATTAATCAGAGAATGTAACATGTAGTCAATAGCATTTGAGCTGGACATAGAAGGATGAGGAAGAAGTTGAGTAGGATAGTTGAGTAGGGTAGGTGGGGGGTGGCACCTACCCTAAACGAGAGCACAAGTGGAGAGGAATAGGCGGTGCATGTGTTTAAAGGCACATCAAGTTCTCTTTGTGCTGAGGTCGGAGAATTGTGGACTGCTTCTACTCTGTAGGCCAGAAAAGATATTCTTGAGTCAGCAATGGGAAACCACTAAAGGTTTTCCTAGAGGGATATGGTGAACAGATAAAAGCTATGGAAGAACTCAGGTGGCTGAATGGGGAATGAGTGAGTGGTGGGTAGAAGGGTTGAGACCGGAGGCACTAAGATGCCTAGGAAGCTCCTGCCATAGTCAAGATGAATGAAGTAAATGTGTGTAGATGTCAAGAAGTGGAGTATGATGTTTCTCTGGCAGAATTGTCACGGTGTGGTCAGTGATTAGGTTGAGGGGTTAGTTGAAAGAGGTACAGATTCAGAAATGGGGGGAGGGAGTACACTACCTGGGGATTTCCTGCAGCGAGAGCTGAATTCTGGGTGAGGGGGTCTTAGCTCTTGTGGCACATGGTTGATAACTAAAGCCATCCATGAAAGTAAATGCAATGATAGGAAATGCATCAAGGGAGAGACGGGAAACAGTAAAGGCAGAAGGACCGAGCAGGGGAGTCAGACGAACCCCTGTCTCCCATGACAAGACTGGGAGACCCCAAAGGTGGAGCTAGAATTTCTCTCTTCTTCAACATCCTCACAGGTCATCCATAACCAAGTGGGAGAAGTGGGAGCCACTGACAAGGCCTGCCTGGATCACAGCCTAACTTTGACGGAATGTTTTCCAGGTTCTAGTCATCTTTTTCAAGTCTCATACAGCTGCCCTTTTGTTTTATATTTTACAAATGAGGAAATGGAAGCACTAATGTGTTTAAGGTCATGATTAGTGAATGGCAGCCTGGATCGAAACTCAGGCAGTCTACACTAGAGGCCGCTGACACTCATGCCCATGCTATGGAGTGAGCAGAGTCAGGGTGACAACTGTGTGGCACTTCACAGTTCAGAATTGTCTTCATAGTCAATCCTAATGTCCTCAAAGTAGTTCTGCGAGATGGAGGGAGGGGGCAATATTGCTATTTAATAAGTGAACTCTCTAGTGAATTCATGAGAAAACAGCGTGCAGAGCAAAACCAACCATGTTCTGAGTTACAACCCTGGGCTCTGTCCCAGTCGTGCTCCCTGTGAGGTCAGTTGTCTGCTCCATTGCTCAAGAATATAGGCTGGCTCAGCAGGTGTCTGGGGGAACGAAGAATCTGGGGAGAGAGAGAGGCTGTGGGAAAACCCAGAAAACTTTTCAACTAGCAGGTCACATTCCTCGGAGGACTTCGGAACTCTGTTCTGGTAAGGCTATAAGATGTCTGTGGATCACACTTACTTGTGAATGCTAACACGGGCTCTTTTATTAATAATCATGAATGTTCAAAATTTAAGCACAACCCATGCATAAAAATGGTTTGTTGATTTCACATAAGTGAAATAAAACCTATAGACCTGTTTATTCATCGTTGTTGGGGACATAATCTGGAACCCGTCTTCAGGCATGTCATCAGGAGTTCCTTGTTAGCTTAAAGCCCCAGCCTCTTGAGAGCTCTCTGTAGTTCATTTATGAAGGAGGCTAAGGCTGGTCCTCTAGGAAGAGAATAGAAGGGAAAGCGATGGCTACCGAATTCCTGTAGGTCGTTGTTTAACCTAATCCCCTACCACACATGGACTCTTCTTTGATGGCTGCTCTCTTCAGTTGGGAGAGACTCACTAAAGAGTTCAAAGGACTTGAGAATGAGATAGAAAATAAGCTTTATAGTTGTCTTCAGCTTATTCCAGTTTAGGGAGAAAAAAAGAAGAAAGAAAGAAAGAAAGAAAGAAAATGTTCTGGTGCATCTGACAGATAATGAATGCCTTGCTTGAATTTTAATAAATCATAGGCAAAGCTGTCCTGCCATTTCTCTGCCATTATATAAGGTTGCTCGTTTTGTCAAGTTTCACCATTGCTAATATCAACCCAGAAGGGACAAATACCATAGGATTTGTAGATGGGAAAGCTCATTTTGTAACTTAAGTGTAGACTTGTTTGTTTATACAGAAGGTGAACGTATATTCTCAATGTTATGCTAATTAAAACAGAGGCACCTACATTCTTCCTGTTTCAGGAAAGGAATGATGAAGGAAGAGGATTCAGCAGTTCTTGTCTATAATATTAACTAACACATAATATTAACAATTTATAATATCAAATATTAACACGGATTTACTGCTCTTTCCATGTTAAGAGCTATTCCAAACATTTACTCTACTTCACAGCTCCATGGTCAGTGCCATCACTGTCCTCGCAGCACGGGCCAGTGGACCGAGACACAGATGAGTTAAGCAGGTTGTCTAACATCACAGAGCTAAGAGCAGAGTCAGGATCCCGGAGCTCCTGCGCTTAATCTGCTGGGCTCAGATTATTGTGAGTCTTAAAACGTTGTCTCCGCCAAACTGAAAAGACTTCCAAGCCATGGTGAGACTTGAGAGAATCTTTCAAAGGTGAGGATAAGTTTTGAAAAAATGGGAAGCTAGAGAAACTGTAGGGGTTGTAAGTAAACTCTCGGGTGTAGCTTTGAGGGGTTCTTCTGCTGCTGTCTCAGACCACTGAGTCTCTGTGACATCTGGACAGTGTCTCTCTGTGCAGCAGAGGTTTGATGATGTCCTAGGTCTATGAGAAACTGATGGTTTTGTGCTAGGACGATTTTCTCGTTGAGATTACTGGAGCCAGGGGCCATAGAGATCCACTGATGTGTTCATGCCCACTGATAGTACCCCTCCTTTTGGCCCATTAGCATACAAATAGATGCCATTTTTTCTTTCGACCCTCCCTCCCTTCCTTCCAGACTCTATGCCAGGTGCTGATCCTTAAATAAATGTGTATGTAAATAAATAAGACAATGGTTCTTGGCCTTTAAGAAGACTTAAGCATGGTTTTTAAAATGGCCATTGTTCATGGAACAAACAGGTATTAAAGAAGGAATGGTTACTTAGACCTGGGGCACTGGGAAAAGCTTCACAGAAGAGGTTAGTACTGGAACCAAGTCTTAAAAGTTGTGTCGGTTGGGATAGGATGGTCAGAGCAAAATGAGAAGAGTGTTCCAGAAAGAGGCATCAGCAGGAGCAGCCAAGGCTTGGGGGCGACAACAGCAGGACAGGTTGGAGGCAGTGGAGAGAAGGTGGTCTGGATGGGGGAGGGTGGGGGGCAAGGCCATTAGAACAAAGCTAGAGATACAGGCAAGGGGGGACCAGGTGAGACAAGGAGGACCCAGCATGGGAAACTCACCACCAGGACCTAACCCCCAACGCAGCATCTGTAGATGGTGATCATGTCTTAACAATTCTCATCTAGTACCTGAGCTTCAGGGCTTCAGGAATACTGGACACTTCAACGTGTTCCCCGTATCTGGTCCAGGTCCTGGCAAGATGAGCACATCATCTTCCTTGATGAGAGATATAGCTAGTTTGAACTGAGGATCAATTTGACCTTTGATATAATATCTAAAGAATGTTGTTGTTTTTTTTAAAATAATCACCACAGAACTAGGGTACTGTGGTTATTTGTTAGTGCTAATTTAAGACAAAAATATGTTCCTGAGATTCAATAGTAAGAGTTAGCATTATTTCATTCTGAATATTTCCATATAAATATTTTTAAACAAACACAGTGCTTACTATGTACCAGGCATTAAGCATTTTACAAATATTAAATCCTGTGATGCTCTGAGATCATGCCGTGAGAAAGAGGCAGCATCATTATCCTTATTTTACTAACAAGGAAACGACGGCTGAGTAACTTGACTGAAATGACGAAGCTGCTAAGTGGTGGCAATGGGAACTGAGTATAGGCTTCTGATTCCAGAGATGCCAGACATTTCTTTGTTCCTAACTGTCATTCATGTGCTCTTCTAATTTACTGAGGGTTTTTTTTTCCAAACTAAATTACTAGACAGATTTTGAAATTCTTTTGACCACTTGTTTAATTGGCATCACATTATATCATACAGATATAATTCAATACACACATTCCATCCTTATAGTTTATATATGATAATTTATTACAGTTGGGTAGTTCTCAACCCTTGCTCCATGTTAGAGTTGCCTAGGGAGCTTTTTAAGAAATTGTTGTTGACCCGAGTCCTACCTAGAGATACTCTGATTTAATTGGTTCGGGTGAAGCCTGGACATCAATATTTGAAAAACTCCCCAGGTGATTATAATATTTATCCAAAATTGAGCACTTCTGATATTTGCTCAATCATTTATTGATTACTTAAGTCACTGTGCTACATACTGTATGGACATTATTGTCATTTGTTATGATAGCCTTGTTAGATAGATATTATAATTGTCCATGTTCTGCAGATGAGGAAATGGAGGAGCTGAGAGGCTGAGCTAGCCAGGTGGAGACAGGGACACACATGACTGAACCCATGGTGCAAAATGTTTGGACATGGCCGTATTTCTGAGCCTGTGAAGACAAGGCAAATTTTTTTCTACAATGAGGTGGGTGGAATCCAGACGTCGGGAACCTGGGCACATCCTTCCATTTCAACCCCAGACGGTCTGCCATAGAACTTCAGCCTTCCATGTGTGGTTCCCGGAAGTGCTTTTCTTTTCACCCTGTGAAAGAACCCCATTTCTACCGGCAGCCCATCCACTTCTCTGCACTGCCATTGCCACCCCAATAGTCCCATTCATCAAAATATATTGAAAGACCATTACTGTAGCCTCACCTGTCTTCTTTTCTTCCTTCTTCTGCTTTCTTCTAATCAATTTTCCACTCTGCAGCCAGTGTTGCATTCAGTTTCATTATTCACTTCCTTAAAATCTTTCAATGAGTTCCTTGCCTCGGCCTGTAAGGTCCGGCACCACCTGCCAGTGGCCCCTCCTCCCTCCCCTTACTCACTGGGCGCAGCCGCACTGGCCTTTCAGTCCTCCCCCCACTCCACAGTTCTTCCTCAGCCCGCACACTCTTCTCCCAACTGCGTGGCTGGATTCACATCTTTCCAGTCTTCTCTAAATGCTGTTTCCTCATGGAGAGTTTCATGGATTGTCCTCTCCAAAGTACTTTCCGTTTCAGACCACCCTTTATTTCCTTCCTGGCGCTTATCACAATTTATAAGGTTTAACTTATTCATTTATTTGATTGTTTATTTATTTCATTGAATGTAAGATCTACCATAGACTTCTATCTGCCTTGTTTTGACTCATTCTCAGCTGGGTCCTTAGCATATAGCACACTAAGCAGGAAAAAAAAATATTTTATTTCTGTTGAATTAACATAAATGTTATGAATCTTTGATGTGTAATAAAAAAAACAACAACATAGCCTGACCTGTGGTGGCGCAGTGGATACAACGTCGACCTGGAATGCTGAGGTTGCTGGTTCAAAAAAAACCCTGGGCTTGCTCGGTCAAGGCACATATGGGAGTTGAAGCTTCCTGCTCCTCCCCCCTTCTTTCTCTCTCTCTCTCTCTCTCTCTCCTCTAAAATGAATAAATAAATTAAAAAAAACTGTTTAAAAAAAATTAAAACAACAACAACATAGTTTTCTTGAGATTTCAGGAGAAAATGCTGGACTAGTGGTTCCCAAACTATATTTTATGCAGTGATGAATTAAGAAAATAAAACAAGAGCAAAAATTGTGTTGCCAGGATTTTACCATAATTGTTGAGTAAGTCTATATGCAAACAATAACAAAAGAACCACATTTTCTACGTCCACCATCATTATTCCAGACAGAACAATGGACGGCTACATACATTCTAAGACAAAGACACTATAAAGGTGTAGAAGTGGAAATCATACAGTAGATTTGAGAACAATCAGTAAGATTATTGGAAAGAGTGACCAATAAAGAATATGAAAAATTCGATAAGTTTAGATGATGGTTGAGAGTTTTATGACTATGCAGAAGCATTTTGACTTTATCCTATAAGGACTAAGCAACACTGTAGGAAAATGACATGGTTCAAGTTGCATTTAAAAGTACAACATCATTTTGTGACCAATGTAGCAAATGACTTGAAGGCAAATGAGACAGAAATCAGGGAACCCACTTAGAAGTTTGTTATAATAACTTATGAGCAAGCTGTTGGCTCAGGCTTGAAGTAAGGCAACGACAATGAAGATGATGGGAAAGAAGCATGTCTTTGCTGTTAGCTCTTCTTGGAATAATTTCCAAGAGACTCCAGTGAAGTCTGGTTTCCGTTTTGGCTTGTATCATCTACCTATGGATTTTAGAATGAATTTTCATATGATTTATTGGTTGACCTTATAGCTACCTTTTTTTTTTGATGCCCATATATATTAAAAACCACTATAGAGCCTTCCTTGTGAGATTAAAATAATAAATGGATGTGAAAGCATTTGGCAATGTACTACACAAATGGAAACTATTTTTATTACCAGTAAGTCAATTTAGTTTGCAAAGAGAAAAATCACTTTCCCACTCTGAGCTCCCAGGAGCAAGCTCCCCAGGCAAGAATGAATCACTCTTATAATGATAGCACTTTCTCGTACTTCTATCATAACACCCCCATTAATTATAAATTGTTTTTGCGTTGGTTTTTCTTTGTAGCATGCAAATCCTTCAGAGGCAAAGAGAGAACCTTATGAATCTTTGCAGCCTGGCTTGAGGTAGACAGCAAGTACTCAGTAAGTGTTAATCTCATGCATGCGTGAGTGATTAGTTCCCAGGAAAGGGTAAAGGTAGGTAGTAGGGAGCTGATAGGGGCTTCAAAATTAAAATAAATAATAGAGTAAACATGTTAAAGTGAAAAGATTCAAAGTGATTGATGAGCACACATTTTATTTTATTCTAAAAGATATACATAGATTTAGTATACTGTCAAAATACTGTGTCAACCTGAACTTAGTAAAGTTAAATATTAAAAAAAAAGTTAAGGCCTTAACGGGTTGGTACAGTGGTAGAACATCGGCCTGGTGTGTGGAAGTCCTGAGTTCAATTCCTAGTCAGGGCACACAGGAGAAGTGCTCATCTGCTTCTCAACCTCTCCCCCTTTTGCTTCTCTCTCTTCTCCTCCCCTCCTGCAGCCATGGCTCGATTAGAACAAGTTGGCCCTGGGTGCTGAGGATGGCTCCATGGCCTCCACCTCAGATGCTAAAAAGATAGCTCTGGTTGCAATGGAGCAAGGGCCCCAGATGGGCAGAGCATCACCCTCTACTGGGCTTGCTGGATGGATCCAGGTCGGTCAGGGCACATGTGGGAGTCTGTCTCTCCCTCCCCTCCTCTCACTAAAAAAAAAATAAAAAATGTTAAATATTTTGTAACACTGAAAATTAAACATCCCTTTTGCAGTGTTGTATCAATTTATCCATTCATTTAGCAGGTCTGTTTCCAATGACTGGTAAGTACCGAGCATTGTGCTATGGGTTTTAAACAGACAGGCCCCTGCCCTCATGAAGTTTGCTATCCAGTGGAAACTAGGGAAGGGGAAGCCTGCTTCATGCCAAATATTGTCCTAAGAATTTTACATAGTTTATAAAAGTAATTAGCATTTGTATCTCCTATACTCTTACCAACCTTGAAAGTAAGCATTATTATGCCCATTTTGCAAGTAAGAGGATTTTATTAATTTAACACAGGTCACAGAGTTAGGAAGGGAATGAGGCAGGTAGATTGATTACAGTGAAGAAAATGAAGGGTTATTTTTAAAAATAAATTGTATTTATTTATTTGAAAGAGAGAGAGAGAGAGAGAGAGAGAGAGAAAACATTAATTTGTTCCACTTATTCATGCATTCATTGGTTGATTCCTGTATTTGTCCTGTCCTGGAATTGAACCCACAACCTTGGCGTAAGTGGATGGCATGCTAACCAACTGAGCTACCTGGCCAGGGAAGGGTCAATTTTAGAATTCAGACTCCCTTGCAGTCATTGCAGTAAAGTCAATAAATACTAATGAAATACCAACAAAAACAGATGTATAAAACTATAATGTAATATAATGATAAAGTTTCCACCCTCATGGAGTTTTTGGTTTGGTGGAAAGATTTTGAAAAAATGACCATAATCATCAGGTGAGATTATAACTAAAGGTTGACATGTTTTGGAGGAAATGGCTCTCAGGAGCTCGACAGCCCCGGGGTGGGGTGGGGAAAGTGTCCCGGGGCCGGGGGGTCAGAAGACTGCTGTTTGAGGCTTTGCTCTAATTCTCCTCATTGGGGGAGGATGGGAAAAACACTTACATTTGCAGGCTTTACTGCTCTCATTTGTTAAATATGAGTAATCACAGGTGATGTTTCTACTCTATATTAAGAATCGATGGCTTGAGATAAGGAAAAGCAGTTTCTGAAATGCAATACAGATTTATGATAAAGAGAGCCAATTTTCTAGAAACATCTTTCTGGTCTAAGAGCCATCACATAAGAGAGAGCATAGAGAAGTGATTTATACATTCTTATCCCTGCTACATAATGTGGTGCCTGTCACATACTAAGTGCTTAATAAATACTAATCGAGTTCAGTTCCTGAAGGGCTGAAACCAAGTCCTCTCTCCTCCAGCTAGTGAGGAAGACATAGTGCGCCCAACTCCCAGTGACCTTCTCAACACATCAGTCCATTGTCAGTAAGTAGATTAGTTATAATTCAAAGTGCCTTTCCAGTTGGATATTCTTGTTTGTTCATTTGGTTGTCAGAGATGTGTGTGTGTGACTGTGTATGTGTGTTTAAAAGAGCATATTCGGGGGACACGGTGAACTGCCTCACATCCCTTTGTTTCTGTCAAGTATCTGTTAGCTCCTCCTGCTTGGTGAGTGTTCATAGCATGCAGCACTACTGGGGCCTAGACTCGTACCACACGTTCTCCGTGGATGTTTATATTTCAGCAGGTATTATAGATATAAGCTAAGGAGATAAAGCTTAAGCCTGGTAAGACTATGCAGTAACCAGAGAGAGGATTTATTTGGGGAAGGCTGGCTTACTCAGCACCATCAAACCGCACACCCACAAGCAGTTATCTCTCTGCCTACTGAGATAGGCTTTAGCTTGGATCGCTGGCTAGACACGTGCATGCCTTTGCTATGGATGGGAACAAATAAATACCGCCTGCAAATCTTGATCTTGTGTGAAATCACAATGATAATAGTAAAAATAATGAGTCTTTGTCTAGTTTTAGCATTTTATTTACTGTCACTCGCAATTGTTTTTACTATGAGATGTAATTAAAAATGAATATTCAGAGCTTTTGCTTCCACGAAGATGGAATAGATGATTTTCTCCTATTCCTCCCACCAAGTACAACTAATAACCATGGACATTATGTATGAAACAGACACACAACATCTGAAAGGTGGAGAGAAGAAAGCAAACAGTCCAGGGACTTTGGAACCCGAGGGACACTAACGTAGCAAAGTCTTTGGGTGTCACTCTGACTTACATATTCTAAAGTTGGATCTGGAGGAGCCAGAGCACTACAAATACTAACAGATCAAACAAAACAGGCCCCAACGAAAGCCTGCTTTCAGCAGCCACAGGACTGAGCAGAGGGCAGTCTTGGGTCACAGAAAATGGTTAGACAGTAACGGCTCTACTCCAGCCAAACACCACAGAAAAAAAATCATGGCTTTACCCCCATCCATATTGGTAGGCAGAAGGGCAGCGTAGAGCTTCACCTGGGCTAAGCTGTAACAAGGATGGTGTCAGAGAAGGCTGCGTAGGGGGCCAGGGCTCTTATTCCTGAAAAGGGGTCACAAAGCTCTCCACTCAATCCACAGTGCCGGGGGCGACCACGGGTGAGAGCCAGACTGCCACCTGCACACGCAGTGATGAGGTTCCCTTCCCACTGGGCTGGCACCAGGAGAAACCTGGAGGACAGTCAAGACTTTTACCAGGATCCAGTGGGAATGAGGCCATCCAGCCCCTGTGGTTCCAGTGAAGGACACGTGGGACTAGTAACAGAGCACGCTCACTCCTCCAATCCGGTGGGTATGACCGGAGGCCCACAGGGGAGCTGCTCTCCCACTGCGCAGCAGTACTGTGGAGCCCCCTGTCCTCCTCGGGCACTAACAGAGGCCAGAGGAGCTCGGGCGTCGCTCTCCACCTGACTCGAATGGACCAACACCCCGCTTCCCCAGGTGGAACGGTATCACAGGAAGGCAGCCGAAAGAGAAACAAAATCTGGAGTTTCTTAACGAAACATCAAAGAATGTCTAGGTTTCAGTTAAAAATGATTAATCGCAGTAAGAACAAGGACAATTTCAACATGAGTGAACAAAGACAGTAAATGTCAGCATCGGCCTGACAGAGATGATAGAATTTGGGGAGTCTTCAGCCATTTGTTTTTCAGCTTGCCACGCCTATCCTCCCTTTTCTTTATTCTGGTGACACAAATGTTGGGACGTTAATTGTAGCCATGCAGGTGCCCGAGGGTCTGCCTGCCTCTCCGTCTCTCTCTTTTCAGCTTATTCTCTATTGTTCAGAGGGGGTCGTTTCTATTGTTCTTTCTTTCAGTTCGCTAGTTCTGTCTTCTGTCCTTCCATGCAGCTGGCAAAATTTTAAAACAGCCATCATAAAAATGCTTCAGTGAGCAATGACAAATGGGCTTGAGACAATTTTAAGAATTAAAGCCTCAGTGAAAAGAAACTTAAAATTTAGAACTTCAGAATGCAATAACCAGAATGAAAAATTCAATGGATGGACTCCACAGCTGACTGGAGCAATCAGAGGAAAGAAGCCGCAGATGGAGAGAAAGAACAGTACAAATTACCCAGTCTAAACAACGGGCAAAAATAGGCTAAAGTAAAAATGATCGGTGACTCAGGAACCCTGTATGATCACGACAAAAGACCTAACATTTGTGTCCCTGAAGGACTGGATGAAGAGGAGAAAGAGGTTGAGACTCAAAAAAAAAAGCATTTGAAGAAATAATGGCCGGAAACTTCCCAAATTTGGCAGAAGACACAAACCTATGGATTCAAGAAGCTGAGTGAAAACTCAATCAGGATAAACTAGAAAAAAAGTATCCATGCCAAGACACGTTACAGTCATACATGTAAATATTAAAGATGAAGAGGAATCCCAAAAGCAGTGAGACAGAAACGGCACATTATTTATACTGGAAACACCACTCAAATGACAGATTTCTCACCTGACCCATGCTGGCACAGTGGATAAGGTGTTGACCTGGAATGCTGAGCTTGCCCAGTCAAGGCACATACAAAATGCAACTATGAATTGATGCTTCCCACTTCTCACCTCCCCACCCTTCTCTCTCTCCTCTCTCTCCTCTCTCTGAAATCAATAAGTAAAATCTTAAAAAAAAAAAAAAAGGTTCCCATTAAACAAATGACAGATTTCTCATTCACTATCACAGAGGCCAGAAAGAAGTGGCACAACAGTTTTTAAGTGATGAAGGAAGAAAGCCATCAACTCAAAATTCGGGATCTGTAAACATATCCTTCAGGGATAAAGAGGAGTCCATGGGAAGATAAAGGATGTAGGCTTGTTAAAACAACTGTGAAAAAGAAGACTGAAGTATGAGGAACCACTCTATTCAGTTTCAAGACTTACGTAGCTACAGTAATCAAGACCGTTGGAGGAAGGACACATAGAGTAATGGGTCAGACTGGAGTGTGGACCCAGAAATAGACCCCACAAAATTGCCAACTGACTTTTGATAAATATGAAAAACTAACTCAGTGGAGGAATGATAACCATTTGGACAACTGGTGCTAAGGAATTGTGATGTATAGGCAAATAAATGGACCGCAACCCAAACTTCACAAATTTACAAAAAGAGCTCAAAATAAATAAAAGATTTAAATGTAAAACATAAAACCATGAATCTTTTAGAAGAGAACTTAACAGAGAATTTCATGACTTAGGGTTGGGTGAAGAGTTCTTAGATATAACACTGAAAGCATGGTCCAGGGGTCCCCAAACTTTTTATACAAGGGGCCAGTTCACTGTCCCTCAGACCGTTGGAGGGCCGCCACATACAGTGCTCCTCTCACTGACCACCAATGAGAGAGGAGCCCCTTCCAGAAGTGCGGTGGGGGGACAGATAACTGGCCTCAGGGGGCCGCATGCGGCCCACGGGCCATAGTTTGGGGACGCCTGGCCATGGTCCATTGAAGAAAATGTGCATACATTGGACCGCACCAACATTAACATTTTTTACTGTGGGAATGATTGTCTTAAGGGGATGAAAAGACAAACTACAGACTGGGAGAAAATATTTGCAAACCACTTAATCTGACAAAGAACTCATATCTAGAATATATAAAGACCTCTCAGCAAAGAAACATATAATCCCATTACAAATGAGCAAAAGTCATGAATAGACTTTCGACCAAAGGGGATAAATAGATGGAAAATAAACTTATGAAAATGTGTTCAACATCATTCGCCATTATGAAAGTACAAATTAATACCACAGTGAGATATTAATACCACAGTTATCAGAAGAGCTCAAATAAAAAATAGTGACAATTCCAAATACTGGTAGGGATGTGAAGAAACTCGATCTCTCACCCATTTGTTGCTGGTGGGAATGTAAAAGGCTACAGCCACTCTTGAAAACAGTTCGGCAAATTATTTATAACCTAAACATGCAGCTACCATATTATCCAGCAATTCCACTTTAGGACATTTGTCTCAGGAAAATAAAAATGCTTATGCATGAATGTTCAAAAAGCTTTATTTATAATAGGCAAAAGTGGACACAGCCTATATATCTCCTTCAATAGGTGAATGGTTAAACTGTGGTACATCCATATGTTGATTCACCATCTGTTTGGAGTCAGGACCTTACCAGGTGCTTAAATACATTTGTGACTTAAATCTTGGAAGGTAAATATTTTTATCTTAATTTTGTAGATTAGAAACTTGAGGTGTAGCCACATTGAACGGCTTATTCAAGGTTATTCAGGGCAGAGCTGGAAATGATAAACACGCTGTTTGATATTCCAAAGCTCCTTCCAGTGCAGAGGCTGCCAGGAAAGTTAGGCGAGGAGACTGTGTGTTTGTTATTCTTAGTGATCTGGAAGGATGTAGCTAATGGCACTATTATCCTATCGAAGGACTCATTTTGTCAGTCCACCTTCAGTACAAAGCCACTGCTTAAGCCCCATAGTCCACGTCCTTTGCCTTTACCTGGGCATCTGCAAAGTTATGTCAGAGCAATAATGAGTCTTACTTCTCCGAGAAAGAGGGTAAGCTCAGACAAAAATCTCTTCAGTTGACTCATTTCGTCCTGTCAAGGAACTAATGCTTGTTCTTTGTCATAATTCAGTTTGTATCTGTGGAGCCTAGAATGATCAGTAGCTCAAAGAACTGCCCGAAATGACTTTGGTTTGCCATGTGTATTCCTGTCCTTCAGAGTCAACTAAATCACAGCCCTGGATAACTGATGTTCATAGTTATCCAGCAGGCGTGGCTGAAAAAGTTGGTGCATCATCATATTTTAATGCTAGAAGGATTCAGCACTAATTAGAATAATCACTTCATTTCGTAGGGAGGCAGAAAGACTGGTCCAAGTCACACAAATGTGGTTAAACTTACAGCACAAGTCAGATTTCTTGTGATGCTCAGATTTGAGTGTTATATTTTTTTTACACTCTATACTTTGAACTCTAGTTACTACTGGTTCCAGGTTTTACAAGGGTAGTTCGTGTATTGTGAACCAATCATTTACAAAATATCTAATAATTTATTTAACAACAAAATAGCAAAACTCCCAGGTCCTCAAATTTAAAAGAACTGGCGGTTACTAAGTAAAATGCGGATAACTAAAATTTTATGTTTAGATGATTCTAGAAATTGTTAATGTGGTGTAGCTGGAAAAGTCCAAGAATTAGAGCTAGCAGGATTGCTTTAGATGACTAGCTATGCTATCTATGTGGCTCTTTGTCCTTAGCTATACCCTTAATTTTGACTCCTCCAACAAACAAACTGTTATTTGCTGCCTGCTTTATACCTTGCGTTTGGCTTGGTTCTGGAGATTCAAGGGTGATCAAAATAGTAAAAATGCCTGCCTTCACCTAAGTCAGTGTGGGTGCATATGGAGGAGAGGAGACAGTAGATATGAAAGCTGTTTGTAAAGTGCACAATTCTATAAAAATTAGACACAACTATTTCCAATTGCAAGTCTATACGGTACCACAAATGGAGCTTTGAAGATAATGAAAATTCCCTGAGCATAAACAGAAAAACACATTTACATCGTGAGATTGTGAAGCCCAGGAATTGAAATTGGATGGAATGCTTAATAAACAATCGCAATGTGCCACTCACTTGCTTATCATCTCTGTGTTCCCCACTCAAATATAAGTACATAGAACTTTCCTCTCTTTTACGGCTATTATTCCAGCTCTTCAAAGAGGTTAGGCACACAGTATGTACCGAATATCGTTTAATAAGTTAAAAATTTCATTAATCACTTTTTGTATATGTATTCCTTTTTTTTTTTTTTTTTTTTAGGCCAAATGGCTAGAAGAAGAATTAGTGAACGTACATACATAGTTATATACATTTAGTCTCGGTAGATATTGCTAATACCCAGAGTCAGAATTAATGGCGGGTGTACCGGGCCCACGCAAAACCCCAACTTTACACTTTTTTCTAATGTAAGGGGCTCGATACTTTCTTCTGTGCCCAGGACCTCAACTGACCTTAATTTGCCTCTGCTAATACCCCTCTTAACTGTACCGAGTTCCTGGCTGGTCCCCAAAGAATAACAAGTGGTGCAGTCCCACCCTGTGTACTGCCCACTTCTCAGCACTGCTCTTCAAAGGACGGCCTAACCCAGCATTCAGCAGACATCGTAGTCACGCATGCGTTTCACCCGCGTAGAAGGAATCACAGGGCTGGGGCAGTCGCGGAAGCGTGCCACCCAGATCTTTCTCCAAGACAACCTGCTGTGGGCAGCTCCACTGATGGCAGCTGTTGGACTTCTATCCAAGTGTGCCAAGGCTGTGCTTCCCCTGGGCTCTGCCTAGCTGTCATCGGAGTGTGGCAGGTGCCCCGGAGCCAGGCCTTCTCCGCCTGGCACGGGGTTCCTCTCACAGGCAGTGTCTGCTTGTGGGTTCCCCGTTGCCCTGGCTGAGACTGTGGTCTGTGCTCTTCCTGGCCAGTCTGCCTTCCTTCTCTCCTTCCATAGGTGCCTGACGTGTCTTACCATCCAAACGTTCTCCCTGCTCTCCCCTCCCTGTCATCCGACAAGAGTTTCCCCAGCCGATCCCTGGCACATCTCATCCATTCCTGGTGCTTGTCTGCAGTTCACCAAAAGGGATAGGGAGAGAAAGGAAGAGTGACAGGCGGAGCAGGCAGATTTTTCTGCCACCTAGGAAAGGGGCACACACCGGGTGAGCAGGACATGCAGATCTGCGGTGCCCTCAGCCGGGCTTTGTTTGTTCTCTTAAGTTCTCATTTTTTTTTTGTTTGTTTGTAGCAAACTATTTTGTAGCACTTGTTTGAGGCCAGGCGTAGATCTAAGCATTTGCATACATGAATCACTTAGTCCTCGCCTCCATCAACAGGCCCTGCGGTGAATTGTTGCTTCCATTTGGCAGATGAGAGCGCTGAGGTACAGAGACGATGCGAATTAGTCCAGCGTCACCGAGCTATTCCATGGCCGGGCTGGAGTTTGCTTCCCACCCACTGTGCTGTCTCCATGTTAGGAGTTCTTTGCTGTGCGGAGATTGCAGTATCTAAAGGTAAGTTTTGTTTATAATAAAATGTATCTTAACTTTAGTCAGTGACTTTGCGTGATATCCAGCTGAAGAAGTAAGAATTTTTTCCTAACCTAGAAGCAAAACTGGCTACACTGAATTGGCTAAGAAAGTGTTCAGTGTGGCAACTTACTGTGGGAAAAGAATGTGGATGGTGTACATGCACACACACAATAATTTTCTGACATCAAGACACACTCCTAACCCCTCTCGTTTACCCTGCAGCTCCACTGAACAACCTCGCCTGCATCAAACCAATCTGTGTGTTTTCACTTTAAACAAGCTGACTTCTCCAGACTGCTGGGAGATAATTACCAGCAAATGCTAAGCTCTGGATAACAGACTAGGTAGTGTACACGCAACTAATAATTTACACCTCACAACCACCTGTGAAGTCACTTCCCATTTTAGAAAGAAGAAACCTGAACTCTATGTGTTAAATAAATTGCCCCAAATCAGAGCCAGTAAGTAGCTGAGTCAAATGAACAGCCAGCCTTATGGATTAGCCTATATAATTTTTGTTCATTTATTTTTGTTTTTTAAACTTTGTCAGCTAACTGGGGTTTGCCTTTCTGAGCCCCACCACTTGAAGAAAAAAATAGTCTTGCTTTGATGGAGCATAGTAACTCATACTCACTTTAACCTTTTCATGATATGTCATAGGGACATCTTGTAATGGGTCATAATGACTTCAGTGCTAACATTGGTGAGGTTATTTATGATTTTAGATGAGCACATTTGTTATTCACTTTTTGTATCCAACAAATGTTTGTAGAATACCTTCTGTGGTAGGCAGAATTCCACAGTGGGCCCCAAGGTTCCATCCCCCGTGGTGTACACGGTTTATGTAATCCCAGAACTGTGTATGTGGTCGAGTTAGATGGAGTCACGGTACTTGGCGAGTTAATCTTAGGATATGAAGGTTATTCAGGTAAGCCTGATTGCCTCACATGACCCCACTGAACACGGAGAGTTTGCCAGCTGAGTGTAGAAAAGGAAGTCACATATTCAAAGCACAAGGAGGAGTTAATGTGCCTTGCTGGCTTGAAGAGGGAAGGGGACACGTGGTAAGGAGAGTAGGTGGCCACTCGGAGCTAAGAATGGCTTCTGGCCAAGAGCAGGGAAATAGAGACCTCAGTCTTATGGCCTCATGGAGCTGGGTTTTGTCATCAAGCCTAGGAAGCTTGGAGCTACATTCTCATCCGCAGGCTCCAGACAAGAACTCACCCTGGCTGCCACCTTGACTTCCCCTCTAATGCTCTGGCCGTGAACCCTAGCCAACCTGTGCTTGGATGTCTAACCTCCAGGACTGGGAGCTAATAATGAGTGTTAGTGTCACTCCTTAGAATGATGGTAAGTTGTTATGTGGCAATCAAAAAGATTAATATACCTCCTATGTACCAGGTACAATTCTTGGCGCTGGAACTAGAATGGCCTCCACAATTATAGAGTTTGCTCTGAGAGGTGGGAGGGGGTGAAGACCATGGAATGAAGAAAAACCAATACAGAAGTCCATAGTGAAAGATTAGATTGTTGTCAGTGCTGTGGAGAGAGTGATAATGGGGTGTGAACCTGAGTGGTGGGGGGCTTCTATCAGACCACTTGGTCAAGGGAAGTCTCTTTAAGGCAGACAGGTGTGAAAAGGCTTCCATTACAAGGTTCCAGTCAAGTTCAGTCTGGGGTAAAAGCTATCCAGGTGAAGGAAGGGCCAAGGCAAAGGGCTTGGTCCACAGACAACAGACAGAAGGGCAGCGTGGCTGGGACCCAGTTGGTTAGAGTGCCTGCTGACAGAGGAGGCTAGAGAGGTGGTTGGAGGCCAGAGCAGGTAGATTTCTTCCGCGGGAAGGAATTTGAATTTGATTATAAATGCTGGGAAGCCATTGGAGGACTTTGAACAGGTTCTTATAACATGACGTATATTTTCAAGATTTTGTACAGTATAAAGTCACATACAAACATTTCAATTAAAGTCAGGAACACAAGTAAAACTCACCCCCCCCCCTTTTATATGAAATTAAAATATTTTGCCAGCTGTTTATGCATAGCACATGTTTACATTTTTAATTAATTCTTTGTCTCAGGGACATTTTACATTTTTGCTCATTTTATTGCTCTTTATCTTCCCTTTTCTGAGTTTTTCTTTTTATTTTGAGAAAATTAGAAAAAATTTATAGAAAATAATATTCAAATATCTAAACCAAGAATTGACATTTGAACATATTGACATGTTCATTTCCAGTACTGTTTTTAATAAAATAAGAAAATGCTATATATAAAAATAAATCTTTTTTGTTTTCATTCCTCTCCTGTTTTCTTTCTATGAAGTTAAATGTATCATAGAGTTTGTGTGTATCCTTCTAGGCTTCTGTTGAATTTTGATTTTTTACACAAATGACTATTTTTATTATTTGTTGGTTTTTATATTAAAGATGCTATCTTTTATATATGCATTGTTTATGTCATTAAATTTATATAAAGTTTATAAGAAATATAAAGAAAAAGATTGCAACCTAGGCCAATAGGTAATAGAGTGGAGTTGATTGAGACCAGTTGGGAGTTGATTATGTACATTCAGATGAGCAAAGCTGGTGGCTTAGACAAGGGCAATGGTGATAGAATATCGTAGAAGTAGATTTGAGGCCTGTTTCAGAAGTAGTTGATGTGTTTTATTGGTAGACTGGATGTGAGAGAAGAAGGAAAGACAAGAATCAAAATAATTTCTGTGTGGTTTTGACTTCTGCAATTGAATGAGCGACAACTGATCAAAACAGACTAGACTAGAGTTAGATGGTGGAGAATCAAGAGGTCTAGTTTGTTCACCTCACGTCTGAGATAGCTATTATACAGTGAGAGGGGATTCAAATTTCCAGTCGGGTTTATAAGTCTGGAGTTCAGAAAGGAGGTTAGGTCTAGAGCTATAAACATGGGCATAAGGAGCAAAATGAATCACACATAAAATTTGAGAACATCTAGGGGAAGACTGTAGAGGAAAGAAGGAGTGCTGAGTTCTAGAGTACTCCAAAGTTTACAGGTGGAGCCAGGAGAAGAGGCTGAGCAGACATAGCCAATGCATCAGAGGGAAACAAGACAGCGTGGGGTCCAGAAGCCGAGAAAGAGAAGGGGCTGGTCAAGGTACGAAACCAAGTAAGCGAATCTATGTGGCTCTTTTACGTTGGACCCCCAGGATGACCATGTGCAATAAGTAGCGACAGAACCATTTTCATTTTGGAGATAAAGAATGGCTTTGAGAGATGAAGTGAATGTTCCCAAGTGACTGGCTAATCAGGGCCCCACGTCCTGCAGCTGCCCTGTCGTCCTCCACTAGGCTGTTCTGTAGCATGTCCCGGGGCCTGCGGCATATTTAATACTCCGTGCCTCTACAGAAATGAACGCTGGCGTTTTATAGACCGGTGACCCACTTTGGTGGTTTTCTCACTTCCTCCCTTATTGTCAGGATGTCCACCAGCACTTCCCCCTTGCTCGGAGCTACCTGGCTTGCCTTTTCTTATTCTTTAAATTTGTTGCACACTTATGATTGACTCCTGAATTCCAAATGTGTGACAGGTACCTGGATTCTCCATAGATGATGCTAAGTATAGACTAGTCAAGTTCTTTAATGTTTACAGCACGTTTGTCCCCGGTTAATAACTGTTAATACTGGGTCACATTAAATGAAGCCGAACGTTATCCTGGAGTTTTGGAATTCTTACAAACATGTCTAGGGCTTGGAGGGAATAATAGTGCTGACTTTTTTCTATTCTTTCATGGCCAATGGACTCGAATAGAAATAATCTCTTTATTGCTAGGTCTGGAAAAGTACTTTAGTGGTTTCAGTTTTGGCTTTACTTTTTGGGAAGCCGAAGATCACTGGGATTAAACGACCTCAAACCCACGATGGAGAGTGTTCCCTTTCTGATCTTTGCTTGGTTTATGGGGCACTCAGCTACTGAGAAGCAATAAAGAAAAAAAAAATTAAACAATGAAAATCGCATAGAATAAGGCACAAGGCAAAAAATAAAAAATAAAACAAAACAAAAAACACCACATTTGCAAATTATGGAGGCTGCGTTTACACACACAAGGATTTGGCTGATTTCATAGCGGATCACGAGATGAAAAACATTTGTTCGAGGTGTAAACCTCAGCCAAAGCTGGCAGGTAAGCTCAGTGGACCAGGATTGCTTTTTAATAAAAAATGTTAGGATGCCAATGTGGATGTTGGGCTCACAATAATTAATTCTTTCCAAAATAAAAGGCCACTTCTTTGTTACCTTGTTACTTAAACATTTCCTTGATTTTTCTGCCTGATGTAGATGGCTTCCCGATTATAATACCAACAGAGAACAATACCTTACAGTTGTAAAGTACTTAGAGGCCTGCTGGTTCCTGCCACAGGGAAATAATGTATTTCATTACAGGGAGAGCAGGAGAGCAAGGAGTCTCACGTGTCCAGGGTCCGTAGCAGGAGTTTCTACGTGCTGGACTATGGTTTTTGATTGAAGTATAATATATCATTTCTTAAGATGAAGGAACAGAGAAAAGTTAGTCAACCAGGCACAAATCCCATAGCTCGTTGACGTTGGCGCTCCTATGTAAATGAGTTGGGCCTCCTGAGTCTCTGGAATGAGGCCTAGAAGGGGGGTGCCTGTGGGGAAGGAGGCTCTTGCTCCTGGGGGTTAGGACCTCCACAAATGAATTTGTTGGGGACAAACCAGACATCTTTAGCGCATTAACTTATTCATTCATTGGCCCCTCATACCCACCCAGACACTATGCCGGGAATGAGAATGTCAAAGTGGCCAGCTCCGTAGTCTCTGTCAAGGAAGACCGGTCTGAAACCAGTAACTGCAATAAAATGTGAAGAGGGGCGTGAGCAGAGAATGACAAGGGACTGGAGAGGCTGACTGCCAGCCGGCCAGAGGTGGAAATACAGGGAGGGTGTGTTCAGACCTCTGCCCTGGACAAACCCCCGGGCGGGGGAGTGTGGGCGTTCCTTTCCCTGAGGCTTCATGACCTCTCTTTCAAATCGCATGCGCATTTGGTATTCCACCCCGTCTACATCCATGTTGGTTTAGGTGTATCATTAATGTTTTAGATCCTCTACCACCAGGAAAGTTGCCAGGCCAAAACGGTACCTCTCCTGGTCCTCATTTTACCCAAGTTTGGAGAAACTGGCTCGGATCAGTTTAGATTTGTATTCTTGGATTAACACAAGGCAGCGCAGAGTTGCCTTGGTTTGAACTAAATATCTCAGAGCAGCCTGAGTTAAACTTGTGTTGGTGTTGCCAGATGTTTTAAAACCTGCTGTTATTTATACTGTAACAATGCAATGGACAGTTCCACAATGTTATTTAATGATCCTTCTATAAAGAGCCATGGGAAAAGTATTTTCTCTGCGGACTCTGAGCCAGAAATAGCTTGGCTCCTCTATAGTGACTCTTTTGACTGGCCATTCTCTCTCTCTCAATCTCTCTCTCTCTCTCTCTCTTTTTTTTTTTTTTTGCTTTGGTTGCTAGAGAGCTCAAAATGAAATTACCACTTCATCTTTAATATCTGTGACTTTTACTGTTTGAAATCTATCTAGTAATTTTCCCATGGTGTTTGTCTCACCATTTTACTCTTATTATCCCATAATCTTATTTTTATAATATCATATCATGTATTATTATGTAGTATATATGATTATATGTACCATAAAATAATATTATAATACTAGTATATATTATAAATATTATATTAAAATACTATTGTTTTATATATATGTGTGTATCTATTGACCTATCTATGTATGTGTGTGTATGTGTGTATGTGTATATATGTGTGTGTGTATATATATATATATCTATATATCTGGAATCATTCTAAATTCCGTGGGCATTGCTGTTTATAGAGCCCATATCTATTTCTCACCTCACCCTTTGTGAATAACTGATGTGCCCCTTACCACTGTGGTTCAGGGAGGCTGGCTTCATCTTCAGCTCTGGGGGGGCAGTGGATGTGAGCCATCTCCGATAATCCCTTCCATGCTGGCACTGTGGTTCGGGAGCCAGGCCTAGGACAGCCAGCACCTGGCAGGTCCCTGGACTCAAGAGCTGACTCATGAATGGGCATGTGACCCAGCTCAAGCCAGAGAGACAAGACGGGAAGGTTCTCAGAACTCTAAGATATTTTTTGTCTCCAAATAGGAAACCACTGGCTGTTGGAGGGAAGTCAATGTGCAGAGGAAGGGGTGATCCCCAACCTGCAGGGAAACTGAACTAGAGTCTTAGGTCAGTCAGTTGGGAGCCCCGGCTAGTCTCAAGGCTTCTCCTTACCCGAGTCAAACACATTCCCTTATTATTGCCGGTGTTCATTGCCGGTGTTCTCATTTAAACAAACAACTTCAAATCCTTTTGAGAGCAAGGCGGAACATAAATGAATAGAACGAGACTCCAAAGTGACAGCCCACGTCAACGAGAGGAGTCACTCGTGGTTGGACCTCAGCCCATTTCTTCAACCTTATCTGTTGTACCTGTACTTCTATTTCAGCTCCGTCCCAGCTCCAGAAGGACTGGCTGTTCTCTGGATGCATCGAAACTTCTTGATTGTGCACCTGCTGTCACCCCTTGCCACAGTGGCTCGTCTCTGGCCATTATCAGGAGCCAGCACTTCCTAGGAAAGGCAGACCTGAGCTTGCGTGTTCGAAGCCTTCCCCAGCACCTCATCTGTCGGCTGGCCGTCCGTTACTGCAGCCACACCACAGCGCTGTAGCTGTGGCTGACCCTCCTGCGGACAGCAAGCTCCCTGAGGGTGCCGTGGCTGTCTTCACCTCCTGTCGTCACTGTCTAGTATAGCGCCTGGCAAACAGCAGCCCCTCAATCTATTCATAGATAGTGTCTTGGTCATCAAAGTAAGCAACCGAAAATTGAGAAACAGAGATGCCTTTGGTTCTTAGTGATAGAAGAGGTTTGAGCCCAGGAAATAATCTATCTTCTGCTGAACTGTGGAAAAAGCTCAGAAGATCCAGGATGGTTTCGGTTTCCATCATTCGAGTAATTCCAACCGGGAGGGTTCTTAGTTTAACCTCATTTTTCAAATAAGAAAGATGAGACCCAGAATGACGAGGTGACACACCCAAGGTTACACGGCCTGTCAGACTCAGGGGCAGGAAGAGAACCAGGTCTCCTTTCTAGACGGCTGCTCACCCAGTCACTCTCTGCCACGCAGTGTGCTCTCAGCCCTTCCTGTGACCTTCACTACAGTCTCCCAACCCTCACGGAGTCTTTGCTTTCCCATGGCAAGATGGAATTATTCTCACCGCATTACTGGGTGGAGCCAAATGCTACAAAGATGGGAAAGGCCTTTGAGAAGTACAAAGGCACCATCAAGTGATGAGTTTCAGCCGAGGATGCTTCTCAATCCTGGCTACTACGCAGGAAAAAGCCAGTCGTTCCCGTCGGTGACGGGAAATGTTTTAGAATCCTGCAATTCGGTGAGTCTACAAAGAGTAAAATTTAGGACATGAGAGAGAGCATCTTTTTTTTTTTTTTTTTCATTTGTTTTAAGAAGCATTGTTCATTTTAATAATCTGTGACAAAATGTCAAGCTAATAAGAAAAGCATGATAAGCCATGGGGTAAAAAGAAATACAGTCAAGCCCATAGACTTTTCCAGAAAGCCTTCGCTGCCGGCCCTTTTGCAGAGTGGGGGATCGTACTGCTGGGGAGGCACGTAGGACATTTGCTAGCCTTGGAGATCTGTACCAAGAGTTGGAGTCAAATCAGGTTGTTTTGTTCAGCGCTGCTTAATGTGCCTAGTGTATGAATAAGAAACTTTGTAAAACAATACATAAAAAGATTGAACATGAACTATTTTGAGTCTTGTTAGGCCTTACACAGGAAACGAAAGGCAGCATGCTAAAGCAGGAATTTTCTGTTCTGCCCATCACCCCGTTTGCCGAGAAATGAAGTAGATCCAGAGAAAAGAGTTGCAGACAGACGTATGTAGCTTACACTCAACAAGAGTGGCATGCTTCCCCCTTTTTACTCCAGATAAACCCAGCAATTCTGGCTCTGCCCATGCTCGCTGTGTTTAAAAATGTTTATCTAGAGAATGTAAGCAGTTTTTTGTTTATTATCAAAAAACGATTGTGTACTAGATACTGCTAGGTGCTGGGGATGTAGAGGAGAATCAGACCCGTCAGGTCCCTCCACGAATAGCTCTGGCCTCTTGTGGGAAAGAGACAAACAGATAATGAAACGTCTGAGATAAGCACCAGGCCCCTGCCCGGGAGAAGATCAGGGCACCTCATTGTTACAGGAAACTTAATGGACTATAAGACAGCACCTCTAGAGCGAATTTTAAGCCTTTGCAGTTTAATCTCAACTTTCCGTTTCTGAGCTTTCAAGGTGCCTCCTTTGTCCTCGTCTTATCTCTTATAACAACGATAACGAAATAGCTACCATGTAAGATGTGCCTGTGTGATAGGTTCTAAAGCAGCAGCTTACACACATACTTGTATTTATTCCACCTACTTTTCCCGGTAATTACTCCTCTGTCTCTACATAAGCTGCCTCTACTGCTATCCCTTGTTTTATAAATTGAAGACCTTATATACTGACTTCCTATTACAGTAGTTAAGCATCTGGCTTCCTTGCACCATACTCAACCACCTAATTTAATTATATATCACATATTGGCTTAATAATAAGCAGTGTTTGCGTCATTCAATGACCTTTGCAGTCTTTTAACTGAAATATTCCCTGACCATGACGGTGCATCTTCCCACTCATTCACCTTTGCCATTTTCTGCCCCGGGTACCCAAACCTCTTCTCTCCCTGTCAATCACCCACTGTTCCCCCAGCCTCCTTCACGGTTGCTTTTCCAGGTCGGAACCTCTGCCTTCTGCTAAATCAAAGATGCCATCAATTCTAAGACGCACCATTACTTCTGTGTATCACTAAGAAACAAACCAAAACCACTGCCGATTAAACTCTGACATGCCATCAATTAGAAGGCACACTTTATTTTAAGAAATGTTAATATGTGACCAAAAAAAAAAAAAAAAAAAGGGTGTGTCTTAGGATCAATGAACTACAGCAAGCCCACTGTTTCTTTCTAGGTCAGCTTCAGACTGTCAATATGCGCCAAGCTGTGTGACCCCTGGACTTGGAAATACTGTCCCTGGGTGGTTGGCTTTCTCTGACAGCAGGAGCTGCTGCTTCCCAGACGTATTGCAGTTTGTAACCTAGTAAACGGGCCGGTGAGGGGTTTTCTGGTGCTGTGGATGTGTTTGGTTCTCTATGTGCATGTGTGCATGTGCGTGGTACATGTGTGTGTGCAATGCAAAGGCGTACCTCTGTTCTAAATATAACGATGCAGTTCCAATCGAGTAGTCACTGATAATAAGAATAATAGAAACAATAGTACTGAACTACTTCATTGCAAAGTCAGAGTTCAGGAGCAAAGAAACTGCAGTCAGAGTACTGGTGTTGAATACTGAATCAGGTTAAAAACACATCAAGTCTGAAACCTGTTGAATTTATGGTCACAGTTCCAACTACAAATGATAGAATGCCACAATAGTAATTTAACACATTCAGGGTGACATGTGGAGGGAAGACATGTGGATCCGGAAGGATACAGTTCCAATATCTCCATAGCAGAGAGCCTTTGAATGGTAAAATTGACACAGAGTTGAAAAACATGATGGTTGCAGCCTCTTAGTAAGTTCAAAATCATTCCCATCTCTTCAGATTTAATAATCCAGAAGGATCGCTTAAGAATTGACATTTCTCGTTGGGAAGGAAATTGAGTAATTTTCAGCAAATCCTTTAACTCTATATGATTTATTCTTTCACTGTTAATTCAAGTAAAAGTAAATTTTATGTTTTCATTCATTGTAGCACATACAGCACGGCCCATTAGAAAAATTCATTTCCAAGTTTTTTAAAGCACAGCTGATTCTTGACATCCACAGTAGTTATGTCCTATAAAGTCACGGAAAAAACCTACTCATGGAATACCGAACCACCGCTCTAGGGGAAATGCAGGGTTTGGTTCCCAAGAGCCTCTGATCACAGCATTGTCGTCAACTGATCAGCACAGAACCTTGTTTTACATGTGTTTCTTTTTAAAAACACCTTATTCAATAGGGCATGTTGTGGAATCATGGACAGTGAACCCACAGCCAGTGGCACTATAACTCACGCCCAACCATGCTTATCTAACACATGTATTTTCTCCTTAAGGCGCACCATGGCCTTCTCACGCTTTGGCACTTCAACACATGGGGGCCGAGTTAAATAGTGAAATCCCTATAAAAAGCTCAAAAATACAAAACACTTGGAACTAAATAGAATGCACAAAGAACACTTATTTACTCTGAAGCCAGAAGGCAGGGCATTGCCTTGTGTAACCTCGGTTGGGAATGTGCAACTTGAGTGACTCAATTCTGTGAGGCTCTGTGCATGTCAGAGATTGACTGAATCACTGAGAACATTGACTTTGGGATTGCATTAAGTTATTGTTTTTAATTTTAAAAATTTAAATCAAGATGTAATTGACCTATAATAACATTATGTTAGTTTCAGGTGTACAACCTAAGGATTAGATAGTTGCATATATTGTGAAATGATCACTACAATACAGTATGTAGGCAAATTTGTAGCAACAGAATCAATAAATAATGAGAATTGAGGCCTGACCAGGCAGTGGCACAGTGGATAGAGTGTTGGACTAGGATGCGGAGGACCCAGGTTTGAGATCCCGAGGTCGTCAGATTGAGCGCGGGCTCATCTGGTTTGAGCAAAGCTCACCAGCTTGGACCGAAGGTCGCTGGCTTGAGCAAGGGGTTACTTGGTCTGCTTTAGGCCCACGGTCCAGGCACATATGAGAAAGCAATCAATGAACAACTAAGGTGTTGCAAAGAAAAACTGATGATTGATGCTTCTTATCTCCCTCTGTTCCTGTCTATCTGTCCCTATCTATCCCTCTCTCTGACTCTCTCTCTTTCTCTGTAAAAAAAAAAAAAAAAGAGAGAATTGACTATTTCCAATAAAACCTTATTTCACCCTCTCCCTTCTCTTCTTCCTTAACTACCTTCCTGTTCTTATATCTTTCTATTTGTAGAGTGATGTCTAGAATGGCATTCAGAAAGAATTGAAAATTACTATTATTAGATGGGTAAATTTAAAATTCTTACTTGAAAAGAAAAATATAGTAGTACACATTTTAACAAATATAAGTCATTATTAAAATTGATATTAAAAGATAGTATTACTTATTATAAAAATAAAACAATAATAACATTTTTTTATGTGTGTATACCACAATGGTATTTGTCTTTATTTTGCATATTATAATTCCAGATTGCATGAGAATGTGCAGAAATAGGCAATTATACACTACTCGCTTTACTGTAAATTAGGGGATATTTTTGAAAATAAAATTTGGCAAAATGCAAACCTTATATGGTCTTAATTCATTTTTATCCAGTAATTCTACTTGGGCATTCCACCCATAAAAACAATGACAAAAATTTATTAATAATATATATTATTATAGTTGTAAACATGTAAATCAGCCCCATAGACCATCAATAAGAGCTCAGAAGAAAGAAATACATCTGTTATAAGTCATGTTCTTTAAGAATGTGAGTGACATTATTAACACAAAGACAGGTTAAAATACCATGCATGATGATATGTACACTAAGAAAACTTGAAAAATACATAACCAAGATGCTAGCAATGATTAGCTCTGAGAGTGGGAATTCTAAGGAACTTTCATTATGAAAATATTCACTTAGTTATATAACTGTCTAATCACTAGGCTGTACAACTGAAACCAATATGATTTTTATATCAACTTTAATTGAAAAAAATTATTAAAAAATTAACATTTGTATTTTTAATTTATTGTGTTGACATGGTTTCAAGTGTCCTACTCAATACAACATCCTCTACACACCACACTGTGTCCCCCCATGCCCCTTGCAAAGTCTCTTTCTGCCTCATATCACCCCCTTCCCCCCTTCCTCAGCTCCACCCTCTTTTCCCTCTGGCTATTGCTACCCTGTTGTCTGTATCTATGTCTATGTATACATAATTTGCCTAATCCCTTTACCTTTTTTTGATGCTGTCCCTTCTTCCTCTTTTCCTCTGACAACTGTCCATCTGTTGCCTGTGACCTCCCCTCTGTTTCTATTTTCTTCCTCAGTTTATTATGTTCATTAGATTCCATATACGAGTGAGATCATATGCTATTCTTCTTTCGCTGCCTGACTTATTTCACTGAGAATAAATATTTCTATGAATGGTTCATAATTTCTACGTAGGAAATATATACTTATGAGAATAAATAAATATTATTTAAATGATAATATTGTTTGAAAGGTATACTTGACATCTCATGAAAGCATACTTATAAATTGCAGAATTTATATAAATAAGATGCCTGTCAATCAAGTACAGGTTCATAAACCTGTCAATCAAGTACAGGTTCATAAACATTGTATCATTTAAAGCAATTTGCATTATAATCTTGTGAGACTGGTTTAATTATTTCCAATTTATTGATGAAAGTATTTAGGTTCAGAGAGATTATATAAGTAAGCAATTAATGACTAGGGAGAGAATCAGGACTTAAACTCAGATTTTCTGACTTCTACCTACAAATGCCAATGTCAGAGTTGTTGTGAGGACATTGTCTTACAGGGACCAGCACAGCCTGTACCATGACAAACACTGTCTTGGGCACTGAGGATACAGCAATTAACAAAAACAAAGCCCGGCCCTCATGGAGCTTTCCTTCTTGTTTGTAGAGACAGATAATAATAATACTAATCTGTGGCATGGAAAATGCCGATGAGTGCCATGAATAAAAGCAAATGCAGGAAAGGGCTTTCACCATGTAATGAACAATCTTTCTCTGATTCTGATTTGGGGGGCTTTGATCAGTGTGTCAGTGTGTGGTTACGTTGGCCTGAGGTGGAGAAGCAGGGAAAGGCGTAGTTTTGGAAAATAAAGATTTTAAATTGAGGGTGCCTCTGAGATGATGCCTCATGGGGATGTCAAGTAGGCAGGTGCATGAGTCCAAAGATCAGATGAGAGGTCAGATCTAGAGGTGTAAACTTGGGAGGTTTAGGGAAATATGGGTATAGGTATAAATGATACTTAAAATGATAAAATTACATGCTATTATCTAGGAAGATGGTGCCCTAGAGCGCATGGACACTTAAAGGAAGAGAGGAAGATTAGGGGGTACTTAAAGGAGACTGAAAAGAAAGGTATGAGAAAGCCAAGGACATGTGGTGTTACAGAAATGTATTGAAGAGCCTCCCAATAAACAATCAAACACAATTATTCTGACTCCTGGTATTGTACCATTCCCTGCTATTGAAGATTTTTATGAAGCATTTTTCCTTTTTAGGCTTATCGTTTTCTGTCCCTAAAAGTGTTATTTAAATAATCACTGAGATGGTAGAGTTGCCAGATGGTAATTGCTAAAATGACTTTCTTCACTCTTGAAGTCTTGTGGGCACCATTCCAGTTTCCTATAACCTTCAAACATATGTGTAAATAGTTCAGTGAGTTCATTATCTAACTCCCTGAACAGCAAAGCATGATATCATCAGAGAGCCAATTCTTACTCCCATAAAATAATAAAATGGAGCAATGAACCATTTACCTTACAGGACCTTCACAAGAGGTTCTGTATAATTATGTAATTCTTCAAACTTCCTGTTTTCTTATTTATTTTTATTTCCACCCTTTTAACCTTTTATACAGGCATAATCTTTGTACGTACAATAAATTGAACTAACTTTAAGCTCGATGAATTTTTCCACCTGTGTACACCTCTCTGCCCACCATCCAGATCAAGATTTAGGAACTTTCCAACACCCATTCGTCCTTCCTGCCATTTCCCAGTCAATACTCGCACCCTCTCTTCCTCCATCACTGCTCTGCTTCTGTTATCATTGGTTAATTTTGCTTGTCCTTAAAAGCCTTATAAATGAAATTTTACAATATTTTCTTCTTTGTTCTTGACTTCTTTTATGTAACATAATGTCTGTGAGAGACATTCTTGTTGCATGGAGTTCATCTTTTCTTAAATTTCTCTGTAATGTTGCGTTTTATGAAGGTGCCCCAACTGACTTATCCATTCTACTGATGAGGGACATTTGAGTTGTTTCCAGGGTGTGGGTATTACGAACAAAACAACTAAGGTAGATATGTACTTAGTTCCCTTGAGTATTGCTCTAGGACTGAATTGGTGGCCATACACATGTATTTACAAGTGAAACTCCTGGGTCATAGTATAGGCGTAAGTGTGTGTTTTTAATTATTTCAGCCTCTATGAAATGCAAATTGAAGTAATGAGATATCACTTATTGCTTATGAAGTTAGTAAGTATTTTAGTATACAGAACATCCACCGCATCCCTTCCTCACTTTTGCACACTGGCGATGGGAGGGTACACTGGCGATGGGAGGGTACACTGGCGATGGGAGGGCACACTGGCGATAGGAGGGTACACTGGCAATGGGAGGGCACACTGGCGATGGGAGGGCACACTGGCGATGGGAGGGTACACTGGCGATGGGAGGGCACACTGGCGATGGGAGGGTACACTGGCGTGCTCCTTTGGAAAGCATCTTGTCAGTGCGTAGTTTCCTTACATGTGTGCTGTTCATTGCCTTCTTGTAAAAGGTGGATAGAACCCAGATATTTTAATAGTGTGGTTTATAGAAGCCTGAACCAGAAAGGACGGAGAAACAGTGTATCTTAAGAGGCTCTCAGCTCTGGTTTTGTCAAGCTTTGGGAAGACCCATATATCCTGACAAGAACTGTGATCTGAAAGGGTAAAGGGTTGTGTCTAATGTAAATTTATTGGGGGTGGGGGAGGAAAATGAATGAAATACCTGAACGTTGGGCAGAGATTTTGCCCGCCTTTGCATTTTTCTGGGTGATGTAGAAATCCCGCCAATCCATTATTCATAATAAATCCTTCGGCATGCCAAGCTGGTAGAGTGTTGTTCTTTTTGACTCTTCTGTGGGAAGTGGGAATAGTTTTCCTGTTAATTGCAACCTTTCAATCAAGTGGAGGCAAAGTCCAAAAGCTCTTTGTGTGTAATGAACATTTGGGGATTAGTTTGTGGTGGGTGTGTACATTTCAGTGCGTTTAGCTGTGTGGTCCCATTCCTCACTGAGAGATGGTGCCTGGGTGTCTCTGGCCCTCTCATCCATAGGTCCGGGGGTGGGGTGGGGTAGGGTGGACCACGGGTGTTTTTCTCATTTTCTTAAGTGGGAAACCCACATAGCTATCCACTGGCCATGAGTAGTGAGCCCGTTCCTGGCTCCCCACTTTGCGGAGTGGCTTAAGTTTTGTTTCGGTCACCCTGAGGAAGCTGAACCCTCCACCCGAGCCCAGGAGGCCTGCAGCTCCTGCCCTTCTCCCCGGTTTCTGCCTTTGTTTCCTTCCGCATCCAAGAAAGGTCATCTGCACTTCACTCTTTATTCCTGACAATGTCTTTTGGACACACACACACACGTATTGTTTTTCTGTCACATATTTGTTTGGAACAGAGGAACGAAGTGTGAATTCAATAGTTCATTTTCACAGAAAGTCGGCATGTTGGTTCATTAAAAATGAACAACAGAGCAGCAGCAACAAAAGCGGACCACCGAATGGGAACCCGCTCCCTTTCACTGCGTGGAAGTGGAAAGACCCGATTTGCGCAGACTCGGCAAGATCCTGTACGTGACTCCGCCTCACGGGATTTAGAGCCCTTCACAGATCTTCATTATTTATTTTATGATAATACGTCTACGTCACCTCATTAGGAAACCCTAAGACCTTCCTCCACGGGCCCCGTTTTTTATTTATATTCCTAACATAAAAGATAAACTTTGAAAGACCTGGGATTTCTCTCTGTCTCCGACGTATTCCCCAGGCTTCCAACGCAAACAGACACAAACTTTCCTGTGTCCTGAGTCCCTGAGCAACGTGTGGCCCAGAGAGGCACGAGTAGACGGGTACAAGGGCATTCACAACAGGCTGGGCAGGCTGGCGTGGCCTCCTCACTGCCCAGCCTCGGTGCCCCTGGCTCACTGACAAGAACACAGCTCCCCAGAAAGACAAACAGTGAGAAGTTCACTTGGACTTGAATTTGCTTCTTGAAATGCCAGGCTATTTTCTTTTTCTGGCAGAAACTGTCGCTCCTCCTCTAACCTGGCAGATTCTAAACTCCAGTCCTACTCTTGTCTCATTGTCCCCAAGCTTAATCAGTTCATTCCAACAATTTTTACTGAAGTGTGCCAGGCAGTGTCAGGGACTGGGAGGGTGATGATGCATGTGGCGGAACTCCTGTCCTTAATGGCCTTTCAAGTCCGATGTCAGAAGGGGACACACAGGCCCGTGAGCCAAGAAAATCAGCCCAGGTGGCCAACCACTGTGCTTTTAGCTCTGGCTGTGGCAATAGCTGTTCCAGGTCACATCTGCAGGAGGCATTTTCACTATGAGACCGTGAATAAGTTATTTGACCTCTTTGTTCTTCTGTTTCCTTATCTGTATAAAGGAAATGATGTTGGTACCATATGGTACATATATGTGTATAGATACATACATATGCATATTGTATATATTATGTGCACTATATATTATGGTACTGTGTCCCACAGTGTGGCAGAGAAGGCCAATTCTCCCTCCAAAATTTCTACTCTTCCTCCTATAGTACAGAACTACCCCGCGCCAGGGCCACCTCCCTCCCCTTTGGGCCCAGTGCCTGGTTCTCACAGGAGAATAGAAATAGAAGTGATGCGTGTCCAGGTCAAGGTGATTGGGGAGTACAACTTCTCCCTGGCCCCCTGTCCTTTTACTAGCTCAGAACATAGGACTCTGATATCTCAGGAAATCAAAGAACCACACGATAGAAAGAGCCTCTGCTTTGAATCACCATGTTGAAGAAAGCTTTCTACTGAGTAGGATTACCTGCATTAGATTCTTACCTGAGGAATAAAATGAACCTTTATTGGGTTAAGCCATAAAATTTGAGGCTGATTTGTTAAAGCAGCTAGTAGTTGCCCGACAAACAGTACAGGCTACATGCTGAAAGTACTAGGGAACAACCACAGGCAGGTGCAATTCAGAACACAATCAAAATTAGGTCACTATAAAGGCCCAGTTAAAACGTTGAGGGTATTTAAAGGAGTGGGAGTGGGGGAATCAAAAGAGATGTCAGAGGAGGGTTTCGTCTGGGCCTTGACGGATTTGGACAGGTAGCAAAGCTGAGGAGGTAGGGCACGGAGGAGGAGCCGGAGGCCAGCGAGGACAGTGTTCATGGAGAGTAAATGCCTTCTTCAAACTCGCCCGCAGAGTGTGAACCGGGGAATAGTGAGGGTCGAAGGCAGGAAGGCAGGTGGAGAGGACGTGGAGTGAGGAACAGGGCTCTGACTGGATTCCACCCACTAGGGAGAACCGCTCACGGTTTGTGAGCAGGCGAATAATACGGTCAGATCGGCACTTAAAGAACGTTTACCTGGAGGTCTTGTGAAGGGCAGTCAGTCTTGAAGAGAGAGAACTGTGGCCAGGAAAGTGAATGAGAAGACAAACAGAATAGTCTGGAGGAGCGCTCATGAGGATTTATTTGATCTAAGAAATGGCGGTGGAAATGAAACGGATGAGAAGAATGCAAAGTCCATTCTGGAGATGCTTTAACTGATCGGATTTGTGGAGCAGAGACAAATGTAAAAATAGAGTCTTGGGTTTGCTAACTAGGGTTACTGGGAGGAGGATGGTGACATTAATAGAAGGGAGGAAGGGAGGATTAGTGTGGAGGAGGAAATGGGAAGGGTTCATTTTGTTTTGGACATTAGTGATAGGATATTTGTGTGGGATAGGCTATCGATGTAGACCAACAGGTGGCTCTTGTTTTTATGGCCTAGTGGCTTAAACAACAGACTTTTATTCTCTCCTAGTTCTGGAGGTCACAAGTTCATGAGCAAGGTGCTAGCTAGCCAATTTGCTTTCCTGTGAGAGCCCTGCCATTGGGTGGCTGAGGGCCTGCCTGCTCTCTGTGCCTCGCATGGGCAAGGAGAGAGCAAGCTCTATGGTGCCTCTTCTTATAAGGGCACTAAGATTCATAAGGCCTCCACTCTCATGATCTACTTATTCCCCCAAATCCCCATTTCCAAACACTGTCACACGGGGGGATAGGACTTCAACACATGTTTTTTTGGGGGGAGGGTCATAACCTTTCATTACATAATGCACAGGTATCCAAGTCAGGGAAAAGAAGTGGAAGGTGGGATAGAGAAAATTCTTTTTCTATAGCAGTTTTATTAGAAAAGGCAAAAGTGATTAAAGTTGAAATTTTCCAGGGGTCACCATAATGTTAAGAGAATGAGAAAGTTTTAACCTAATTGATCACAAGGCAAAGCCAGGAACGGAGAGATGCTGCCTCTCTATCTTCTGAGGTTGAGGGTCTCTGCCACAGTCAGTACTGACTTTTGGCTTTACGCTAACTTCCCAGGAATGAGAAAAAACAAGGTGGAGGCTTTCAACCCAAGTGTTAGTTTATACCACTTACAATGTTTATTTGGCAGAGTTTCCTTGCTGAGGACAGTTGTTTTCCTCATTCTGTTCACTTTAGATCTGAGTTCATTTAAACTTTGGACATCATCCATAGACTATAGGAATCGCAGACCTGGAAGAGACCCTAGGGATGATCTTAAAGTCTTGTTCTTCAAATTGTGTTGTTAGGAACCCCAGAGGTGAAGAGGGGGTGCCTCATGGTTTGCCTTGAATGTGAGAGTGGTCAGAGTCTGCTTAAGAACAGATACCTCCCCTGTCATTCACATCACCATTCTTCAATTAGCCAGACTCACGCTGATTCTGTTATATATTAGGCTTCTGAGACTTTATTTGAAAAAAAGAATTTCATATGAAATTTCATAGCTCTACATCTCTATGAAAAACAGTGATCTAGGTCAAGGGTGTGGACACTTTTTTCTGTAAAGGGCATGGCCTTCCTTGTTCCTGCATGCAGAGGGAGTAGCCCCATACTTGAACCTTGTCTCTTGTTGCCCTACCTGTATTCTTCCCCTCCCCAACTCCGTGCCCACATGACTGCCACGCCCCCACGTGCTTCCTGACTCTGCTCACAGGCCCACATCTCAGTATTGACAATCTTATTTAAAATCTGCTTTCTAATCACCTCTCCCTCCTCTCCAGTCTCTTACCTGTTCTATGTTTTACTTTCCTCACAGCGCTTACCAGCTCTTAACATACTATCTAATTTACTTATTATATTTACTATTCATTGTCTCTTCCTCTCCCAGCCTCCAGCCAATCAATGTCCTTGAGGGGAGGGATCTACATTTTGTCTATCTTGGCTCCTCTAGTGCTTCACGGGGCACTTAGTGGGCACCAAACACATATTTCTTGAACGAGTCAGTCAACCTGTTCCTCTTCTTTCAAGGCTATGTTCTTTACTACCGCATTATATGGCCAAAGGAACGAGAGAGGGAGGGAATCAATGGACAGAAGGAATGACTCATTTTGGGAGCTCACTGAGGGATGGGGTTGTCCACCATCTGAGCCCCGCGGGCACCGATTCTGACTTTTGGTAGGTCCTGTTACCATGTAAAATACTTCCCTCCTGCTTTGGGTCATCCTGACCACAACCACTTCTTCTCTAAGCCAGAAAAGCCCTTTGTCCCTTGGCTGAAGTTCAGACCCCGCTGCTGTCAGCCGGGCTGGGCAACAAGAAGGAGCTTCAGACGGAAGGACGACAGTCCCTCTCTTCACGCAGGAGTCCTCCCAGGCTGCCTAAGCTTCTCTCCGGGTCTGCCGGTTTTAAATATTTCTGCTTTCTTCGCTCTGTCAGATTCCAACTGACAGCCCGGAGGTGACTCTGCCTAGAAAGTAGAAGGAAAGTCGGGGTTCTGGGGGAATCATTCTCCCAATAAATACAGAAACATCAGGGCCTTCCCCGTGCATTTTATAAGTGAAAACCTGAAGCCCAGATATTGCAGAAAAATCTAGGAAAATGGCAATTTGGTAGAGCTGGGAAAACAGCAGCATTGTAGCCACAGACCTGTCTATGGCAAGTTAGCCTAAAGAGCAAGCCCTGGTTAGCTCTTCCTGACACTACTGCCCCCAGCTTCTGACCCTGAGGTGTTTCCACACCACCCCAGGCAGGTACCAGCTCCGCCACTCAGGAACTAGATCCTCTTCGGCAAGTCACTTAGCTTTCTTGAGCTTCATCATACTGTGTGTTAAATGGAAATATTAAAATCAGAACATCAGGAAAATAAACAAGGTAGTAAGCTACCTTTGTGAGGCCTATCTTATTTTCTTTACCAGTTCATCTATCAGTGTCCTAGTAACATAGGACACAGGCACACACAGACACGCACAGAATGCATGTGAAACTGGTAGAGCACGAATAAGATCTGTAGTGGAAACCAGCCAAGGTCAGTTTCTCGGTTTTGATGATGTACAGTGGTTCTGGGATTGTGACCATTGGGTCAGTTTCTCGGTTTTGATGGTGTACAGTGGTTCTGGGATTGTGACCGTTGGGTCAGTTTCTCGGTTTTGATGGTGTACAGTGGTTCTGGGATTGTGACCGTTGGGTCAGTTTCTCGGTTTTGATGGTGTACAGTGGTTCTGGGATTGTGACCATTGGGTCAGTTTCTCGGTTTTGATGATGTACAGTGGTTCTGGGATTGTGACCATTGGGTCAGTTTCTCGGTTTTGATGGTGTACAGTGGTTCTGGGATTGTGACCGTTGGGTCAGTTTCTCGGTTTTGATGATGTACAGTGGTTCTGGGATTGTGACCGTTGGGTCAGTTTCTCGGTTTTGATGGTGTACAGTGGTTCTGGGATTGTGACCGTTGGGTCAGTTTCTCGGTTTTGATGATGTACAGTGGTTCTGGGATTGTGACCGTTGGGTCAGTTTCTCGGTTTTGATGATGTACAGTGGTTCTGGGATTGTGACCGTTGGGTCAGTTTCTCGGTTTTGATGATGTACAGTGATTCTGGGATTGTGACCATTGGGAAGGAAACATTCATTCATTCACTCTCCACATTATTTTGCAATTTCTCGTTAACTTCAAAGGTGTTTCAAATCCAGAAGTTTCTTAGAAAGTTAATTTCTGCTACTTTTTCCTTCCCATAACACATTCCGAATGCTTCCAGTAGGACATTCCACACTTAGAAAAGTGGGGCCTGCTTCTGTCCGGGACGTGGTACCCCCTGAGGGCACACGGGTGCTTGCTTCTCTGTTCTCACCGGCCCGCACTGGGCCGGGCACAGGGTTGGCATTCAAAAATATTGACAGATTCTTTCAGCCCAGAAGATCAGAATAAGCAAGCTCTTTTTTTAGATTCTCTAGTGCTATCTCTGAAAATATTTAAAGGACTTTAATGGTTATTGAAAGCCTCTTGTATGCCAGGAACTTTATATAAAGTTCTCTTGGTTAATTCCCACAGCATCTTTTGAGAAATGTATGCTGATTTCCATCCTACAGATGAGGTAACTGGGATCAGAAAGCTGAATATACTTGCCCCAGAGAAGCAGCATGGAGGTGGAGTCCAGCCCCGGTCTGTTTGTCCCTTTTCATTCATTCATTCACTCATTCATTTGTTCATTTGTTTATTAATTTTCCGTTCATCTATTCAGCAAATATTTATGGAGCACCTACTTTTTCAGGGACTGCTCTCAGACTTTAGGACAGGGGTCTCCAAACTTTATACACAGGGGGCCAGTTTACTGTCCCTCAGACCATTGGAGGGCCGGACTATAAAAAAACTATGAACAAATCCCTATGCACACTGCACATATCTTATTTTAAAGTAAAAAAAACAAAACAGGAACAAATACAATATTTAAAATAAAGAACAAGTAAATTTAAATCAACAAACTGCCCAGTATTTCAATGGGAACTATGCTCCTCTCACTGACCACCTATGAAAGAGGTGCGCGGGGGGCCGGATAAATGGCCTCAGGGGGCCACGTGCGTCCCGCGGGTTGTAGTTTGGGGACCCCTGCTTTAGGATGTAGTTACGAACCATAGAGACAAAGATCGTGCCTTGTGAGGCTGATATGCTAGTGATGGAACACGGGTCCTAGAGAGTAAACAGGGAAAAAAGAACCCGGGGACACAGACAAGAAAGAGGAGCGGGGAAAGGAAACCGAGACCGTGGAGACGGGGAGTACCTTGCTGCGGGAGAGGCGCACGTGCGGGGTGGGCGTCAGCGAGAATACAAGATTCTCAGGGTTGAATCTGAGATGAAAGTAATGGCGTTCACCAGGGAGATCTTGGGGGAAAGAGCGTTCCTGCTGGAGGAGCAGGCCGTACAAAGGACGGGCGAGGCGGCTGGCGTGGCTGGAGCAGAGAAAGCAGGGGGAGTATGGCGGAGGTCAGGGACAGAGGGCAGGTGATAGCGAACCGCGGCGTCATTGCAAGGACGTGGTGAGGACTTCAGCTTTGCTCCGAGATGGGCGCCACTGCAGGGTTTGGAGCGAAGGAGTGCCTTCGCTGACTCAGGCCTTTAAGGGGCTCTCTGCGGCTGCTGGGTGGAGGCTGCACTGAGGGGTCAAGGTTGGAAGCAGGGAGAGCAGCGGACCGGCTGCTGCAGTATCTCAGGGTGCGGATGACAATGGCTCCCACGCAGCGGTGGGGGCGGAGGGGCTGCCTTTTTCCCAGCGGCCTCTCTCAGCTGATGAAGGCCTATCTCCCACAAGGGTTTGCAGAGCTCCAAACAGTTGGCTCATCACATGTAGGTGGCTTTTTCTTTCTTCCACTCTTCCTGTGTGGCTCCCATCCTCACCCCTGCTCTCCCCTGCGTCCCCACCACCCACTTGAGCCCGAAGAGCCTACGCTCTCCCTCCTCTGGAGCCCTCTTTGTGCCCTGGCCTGTGTCAATGGCTCCAGGATCTGTCTGGCCAGCCTGTCCTGGGTGGGTGTCATTATCTTCTCAGACACTTGTCCGTCCTGATCTGTCATATATTGTCAAACGAAAGACCCAAGTATGTTAATGGAGAACAAAGTGGGTCCTCCTTCCGTTCACCCCAAAGCAGGAAGGATGGTCAACTGTGTCTCAGTTTCCGCTTCCACCACTGGGCGACAAGCAATGCCTGTCATGGGGGTCCGTGGTACAACATATGGGGATTCGGTTACAGCAAGAACGTGACATAGAGAATGAGGAAGAACAAAGGGACTTTGTTCCCCGCGCAGCGGTGTCAAGCACCGAGGACCAGTATCTTAGGCAATCCTCGAGAGGCTGTGCGGGCAGGTGCCGTCCTTCCTGCTGCCCTGAGGCCCCAGGAATAAAGTGACCCACTCTCAGTCTGTTGCCAATTCCATTACAGGCATGCGGGCAACCTCCAAAGCATCTTTCTTATCTGGAGAAGGCAACGGGTTCCTCGTCAACAATAAATCAATAAAATATCAAAAAGAAAGGCTTGGTTTCTCGGGCCCGGACATGACTGAGGCAGTGAGTCAAACCGAGCCAGTCTCCAGGGCCTCAGCCAGTGCCAGGCCGCAGAGACGTGGGCACCCAAGCCACAGGTTCCCACGGCCTGGGTGGGTGCTTCCCCTCGGCTCCCAGAGGGCAGGCCTGTGCGAACACTTTCCCATGACAGCAAAGCGCAGCTAAGCAGAAAGAGCACGTGGCTTGGGGCTGCAGAGACATTGATGACAAGCTGGCTGTGCAATGCACTTGGCTCAGTCCAGCAGGATGTAGCAAGTCCAGGCATGAGCGGCAGCTAATGATAGAAGGACACCCTGTCATTGTGCACGGTTAGGTCTTCCCCGCTCCCCACGGGATTCAGAGGAGGACGCCCGGGGTGCAGGAGTGCGCTGGGAAGGCGGTGCTGGGGCAGCTCTGCCCTGCGTGTGTTCATCTCTCAGTGAGGAGGCAGTCTGTGGCTGGTGTGCACCTTGTCAGCATTTCTAAAACTCATCATTCTCTCAGCCAGAATGTATTATTTTTTCCCTTGCCAGAATCTGGAAAAGGAGTTTGCGTCTTTAAAACCAAGAGCCTTTTTCGGCAGCGGAAAGCCGTCTGGGTTCCGTTAGAAGTGGGGCTCTGCTGGTTAACTGTGTGAGTCAGCTCGGCAAGACTGTGGTGATCAGTGGCCCGAAGAGCAAAGACTGAGCGCAAGACTGCGTCCAGGCGGCACCATGGAAACCCGGCTTGCGTTTCCAGCCTTCCGGCTCCAGCAGCGTTGGAGGGGTGTCTGCCCGCTCACTGGTTCTCTGCAGACAGGGGAAGGAGACCCCGTACCATTGCCTGCTGGCTGCCAAGCCCGGGTGGGGGCTGAGCAGCAAGGTTGTGGGGTCTTTAGCCCATCAGCCTTCTGCAGCAGCCATTTCATTTTGTAGGACAGAACTGATTGACCACAAAGGAGTATGAGAGTTGGAGTCAAAGAAGTCAGGGGCGTGTCCGTGGGCAGACTCCAGGAATTCCGCGGGCCCCAGTGCCGCCCTTAGAGAGCTTTGGCCTGCGTTGAGGTTCTCATGCTTGTCTCTGTAGAGGCCCCTCCCCTTGTATTTCCTGTCGCCACAAGGAACCTATGTCTGGAAAGCTGTGATTCACCAAATATATTAAGTATATCAGTTTTTATTAGTTTATATTTATTTTATTAATTTATTTTTGTTAAGTGATAATGTTCACATGTTTTAATTTACTTAACTTTTATTTAGGTAAAACACCTACTGAAATGCCAATGAGCATAGCTGAGCCAGAGATGAACTACCATCACACCTCATCACATTGCTAAAATAGCAATCATTAGTAAAGAGGCAATTTTGTGGTTAAAACTCAGTGACCTGATGTTAATATTGCTAAATCCTTTTCTCTTTTTGTCAACTTGTGCTTGTCATATAATGTTCTAATCTTTTATTTTTTATTTTTCTTGATGTTTTTTGTTTCAGGAGTGTGTATTATGCCACATTAATCTGTATAAAAACAAACAAACCAACCTCAGACTCTGTCCTTTAATAGAGAAATTTAACCCCTTTGCATTTTTGTGATTACCAGCATGTTCAGCCCATGTGAGCTCAGTCTGATCAAGGGAAATTTCCTGTAAGGTTATCTGAACTATTGAAATAGTTTGGCAACTACAAAAGCTCCCTTTCAAGACTCCTGAAGTCCCTGAGGATTCTGAAATTCCACAGCGTTCCCCATGTGCACCTAAGGACGCTGGCCCCCTGCCCCGAGTGTTCCCTCACGTGGCACCTTGACGTGGCACCTGGTCAAGACGCAGGGCGTGGCTGCAGAGCAGAACCACAACCAGGGGGCTCCCTGCGAGCGCGGGAAGGTTGCTGCCGCCTTTGCTCCTGGATCTGTCCTTCCGGACTCCTGGCTGGCTCACTGACTGCCCGAGAAATACCATTTTTGTACTGCTTTCTAATGCACAATTATCTCTAAGCAATCCTGTAGTAGCAATTCACTCACTCACCCATCCATCCATCCATCCATCCATCCATCCATCCATCCACCCATCCATCCACCCATCCATCCAAAAAATACTTACCCAGCATGCTCTACCGGTTCTTGTTTTGGGCGCTTTTACGAGAGGTCTCACAAGTATGCAGACAGACTATTTTGGAGGTCTGTGGTTTAGAGAATTTTACCCTGGAGGACAGCAATGGGCAGTTCTACTCTCTTTACCCCCAGGACAGCCACAGCCCCGCAGACCATCGCTCTGAGTTCACGATGGCCTCGCTCTCTGAGTGCAGGGACGTCCGTGATCTGCTGCCGGGGCTGCCTGTTCTTGTCCGCGGCTTCCTGTCCACCTTCTGAACCACCTTCATTCCTGGTGGTTCAGAATCCCGGAGTGTCTCAGACAGCACCCACCCCTGGCTACGGTCCCTTTCTATTCTCACTCCTCCCAGAATCATGTCTGACAGCGAGAACAGATGCGGGCCCATCTCCTCTCTGAGCCTCAGGCCGTTTGATCGTGCCTTGGATTTGTGCAAATTGTCGAAGACTCTTGTTCTCATAATATGATCCTTTTAAGGCCTGACCCAGCCTGGAAGCCCAAGGGAGCCCTGGGAGAGGAGCCCCCTGAGGGACATCCCACGTCTGAGCGTGGCTCTGCCCCCCGGACCTCACTGTTCCACGTCAGCCTGGGGCCCCAGCCCTGGCTGCCCCTATGCTCACTGTAGGGGGTGGCAGCGGCCAGGTTCCTGGTCCTCAACTGCCCCTTGGGGGGTGCCTTCATGCCTTCTCTTTGGGAAGGGGGTTGGTGCGGAACTCAAGTCAGCACAGTGTGGTGAGTGCAGTGCAGAGGCGGCTGCAGGGTCCTGGGCCTGCTCTGGGTCCGAGGTGGCGGTCAGGCCAGGGAAGCCTCCCTAGCAGAGCAACATGGAGGGCGAGGCGTGAAGGGGCCGAAGGAGTCAGCCGTGGACCGCAGGAGAGCCGCGGGGAGAGAGAGATCCTTGAGAGGTGGTCCCAGACTCGGGTTCGGTTCGCTGGGCCAGGAACACGGGGTACCAGGGAGAACCTGGGAGGAGACCACGAGAAAGGGAAGCTGGAGCTATGACAACAGAGCCTTTTCTCATTTTTATTCCTGAAATATTCCTACGCATACGAAAGGGAGGCACCTGAATCCGTAAAGAAGTGAGTCTCCTCTACGGGGCGCCTTCTGGTACCCTGGCAGGTGGGTGGGGCAGATAGGACACGCTGCAGGTCACCTCCCACTGAGGACCTGCACCCCCCCCCCCCACCGGCACGCCAGCCCAGTTCCCGAAAGCTCGCCTCCCACTCCGCAAACGCAGCCACGTGAGAAAGAAAAGTCTGCAGAGCACCCAGCTGAAAGGCAGGAATTGCGGTAGGGTGAGGTGTTTGGGGCGGGTTTTATCGTTGCTTCTGCCGGCGTGCTCTCTTTGGTTTTTTCTCACTAACTTTAAAATTCTGTTTAGCCTGACCAGGCGGTGGCGCAGTGGATAGAGTGTCGGACTGGGATGCGGAGGACCCAAGTTCGAGACCCCGAGGTCGCCGGCTTGAGTGCGGGCTCATCTGGTTTGAGCAAAAGCTCACCAGCTTGGACCCAAGGTCACTGGCTCGAGCAAAGGGTTACTTGGTCTGCTGAAGGCCCGCGGTCAAGGCACATATGAGAAAGCAATCAATCAACAAGTAAGGTGTCGCAACGAAAAACTGATAATTGATGCTTCTCATCTCTCTCCATTCCTGTCTGTCTGTCCCTACCTATCCCTCTCTCTGACTCTCTGTCTGTGTCAAAAAAAAAAAAAAAAAAAAAATTCTGTTTAAAGAGAATTCTCCGTGAATGTGAATGATATTCCAAAAGATCTCTGGCGGACATCCTGGGTCGAACGTCCAGGACACCGTACGACAAACTCGGTTCCCGGGTGGGATTGGTCTAGGTCTGAGACCCAGGAGCCCAGGCTCTGTCAGGGACGGCTGAGGCCCCGGACTGAGGTCTCTGGAAATAGAGGTGATTTTTCTATCGACGGCAAAGAGCGTTATCCCACATCAGCCTAATGAATTTGCTCTTTTCGCATTTATGGTGCCCATTAGGGAGTCTCGCCTGGGGCGGTGGCTGTTTTAGAAAACGGAAGGAAATTCAGCAACAAGATTTTGTGACCGAGCTGCAGAATTCCCTGCTGGCCGAGGGTCCCAGAGAGCTGGGTGTCCAGCAGGGATGATGTCCTTTGTTTGAGCACCTGCATCTTCCCTGCAGCGGGCTGTCAGTGCGGGGGGTGGGGGGATAGAGGGAAAGGGGAGGCAATCTCGCGGCCCAGCTCTCAGCAGCCCAGGAATCGAAGCTCAATTCGGCCTCTTTGTCATTTTCAAAAATCAAATCTGCCCAGGGACCAAGTTTCCGCAGCAGCTGTTTCTGCTTTATCTTTTATTTAAGACGTTTAATTTTGAGCCTTGTGTGTTCCCGTTTTTCTTCTTTTTCTTTCTTTTCTTTTTTATTTTTTTTGTAGACAGACTGTGAGCCTGTAGGAAACACCACTGATTTATGTCCCGCGGTGGTTTCATTCGCCGTCAGCAGGATGCAGTCAGATTATGTAAAATTATTGGAGTTACTCATTATTTTTATTATTTAACTGAAAAGAATAGCAATTATTCATCAAATATATCAAGTACGTCCTCTGTCGTAAGCTTTGTGCCAAAAGGTTTACGTACATTTCCTCTCTAAGCCTTACCAGAATCTTAGGAAGGAGGCAGAGGAAGGAATGTGCTTTCGACGGATGAAGTCCCAGTGCCAGTGCCTTGCTCAGATTCTCACCAGCGACGCGCGGGGAGCTTAGATCTGAGCCTGGGTGTGTTTGATGCCACATAATACACATTATAATACACATGGACTACAGTCCCTATGATGTCACATGTACATATGGGTGTGTGTGTGCGTGTGCCTATATACCATATCATCTATATACGACATCCCAACTTTCAAATCACATCTTCTCCTTATCTCTCGTTTTCTCATTTTTCCTACCTCTCGTCCTCTTTGTTCCTTCTGATTGTGACTGACCTCTTTCATCGCTGACGGGCTGTGATTGGGTGGGCAGAGTGTCCGAGTGTCAGAGCAGCACACATCTCACACCCCCCTTGCGGGTCACCCGGGCCCAAAGTGCACAGGGCTCCTGATCCTGAGTGTCCGAGTGTCAGAGCAGCACACGTCTCACACCCCCTTGCAGGTCACCCGGGCCCGAAGTGCACAGGGCTCCTGATCCTGAGTGTCCGAGTGTCAGAGCAGCACACGTCTCACACTCCCCTTGCGGGTCACCCGGGCCCAAAGTGCACAGGGCTCCTGATCCTGATGCTGGGGGCCCCAAGTTCAGAGGTCACTCTCCTCTTGCCGAGCTGCGTATCTTTGGGCAGGTCCCTGGGACTCTCTGAGCCTCAGCCTCCTTGTCCCGTGTGCCAGTTGGTGCCAACAAGAGTCGGTGGCCTATGTATCCATCAGGGCTATTGTGAGGATTCAGTGTGAGGACACGTGAGCCCTTTACTGGCTGCAGAGTGTCACAGTCACTCTGGCACGTTCCTTGGCTTCTACCCCTCTGTGATGGGAGGTTATCTTTCCAGAGGGACAGGAAAGTAAGGGACACAGGAGTCACTGCAGAGCCAGCTTCACAGAAGAGCAGGGCTTAGGAAAGGCCACATGGGACCCAGCAGAGCTCCAGGAAACAGGATTAGTCACCATCCAAGAAGGAGGCATCTGTTTTTTCCTACTCCAGAAATTTGTCACCATAACAACTTCCCCGCTCTCTGCCTCTGCTTACACTGAAGCTGCCACTACTGACTAACTCACTGCTATTCCCGTCTCCCCGCCACTGGCTTTCGCTCCCCTGAAGCTTTTGCTGTCTCATGTCACCTGCTCCCAGCCTCCTCTGCTGAGTGCTCCTGCTTGTGTTTCTGTTAAGGACCCCTGGCACTTTCTGCAGGCCTCACACTCGGGGTGCAGGGAAATGTCGAATAACCGTCTGTCTAGGAGGGTTGGGGTGGAGGGGAAGCCCTGATTTGTAATGTTTGCCGGTTTCCATGGTGCAAATACTCCCACTCTGGTTGGTTTCAGGCTCCCAACATGATGGCACCCGGCTCCTTAAATCCCCAAAACTGAACAATTAGACAGTAAGAGTCCATACGAGCCAATGCTCAGACATCCCTTTGATGTCCTCGGCCATGGCACTGTTTCCGGTCAGTCTAGGCACTGGGTGATCTTGGACTGGGTTCCCATCCTGGACCATTCAGCTGTGGCCATGATATCAAGACCACGTGTTGAGTTTTTCTCAGAATGTCCCATGGACATGGGGGTTCCCAGTTTGAAATAAATAATATTATTGAACTTTCATTTTACTGATGTCTATGAGAGTTTAATAAATTAAGAGAAAGGATACACTGCTGCCCGACCTGTGGTGGCGCAGTGGATAAAACATCGACCTGGAGAGCTAAGGTTGCTAGTTCGAGCCCCTTGGCTTGCCTGGTCAAGGCACGTACAGGAAGCAACTACTATGAGTAGAGGTTTTCTTCTTCTCCTCTTCTCCCCACTCTTTCTCACTCTCCTTCCTCTCTCTCTCTCTCTCTCTCTCTCTCTCTCTCACGCGCCTCCTAAAAATTAATAAATAAAATGACCAATGCCATGAGAGATGTAAAATATGAAACAATGTTCAGAGACAAAAAAAAATGTTGCTATCAGGTGGCAACAAGCAAGCAATGCTTTTTGGATCATATAGCACTTGAACTGAGCCCTCGAAGATGGCAGAACTTGGAGACGCAGACAGAGGAGAAGGTCTTCAGGATGCAAAGAACAAGAGCTGGAACACAAATGGGACTGGCTGAAAGCATGGAGTAGGTATGGAGTTAGCGAGCACTTCATTTAAATGAAGCGGCAGGTATGTGAAGGGGACGAGAAAGGTGGTCACATCATCAAGGGAAGTTGTAGAGGAATGTGGGTGTCAGAATAAGGTGACTCAAATATACTACACTACTTTTCTCTGTTGCTATTACCAAATAACAGTGAAATATAAGTGTATATGGCTATTATCTATGTCATTACACAGGTCTTTTGTAATAGAATACTGAAATGACAAGAAGACTGTGCTAAGTTGCGTAAATTGGTTCTTGACCTCTCTCTGTCCTTTTAAGTAGCTAACGTATTTGTATTAATGTCTTGTACTAAATAGTGTCAATGAAATGAGATAGATCATGAGTGATAATCAGCGTGGGATGACTTTGGGGACCTGGGTCCTACTCTTTGCTTTGTCACCAACTCGGGACGTGATCTGGAGAAAGTGATTTGTCTGCCAGACTTGACACATCCTCACACCTGTAATCTTGCAGAGTGGTTCTTTGAAGGTTGCTTCCCCAGCCCTTCCAAGTCTATAATCACATACACACGACCTCCCCAACTTTATTTCAGATAAAACCATTCATTATTCTGGCGCTGGCAAAGAGCAAAGGACTCCCTGCCCTTGGCGTGGATTCGCCCCCCTTTGGAAAACAGCTACCACTGATGGCACTGCCAATGTCCGCGCGTGCTGAGGGCGCCGGTGAGCTGAATCTTCCTGAGCAAGTGAAGATTAGCAAAACCTGTTTAAACCCTTTCTGTTCGCAGTATGTCTCAAGTGATTTAGTTAAGTTTTTTGATCTAAGAAACCGTTTTTAAAATAGATAACCGGGTACTAAGGGACTATATATGTGCCAACTTCTAAGACAATCACTATAAAACAAAATCCTAATATTACTAACAGTTCTCATTTATTGAGCATTTGTTTTCTGCCACACATTGTTTTGAGAGCGTTACATAGCATCTCATTCAATGTTCCCATGAAATACATGACTGGGCAAACTATTGTAGCATTTTGTAGCAGATTGCTACAAAAAAAAGATTTGTTTACATCCTAACCCCTGGAACCTATGGATGTGACCTGATTTGAGAAAGGGTCTTTGCAGATATAATTCAGTTAAAAATCTTTAGATGAAGCTAACATCTGGATTATCACGATGGGCCATAAATCCAATGGCAAAGATTTTCATAAGAAACACGCAGAGGAGAGATGTGTAGGGAAGAGGGAATGGCCATGTGACAGTGGAGGCAGGGACTGCAGGACGGGGCCACCGTGAAGGACCCCCCTGAGCCACTAGGAGCTGGAGAAAGCAAGGAACAGATCATCTCCTACAATTTTGAGAGCGAGTACAACCCTGCTGACCTGCTGATACCTTGCTACCAGTCTCTGGGCCTTCAGAACTCTGAGAGGATCCATTTCTGTTGTTTTAAGCACCAAGTTCGCGGTGGCCTGTAATAGGAAGGCCTGGAAGGTGGATTAAACACATCTGAGACGCCGCAGTTGCTAAGCGATACGGCAGGAGACTAACCCAGCCAGCTTTAGAGCGTGCTTTCAACCTTAGTAGAATATTGCACCTCTCTTATGAGCTCTCCTTGTCTTCACAGAGATATATAAGCGACCAATGGCAGTATACTCTGATGGATGCTTTGAGAACACGGGACAAACATAAGGTGCTACAGGAGCACATGAAGGGGCATAAAACCCAGGCTTTGGGGGTGAGAGCAGGGAAAGCATCCTGGAGGAAAGGATGATACTGGGCTGAGTTTCAATGATGACGATTTTTTCCAATAAATTAGATGGAGAAAGCTTCCCAGGCAGAGAGATGCCCATGGAAAATGAGAAAGAACAAAGCAAAGCACCGGCAGGGAATTATCATGGCTGGCCCGGCCCGCGGAGGTTCCGGAAGGAAGAAGGAAAGTGGGGTAGAGATGAGGATGCAGACCAGCTGAGGGCGGGCCTAAGGGCCGGCGGGACGTTGTGGACTCCACGGTTAGGGGGAGAGACAGGAGAACCCGGTGCACGCCGTCCCGCGGCCAGCACGGTCCCGTACAGACCTGCGGTGGGGAGCATCCCGGAGGCTAACACGGACTGGGTCGGAGCCGGGGCAGACTGGCCTGCAGCAATGCCTGCCGTGGGCACTGGAGCACCGGGGGTGGGGATGGAGGGGAAAAGCACATTTAGCAGACGTTTTTAGGAGGGTGACACGAGTCAGATTCAGTGACTAAGGGAATGTCAAGGGCAAGAGGAAGGAAGGACATGAACCGCCTTGCAGGTCCAGGTTTGGGGAACCGGGCTGATGGTGGTGGCTCCTGCTGCTATAAGAGGTACATACACAGTGGGGGCAGTGGCCGGGGTGGCCGGGGTGGCCGGGGTGGGGGTGGGATAGCGAGTGTAAATGAGTATTTCGCCGGTGGGTGGCTGAGGACCTCAGATGGGCTTCACTCGGAATATGTGAACACCTACATATTGACCCTGGCTTTGGAATGAACATTGCAGCACAGATTGAAAGTGGAACATACAACAAGCGGAGGAAGGAGGGGAAAGGAACTCACGCGGGCTGCGGACTATCAGTGGGCTGTCTAACTTACTTCATCTCGTTCACATCCCAGAATAAGACTTTCAGGGGAATCTTACCCATATTTCATAAACGAGAAAGCCAGCTAAGATGCTAAAATAATTGAGTTAATTTAGTAAACTGAACTAGTGTCACAGGGCTAGTCGCAGTCTGGGGGGGCCCTGCTTGCTGCTCCCATCTTCTTCCATGTTGCATTCTGGACAAAGAGGCTGAGGGTGCTTTGAGTGCCACCCTCCCAATTATTTGCTGTCTGAACTTTGGAAGTTTGCTGAACCACTCCACTCCTCAGTGTTAGCATCCGTCACCAGGGGATGAAAAATAATGGTGCCTGTTCTCCCTAATTCAAATAAGAGCCTGTGAGTTGCACCTCTGCCCCTGGTTGCACCCTGTGAGTTGCACCTTAGCCCAGAAACCCACGAGTCAGTGTTTATGTGATTAGACTAGACCCTTAGAATTTTATGTTTTTAGACTCCATCAAATTTTCTTGTGACTTTCCAATTTCCCCTAAGACTTTCAGTAGTGTAAGTTGTCGAGTTCATAGTTTTGAAAATTTGGGTATATTTAAATATTTCTGTCTAAACCACTCCAAGCAGTTTCTATATGTGCCTCTCTAAAATCCTATAAAAATCTCACTCCATTGATAATGGAGTTTTTTGGCCAGGTGAACACCCCAGACCTCTCTATTTGCTCCATGAAAGGTGTCCAGGGACAGATACCCATGACACTAAACTTGGAGGCGATATTAGAAGAAATTTCTGTGCCTCAATTGAGAAAGACAGGTTTGGTCCCTTTTAGAATATGAAGAGTTCGGAGGTGTGGACTGATTCCCAGTCATTCTGCAAACTCTGGGATCAGGCACAGCCCTGTGTCTTCAATGCAGAAAGCATGGGTATTCATTTGATACAATTTCCTCAGCCCTATAATATGAGGGAGGTCTTGGTTCATCCCTAACTATTCTCTCTCTGATTATCAGGCTAATTTTTTTTGCTTTGAAAAGCCCAGCACAGCCCTGGCCGGTTGACTCAGTGGTAGAGTATTGGACCAGCATATAGATATCCTGGTTCGATTCCTGGCCAGGGCACACAGGAGAAGCACCCACCTGCTTATCCACCCCTCCCCCTCTTGCTTCTCTCTCTCTCTCTCTCTCTCTTTCTCTTTCTCTTCTGCTCTCCTCCTACAGCCAGGGCTCAATTGGAGAGAGTTGACCTGCAGGTGCTGAGGATGATTCCGGTTGCAATGAAGCAAGGGCACCAGATGGGCAGAGCATCGCCCCCTAGTGGGCTTGCTGGGTGGATCCTGGTTGGGGTGCATGTGGGGACCTGTCTCTGCCTTCCCTACTCTCACTAAAAAGAGAGAGAAAGAAAGAAAGAGAGAGAGAGAGAGAGAGAGAGAGAGAGAAAGAAAGAAAAAGAAAGAAAGAAAGAAAGAAAGAAAGAAAGAAAGAAAGAAAGAAAGAAAGAGCCCAGCACAGGAAAAGAAAGAGAACTGTAAAAAGAGCCAGACAGTGACAGATGGAAGATAGTGGCACTTTTTAAAGGCATGGGTGTATGTGGGTGTAATGTCAAGTAACATCATCTTCTATCATATTAAAAAAAAAAAAAACAAAACTGTGTGAAGAGGTAACAGAGCAGCAATGTCAAGAAGACAGTTGTGTAATTAGCAGCATAAATGTGTTTTCTCAGAAGGGATGAACTGTCTCCATTACACAACTTTGCTAAAGTCTCTGTAAGTGTGATAAAGAGAGTAGGGGATAGTGGAAGAGGAATTAGCTTTGGAACCAGAATAATCTTTTTAAATCTTAAGCTCTTAATTTAGTTGGTATTGCTTTTTACTCCATGTAACTGAAAGCTCCCTGTGATCGCCACAGTGAGCGCGTGGGGCAGAGGAGTGGGAAAAATAAGTCCGAGTCCATGCACATTCTAGCTAGAATAAGAACTTTTCATCTTACTGCCTTGGAATAAGTGACCAAGGACTTACTCAGTCTTTTAAGTAACTGATGGGATCTTCTTGGAACAGTTGTCCACAATGGGGCCAGTCACTGAGGTCAGGGTGCTGGAATCCTCACATTTGCTTGATCTGCGCGATGGGTTCACTGGGAGCCCAGGTAAAAGAGGGGGCAGCTATTCCGGATTCATAATACTTTGGGCTCCATGGGGAAGATGGGCTTTGTTTCCAGAAGAAGAGGAGATGAGTGCTAGACAGACAAGAACAGCAGGTGTCCACTGGACCTTCCTTCCGTGCCTGTCTCAGCCTGGAGGACACTGCAGCCTCCAGCATCATTCCCGTCAGTGTCCACCAGGAGCTTCCCACTCCCGTCTCCCACCTGGGACCCTGGCTACCCGCCACCGTGCTGTGTGCAAATTCTTTGTCACTGAGGACTCCGCTCCCTGTCATCCTCTCTGTGGCCCCTGCTCGGCGGCTCTTTCTGACACAGCGCGTGTCTTACAGGCCAGCTGTTCACCATTATCTGTTGAGCCCGAGTCTCATCCAATCACTTCCCCAGCCCTCTTGCCTCCCTAGTGTGTTTCTCGTTTCTTCTTTCTTCCCCTTCCCACCACCACCTTCATTCTCATGTTCTTTTCTCCTCCCTTAGGTGACTATTTTCCTAACTTCCTGCCTTCCAGGCTAATGTCCCTTTAACTTCCCACTTTCTTCAGGGTAATCCTCCCTGAGGCAGACAGCCTTTAAAAGCTGATCGATTGTTTCCTTGTTTGTTGTTGAGCTTTGTGAGTTCTTTATATATTTTGGATAGTAACCCCTTATCTGAGCCGTTGTTCAAAAATATCTCCCATTTAGTTCACTGTCTGTTTTGTTGTCAGTTTCTTTTGCTGCGCAAAAGCTTCTTAGTCTGAGGTAGTCCCATTCATTTATCTTTGCCTTCACTTCCCTTGCCTTTGGAGTCAAATTCATAAAATGTTCTCTAGGGCCAAGGTTCATGAGTTTAGTACCTATGTTTTCTTCTATGTGTAGATGGACCTTGATAACATTATACTGAGTGAAATAAGTAAATCAGAAAAAACTAAGAGCTGTATGATTCCATACATAGGTAGGTGGGGCACAAAATTGAGACGCATGGACATAGATAAGTGTGCAGTGGTTACCAGGGGGAGGGGGAGGGAAGAGACGGAAGGGGTGGGGGAAGAGGAGGGGGCGTAAAGAAAACCAAATGGGCCCTGGCCGGTTGGCTCAGTGGTAGAGCGTTGGCCTGGTGTGCAGGAGTCCCAGGTTTGATTCCCGGCCAGGGCACACAGGAGAAGCACCCATCTGCTTCTCCACCCTTCCCCCTCTCCTTCCTCTCTGTCTCTCTCTTCCCCTCCCGCAGTCGAGGCTCCATTGGAGCAAAGTTGGCCTGGGCGCTGAGGATGGCTCCATGGCCTCTGCCTCAGGCACTAGAATGGCTCTGGTCGCAACAGAGCAACACCCCAGATGGACAGAGCATCGCCCCCTGGTGGGCATGCCAGGTGGATCCTGGTCGGGTGTATGTGGGAGTCTGTCTGACTCCCCGTTTCCAACTTCATAAAAATACAAAAAAAGAAAAAAAAGAAAGAAAACCAAATGAAGGGTGAAGAAGAACGATTTGACTTTGGGTGATGGGTATGCAACATAATCGAATGTCAAAATGATCTGGAGATGTTTTCTCTGAATCTATGTTCTCTAGTTGACCAATGTCACCTCGTTAAAATTAATTGTCTAAATAAAACTGTTAATAAAAGAAATAAAAATAAAAAAACGCTGAGAGAGTGAGTGGAGGAGCAGAGCTGCGTGGGGCCGACCCCGAGCACAGGCACACACCAGAGGCTCCTTTCTGAACAGCTGAGAGCTCGCCTCACACCCGGCCTCAAAGGTCTGGTGTGAAACCTCGCAGCAACGTGAGAATCTCCTACAGGTGTTTCAGTAGCTGTGCTGACAGCACAGCACAAGGGGCACGGGGGAAGGGGCCAGAGCTAGAGCGAGGATTTGTGGGGATAACGGAAACTACAAGATGAACAAGCTAAGAAGAGTCCCCAAATAAGGATGTTTCAAAGGAAGGAAAGACTTACTAATGGTCATGGTTTGGCTGGTTTGAGTTGTCTTTAAAGGAAGAGGCCCACAGTTTCTACAGAGTGTCATGATTGTATTTGGGTATTTAGGTAGACCTACTTACTTATTCACTAAACAAATATTAGTGAGTACCTACTATATGCCGAGCACTGTGTACACAGGAACCCTGCAGGTGACTATGGTTAACCGAAGTGGACCTGGGCAGAAAGGAAAGAGACATATTTTTGAGTTTCATATTTTTCAACACATACAGCTATGTGTCCTCTGTCCAGTAAGTATTCAAAATAGATTTACTGCATTGAAAACAAATTCATGCCACTAAAAAGTGTGTTTTGGACTCATAGGAACCAGGAAGGGAGTAATAAGCAACTTTAGGGAGCAAATGATATGCCCATGGGTTGTGGACTCTATTTTCTTGCTTATTAACTAGAACTTAAAACTTCCTTGATGTGTCTTTTTCTTTCTTCCCCTTCTTACGTTCTTCATTTTCCTTCTCTGAAAGGTTCTCATTAACACATTTTAATGAGTTTAAATGAGGACTCCACGTCCCAAGGAAGAGAAAAGCCAACCGGCATGAACAAAGAGAAAGAGAAAGAGAGACATAGAAAATTCGCCATCATCACTGTGGGTTTTCATATTTCAGGCCATCCTCGAATCTCACGTGGCGTGTGAGGTCGGAGTGAGAGCAGTCCTCACTGCACAGGAAAGATGAGACTAGCGATAAAGGCCAGATAGAAATGCAGATACGGTATTGATGTGGATATTAGCATAGATATAAATACAATTCCCTGTGTATCTTCAATCTGTGCCATTCATTTGGCCTCTCTTTGTTTTCCTCCTGTGTATTATTTTGATATATATCTTTTTTAAACTCAGAAATCATAAGAGAGTCCTGAAAGTGTTCTCCTATCGCCCACGGTGAGATTCTGGGCGTGGGAAGTGTTGGCTGTGTTTGTCATATCCTTCCCCAACGGGGTTAGAACTCCAACCCGTAGGCGGATCTGGCCTGCTGAGCCCTTCATCAGGGACCTGGGAAGAGATCTGGCAGGACAGACCCTCCCCCATCTCTGTCACATAGCTGCTCTAGCTTCGGAGCCCCCCCCCCTGCCCCGGGTCCTGCTGACCTTGCTCTCGACAGAAGCTGAGTGTGACCTTCCTGGACCCACGAGAACCCACTTCCACTGTCTTTCCCCCTCTCACCGCAGCCCAGTGAAATAGGCGTGGGTCTCCTCAGGCCAGTAGTTTGTCATCTTTTTGAGTCTGTGTCCCCTATCCCCCACTTTTAGTGTCAGCATTGTCACACTAGCTATACTTTTAATATCCTTTCAATGAAAAAGTCACAGTGAGCAAAATCTATTCTTTTATGTTGCTATGCAAAAAAATATCAAAGCATGCAGAATGTCTATCTAGCCTGTATTGGGTACTTATAATGTGACATGCATGGAGCCCAAAATTTTATGGTGATTTTTTTATCTGATCCTCATGAGAACCCTACGGGGCATGTCCTCTGGTCAGCTCCATTGTACAGATAGAAAAACTGAGCCTATGAGACAGGCAAAGTCATTTGCTCAAAGGCAGACACCTAGTAAGTGGCAGAACAAGGAGTTACGCCTAGTGCGGCTGCAGAGCCAGTATTCTTGTGTGTGTGTGTGTGTGTGTGTGTGTGTGTGTGTGTGTGTGTGTATGTGACAGAGGGAGAGACAGACAGGAAGGGAGAGAGATGAGAAACATCAATTCTTCATTGCAGCACCTTAATTGTTCATTGATTGCTTTCTCATATGTGCCTTGACCGCAGGCCTTCAGCAGACCGAGTGACCTCTTGCTCGAGCCAATGACCTTGGGCTCAAGCTGGTGAGCCTTGCTCAAACCAGATGAGCCTGTGCTCAAGCTGGCGACCTCGGTGTTTCGAACCTGGGTCCTCTGCATCCCAGTCTGACGCTTTATCCACTGTGCCACCACCTGGTCAGGCCAGAGCCAGCATTCTCAACCATGGTTTAAATGCTTATTTGGAAAAAGTTGGAGATGCCTTCATTTGGTTGGCAACAAAAAACAAACAAACAAAAATTAAGACTCCCTGCAATGGACAAGAAAGTGACTCTGGATAGAATTTAATTGATAATAACCTCTGTCTTCCCTTGGCATTTGTTAGCCCCCATTCAGGTCTTTTCTCAAGCGGACCTGGTGTTATTTTGTACCCGTCCGTACCTTCAGGAAGAATAAAGCCAATACATTACAGCAGCCTTACCTTGAGAGCAGTCTCCGCTGTCCAGAAATGCCAAACGTGGGTTCTGTAAGGGGGTCAGCATCTCCAGCTCCGAGCCTTCAGGAAGCTCACAGGTTAACTTCAGCCAAACATAAACCAACGGGAAGGGACCAAATACACGTGCGAGCAGCCCATCCTGAGGGATAGACGGAGGAAACAATTACCAGCGGGTTTTGACCCTGGAGGTCTTGGGATGTTGGGATTTTTAGATTCAGAAGATGTACTATCTAAGAATATCATGCTTAAAGAAGAAAAAGATAGACTAAAAATAACAAGGGGGTAGAAAGGACTATCAATCATGACTTAGCAGATTTGCTAAAAGAGTGAAAGGGAACTTCTGGAGATAAAAATATAATTATTGAGATTAAAATGCAAAAGAAAGGATGAATCATAAGGATGATCTGACAGCTGACAGGTGTATGTTACTATATGCTCTGCACTCTTCTAAGCTCTTTGCAAACACACCTGAAGAAAGAGGAGAGAATAAGAAGTCAGATCTAGGCCCTGGCCGGTTGGCTCAGTGGTAGAGCATCGGCCTGGCGTGCAGGAGTCCCAGGTTTGATTCCCGGCCAGGGCACACAGGAGAAGCACCCATCTGCTTCTCCACCCCTCCCCCTCTCCTTCCTCTCTGTCTCTCTCTTCCCCTCCCGCAGTCGAGGCTCCATTGGAGCAAAGTTGGCCCGGGCGCTGAGGATGGCTCTGTGGCCTCTGCCTCAGGCGCTAGAATGGCTCTGATTGCGGCAGAGCAACGCCCCAAGATGGGCAGAGCATCGCCCCCTGGTGGGCATGCCGGGTGGATCCCGGTCGGGCGCATGTGGGAGTCTGTCTGACTGCCTCCCCATTTCCAGCTTCGGAAAAACACACACACACACACACAAAAGTCAGATCTAGACAAACTAAATTGCCTTTGGAGAGACAAAGAGGCGGGAAATATGAGTGTGAGCTCTGTGTCTCAAATGCGCCTGTGTAGAATCTCAGACATAAGTTATGGAACCCATCTGAGCCTCAGTTTCCTCAGCTGTCAAATAGAAACAGAGGAGGCTGTTTATTCAGAATGTCTGCGATTTGGTGTCTGTCTCTGCAGGACTATTTCTGGAGGTTAGGTTGATCAACACCAAAAGAGAAAAACAATAATTAAGAGAGAGAGGGAGAAAGAGAGACCGACTTGATCCAGCCTCAATATTTTCTGGCTTCTTCCATTTGGGATATTTTATTGAATTTTTAAAAATTCTATTATTAGGGAGATTTAGAAATTGGATGTATATTTACACAATTGTAATTCGTTGCTTCAGAATAGTTGTTATAGCAGATTGTATAAATGGCCAAGAACTCTCATGACTTGCACAGAGATGCTATTGTGACATCACCTAGCAGGTATTTTTGGTCCATCAGATTACATCATTCCCACGCGCAGTGGCTGCAGCAAACTCATACGTTATTAGCAGGTGTTTTAATAAGTGGGTGATAGTTAAAAATCCTATTAGTAGGAAGAACTTTGTTGTCGATGCACTTTTAACATTTAGAGTCCTAGAAAAAAAAATAAAAACAGTTCCATACTGGAATACTGCCCATTTAACTGTTCTGACAATTAAGGAGATAAACGAAAAAGAGTTAATCGACATAGTGGATACTGATCCTCTCAGCGTTCCTGAAGGCAATGAATTAAATGGGAGGTTAGGTGGGAAGGCTCACAGAATTGACGGGAAGCCTTGGAAAATAGACAGGGACCAGAAGAGGCAAGGCCAGTCTGCCGGGATGCCTGCTCCAGCGTCTCTGACTGGACACTTTCCCACCACACCACTGGATTCCTGAATCAACCTTTTGGACAAATAATCTCTGTCACACTTGTGCTTCTAAGTCACCCTTTTAAGGTGCAAAGTCCTGGTGACTGGGGACTGTGGGTGTCACCTGGTCATGTGTAGGTCTTGTGTTGGAATCCTGGGTACGACAGAGTGGATCAAGCACTTGTCGTCTTCTGACTGCCACCCCTGGAGACGCGACCCTGCCCCCCCCTCTTTTTGGTATTCCCAGAGAGGGAAGGGGGACCACATGTCAGGCAGCCACAGAAGGGCAGACACCGCCAGAACTCCCCAAATCTTCACTCCCTCAAATCAATAATGAGGGGCCGGTACTGGGGTTTAAGAGATGCAAAATTCAAAAAGTAGCTAATCTTAATGCATTAAGCCTTTGTTTTCTGGCACCAGTGATCTCTCAAATTTGTTCATGAGGATTATATTTTATTTAATTTGCAAAGGTAAGACATGTGCAACAGGGGCGATCCTTGTAGGGATGGAAGTGGTCTGTATCCTGACCCTGTCAATGTCGGTATTGTGCCTGTGACATTGTGCTACGGTTTTGCAGAATGTGACGGCTGGGGGAAACCAGGCTAAGAAGTCTATGCAGGATCTCTCTGCCTTATTTCATGCAACTGCAAGTAAATCTATAATTACTCAAAATAGAAAGTTTAGTGTTTTTTTTTTTTTTTAATAAAAAGGTATGCTTCCCTGGCTGTTTGGCTCAGTGGTAGAGCATCGGGCTGGCATGTGGATGTCCCGGGTTCAATTCCAGATCAGGACACACAAGAGAAATGCGCATTTGCTTCTCCACTCCTCTCCCTCTTGCTTCTCTCTCTCTCTCTCTCTGTCTCTCTTTTCCCCTCCTGCAGCCATGGCTCAATGGAGCAAGTTGGCCCCGGGCACTGAGGATGGCTCCATGGCCTCTGCCTCAAGTGCTAAGAAGAGCTCAGTTGCTGAGCAATGGAGCATTGCCCCAGATGGGCAGAGCATTGCCCCCTAGTGGGCTTGCCAGGTGAACGTGACCATGAGTCTGGTTTTCCCCGCCTTCAAGAGCTTATATTCTTGGGAAAGGTATTAAACAAGCATCCACAGACACAAAATCAAGTGTAAATCAGGGCATTCTGACATTGTCTGGAATGGGGATGGGGCTGAAAGTCAGGGTAGTTGTACCTGAGCAGGTGGCAATTCTGTTGTGGCCCGTAGTCTGTAGGAGTTATCCAGGTGAGGAGAATGAGGGATGTGAGGGGAATTCCATTCCTGGCCTAGGAATCATCCTAGGAGGTATAGTCCTTGAGGCAAGAAAGAGCAGGCTGCTTTTCAAGAGATGAGTAGAAAGGAGTCTGGTGTGACCCCAGGATGGTGTTCGAGGAATGTCCTCAAGTCGGTGGTGAGGAAGCGGGGACCCAGTGCTGCAGGACCTCTGTCAGGATTGTGATTTTTATCTTAAGAGCAGGGAGGAGCCTCTGAGTGGCCCTATGCAGAGAGTTGGCATGACAAGGATTTTAAAAAGCTCACTCGGGCTGCTTGCGAAGAGTAAGGTGTGTGTGTATGTGTGCGTGTGCGTGTGTGTAATAGTGTGGAAGGGAAAGGAAAGTAGGGGTGATTTCTGGGAGCCCACGTAGGAGACTCCCCGTGGCATGGTGGAGGGCTGGATGCGATGGGGCCCTGGACATGGAGACCTGCAAAGACTCAAGAGCTATTCTGGAGCTAGGATGCACAGGACGTGGTGACTGACGGGATACTGAAGACCACGGGTTTGCCAGAGACGACGACTCCCAACGCTCACAACTGTCCGGAGGCGGAGTTGGCAGTCTCTTCCTACAAAAAGCCGGGTCAATACTCCAGGCGTCATGGACCGTGTGGTCTCCGTCTGTGGTCCTATAAAAGCGGTCATAGACAAGAGCAGACAAACGGACATTGCTCTGTTCCCATGAGCCCATACCAAATGACAGGACGGGCCAGACTTAGCCTCTGGGCTGCCGTGTGCCAACTCCTGGTCCAGAGGGTGTGAAGGTCATTGACATATGGTTCCCTGGAGGAGGGCGGACTGGGTAACTCATTTTCTTTTCTTTCCATGACAGCATCGTGAAATAGCTGTTATTATTCTCCTCATTAGAGGTAGTCATGTACACTCTGTCACTGTTAATTTACTTAGCCGATGGCACACAGCTCGTGAGTGGCAAAGTCAGTATTTGAACCTCAAATCTTTTTCTTCCAAGCCCACGGGAGGCCTTCCTGTTACCCCGGGCTTTCTCCTATTCCTTTTCCCCTGCAACTACTCCAGGGTGGGGGCAAGAATTTCTTCTGCAAGCTTTTCTCACTTTCCCCCCAAGGGCACATTCCTGCTCTGAATGAGTTTTTAAAGAGCCAACTAATAAAGGACAGTGAGTCTCCAAATGTACCCCGGTCGCTTTTGTTCAGTACAATAAAATGTATATTGCTTTGTCCGGTCCTTACGAAGTGGGACAGAGAGATTTCTTTCCAAGAAATTAACATCGCGTTTCTCTTTCTCTTCTTTTTTTTTTTTTAATCCTGACACAGTTTTATCTTGGGGATAAACAGTGTTATTTTCATTCCCTTCATCTGAGTCCACAGCGAACATTTTCTATTAAAATTTAAACAAGCCACTTTAGAGACAGATGAAGACGTGAGGCTAAAACGAGCTGACTCACTACAGTTTGTTCCTGAGAATATAACTTATTTTCTCTTTCAGCTTATGCAACTCGGTTTCATCATAGAAATTTAGGTGGGCTGGCATCATGCCATAACCGTCACTTCCTCCAACTTTTCCACCCATCACGGCCAACGGCAAATGGGGAAGTGAGGAACACAAATTCTCTCTTCACCCCCCTCTCCGTAGGCATCTAATTACTATTCCAAGAAATTGCTAGAGTATGAAAAAAATTTGAAGATACATTGAATTTTCTTTGTGTGATCCTCAATCGATACACATAGCAACAAAAGCTTTTGCCGCTGGCTGATGTTCCAAATTCCTCTCTCTCTCTCCTTTTTTTTTTTTTCTTTCTTCTTCTTTGCCTGAAGCTGGAGACAGGGCTTGCCTAGGTGGAGCAGTATGTGTAGAGTGGGGTGACAGGCGCTTCGGGGTGATGGCAGTGGACCAGAGAGCAGGGTGAGCGCTGAGGAGGAACAGAGGCAAGGTTGAAAACTGATCGGTGGGCAAAGACCCAAAGTGATCAGAGGAGAAGCTGGATGGCTTCCATGTCACCAGGCTAAAGTCAGGGCACAGCGCAGAGAGTTCAGGACCAACCATGTGATCCAAGCGCAAGCCAAGTGCTGGAGGGGCAGAGTCTCCTGGGAGCCATCCTGAGGGAGCCTCAGCCAAGCTGTGTTTCTTATTCCTTGGTGTTCTAAGGGAAACTGGTTCCTTTGTTGTGCAATTCTGAAAATGCGTGACTTGATTCTTGGAAAGCCGTATTGATAGGGATAATAACAGAAATAATGAGGGTGATAAAAAGCAGATACATGGATGATTGCTGGTATCACTGCTTACCAATACTCCATCTTCCTCCAGGTCTGGGCATGCTGGAAGAATGGGTTTCCCCTGCTACTGAAGTCAGCTGCGGACACGGGGCCTGCTGGAGGCCGTGAGACATGAGTAGAAGCGACATGTGCAATTGCTAGTGCTCACCTCTCCAGTTTGATTTTCTCTGTGACTCGTGGCTTTATGGAAATGAAAGTCACTCCTCACTCCAAAACCAACATGTGATGGGCACTACGGTGAATAACATATAACCTTTCATTGTTATCGGTTGCTGAGATTTTGGAGTTGTTTGTTATAGAAGCATAAACCTGGCCTGTCTTGATTGATGAAATAGCTCACATTTAGTGAACACTTTATACAGGCTAGATACACAGTATTTAACATGTGTTAACACAATATTATTAGAGGTTCGGGTATGTCTAGAGGTAAATAAATATGGAAGTAAAGACACCTGTACAAGGTCTTCCAAGTCTACAGAACAATAGCAGCCCCTCATTCCTACAGTCCTTATTTTTGGTGGAGAACACCTATTGGTGTCTTGAGGGACACTACCAGATCTCACATGTTGGGAAACTGTGGCTTGAATCCTACTCCACTGTCCATAGCTTGAGACAAGGCATCACGGACCACAGGGAAGACAGAATCCTCAGAGAGTGGGCAAACAGAGATAGAGTGAAGAGTGACGAGAGCCTCTCTTCTTCTTGTTTCCGCAGCAGAGGCCCAGATGATTGGTTATTCTTCATTAAAGCATGGCTCTGACTCTTGGCGAACCTTCAGTGCCCAAGGGGACGTTGGGGGTGCAGCAGTGAGGAAGATGAGGGCTTGTCATGTTGGTGGGCTGGTCTTCCTCGGGGACAACTGTCAGAATAAAATCCCTCACCTACTGAATATTTAGGGGGACAGCTAACAGCGGGAACAAGAGTTAAGTCAGTGTGGTCTTGGAAAGGCGCTGGTCTTGTGGCGAACGCAGCCATGGCTGGTATTGCTACCTCCGTCATAGGAATGCAACAAAAATGGCTGTGTGATGGAGAATGTATTGCAAAGAAGCCAGGTGGCCAATGCTACATGTCACTTTAACGAGGCCAAGGGGTGCCCAGGTTAACATTGTTTCTGGATTTGTCTGTGAGGGTGTTACTTTTTTCCCCTTTGTCTTTTTACTAGGGAAGAAACCCTATTATTGATGCTCCCAATGGAGTTCCCCATTGTGTCTCACTGCCCAGGGTTGCATCACATGGCCATGCCTACATCGAGCCCTGTCAAAAGGAACAGAATTGTCTCCATTGGCTTGGACTGATCAGTCTTCATTCTTCGGGCCAAGCCTCAAATCATCTTCCTCAAGCCCATGGGAAACTTTACATGATCAAAATCAGGGATTTTTCACTAAGGAAGAAAGACACAGAGTTGGGGGGGGGGGCATTAGTTACGTAATCTAGAATATCCACTATTTATTCATGTTCGTATCTCAAACTCCAGCAGACTGTCATCCACTCAGTAGGTCCTTTAAAATGGCTGCGCCCAGAAAACCCCATTCTTCCTTGTCCTCCCACCTGCCTGCCAGTATCTCTACTTGGGTGGTCATCACACCATCAGAAGCCAGGAGAGAGGCACAGGACGGAGCCTTCCTCACAGCCACCGGGAGACACCAACCCAACAGAGAGCTGGATCTGAAACTCTCAGCATCCAGCTCTTTGAGACGATGAATTTCCATCATTTAAGCTCTCCCTGCTCTCATAACAGCGGCCTTCTCAGACTAGCGCACTTCCCGTGGACAACTAGGAAAAATCCCTGTCTTCTATTGTGATGTACAAAGTTGTCCAGGACCAGTTCTGGCCTGTCTTCTAGCATCTCCCACCATTCCCCTGTCAAGAGACAGCCAACAGAAGATCTAGGCTCTCCTCGGGGTTCTCGGACGAGGATGTTGAATGTTGCCCCTATTTCTTCACCGTCTTGTCGGGTCACATTTCCCTCTTCTGTTCTTTCCCGGCTCCCTGGGCCAGACTCCACAGAGGCGCTCACTCCATTGGATTACTCAGGTCTTTGTCTTATGACTGTGTCGCTCTGCAGAGCCGGAGTGAGCATGAGCGTTCAGAATGGAAATCCCTTCCTACTCACTCCTTTCCCCCCAGAGTCCAGCCCAGGGAGGTGGCCTATGGGACCTGACAATCCTTTCCGGGGTATTCCTAAGCAGCCAGACAGTTGACTATAGCCCAGGGTCGGGGGGGGGGGGGGGCTGCACCAGGAGGTTGTAAGAACCTGGTGTTTGCGTTTTCTTCACTGGTAACTTGCTGGATGACCTGGGGCAAGTTCCTTAATCATTCTGGTCCCCTGCATTCCTCTCTGAGAACTGAGGCTGCTGTTCAGACGACCTCTAAGGGCGTCTTAATTGTGTTTCATGGGAATCTTCTCCCAAGGATATTCTTCTGTGGGTTTCTCAAAAGAAGCCACACTTTGAAGTCGTAAGTCTTGAATGAAGGCGTTTCAGACAGACTTCCGTCCAAGGGCAATGTTTCCTCACCCGCATCGGCTGGTGTCTCCCCTTCACACCCACAAACGCAATCACTTCTCTGGCTTCCTGGCAAGGCCGACTACAGCCCAGAGCTGGGAGGCCTCGGAGTCTGGGAGTGTACTGACAGATTGAGTTGTAAAATGAATGGCAGTGAACTAGGGTGACTGGACTCTTTAGGGCCAGGCTCCTCTTCTGCTGGCAAGGGGTTCAGGGGCAGTGAGGAGGAAGAGGCAGGAGGAAACGGAGCAGCTTCCCACAAGATACCTGCCCAACCTGAACCGGGGAAAGCGCCCCGGGGCGGGAGGCGGGGCTTCCTACTGCGCCAGGGCCTGCTCCTCCTCCCTCCAGGCTGCCTCTCCCTGGAGCCATGAAAGAAAGGCTCACTTGGTGAGACAGAGGATCTCTCCATTTTAGAGCCAACTGAGCTCTAGGTCTCCAACACAGGGACAGGCTAGGACCCCTGCTGAGCCCGGTTTTGTGAAAGGAAAAGACAAAAATGTTCATTTCTGCAATGGGGCCAGTTTGTGTTGGTTACTAAGTTTTCATATGGCAAATTCTTGGCTAGGTTTGCCTGCAGTGAAAGTTTCCTTACCTCAATGCTATTGAAGAGATCTGTATCTGGGCAGCCTGAAACAGCCCCAGAAAGTGTTCCCATGAGCCCAGTAACTAACACAGGTCCCTGCGTGTACATAATGCAATATATTCCCCCCCCCGAGATATTTTGTACGATATTCAATTCATAACTTGCTAGCTTGTGCAAATCACTTGGCTTCCATGGTGCCCAGTGGTCTGGCTGTAAAATTGTATAATGGTGCTCTATGATTTCTTGTATTTTACTTGTAACAAAACCATTTACTTATCTCACCTCATGTCTTTGACTCTGTTTTAATTTTAAAATGTCTTTGACTCAATAATGTTACCTCTAGTTCTAAGATTCAAATTTTGTTAAAATTTAGTTTTGCAAAATAAAATAGCCCATAGTGGGGAGAAAACCCTATTAAAGTCTGCAATGTCGTAGGTCTGGTAGTGACGGTCTTGAGTTCTTCAAAGGCTTGGGTTTGAATAATGATCATAGTGACATTTCTTTCTAGGTTGTATTGCATTTTTTTCCATTCTATTTGGAATTCTACCCCTCCCTCCAACAAACAGGGAGGTCGATATTACCATTTTTATCTATCAATCAAGAGTACTGATACGTGGAAAGAATAAAAGTAGTCCCAGGTTCACCCGGTGGCGAGAAGCAGAGTGAACACCTAGAAGCCGGTCCAGTGCCCATCCCACTGCAGAGGGGATTCCCTCGGGCACGTCTTGGCAGTGTTGAATCCTTTATCTCCTCAGCGAGTCAAAGACATCTGCAGTGCCTGCTGTGAGCTGAGTTCTCTGATAAGTGCTGGATGACTCCAATCCTGTCCTGGGGAAGTTCAACAGAGGAGTCAAGATAAGGTTCGTGCGGAAATAGTCCCGGTGTGCAGGTGAGTGTCGACAGTTTCGGGGTTAGACCGTGCTGCGGTCACGGAGGACCTTTGACCGCCTAGCGAAGGAATTTGGAATTTATGAGCTGGCCACGGGGAACCATTGAAAGGCTGGTCCGGGGTCCTGTGTTTTAGCGCTTCTTAAACGAAACAAAACTGAGCGTGGGAAGGGCTCGGGGCTAGGATTTGCTGTGCGGCTCCTTCCCGCTGGAGGAAATGGCGGAGGACAAGCACAGTGCAGTGGCCTGTTGGAGTCACAGTGAGGGAGGGACAGTGCAAAGCTGGGATTCCTGACCAGGTCACGGGCACCCTCCCCAGGCCCTTTCCTTCATTTCTGTTGTGCGGAGAGGGTAGCCATTGGCCAGGCAGGAAGATGGGCTGGCAGGGCACAGGGCTGCCCCAGCTCTCATGTCTCTCTCTGGGCTATGGCATGCACGCCTGCCGGCTCTTAGAGGCTATTACAGTCCTGCCGGCCCTTTGAGATGAGACTTGACCATGTGACTTGCTTTGGCCAATGTGTGGTTAGCAGACCTGACACAAATACTGTCCTGACACAGCCTTGCATTCTGGGCTCTGCTCCCATGGCTTGGTGTCCCCACCAGACGAGCACGTCCAGGCTAGCTCAGACAGACACTGCCCAGCGTGGCACAGAAAGCAGGGGCGGGGCGGGCGGGACCTGGGGCTGTCACTCACCGCAATTGAGCAACACTCAGCTGTCCTTTGCACTACAAGGCTCTGCTTCTCCAGTCTCTGTGCCGACTCCCACAGGTGTCACCCAGGGCTAAATGTGTGACTGGATCAGCCCCTTGATCCCAGTTGTACCCCCTCTTTTAAGTGCAGCCCAAACACCATCTCTTCCAGGTGAGACTGAATGCTCCTTAATCTTACTAATGGTTCTTTTCTCTGGGTACCTGGCATAAAATGCGGACTCGGATTCACCTACTGTCTTTCCAGATATTCTCTTATCTGAATGTCCCCTCTACGCAAATACACAGGGGGTCTAGGGGAGAGGCAGGGCGCGTATGTAGGAGCCTCACGTTACCATGAACCCTAGGGTGGAGGGGTGCCCACCACAGGCACCTACAGCCTCTGTGAAGCCGCATCTTTAAGAATTCCAGGACAAGGTCTTATCACTGTGACTTATTTCTTACTTACTCCAGGCAAAATGGAGTTCAGGTCCCAGAGCCTCCTCCACAGGGCCGATGATGAGAGATGCGACTGTGGGTAGATATCTGCTGTGACAGGGAAGTTGAATTTGTGGGCCACCAGGGCACTAGGTCATTGTCGAAAACATTAATAATACATGATAGGCCTCCTTTCCCGCCCACCTGCATTGTGCCTGCCGGATAGGTCCTGTCACTCCCATTTAGCAGAGCAGAAAACAGACTCAGGAAGGGAAAATGACTTATCCCACATTAAACAGCTGGTAAGCAGGAAAAATGCAATTCGGTCCCAAGCCTGCTTAGCCCAGGGCTTAGCGCTTCCTGTTCTGCCACTTCCAAGTGGCATTGGGAGTGTCACTGTCATTTCCAGCTGCGAAACTACCCCATCTACGTAGGCCAGGCCCTGCCCCATAGGGCTGCACTGCCCGGTGGAGCGTCGGGTGGGGAAGGCAGGTGTCAAGCAGGGTCCTCAGAGAACTTGTCTTTGATCCCACGGACAGACACGTGCACCTGGTGACTCATATCCCGTTATCTGTGTGTCGCACCTGTCCTAGCTGGCCACCGCGCTGACTGGAGGAACACCATGGTACGCGTTGGGGAGGAGGGAGCAGAGATTCTGGTTCTGTTGTGTGACTCTACACAACTCGCCAACCTGCCTTGGTTCGTGTTACTTTATGAAATCAGGGAGTTGAGCAACATTTAATTCAACAGACAATGATTTGGCACCCACTAGTGCTACCGAATGAGTCAGAGCGAAGAGAGACGTGGAGAGGGGTCAATGCCCTTCTCCAAGGAGCACATCATCCATTGAGGGTAAGAACGCCTGCCCAGGTTCTTCGGACACAACTCAAGATGTAGAAAGAGCCGTGGCAGAGGGGTAGCCACACTGTGGGGGCAACACAAGGGGCAGAGACCTCTAGGAAGGGTCAGCGGGGAAGGGCTTACCAGGGCTTTGCCAGGCAGGGAAGCTTCAGGAGTGAATGGGTTTGTTAAGAGGGGTGAGGGTCTTCTTTTAGGTATCTTTAGAGTCCATCAGAGTACTCAAGACACTGCCGATCTCAAGGCAGACTTAAATGCAGACGTGAGTGCAAATAAATGAATGGCCACATTGCCCACAGAAATACCAGTTTCCAGTATTTATAACCTCATCAGGGCAGCTGGAAAAATAGTTTTATATTTGATACAGTTTCTGTTTTCCAGCCAAGAAGTCTGATATACATGGAAACACATCGTATTCTTTTGATTGTAAAAGCAACACTTATTATAAATTCTTTGAGATGTGGGAAAAATTATAAAGGTGTGACTAATATTATCACCTAAAGATGATCAGTCTTAACATATGGATAAATATTCTTCCACACACAAACACACACTCACACACAGTCTAACACTTTCTTTTTAACCACACATAGACTAGAAATATGTTCAGACAGGAAGCTAATTGAGAGAATGTAGGTCAAAGAGTATCATTTCATTTTCTATATGAAAATAGAACCCATAGTTCGACAAAAAGAGGGATAATATGGCACTTTAGGCTGTAGATGTTTATAATTTGAAAATTATTTGTTCCCCCCCCCCAAATATAGCCCTTCTTTTCTCTGCAAAATAATGATGATGTTAATGGCAATGAAAATAATCACAATTCCTTAACCACCCCCGCTTATGCCAGGCAGTGTACAGAGAATGGCACACATATCACCCTTTTTCAACTCACCAGTTTCTCAATTTGTATAATGCTGTCTCCATTTTAAAGAGGAGGTTTAAAAAGTTGTAAAATCTACTCAACTGGGAACCCAGGCTTGTCCACTTCAAAGCCGAGTGCTCAAAGAGTTTCCAAAACTGTCTGAGTGGTGTTCCAGAGAGGTCTCCACAGAGGACCGAGATCCAGATCTCTAGAGGGTTCCAATGATGTGCCTTTACGCTACCGAAAATACAGTGTAGCTGACAGTAGGCTGCTCCAGCCAGGTGTTGGCTGCTGTGCCTGTTCAAGTCCCTGGGCTTACTTCTCTGGCAGTGACAACTATCTGAGTTGTCATGTGTCCTGGTCAACAAGCCCCACTGATCTCCCTGCCCATAACCTGCATCAACTGCTAGCCATGTGAGTGAGCCGTCTTGGACCTATAACCCCGGCTAGACTTTAGATCCATATAGGTCAACTGTCAATCAACTGCAACCTCATGAGAAACCCAACAGGAGAACTGACCAGCTGAGCTCAAACTGGGACCACGAAAGATAATAGAAAAATTGTTTTTGTTTTATTTGAGTGATAATTTGTTACACAGCAATAGATGATCATAGTACTGACATGGAATTGGGTTGAATTAGACATAAAGAAATTTTCCCAGAAAAATTTTCTCTAGCAAGTGAATTTGCAGCTTTTCAAGTCAAATTCATATGTGGGAAAGGTTGTTTTTGACTCTTATGTAACCGGTTACCTCCATTAAATATTGGCAGTGAGGGTTTTTTCTGCATTAGTATTGGCAAGAGGCTCTCTGTAGATAGACAGGTCAATAGATTAAAGTCTGCCAAAACTACTAGTGTATCTAAAAATGGAAAACACATGATGTTTAGATACAAGAACCTTATAAATATTCCTGAAAAAGAAATATAAAACATTATATATATTGAAAGTACATTAAGCTACTAAGTAACATGGAATGCAGGATTTTCACAGGCAAATCATGCTGGACTATTCTAATTTGCTGGTAAAGTAACAATCTGGGCCAACAGATTGTGAACAAGCTGACTTGCATTCCTGAACTAATTTACACTTGGTCATGACATATTATTCTTCTAAGCAGCCATAGATTAAGTAGCCTAATGTCTTAATTAGGGTTTATAAAATTATTCTTTCCTGAGCTACTGTGATTTCCTTTTATTATGTTTTCAGGTTCTGATTATAATTTGCTGACTTCATGAAGAAATTTGCAAGTTTAAATTTTAATGATCTGGAGTATTTCTAAATAGTACCGGCATTATTTGCCTTCAAAGGCATTTTCGAATCCTCTTGGGAAACTTTTAGCCTAGAGCTGTGTATGTGTGTGTGCATGCACGCATGTGTGCTTGTGTGCACGTGTGTGTGTACATGTGTGCATGCCTGTATGCATGGGATTGGGTGAGCACAAGGAGAAGAGGAGTCCATGATGACTTCTAAAGTTCTGGCTTTGTGTTTGCTCAGAGAGCTGTGCCATTGCCTAAAACAGGGACCTCTGGAGGAAGACCAAGGATGGACCTGATTTTAGGAAGACTGATTTTTAGGTTTGGACTGGGAGGAGACAAGGTAGCAATGTGCTTGCAGAGGGAGAAACATGTAGAAACTGTGTTTACGTATTGTATTATTAGTTTTACCAGGACTGCAGCAGCAAAACAGCTCAGACTGGGTGTTTAAACAATGGAAGTTTATTCTTGCACAGTTTAGAGGCTGGAAGTCTGAACTCAAGCTGTCGTCCAGGTTGGTCCCTTCTGAGAGCTCCAATGGAGAGTGTTCCAGGCCCTTCTTCCAGCTCTCAGTGATTCCTCAGCTTGCTGCATTCTAACTGCTGTCTTCCTCTGTCCTTCTCCCCAGGTGCCTGTCCCTCCTCAACTTTCCCTTTGTTGCAAGAACACTAGGTCCATGAGATTGGAGACTGTTCTAGTAACCTCACTTGAATTGTATTAGCTCTGTGATGACCTTATCTCTAAATAAATTCAGTTTCTGAGGTGTTGGATTTTAGGAATATAACATATGCATTTTGAGAAGAGAGAAGCACAACTCAACCCATAACTTAGATGTGATGTTTATTTTTGGCATAGCTTAAAGGGTGGGCTAAGGAAGTTTCCATGAGCCCTGGCCGGTTGGCTCAGTGGTAGAGTGTCGGCCTGGCATGCAGGAGTCCCAGGTTCGATTCCCAGCCAGGGCACACAGGAGAAGCACCCATCTGCTTCTCCACCCCTCCCCCTCTCCTTCCTCTCTGTCTCTCTCTTCCCCTCCCGCAGTCGAGGCTCCATTGGAGCAAAGTTGCCCCGGACACTGAGGATGGCTCTGTGGCCTCTGCCTCAGGCGCTAGAATGGCTCTGGTTGCAACAGAGCAACGCCCCAGATGGGCAGAGCATCGCCCCCTGGTGGGCGTGCCAGGTGGATCCTGGTCAGGTGCATGCGGGAGTCTGTCTGACTGCCTCCCTGTTTCCAACTTCAGAAAAATCCAAAAAAACAAAAACAAAAAAACCCCCCAAAACCCCGGGAAGTTTCCATGAGAAAATGTGCTCACTCTCACTGTTCCTTGTGGCTGCCACTGATTTGCTGCCTTCAAGATACTCAAAGGCAGATGCTGTGCTCAGTGAAAGCAGTCAGTCACCTAAGACCACGTATTGTATGAGCCCATTTATACTCAATGTTCCCAATAGGCAAATCCAGAGGGACAAATTAGTGGTTGCCTAGGACTGGTGCTGAGGATGGGATGTGGACTTGCTGATGTTGGGTACAGGGTATCTTTTTGGGGTGATAGAAATGTTTTAAAATTTGTGATTGACACACAGTTCAGTGAATATTCATTTTTTTTAATTTAGTAAGAGGAGGGAGGCAGAGACAGACTCCCGCTTGCACCTCGACAAGGATCTACTCACAAGCCCACTAGGGGGCGATGCTCCACCCACCTGGGGCCCTTGCTCCATTGTTCAGCAACTGAGTTCTTCTTAACACCTGAGGTGGAGGCCATGGAACCATACTCAGCACCTGGGGCCAACTCCTGCAATCGAGCCATGGCTGCAGGAGGAGGAGAGGGAGAGAAAGAGAAAGAAGCGAGAGGGGGAGTGGTGGAGAAACAGACGGGTGCTTCTCCTGTGTGCCCTGACCAGGAATTAAACTTGGGACATCCACATGCTGGGCTGATGCTCTACCACTGAGCCAACCAGCCAGGGCGTTGGTGAATAGTCTAAAACCAATTAAATTGCATCTTTAAATTTGTGAATTTTGTAGTTTGTGAGTCGTATCTCAACAAAACTGTAAAATTCTGTTAACTAATGACTTGAAAATAAAGGTGTTTGGGGTAAATTTTGAAGTCAGTTTCAGTCATTAGATTCTAAGATCTTGTATTCCTTCACTTCTCTGGGTCTCAATATTTTCTTTGTAAAATGAGGAGCCTGAGTCTGTTTGAGGGGTGACCCCTTCTATGATTCAACTCAAAGGGTCACCTGATATCCCTATTTCACTTAACTGAATAGATCAGCTTAGAGCTTGGGCTTTGGGAATAAGTCAGCCTATTAACTCTGCAACTTCAGGCAAATTATTGTTTTACAATAATTTGTTTAACATCTGTAAGTTCAGTATTTGCAGCCAATCACAGCAGCCTAGCCCATGCAGGTTCCCACTTGATTCGGATAGAGTCCAGTGGTCAGCAAACTCATTAGTCAACAGAGCCAAATATCAACAGTACAACGATTGAAATTTCTTTTGAGAGCCAAAGTTTTTAAACTTAAACTATATATGTAGGTACATTCCTTATTGAAGTAGCGCCCGCACGTGGTGTTTTGTGGAAGAGCCACACTCAAGGGGCCTGTCAAGCCAGTAGCCACGGCCACCATCACAGCCACCTGGCCCGTGCAGGTTCGCATTAGATTCGAACAGACGGTAATGAAACAACGGGGCCAACCACTGGTGGGCCATTAGCTTTAATTGTATCCCACACTTGGTGGGCAAGAAATACACATAGTGGGAAAACACTTCCCTTTCTATTCAGGGCTCCTAAAGCCACTGACTTATCCGAGTTTCCTAGAATCAAAGGTTTCTAACCTCACCAGTCTCATTCACCTCTGTTCCCCATCTCCTTCTCCTTCAGCACTCCACCATCTTGGCTGCTTCTCCTCTCCTCCACGTGGCCTTACTCTGCTCTCCTCCAGCATGGGTTCCTCCTAGAACGTAATCACTTTTCCCCTGGATTAACGCGATCTCTCTTCCTTTTAAAACCTTTTGGCATGAAAACCCTCCCCCAACACATATTAACATAATCATGCCCATCCCAAGCAAGAAGGGCAACTATTATAATATCATCACCTGGGAGATGGGCTTCCACGTGGGCAGTGCCATCTTTAACAAAGTGAGCATAATATATTTTATCTGCCCAACAGGGCCAAAGAGCCGCATGTGGCTTGCGAGCCACAGTTTGCCAACTAGGGAGATAGACAATAATGAAACAATGGAGCCAAGAACTGGTGGGCCATTTTCTTTATCTCTAGCCTCGGACTCAGCTGGCGAGTAAAAACAAACCCACGGGCACCAGAACCTATTCACACATTCTCCAGTTGCACAGCTAGGAGACTCTTTCTGGTTTTTCCTAGAATCAAAGGCTCCCACCTCACCAGTTCAGTGGAGCTCACAAAGCCGCTCACCTATGTTCCCCTTCAGCATCCGGCCATCTTGGCTGCTTGCTTCCTCTGCAACCATGTGGCCTCTCTCCCTGCAACAACATGGTCTCCTGACAAAATGGCCTCCTAGCTCCTCCTTTTAAAACTTTTTGGAAGGACAGCTCCTCCTCTAGCACACGTTAGCATAACCAAGCCCCTTCCCAAGCATCAAGGTAATTAGCCGTATCACCTGGGTGATGGCCGTTCACATGGGCAGCACCATTTTTAACAATAAAAGTGAGCAAAACCAGAAAACACAGATTTTACAAACTCATTTGCCCAACAGCATCCAAAAGGAGATATGGAATGGGAACAATAATAATTCTTTCCTTATTTGGCTATCAAGAGGATTTCATGTGATAATATTCTAGGAGGCGGAGCAAGCCTCTGGCACATGATAGATCACTAAAATTAATTTCATAGGGGCAAGATGAGTGACTACTTCACCAAAATGGGCCAGATGAGCGATTCTTTTTCAGCAAGAGTTGAGTTGCCTTTCTTACTTGATGCTCTGTCAGTTATGCATCCTATACGATTTTTAATTTTTAAATAATTCAACATAGCATCATCTGTGTTAGCCCAGAACATATTTTCTTCTCAACCCTGCTCCCACAGTCTGGTAAGATCTTTGTGTCATTAAATAATCAGCTTGCCTCTATTTCCAAGCAGCACCAAATGTCATGTGTCATGTGAAAAATTTGGGATCATTTGTAGCAGTCCGGATGGAGGCAAACACGGCTGTTTAATATTTACTGAGCTCCTACTTTGTTCAAAACAATATGCCAAGGACAGGGAGGGGTGGGAAGATGAGCAGTGTGAGGCCACTATTCTCAAGTATACTATGGTTTAGTGGGAACAATACTCTTGTATCCATTGAGTGACGTATCAGTAGTTTCTAAGCTTTCCAGGGGGATGGAGAGATGTGTAGTGTGTGCATTGCAGCTTGCTGAGCCCCCATGGAGTAAGTGCTGACAACACTCAGAGAAGGCAGGGATTAACTCAATGAGGAGATGACAGGAGAGACAGATGCTGACGTGGAACAGGGGCCCTCTGGACTCACATCCTAGAACACATTGAACTTCTCATTGTTCTGCAAACATGTCATGTCCTTTGATAACCTGCGTTTCTGATGTGGAGATCAGGAGGGATGCTTCGTGTCTTGGTTAAGCTGTTTCCGACGTGACGAGTCGGACTTGGAGATTTAGTGAAGGTACCGCAGAGGCTGGTCACGGGGGTGGCTTGGACACGAGCTGGGCTAGGGAAGACCTTCCTGCTAAGAACACAGATGAAAAGCTCTTCCAGGGAACCGACAAGCCCAGAAATATGCATAAGAGTAAGTATGTGTTTGTGTGCACGCGCACACGTGCCAACACGTGGGCACTGGAGCTATCACACACAGCCTGCTTTTTTCCTACTTTTTAAGTGGTGTTTTCAACTCAAATCCTGTGTGTATTGATCAAGAAACTGTTTTTTTCTGTTGTTGTTAAGTATTTGAGCTTCACATCAAGCTCACCACCGGCTCATTTGTCTCCTAGCGACTGAGACATCTCATTGTAAATAACATTAATTATAGCTATCACTCCTTCTAAAATGAAGTTGATTATTTTCGCGCTTATTTGTAAGATTCTTTCCACAGGGGCTCGCCTCTGGGCGGCTGGAGATTAGAGTTGTCACCCCTGACTTTTCACTGAGGACAGGACAGGAGGAGCTCTGGAGAGACAGGTCAGAGGTCCTGGCCTCCTGTGGCTCTGCCTCTCACTTTATGTGCCACTGGGGAATTGGTGAACTATTCTCTGCTATTATGATTCAGAAAAGCACATTTCCTGTTTACTGCACAATTCTCCATTCCAAAGAGTTGGGGCAGGATTTGCAGACAAGAAGCGATTTGGGAAGAGCAGACAATCCTTAAGACATCAACCACTGAAAAAGCGTGGACCTCAGGGGGTCCAGACTCCTGTATCCGAGGCCCAGATTTGCCATGCTGTTGGCCAGGTCACTTGGGAAAATTGCTTCCCTGCTGAGTCTCTGCTTCCTCCCCTGCTAGGAAACAGGATGGTGGTATTGAGCTCACAGGGCTGCCTTAGGGTTGAATGAGGGTCTGTGTCTAAAGCAGGCAGGCCAAGCTCTGATTCTAGGTTGGCCCTAGTCTAAGAAGTCCCGGGGGGGAAATGACAGCCACAAACTCTTGTATTCTGCAGGTTTTAGAAAGCCTGTGTGTAAAGGAGAAGTAGAGTGAAATCCACCTGATGGGCAGATAAAGTTATTTTTTCTCACCCTTATTGTTAAAGGTGGCACTGCCCACGTGGATAGCCCTCACCTAGGTGATAACATTAATTGCCCCTCTTGCTTGGAAGCAGCGTGGTTATGCTAATGGGTGTTGCCGGAGAGCTTTCGCACCAAAAGGTTTTAAAAGAAGGAGCTAGGAGGCTATTTGGAGAGAGATCACGTTATTCTGGGGGAGAGTGATTACATTCTAGGAAGAGCCCATGGAGGCAGGGCAGGGAAGCCATGTGGAGGAGGCCATCAAAATGGTGGAATAGGGGAAGGAGAAGTCAGTTCATGGAGGAGAAGGAATTAGGAAACAGAGGTGAATAAGACTGGTGAGGTGGAAGCCTTTGATTCTAGGAAAACTCGGATGAGTCAGTGGCTTTGGGAGCCCTGAATGGAAAGGGAAGTGTTTCCCACTGTGTGTATTTCTTGCCCGCCAGGTGCGAGCTAGGATTAAAGGAAAATGGAGCACCAGTTTTCAGCTCTGTTGCTTCTTTACCGTCTATCCGAATCAAACCTGAACCTGCATTGGCCAGGCAGCTTTGATGGCAGCCGCGAATACTGGTTTTACACCACCCCTGAAAATAAATCAAAGAACAAACGGTAAGCCTACATGATACTGTGTAGACAGAAAGATTGCTTCTGGGTAGTGACCAATGTAAAAAAACCCAGGTAGACAGACAGACAGACATATTTTACCCTGTTATCTATTCATCACAGAACAACATACTTGTCATTAGAAGTATGTAGGAACCAAGAATCACTGAGCATATAGGAACAGAGGGGCCACATCCAGGGTGTGCTCCTTGGGACCACATGCTCAGGAGGCCCCCACGTTTGGTTCAGTGCTGCGCTGTTACCTTCTTAAAAGTCTTCATAGTTTTTGAACAAAAGGGTCCTCTCAAGTTTGTTTTTCTCTGGGCCCCACAAACTTTGTAGTCAGTCCTGGTTATAACGTTAAACGAGCATTTCCCTCTACGCCTCCTCATCTCCACGTGGCTTGGTTGAATTTACACAAGAGAAATGCTCGTGGGATCCGTCACCGGGGTGGAATAGCTGGAGCACACAGCAGCCCAGAGCATTTTCAAGGGCACCCCGGGAGAGTGGTATAATTGTCCCCGTTGGATGGACGTGGAATTTGCTCAGTCCCACCCTTAGTACGGGTTCAGATCAGGATTGGTACGTCTGTCTGCTCTTGTGAATAGAGGGAGAAAAAAACAAAACCTGGAAGTAATTCCAGTTAAAAACACACAGCTGCAAATACCTAATAGGAGGATATTTGAATCAAACCAATGTGCCGGGCCACGTGGACCTAGCAACACATACTCTGCTTGTATTAAATCTCCCCAGTTATGGGCTTGCTTCCTGACATGGAATCTGGGGGGGGGGGGGAGAGGTTCCTCATCACTGCCTTCCCAGCCCCTAGCATAGTGCTTGGCATATAGAAGATGCTCAATAAAGACCTGTTGAATGAATATTCCTGCCAAGCTCTTCCCCGCTCAGCATTCATCAGACTTCCTGCTTGCGGATTCATACCCTCGCCGGTTCTCCTCTGTGAAGACACGTCTGTCTGTTTAACCTGAGAATGCTCCTTAGCAACTTAACGTCTGGTTATAGCAAGCAAAAGACTCCAAGATCATAACAAACAAACGCTTTGATGAAGACTCTTTGCATATGAAGCTTGGCTGGTTCGCTGTGCATTTGAATGCTGTGGGAACATCCTAGTTAGCACTTCCACCCTTTACTCCCTGGCATGCCTTGAAAGGGGCCTTGGAAGAAGGAACTTCTCTTCCAGGGTGCCATGTATACGGAGATATCAATATCTCTATGTGTACACAGCGTCACTGAGGTGTATTTTCCAGTGTGTGATACAGCTCTGTGAACTCTTGATGTTATTTTTTAACTCAGGTTAGCGTGAACCGCACCACACTTGGGGCTTCACAGGCTCCCTCAGGGGCATCGTCGACTTACCGCTTACCCGGCCCCACAGACGCCTGCCGAGGGGCCTCTGACTTTCCCGTGTACATTTCTCAACAGCCCTCGTCCTCACCATTCCCCACCGCGTCTCCAGTGTGGACGCGCTCTGCTCCTTCCGAGGCGGATCCCGGCGACTCCAGGCAGGTCTCGGCTCCTTCCAACGGCGTCACTACCGAGCCCCCGGGGAGGTCGTGCCGAAGCATGGCTCTGACCGCAGCACCCAGCTGTGCGCCGGCCCCCCTGGCTTCCCGCTGCCCGTGGGAGAAGTCGACACCTCTCAGCAACGTGTCCCGGGTTCCCCCCGCTCTAACCCCACACTCACGTTCTAGTTGGTTCCCCAAATAAACCCACGCTTGTGGCCTCCTCCGGGGGGGACTCTCGGATAGCTCAGTGCTCGGGTGAGATGGACAGCCCTGCGAGGGCGGGCGGAGAGGGCGGTGAGCGCTGAGGGCGGGCGGACAGGGCGGTGAGCGCCGAGGGCGGGCAGAGAGGGCGGTGAGCGCTGACGATGCGTGGCCAGTGGGGGCACTCGCCAGCCCGCCTGGGAGTGAGTGCTGGTGGCCAGCGCCGGTCCTGCTGGGAGTCCTGGGCCTCAGAGGCTGTCACAGTCGTCCCCCGATGGTCCTGCTGGGAGTCCTGGGCCTCCGAGGCTGTCACAGTCGTCCCCCGGTGGTCCTGCTGGGAGTCCTGGGCCTCCGAGGCTGTCACAGTCGTCCCCCGATGGTCCTGCTGGGAGTCCTGGGCCTCAGAGGCTGTCACAGTCGTCCCCCGATGGTCCTGCTGGGAGTCCTGGGCCTCCGAGGCTGTCACAGTCGTCCCCCGGTGGTCCTGCTGGGAGTCCTGGGCCTCAGAGGCTGTCACAGTCGTCCCCCGGTGGTCCTGCTGGGAGTCCTGGGCCTCAGAGGCTGTCACAGTCGTCCCCCGGTGGTCCTGCTGGGAGTCCTGGGCCTCAGAGGCTGTCACAGTCGTCCCCCGGTGGTCCTGCTGGGAGTCCTGGGCCTCAGAGGCTGTCACAGTCGTCCCCCGGTGGTCCTGCTGGGAGTCCTGGGCCTCAGAGGCTGTCACAGTCGTCCCCCGGTGGTCCTGCTGGGAGTCCTGGGCCTCAGAGGCTGTCACAGTCGTCCCCCGACGGTCCTGCTGGGAGTCCTGGGCCTCAGAGGCTGTCACAGTCGTCCCCCGACGGTCCTGCTGGGAGTCCTGGGCCTCCGAGGCTGTCACAGTCGTCCCCCGATGGTCCTGCTGGGAGTCCTGGGCCTCAGAGGCTGTCACAGTCGTCCCCCGGTGGTCCTGCTGGGAGTCCTGGGCCTCAGAGGCTGTCACAGTCGTCCCCCGGTGGTCCTGCTGGGAGTCCTGGGCCTCAGAGGCTGTCACAGTCGTCCCCCGATGGTCCTGCTGGGAGTCCTGGGCCTCAGAGGCTGTCACAGTCGTCCCCCGGTGGTCCTGCTGGGAGTCCTGGGCCTCAGAGGCTGTCACAGTCGTCCCCCGATGGTCCTGCTGGGAGTCCTGGGCCTCAGAGGCTGTCACAGTCATCCCCCGATGGTCCACCATGCCCACCCTTATACTCCTGTCTCAGCCACACCTGGGGGGCGGGCTGCTCCTGGAACAGGTGACCTCGGGCCAGGCCACGCTGCAGCAGAGGGGGCCTTAGGGAGCAGCCGGCTGGAGGTGCCCGGCTTCCACACACTCAGCAGCTGGGGCAGGAATCCCTCCTTCCCAGAGGAAGATCGGAACTTACTTTCTTTTTTTCTTCTCAGAAGTTTTGCTCCCTTTTTGTGGCTTCAGGCCTTTCTCTGTACTTGCTTGTTCTGCTGGAAATGCCCTTTGCCTCCTGTTTTCTCCCTTTGATCTGACACTTTCAGTTTTTCTTCATGACTGATACCAACGGCTGACTTTGCGGGGGAGGCCCCGCACACGCTCCTCGGGTGTTTTCCCGCACTCGGTCGATGTGTGTGGCTCACCTACGTGATGAGCCCGGACGAGACACTGAGGATGAGTGAGACAGTCCCTGACCCAGACCTACTGAGCAGACATTTCCCTCCTTCGTGCCCCAGCAGTACTTGGTGGGTTTTTTCCCCTGCCACATTGCTTACTTATTTACCCACTTGATCATTCATTTGTTCATTTACTGGGTATTAGTTAAGTCCCTGGCTTCCTGGTGCCCAGCATTCTGGGAAGTGTGGGAGATACAATGGCCAATAGCCCAGTGTGCTGTAGAATAGATACCAATCAATGGGTCGTATAAACCCTGCACAATTCCAGCTTGGACAAAGGCTAGGAAGAAGTTCTGTTTACAGTAGGGTGTTTGACCTGGTCAGGAAGGTCAGGGGAAGCAGACAGGAGAAGCAGTAATTACAGTCAACTTGGAGGAGCGCTTTGGGCGGAGATTCTGGAACGCACACGAGCCCAGCGGCAGGAGGGGGGACGGGCTGTGAAGATGTGATGGAGCTCGGGTGAGGTTGGAGCTCACCGAGCAAGCAGGCACCAACGGGAGGCGGTGCTCGGACGGCTCAGGATCACGTTTTTGTTTATCGTTGGCCATCCATACTCAGCGAAGTCATTCCAAGGATTTAAACAAGGGATTGACATGAGATTAGAGATCCTTAAATGTGTGCTGGCTTTGTCCCGAGAACAGATTGGAGAAGGGGCGAGGGGACTTGGGGGTGAGTGGGGGGGGGGGGGCGAGGCCGCTATTCTCAGTCAACCACGGAGAGAAGGGCAGCTTGCAGAAAGATAGCGCGTGGAGATAAGGGGTTCGACGTGGAGCAATTGAGGAGGACAAGAACGGACAAACCTTGATGGCTTTGGGGGTGACAGGGGAGACAGGAAAGGGAGACGTCCCAGCTGCCTTCGGATTCCCGTGGAGACCCCTAGCCTTCTCCGATTCTAATCCAGTGGAAGTTACAGACCACTCTCTGGTGACATGCGCACACACAGCCGCACTCAAGCGGCATTTTGCCTGTCGCCGCAGAGGGCACACGGACCTTCTGCAGCCCACTGGTAAGCCCCAGCTGCGCAAAGAGACTGCATCTTACTGCTTGTCACACTTCTAGATTCTATTGTAGAAAACAGCATAGTATCTGACAGTCCACATTTGTTGATACAATTAATAAAGGTGAGAGGAGATGGATGGTACTGAGAGGCTCCTGGTGGTTAACTCTCCGCCCTTCCGGCAGCGGGCGTAGGAGTTTTCATAGAAGAGCTGTAAACGCGCATATCCATGGACCAACTGCACGTTAGCTTGCAAAGCAGCGTTAGGTGGAAAAGTCCACAAATGGACATATGAGCCTCCAGGTGGTGGAGGGGAATACATTTTCAAGTGTTAAGGCTCCAAAGACCCAAGATTTGTCTGCAGCAGATGTCTCTCTGTAATGCTAAGTGCGTTGGGCTAAAGAATTAGACAGTCTGCTTTTATTTCATGTGGGGGAGTGCGTCATTTGGAGATGAAGTCAGTCTGCCTATGGCTGGGTGGATACGTTAAATTAATGTCTTGAATCTCATGATTCATCTTTACCTTGTGGAAGAAGCAGAAAGGGTAATTGTGTGCACAGACAGAGATTTAGAACAGAATTATGCCTTTGCAGATAAGGCATTTCGGGAGGCCAATAAAGATAAGGGGGGAAGAGAGTGCACAGAGGGAAGTTTTAAGAAAGATTTAGTTCATGCGTATTAACCTTGGCTCGGTTGGATTTTCCTCGGTGCTTTGAGCAGCTGAATGCTTGGGATACAGAGAACTGCTGCCCGAACCTTGGACTCTCCCATGGGCCTTAGTGATTGCCTGGCCCAGTTCCCGTCTGAGCAGGAGTGCCCTCTGCAGCGCCCTGTACAGAGAGTATGCGGTTCCCTCCTAAGCTACCCCCATGAAGCTCCATTGTTGAGTAGCTCTGATATAAAGTCCTGCACTGACTGCGGCAGTGGCAAATAGGCTTAAATTTGCATGACAATTTCTTTTGTGTGTGTGACAGGGACAGAGAGACAGAGAGAGGGACAGATAGGGACAGACAGACAGGAAGGGAGAGAGATGAGAAGCATCAATTCTTTGTTGCAGCACCTTAGTTGTTCATTGATTGCTTTCTCATATATGCCTTGACCACGGGCCTTCAGCAGACCAAGTGACCCCTTGCTCAAGCCAGTGACCTTGGGCTCAAGCTGGTGAGCCTTGCTCAAACCAGATGAGCCTGCGCTCAAGCTGGCGACCTCGGGGTTTCAAACCTGGGCCCTCCACGTCCCAGTTTGATGCTCTATCCACTGCGCCACCGCCTGGTCAGGCTGCATAACAATTTTAATTATGTGACTGTGCCTACTTAGAGCTGAAGGACTCCAAGGCTGAATCTGGGGGCTGTGGGGGTGCTAGGGAGAAAAAGGAAAAAAGAAGCAGCAGTAACTGATTACCAGTGTCTGTCGCAGAGGAAAAGCGATGAGGAGAGCAAGCCAAAAATGTCCTTTATTTGTTACCCCGGAGCTAGATAATCCGACCCACACTTAGCATGTGCGGTGTGCCGGCTGCGGTCCTCTGGCTGGGCGTGGTTATCGCTCAGTGCCCGTTTTACCTGTTCCCCCGCAGAATTAGAGAGGTGGGCTGCTTTTTTCTTCCTCCATCTTTGGGTCCCTGAAACCACTTCCCGTCTTTACACCCATCTCACACGTTCCTCAATATTCTCTTCTTCTTCACTATCGGAAAATTTTGGGGGGGGGGCATGGTTTGCTAATTAACCCCAGGCCATCCTCATTCTTGCCTGCAGACGTCAATAGACTATCTGCTCTCTCAGCTTCCATTTCGGTTGCCCATCAGCCCATGGCCTGCACAAGAAGGAGGAGAAGTTTCCCAAATAAATGTTCATCAGATCATGTTGATTGCTGGTTGGGAACTCTCCAAAGGCTTCGCCGTGAAGAAAGCCGAAGCCCTTTCCTGCACGCGCAGAGTCACTGCGCAGACCTCGCTGCTCTCAACACCCTCCGCCGCCCACGGCTCACTGGCCGCCTTTCTGTTCCTCCAACCGTCACGCACATTTCCTCCTGGGCGGCTTCACATTGTTTGTTTCTCTTTCTAGAACAGTCTTCTCTCTGATCCTCCTGTGGGTGGTTCCTTGCAGTCGTCAGGTCTTAGCTAAAATGGTACCTTGCAGCATACTGTTTCCATCTCTTGTCTGGATCACCGTGTAATCACCTACCCTGCCGGCCCCTCTGCCTCCCCGCCCCCCACTCCCGGCAGATTTCAGACCTGCTGGCTCAGCCTGACGGGTCTGGGCCCCCGCCCACCCTGCCCGCCTCCTAGGGACTGGGCCCTGCCTCTCACACAGGGTCCTCCTCCGTGGCCCGCCTCATAGGTACTGGGCCCTGCCTCTCACACAGGGTCCTCCTCCGTGGCCCGCCTCATAGGTACTGGGCCCTGCCTCTCACACAGGGTCCTCCTCCGTGGCCCGCCTCCTAGGGACTGGGCCCTGCCTCTCACACAGGGTCCTCCTCCGTGGCTGTCCTGTGGAGTGTCTCTGAGCCTTCCCCACGCCCTGCCCCGTCTGGTCCTCTCTTCCACCCTTTCTTCTGAATGACCTCTACTCCTTCTCTAAGACTCAGTTCCAGGAAGTGTCGCCTCACCTGGGAATGCATTTCTCAGTCTCTCCTTACCTGAACTTCATCCACCGCTTTCTGCACTGGGTTTCTGAAAGCACTTGGAAACTCTTGTATTATGTAATATTAAATTATTACTCTATTTTTTTCTTCCCTTGGAAGTAAGGATCATGACCATATAAGCTTATCTTTCTGCCCAGCGCTCAGCACAGACCTTTGCTTTGTAATAAATATTGCATAAAGGTTGACCCACAGGATTTCTGGGAGGTGGCAGTGGGATGGCGTTCTGCTGGAGTGGCTCAGAGCCCGTTTTCTACCTCACTGTAGAACGCACGGCTCTGAGCAAGGGCCGAGCTACGGGACAGAGCGAGTGACGACCCCTGGGGAAGAAACAGCTTCTACGCGTGGTGGCGGGGCGCAGGCCTGTGAGCACCGCGCGGAGCACCAGCTGAAGACGGAAATGAGTCAGAAGGACAGGAAAGGTTCAGAGCTTCAGGAACCATCATCCTGTCCGTCCTGGGTGGGGCGGCCCCCCTTGCCTGGGGACTGCCTCTCATACGTAGTGCAGTCCAACTGGCCAGGTTTCTGTTAGTGATCCTGCTTACCTGGCCGCCCCTGACTGCGCCGGGAGGAGGCGTCCAACCTCACCAGAGCCCATGGGATTCTCTCTGCCCCAGAATAATTAAGGTAGGAAACCCAGAGCCTGGAAGGTGGTGAGACTGACTGACTCAAGATGACAGGGTATCTGCCCACCCAAGGATCCAGGTGACCCATCCTTTAAGATTGCGGGGGCGGAAGGCAACAAAACAGTAATCACATGGCAGGACACCGGCCAGGAGGAACACCGAGTATAATAATGTGCTGTGATGTTTGCGGCCTGTGGGTGGTTCCTGCGAGCTGCCCCGCCCACGCACACCCTGCGAGCCCGCAGCCTCCTAGCAGGGCTGCATTCCTGACCGCAGATGTAACCCTCGTTCTATTGCTTCCGAATTCGGTTGGGTGCTATGATTGCACTCTTCCTTCCAGCCACCCGTTCTCTCTGAGGCAGGAGGGTGTCTGCCCTCCCTGTCGCAAGCAGCTTCCCAAGGAGGCCTTCACAGCGCCTTGCTCCTGTCCGACTTCTGCAGTCACTGCCCTCGGAGTATGATCTGAAATTTGCTTGAATTAGAATCCCTTGATGTGATTGTGAAGATGCAGATGACTGGGCCTCTTGCAGATCTCCTGAATTACAATCTCTGCAATTGTAACTGGTTCCCCAGAGGAGGAAGGGCTACTGGTCTCAAGACTGGGCTGGGGCTGGAGAAAGCAGAGTTCCGGCTGGGGGGGCGAGCTGTTTCCTGCCCCACGCTGCAACACTTCCTGGTGGGGGATTGTAGCAGGGCATCCCTCCAGAGGAGAAAACATGTCTTCACACAGGAGCGGGCTGTGGCTGCCAGTGTGACACCTGGGGCTTGGGAGGCGACCTGGGATGCAGGTCGGTGTCCAAAGGCAGAAGAGCATTGTGGCTATAGTCAGCTGCTAAGGGTAAGGGACATAGATGGTGAGGTTGGGGATTTGGAATCCCGGGAGTGAATAAATGAATTCTGATCTTAACACGTGATACCATTGGGGAAAACAGCTGATTTCCCCTAGAGTCAATGTTTCTTATCTATGAAAGGGTCCTAAACTACCTCCCCTATCTACTCTTAGCATGCGTGCGAGAATCAAATAAGGTGATGATATAATTACTGTCTCTCTACAGACCACATGGTGATGCTTTCTCCAGAGGAGTGGTATCGGCGTCTCCCAGGAGCCTGTAGAAATGCAGGATCTCAGGCTCCACCTGGGGTTACTGAATCAGAGTTTCATGTTGCCATGACCACTAGGTGATTTCAAGTGCTCACCAACATTTGAGAAGACTGAACAATTATAAGGAAGTTTTAGGTTCTCCAAACACTATTTTTTTTTTCCTGGAGAGCTTCTCCAAAGAAAGAAAATGTGTTTGTTTACCTGTTTAGAACCTAGAATGTAATTGACTCTTCACTGGTCTTGAATGACTACATGAACGGATGAATGAATGATCTCACCCTCACGCACCGCTTGGAGCTCTTTCCCAAATATTTCTCCTGCTGTAATAGCAGGATGTGTACGTGGTGATCACAGCTGCCTCCCAGCCAGCTGATGCCAACCACAGATGCAGGCATTTAGTGTGTGATTAAAGACAGAGTAATCCACTTAATGTGGGTTGTGGGAGATATTTGGCAAGCACCAACGGGACAGGCGTTGGATGTTAGCTTCCAAAGATAATGTCTTTCCCAATTATTGAAAGCCCTCCATAACTTGGATCACACCCAGACAGAAACCAGCCTTTCCTAGGACGGAGTTCTGTCAATAGGGCTCTTGCTCATTGGTGCAGTGAATCTCGACTGCCGAACAGTCTGTCCAGGTGTTCACGTGACGTGATGCTGAGGGCTTGTCCAGCTGGACCTCTGCTGAACTTGACAGCTATAACAGAGAGATGCTTTTGGTTCACTAGATTTTACCACCAGCTAAGTTAATTAAAGAATCAATCTATCCCATCATTCCACAGATACTACGGTGCTGGCCTTGGGGTTACCATAGTGAGTGTGCTAGCAGTCTCTGCTTCTAGCAAGTCATTGCCTTGGGGTGAGGATGGAATACAAATCCAGCAATCACAGTGAGGTCTGAGGAAGTACAGGCTGATATGGCAGAGGGCGGCAGGCAGACCTGGTGAAGGCGGAGGTGGTGGAGAGACCCAAGGGATGAGTAGAAGTTGAGCAACAACTGAGATAGGAGGGAGGAAATGAAGCTGGTACAAAGAACAGCAGTGGCCAAGGCCAAGAAGCAAGAGAGAGAGGATGTTCCCGCCAGGGGTGTAGAGCAGCACACGTGGTGGAGAGCTGGCGTGACCACGCATGGGCTGCTGGTGCGTCTGTATGTGAGGTGTAGAGTACAATGAGAGATGAGACGAGGGAATTCAGCAAGGGTGGGACCTCACACGGTGCTGTGAGCCCTTCTAAGGAATTTCCATTTTATCCCAGGTCAATTGAGGAAATCGTTGAAGTTGGGTCTGATACAGTTTCCAGTTCTCCCCTAAGGGACCACCGAGCTCTTTCATCAATATGGCAATGGGAAGGGGCTTGTTGCTGGTCTGCATGCCCACCCTGCCTTCCTGTGACTTCTCGCCTGAGCTTGGTGCCTGCTTCTTGCTCTGCAGCCTTTCACACTCAGCACGGGAGGGTCCTAAGTGTTGCCTGTTGCACGCACTCCATTTCAGAATTGTATTTCTCTACCAAGATGTCATCAAACTCTCCCGGTCTCTCTGCTTTCTGTCCGTCAAATGTGAGGACCTTCTCTCTGGTCTCTTTTTCTGGCTTCCCTCTGCCTGGAGGGTCAAATCAGGCACTGGCCGCTGTGGGCCTGAGCTGGAACAGCTAGCTGCCCTGCGGGTCCTCGGCAGCAGCCTCACGGTGCCCGCTGCCAGGCAGAGGTAAGTCACATCAGTTATGCGCAATCATGTTACACCCGTTAGTATAGCAACCCCATCTGCACATGCCTTCGTTGCCAAGGTTCTTACTATGAGCTGTTTGTATTGGAAGGTTTTTAAGAGTCAGGGTGGCCAGAACACAGGATTGAGAGTCAGAAGAGATGGCCCCTTTCCACCCTCATTCTGTGACCTTGCTTTCTGCAGCTATCCAGAAGCAAAGGGAAGCACATGCCCTGTCTATCCTCAGGGGGTAGTGAGATCAAACCGGCCTGGGAAGTGCTTATAAAAGAATTCGGTGTGAGAGTGGGCTTTCCCGGGCACTCTGGGCGTGGCTGGCTTGGTCCCTGGTTGCAGCACCCCTTCCTGCACAGCCACAAGTAGCCGGGACCCAGGCATGGTGTGCTTCTCACTTTCCACAACTAATCACCACCTTCCTGTCTGAGGCTTGCGAGTCAGGTTTTATTTTACCCTGACTCCTGGGCTCTGCGCTTAATGGGCGACCTAATTAGAAACCATTCGTCCAAATGTAAACATTGTTTTAGGTCATAATGGTCGAGACTGAATAATTTTTGGTGGCACAACCCACTTTAAAACATTTTTTTCCTGGCAGACCTACAGCATACACACCCCCTCTGCTCCCCGGTATGTAATTATCTCCTCCAGCTATTTGCGGGCATTTTTTGAAATGTTAATGGAACAACATTAATTTGCAGTGCATTTTGGAGCTCCTGTTTTCTTCTACATATTTTTTCTTGGGACCCTTTAGCAACAGATAGACAGATAGGCGGATACATACATACATACATACATATGTACGTACGTATGTATGTACATAAAAGAACAAGTGATTGTCCCTCTTCAAATAATTGCCCTCCAAAATTAAAAAAACATGGACATCACAACACAAAAGGAAGATAAAGTTTCAAAGCTTAGTGTTGAAAATAGAAGGTGGAGGTTTTTAAAAACTCACGGCGTCTCATCCTTGGTATGGATCCTCACCGCCTCCTTTCCTGTCCCCTGTACGTGGTGGGGATCCCTCTCCCACAGGCAAGGGACTGTGTGAGAATACCTACACACTGATATCTAGGTCAACCTAAGGACAATGGGAGGGGTCCGTCAGGGAAGATGGAGCCCCCCGAAATCCCTGCCCAACAGTCCCCCGCCCCCGCCACGTGCAGAGGATGCTGCTTTCTCTTTGCTTTATTCATCATTTTCCACTTATTATACATCTCTCGTTTTCTTACCTAAGTAAGAAACTTCTCCCCTAAGTAGGCCATAAGCTCCCTGAAGTCAGGGGCTGGGTATCACCGACCATGGCAAACTTTACTACACCCTTCTAGAGAGATGACACTGTTTCACAAATCACATAGGACCACCACCGCAGGCACTCACCAGCCTTCACCAGGGTGGGACAACAGCCTCCTAATTCATTTCTTCTGACTTTCGTTCACCCAGGCGCTACTCCATCGTTCCCATCAGAGCCAGGGAAGAGTCTAAGATGTAAATCAGACCCGTCCTGCCCCTACCCCAAACCCTTTGCAGACTGTTCTAGTCCTCCGGGTGAGTCCAAACTCCTGCACCTGGCTCGTGGGCCTTTCGTCATGTGGACCCGACTTAATTCCTTAATCCCGTCTCTGTCCTCCGCTCCCAGCCTGAGCTCCAACCACCAGCGAGGGAACCCAGCCTTCCCTGCGCACGCCCCACTGACACTTGACCACGTGCTTTACCAGGTGCTTTCTGATCCCCCAGTCCGCGTTCTGCGTAAACCTCAGGACAACCCTACCTTATGGTTTTCCTGATCCCCCTTTTACAGATGAGAACACTGAGTCTTGGGAAGACAAAGAAACATGCTTCAGGCCAGACAGATAGATAAAGGCAGTTCAAGGGCTATAACCAGGCCTGTCACCCCGGGGCCTGAGATTCTGTCCAACACATTATGTTGAAGAAGATGCTATAGATATCAAATGATACCTCCATAAACCTCACGGTGACCGCAAACCGAAAACCTACCACACACACACACACACACACACACACACACACACACACACACACACACACACATATGCACACACACACACACACACACACGTGCGCACAAATGAATAGAAAAAACACCCCCACACCTTCAATGGCAAGGGTCCAAGAAAGCTTCCAAGACAGATGCAGTTTGAGATCAGACGAGTTCAGGGTGGTATGGCCGTAGACGCCTGGCGACAGATGCAGTTTGAACGGAATTTCAGCGGATGAAAAGGGTCTGCCTAGGTGGCGAGAGCAGGAAGGCTGCTCCGGACAGCGGACTCCGGAGCGGGGCTGGGCTGGTGGAGGGGAGGCCCAGGCACATCGCGGAGCACGCCGGGGATCCCTCCGCCTGAAGCAGAGTCTGGGGAGAGGAGTTAGGGGAATGTGGGGCGGGCCTGGTATGGGTGAGGAGGCCAGATGTGGGCTGGTCTGGGCTGGTCTGGGGGATGCTGGCAGGTGGATCCCCTTCCAGCAGATAGGTGTTGTGATCACAGTGTTGTTGTTTTTTTTTTTTTGGGGGGGGGACACTGAACTCAGGGTGGGTTGACCAGGGGGACAGAGCGAGTCCACGCCGCCCAGTGGGGATGCTCTCTCTGCCGTCCTGACAGGAGACAGAGTGTTGGCCAGGCGATTGCTAAGCAAGGGGCTGGTCCCACAGGCGTTGAAAGCCACTCTGGGCTATAATTTGCTTTTTGATGACATGGCTGATCCCGCTGTGATGGATGTCTGGGGACCTCGGCAGGCAGTGCTTTAGAATCACCCCATGGGTGGCCAGAGGCCTGTGTGTGGCATTTATAGAACCCTCTGTAGGGTCAGGCCAGGCCCTGACCCACAGGTGGGACAGCCTCTGGCAGCTTCCTGGGCTTGTTTTCCACGGCTGGTTGTCAGGAAGACTGGCTCAGCCGCCGATCAAACCGTTTTAGCACAGAAATGCTCTCCCAGGCCATCGGAGTGCCGACCACGTGCCAAGTGCTGTGGGTGACAGTGAAGTCAGATCTGCTCATCACCAACCTCCCCATGGAACACCGAGCAAGCCGCCACTAATCACCGCCTCCGCTGCGTGAAACCGTGCACACGTGTATTAGAGGCCTTGCTGGAAAGGAGGGGGAGAGACAGGGGCCTCTGACAAGCATCCTGGCCGAAGCCCGGGTGAGTCAGTTCACACAAAAGGCTCTCCCTGTGCTGACTCAGGCTCCGCTCACTCTTCGGGTCCTGTGGGCTGGAACACTGAGCGTGTTCACAGCAAGCCAGAGGCCTCCGGAAACTGCAGCCAGGAAGGAAAGGAATTAGAACCTCTTAGGGTGAGGAGTCAATCAATGTGGACTTTAGTAAGTACACAAAGCCACATATAGTAGGACTTAAGTGGGTCCAATCAAAACCAGTCTGAGAAAACTCATCTATTCTTTTTATAACATTCATTCATTTACTTACTATGTAAGTTTAGTTGACTTGAACAGATTTTCAGTATCTTGTTCATCCATGCATCAGCAGGGGGCCTCAAAAATCTTTCTTGAACTTTCTTCTGTAGACATTTATAATATGAGCATGCATGTGCCTTTAAGTGTTATACACACCCTGGAAAATTCCTATTGAGCTCGTCAGTGACTCCTGGGGACTGGGCGGAGACGTGGCTGTTTGAGGACCACTGGCCAGGGCTGTGTGTATGTGCCCTGCACATTCTAGGGGACTCTTTCTTTAGGTGGGAATCTGTACTTCATGCATCTAAACAAAAAGTAACACAAACAGAGAAATTAAGACATCATATGCAATTTTCACTTTCCATGGTTTTTCTTTATTTTTCCAAAATGTCCAAAACAAATGGCCATGTCTGTCAAGGTCAAAGATTGTTAAAACCAATGAATTGTGGAGAATTTAAGAAATATTGAAAAGTATAAAGGAGAAAATAAAAAGGACCCATGTTTTGCCAAACAGGAAAAAACCCCCACTACAATTAATATTTTACTTTTTAAATATTGTTTTATATTTTTAAATCTTTTTTTTAAATTTTCTTTTTCTTTTTCTTTTTTTTTTCAAGTGAGGAAAGGGAAGATAGACAGACTCTAGCATGTGCCCCAACCGGGATCCACCTGGCAACCCTTATCTGGGGCTGATGCTCTGCCCAACCTAGCTATTTTTAGCACATGAGGCAGAGGCTCCATGGAGCCATCCTCAGTGCCAGGGGCCGATGAACTCAAACCAATCGAGCCGTGGCTGCAGGAAGGGAAGAAAGTGTGAGAGAGAGAAGGGGGAGGTTGGAGGGGTGGAGAAGTAGATGGTCGCTTCTCCTGTGTGTCCTGACCGGGTATTGAACCCGGGACAACCACACACTAGGTTGACATTCTACCGCTGAGCCAACCGGCCAGGGCTATAATTTTTAATCTTAAAATGACATTTGTTCTTTGAATAAGTTTGAGTGATATAGGAATGCACAAAAAAGAAAATCAAAATTCCTTCCAATGTGTCACACTGTGATGACTGTTGCCATTTTGGACATTTCCTTCCTGCCTTTTTCTATATCAGAACTCCCGTTTGGTGAATGCTCGTTTGGAGCCAGGCAATATGCTGAGTGCTTGCCAGACATTATCTCATTTAATTTCCACATACGCCTGAGTTGGGAGTTGTTAGCCTCATCCCACAGCAGATATGAACAGAGGTTAAGAAGCCTGGATCTATTACAATCTGAACGTAATGCTGACCGACTCCAAAGCATCCTTTATGATTCTCTATTCTCCTTCAAAGTCACACGTGCTGTTTCATGCACACACACACACACACACACACACACCCTCCACACACATGCATGCATACACATGGACAGACGCAAGCTGGAATGGCATTGAGTCCTCCATTTTCTCTTCTCTTTTATTTTTTACCTACTAATATTACACGGTGAGCATTTTTCTGATGCCATGGGAACACACCTTTGGAAAGTGGTTTGATAAACGTGGATTTGTTTTTTACGTTAAATTTTAAGCACATCCGTCTTGAAGCACATCCATCTCTATTCTCCATAGACGACTGGCCTTGGGCATCAGGCCTCCAGACCCTATGATGTAACCAGTCCTCAGGACCTTACCCCCCCGGGCTCTTCTCCCTGTCTTTCTCCTCATCCCTCTCTGTGTCCTCCTCAAGCTGGGTGTCAGGGATTGTGGTCACTGGACTCAGCAGCTGTCAGAGAAAGTCGACTGCCAGAACACCTGTGTGCCATGACTGTCCCTCCCTCTTACGAGCACGGCGTCACAGTCTCAGAGCCCTCTTCTATGTGTGCGTGTCTCCCGGGTTTCACGCGAATGACCCGCCCCCCCCCCCCCCCCCCATGGCTGAGAAGGCATTTTTCAAATCTAGACACCTATGGGCAGGATAAGCCACCAGGACAATAGAAAACCGTCGGCCAGGGTTGCCACACAATGCAGGCACAGGGCGGCAGCCTCTTTTAGTTGACTACAAGCTGTTCCCATCTAACGTGGAACAGATCGCCTCAGGCTCCCTCCGGTCCAATATGCTAAAGATGCGTACTGGGGACCCCCCCCCCCAGGGGGACACGGAGACTGCAGGGATCCTCCCGTTGGGGTGAAGGCAGCTTTCTGAGCTGACTGCTGGTCTGTAATAAGCAGTTTGAGAAATACTATTTTATAGGTGTTCTGTATAAGGTTAATTCTGTAATTTTGTTTCTTTGAACAACTAATTGGGTCCCTGCTACTCAAAGCACGGTTCTGAGACCCGTGGCATCAGCAGCCCACTGGGCGCTCCCGAGGAGGACAGACTGCCCTCCACCTGCCCCTCCCCCTCCCACATCCACAGGTTTAGAATCTGCGTGGTAATTAAGATTCCCAGCCCCTCACAGACATATTAAAGTCTGAGACAGACAGCACGGGCGTTAATTAAGGACACAAAAGTTCTTAACGAGAGGAAAGTCATCCCCTGGAGTTTATTTAGTGTCACCCAGTGTGTTTCACACATGTGTTGAAGGTAATGTCGATGGGCACAGGAAGTGGAGCGTCTATGGCAGTGCTGGTCAACCTGGTCCCTACCGCCCACTAGTGGGCGTTCCAGCTTTCATGGTGGGCGGTAGCGGAGCAACCAAAGGATTTATATAAATGAAAAGATAGATTTAACTATCTTATAGTAAGTTGTTTTATAAAGATTTATTCTGCCAAACTTAGTGAAAATCCAACATAAAGTAGTTGGCACTAAGTAATTATTATTATCTGCTCTAACTTGCTGTAACTCTGCTTTATAAATTTTATAAAGTTACTTCCCTACTTTATAAATCACCATTACTGTGGAACCGGTGGGCGGTTAGAAAATGTTACTACTAACAGAGATACCAAAGTGGGCGGTAGGTATAAAAAGGTTGACTACCCCGGTCTGTGGGAACCCGGCTGGCGGCAGAGCGCGGTCTCTGCATGAGCACCCTGCTGCCCACGCGACGATGATCCCCAACAACTGTGAGCCCCACATGTCCCCTGAGTCCTTCTCCTTTCCCTTTTTAGGAGAACAGGCAGTCCCCTAGCATGCCCACGTTTGGAACCAGAGCAATAGGCAGCCACATCCCATTAGCTAATAGTGAGGCCCCTGGAGAGGGGTTTCAGCTGGGAACACACAACTAAAGCCCCTTTAATGGCCTCGTCAGCTGTCAGGGCTGTAGACACATTTCTTCCCATTCAGAGCCATTTGCCCCTCTCTGTGACCTCTCGTGGCTCTAGGACTCTGGCCACGTGGCCCAGATGGCATAATCTGTCAGGCCAACGCAGATGACAGTGGGTCTCGCTGTTAGGGAATCAGTGACTATAATTAGCTGGGGTGGAATCGATCATGGGACCAACTGCAGGGCTGGGGCCAGGGGAGCCCTGGAGGGGTGGAGTGTCAGCAAGAGAGAAAGGCTTGCTTCCTCCCCTTCCCCTTTGTGGCTTTCCCCTCCCATAGGATGTTTCTAGCACATGGAGCGTGTGTGTGTGTGTGTGTGTGTGTGTGTGTGTGTGTGTGTGTGTGTGTGTGTGTTTGTGCATGCGCATGTGTGTGCTTGAGAGGGAGGCAGGGGCTTCATCCTCAATGAAGATGAGGGCTGAGCTGCAGCCATTTAGTACGGGAATTGTTTGGCAACTGATCAATTTTATTTCACAGAAGCAGATCTCTGTGGTTCTGTTTGGTGATTAGTTAACTACAAGGACCTTGTGTGACTAAGAGTTGGCAGGAGGGGGCTACAGAGGATTAAAACATGATTCTTGGGGGTCAGACACACAGGCGTTCAGACCCTGGCTCTGCCTGCCCACCAGCCAGGCAGCCTCGGGCTGGTCACCAGCCTCTTCCATCTCTCACGGGAGAGATCACACCACTCCCCTTCTGGGCCATTTTCAGGGTTAAGTAGATACTGCCACCAATACCTCCTGAAATGCACCGGACGTATAGCAGAAGTGGAACTGAACCAACGAACCTGAAAATTGTTCCCAACAGACCATATAAGGTCTCTTGAAATGCAGTTATGTTTATTACAAAGCAGTTGAGAACTGACGTTGGCTTTGCTTATAACTTCTATCAGGAGGAGACAGGTCCCTGAGTTTTCAACATCAGAATGAAAGCCGGAGGGTGGGGGGGTGGGGGGGCGCAGTCAGCTAATGACCGTGGGAGCATTGTTTACTGTTTGTCCTTGGCAGGCGATGCCGCTTTCTCACACAGCGCATGTTGTGGAGGCCATGGGAAACATTGTGGAAGCTCGTTCAATCTGGGTTAGTTTGAAGGTCTAAAGCAGCGATTTTCAACCTTTTTCATCTCATGGCACACAGAAACTAATGTCTGAAATTCTGTAGCAGACTAAAAAATATACTTTTGCCAAAAAAAAGAGTGTAATTTTGATTTATTTATACCAGATGGCTATTGGGTTATATGTTGTCATATTTTTAATTTGACAGTATAAAGAAAAAGAGGTCAGTGCCCCTGACTAAATTGTCAGGTATTGCGTGTTTTAAAAGTTTTTGTGGCACACCTGTTGAAAATTGATGGTTTAAAGTAAAACTTCTTCATCTTTCATCCATTTCTCTCCCCCAGAACCATTTTCTTTTTCCTACCTTTATTTAAACAGAATATCCCTAGAAAGGAAATAAATAAATAAAACAGCCTATAATTCCAGGAATAGCTAGTTAACAAGCTGTTGTATATTCTTCTAGATTCACCTAGAAACAGCTATTGTTTTTACAGCAAATTGGACGTAATTATTCACTTGGAACATGATTGCTTTTTTTCTCACTCAATATGTTGAATCTTATTCTATGTCGATAGGTACATTTCCATAACATCCTTTAATTCCAGATTTTCTGTCATAGTTTATTGGCTCAATTTAGCAAGAATTCTACCAATCTTTCCCCACTACACTTTTTTTATTGAGATAATTTACATACCATAAAATTCACCCTTTCCAAGTACACAATTCAGTGGCTTTTAGTATAGTCACAAAATTGGACAAAATAACTGTTTTCTAATTCAAGGACGTTTCCATCACCCCCAGAAAAAATCTCATGTCAGTTTGAAGTCACTCTGGTCTCCTCCTTCCTCTATCTCCTGGCTAACAGCCACTATAATACTGTTGAGACACCAGGAGTTACTGACCCAACTCCTCACCATTGGAGGTAAACTGATTAAAACTCTGTACAATTTGAAACAATACCCTAATGATTAGTCTTTGAAATTAGGTCCAACTCTATTTTTGAGCTATGTTAGAGTTAATGCACACAGGCTGTTTTAATTTGAAAAGGGCTGTTACATTTGTGGTTTGAGAAAAATTAAAGTTATTACAAATCTCTAAGTGTTTAGAAGTATAAACATTCTTTGGGGATTTCCCAAGTGTGGTCACTGCAAAACTGCTTCTGCAAATAGTGCACATGGAGTTTGCCAGACGTTGAGAGTTGTGAAATTCTATGACCATGCATTTTCACGGCAGAGGTAAATTCCTGACTCCCCCTCTGTGAGTGACAGTCAAACTGTGTTTTTGAGTCACTCTGAGCAGCATTTGAATCTGGTAGGAAGAGGGACAGGTGGAAGAGGGGCAGGTGGAACCCATTCTGTTTGGTTTCCAGGAGTGATTTTTAAAATTTGACTTTAAAAATAAACCTTAATCTGATATAAAAGGAATCTGATAAATGTACTACCTTCAGACATTTGCATACCTAGGCCATATTTAAAAATCCATTCAACAATAATAATTATAACTCTCAAGAACTAGGAAGTCATAAGACTCAAAGCTGTTGTGCTGTTTCTCATGAGTTACTTTATTCAGCAACGTTGTGCAATCGTCCACAGGATTGATAAGAAACGGGGGTTGCAGGTACTTCCCAGCTTGAACGGCGGTCAAGCTACAGGCTCCTCTGAGGTCCATTTCGGCCCTTCCATTGTCCCTCAGGAAGTTCCTGCTTCCCAGTGCCTGACTCACCCTGCACCCCGCCCCTCCCTGTCTCAATGACAAAGCCACGTTCTTCAGGTCCCACACCCAGAAACAACTAGGTAGTCCCCATACTTTAGTGGAGAGGACGTGGTTTGAGTCTTGGTTCTGCCACTTACCACGGGCATGTCACTTCACCCCTCTGTGGCTCTGGCCCTCCCCATCTGGGTAACAGGATCGACTTGATGCATCTGTGTCAAGACTTAAATCATTGTTTGAAACGAGATTGGTACGTGCTCAAATGCTTCACGACAGCCACGGCAGAGACCCTCTGGCCTTGAGGTGACATGCTGGCACTGAGCTGGTCCCCTGAGGTCATTTCTAAACAGGTCTGGGTGGTCAGCAAGCTCTACCGCGTCATTTTCTGTTCGGGAAAATGAAGGGCTGGAGAGCCCAACATCTTGTCTCAAGTCACACTGCTTTCCAGCTGCGGATGGATCTCCGTGGTGATTCTGTAGAGTGGCCCGTTTGGTTTCGGCTTTTTGTCCGGAGCAAGGGCTGGGCGGAGGGAGCTCGTATCGGAGGGCAGACCTCTGTTGCTGTGCTCCATGCTTGTGATGTTCCCCAATTTATTCCTTGGTCTCACCCGCAGTGCAGGGGTCACTGGACACTCTTGTAGTTTTCCGTGGGCACTGGGACCGGACATATACATATATATGTTGAATCCCCGGTGCGCGTAAGGGACTGGACTCTCGGATAAGCCAATTATAGTCTTGAGAGGGAAACCTACTCTCGATCATTTTGTGAATGTGGAGACTGAGGCACGAACAGACAAGCCCTGCCCAAAGTTACACAGATACGAAAGGGTAGGACTTAGAAACACTGCACCGTGATCAAGACCTCTCCCAGACGCTCATTGCGTGGTCCTGGGCGAGTTACTTACCTCCTCCCGCCTCCGGTAATAACAGTACTCACCTGAAAAGAACGTGGTGAGGGGTATTCATGCTTGCAAAGTGCCTGGGAGAATGCCTGGCACACAGTAGGAGCTTAATAAACGTCAGCCTGACCAAAACAAGCAAAGCAAACTACCCCGCGGCTTTGTCTGCGGCCACGGATTGGATTCTCTCTGCCACGCCCTGCGGCCTCAGAAGGAATCGGCTATTGAATGCTCCTCAGAAACCCTGAGCAAGATTAGGAATGGACAGGCACGGTAAAGCGTGGCGTAGCTGGAAAGCACACTCATTCACACACCCCCCCCCCCCCCCCCCCGCTACTTTTAATAGCTGGTAAGAGCCAGAGAAAATCCAATTACAGATGAATCAATCGATTACAAAGAAAGGGGGCAGAAGAAAGGAAAGAATGTTGGAGAGACACAGAGCCCAATTACCTCTGGATAATGGAATTAAGGGTCTGCAGGAGGAACTGGGGACAATAACAAAGAGGCAGGGCTGGGGACCCCGTCACCGCTCTGTGAGGACGAGATCCTTCCTGGGCCTCTTGGACTCCGTAAGAGCAGGGACCCAGGCCAGTGCCCCAGACGAATGATGGCGTTGGAAAAAGCCGAAATTGCATTTGGCAAATGACAGTTTTGCAGAGAGGTGATCCACGCGTCGCCCTCTGAAACGGGAGGATTACTGTGGGTTAAACAGATGTTTGCAGCTCAGGAGGAAAGAAGGGCCCAGATAACACTGCCAGGGAAGGGGGAAGGGAAAGTTGTTTGTTGGTGGTGTTGACAAAGATATATCTTTAGCTTATAATTTTGTTTCCTAAGAAATCTTGTCTTGCCTCTCAAATATCTCACATTAAGTAGAATTTCTATCTTAAAAACAAACACATTAAACAAAAAAAACACCCATATGCATTTTAACTTTATTTTTTATCTTGGAGGGGTGGGGGGGATGCGAAGGGGGTGGGGCTGTTAATTCAGCAACAGTCTCCGCAGCTGTGTTGTCTGTTATCGGTGGGTTCTGGAATAACATCCGTTTCTGTGTATTTGTGGAAAGGCGTCCCTAACTAGGCCACAGAAGCAGCCAGTACGTCTATAAATAAATTAAGGAGGCTGTGAGCGCCCCGCCTGGCCAAAGTTGCCCCTCGGGCGGAGTTCTCACCAGCCTGAGTCACAGCTGTCGCCACCGTGCCTGGCCAGTCCTGCCCCACTGTGGATGCTATTCCCCGGGCCGGGCAGGTGGGGGCGCTGGGACCGGGATGGACGTCAGTGCCCAGGGTGGGCTTCTCGGCCCTGGGGTCTGGCCTCACTGGCCTGGGAGCATCCTGTCCCTGACTCAGCCCATGCTGGTGACCCTGCTGCGGTCACCCCCGGGGAGCCAGCTGCAGCTAGCCCAAGGTCAGGCTGGGCAGGTTTAACCGCCGTGGTCTTGGGTGGCGGAGTGAGGGGAGAGAGGCTGGGCGGCAGGGACAGACAGAACAAGAAAGACAAAATAGCCCTGAATGTATAAGATGAAACATAGTAAAGGTTGGGGGAGGGGGAATAGGGACAGGGGACCCTATTTCCATAGTCGGGGAGGCCAGTGGTTTCTTCCCACTGCCAGCTGCTACCTCCGGAACAGGCACGAAGGACCCACGGTCCGACTGGCGGTTTTTCTCCTGCCCACTTGGAGATAACAGAGAAAAAGAAAGACAAAAGGCGGCCCTTTCTACGGGAGAAACTGGGCAAGGAGCTGCTATCTGCTGGGTATTCACTTGGGGATTTCGTGGGAATCTTGTCTCGGAAGGACCTCCGTCCTCAAGGTGTCATTGCCTGGACCAGCGACAACTGCATCTCCCGTCAGAAAAGCAGTTTCAGGCCCTGCAGACCCAGCGACTCAGACTCCACAGTTGACACAAGACCCCAGGGCGCTGCGTGCCCGTGCTGTTGGAAAAGCTCTGGTCTGCAGTACTGAAGTTATAGGTTGACTTGAGCTCTCCAAAAAAAATGTTGAAGTCCTAACCCTCAGCATCGTGAAGGAGACCATGTTTGGAAATAAGGTCTTAGCAGATGCTCAGCATCCTTTGGATGGGCCCAATACAGTTTAATTTACAAGGAGAGGAGATTTGGACTGAGACGCAGACACGTGCAGGGAGAACGCCAGGCGAAGGTGAAGGCAAAGATTGGCGAGACGCATCTGTGAGCAGAGGAATGCCCAAGATGGCCCGGAAACCGCCGGAAGCCAGGAGAGAGGCCGGGGGCGGAGTTTCCCTCCACCCTCAGAAGAAACCAGGCCTGCCAGGACCCTGATTGCAGTTTTCTGGTCTCCAGAACTGTGAGACAAGAAATTTTTGATGTTCTAGCTACCTACAAAGCAAACTGACACACCTGGATGCTTCTGAGAAAACTCCAGATTTCTGAGCTCCATCTGACAGGCTTGCAATCAGAATACCCAAGGGCAAGGCCAGCAGACCTGCGTTTCCTAAATGTCGTTTGGGCAATTCTGACGTAGTTGGTTTGGGAACCAGGGGCCCTGTCCACCTGCCATCCAGTGCTCACGTCACCCTAGAGCCTCCCCCTAAGAGCAGGGGCTCGTAGGTACCAGTCTGCTTTTCAGCTTCTGGTGATAGGGAGCGCATTGCCTGAGGGGCCAGTCCATCCACCAATCAGAGTTCTTCTTGTTCAGAGGAATCCCTAAACAGGGGTAGAAACTTCTCTGTGGTTTTCTCTGCTGTGAAGGTACAGAAACTGAGGCTCCGAGAGGTTGCGTGACCAGACCAAGGCCGTACAGTCAGGATGGAGCCAGCTGTGGGTCTGAATAGAGGCAGCGGCCTTAGTCCATTCCGCTGACCACCCAAACTACCCAGTTGACCTACTCGCTTACAAAGGGCCATCGCAATGGTGGTCAAAGCAAGACCCCTGCCCACCCTGGGAGACAGAGACCCAGCCGTGTCCCTCTCTGACCTGGTACCTGGATGGTGGGGTGGGAGGGAGGGAGAGGGAACTGTGTGGTCCCACCAGGCCCCTGGGCTGTGCGATTTGCCACATGGGCACCCAAACCGTGGATGCAGTGGGTGGGGAGCCAGGCTGTGGGTTTGGTTCAATCGCTCTGACCCTGACTCCCTGAGTGACCCTGGGCAGGACACTCCTGCTCTCTGGCCCTCAGTGTTCACGCCTGTGAAATGGGGTTAATAGACTGTGCCTTTCCCATCTTGTAGGGCCTCCAGAGGGATCCCAGACAGGAATATGCATGAGATGTTTCCATGGAAAAGCTTCTCACTGGGGCCGCTTCGGCAATTGCTATTTGACTGCAGCTGAGTTTCCACCGAGCTGTTGCTGGGCCTGAGCGGAAGGGGTACGGGGGGAGGGGGGGTGGGTTAGTGAGGGGGTGCCTTGCAGAGAGCCGGAAGCTCTCCCTCTCCCTGCACACGCCCCATAATGGAGCCAGCTCCAAAATCAAAGATCAGGTTCCCCTCTCTTGCCAACAGGTTTGTTCCTGAGCTGCATTTTCTCCGGGCAGGGCTGCCCGCCCCTCTTTTCCTAGAAATCCAGATTTCCCCACCCCCAGACCCGGCTCGTTCATCAAGGTCCAAAAGTCTTGATGCTGTTGTTATCCCCCCCTCATTTTTCTCATTGATTTTTTTTTTTTTTTTTGTATTTTTCTGAAGCTGGAAACGAGGAGAGACAGTCAGACAGACTCCCGCATGTGCCCGACCGGGATCCACCCGGCACGCCCACCAGGGGGCGACGCTCTGCCCACCAGGGGGCGATGCTCTGCCCCTCCGGGGCGTCGCTCTTTTGCGACCAGAGCCACTCTTGCGCCTGGGGCAGAGGCCAAGGAGCCATCCCCAGCACCCGGGGCCATCTCTGCTCCAATGGAACCTCGGCTGCGGGAGGGGAAGAGAGAGACAGAGAGGAAGGAGGGGGGGTGTGGAGAAGCAGATGGGCGCTTCTCCTGTGTGCCCTGGCCAGGAATCGAACCTGGGACCTCTGCACGCCAGGCCGACACACTACCACTTGAGCCAACCGGCCAGGGCCTCTCATTGATTTCTTTTATCGCTCCGAGAATGTTCCCTTGGTGCTTACTCCGGCCCAGACACTGTGCCAGGCCCTGGGAATGGAAACGGATTCATACGTGTTCCTATGCTCCAGGGACTCACAAGCAATCCAATCTAAGAGTTGCCCATGATTCCATGTTGGTTCCCAAGGCTGATTCGGCTCACAGGCCTCACAGTGAACCTTCCTCACTTCCCCCCACGCCCTCGCAGTGTGACGACCAGAAAGAGGTTACAGCTGAGGCAGGAGATGGAAGCTTTGTGACCTTGGGCAAGTCACAGCCTCTGGGAGCCTATGTAAGTGATGCAGTGAGTATTTACCGGGAGCCGGGCACTATTCTAAGTGCTCTCCTTAGGTCAACTGTGAACAGCTTCAGGAAGTACATGTTATTAGTGTCTTCCTCTTGCAGATGAGGTCACTGAGGTACGAAGAACTTCATTTATTTACCAGGTCACAAAGCTAATTGTTTGCAGAGTCAAGGGTGGAGCCCAGGCTCTGGGGCTTCAGAGCCCAGGTCCTGAAACACTGTCAGGTCCTGTCTCCCTGAGCTGTTGGTCCTCCCAGCTCACCTTAGGGGGCGACTGCAGACTGAGCCCTCTGCAGGATGCTGGTCAGTGACTGCACTGCAGGGTGAAGAAGATGATGATGATGATGAAGAACAGGTTGCTTTTTTGGTAAAGCAGTGAACTTTCTCATAAGAACTTAAGTCATTGATTAATTGATGAATGGATGAGAGAGAGAGAGGGAGAGAGGGAGATAAGGGAGTTATATGTAGAGGACAGACTCCCACCTAGCACAGAGGCATGGCTGTCCCCATTTCACAGGCAAAGAAACAGAGGCTTAGAAAGCTGATGTGCCTCCTCCAAGGTGGTGGGGGAGCTGGGATTTTACTCAACAACTGTCCGATTTTGAGCCACTAGTCGCCTTATCTCTCTTAGCTTCTGGGCTCTTGGGAATCTGCAACTCCTGAAGATCATTAAAATCCAGTGTTCTTTCCTGTTTTCTCCTTCGCCTGTCAGCAATCTGTGGAGCCATTGCTACACATTATTTATCACGGAGAATTCAACCGAAACCATTCCACAATCCCTGCATTTAGGGAGCTGTAGTTTTAAACCATCATATGATTTTATCTTCTGTCAGAAACCAGACCGACCTAAAGCAATCCCCACTTAGAATGCGGGAGAAGAATCTGGGGGCCAAGGGACGGCCTTCTCCCCGCCTTTCCCTCTCGCACCTGCCGTTCATTAGGGTCGGGAGTGAAGCACTGTGTTCTGTTGCCAAAGGAACATGATGGGTGAGCCTGAAGGTCAGTCTAGCAGAGCCAGACCAGCTGTCTCTTTCTAATTTTCAAGGTCTCACAGGAACGGGCACGTTAAACACAGTGTTAGTCCCAGTCTTTTTGGTTGTAGAAACAGGTCGGCTTTTCCCTATTATGTCCTGGGCTGGTTCTGAGATCACAGGTGACAAGTCAGAATGCCGCGTTGACATCTGCGAAGTGAACGTCGGTGGAGAAATGCGAGTAAAGCAAGGATGATGCAAGAGTGATCCAAAGGGGGAGGCCCGTATCTGTTTTCCCAAGGTGGACACGGACAGAATTAACGGAATTCAATCGACATGTCTGGAGGCAACCTCAGGCTTGAGGTCGTTTGGGCTGCCTTAGAGGTCAGAGGGCAGACAGATCTATCTGGTCCCGAGGAGAGGCTTGGCAGTGAAGCGCTTTCACTACAGATCTCATTTAATTTTTCCAGCAACCCGACAATATGTATTGTATTATACAGTAGGGATGGGGATTGTTTGAGATGAGGTCAGTAAGACACCAAGTCCATTGCCCGGTGCTTGCCGATCGTTCAGTAGTGGTGGCCATTATTACTGTCGCCTACCTGCCCGTAAAATCGCACGGCTAAGGAGTGGCAGGACGGAGGTCTAACACAGACTGAGCCGGCCCCCAAGACCGCTCATACACTTCCTGCAGCGCCATGGTGTGCCCAAGTTGCATTTCTTTTGTGGAAAGACAACATGTGACTATTTATTAATTTTTCTAAAGTCACCTGGAGTTCTGGCTTTCCTGAGCCAGCCCTGTTGCTGGCCTGTTTTTGTTGTTGTTGCTTTTCTCTAATTATCTAGTCTCATTCATAAAGGCCACCACACAGTTCCTTTTGTGATCTCTGGTTCAGCTCAACATCTTAAAGGAAACATGTGAGAAACCAGAACACGCCATCACCATCACATCGCCTTCTGCCACAGGTCTTTCTTCAGCCCCGTGCTAACAGGTCCCTCTCATCACTGTGACTCACATCCCAGCCTTCATTCCTCCTCGCGGGACTGCCAAGGTTATGACTCTTCCTGGCTTCAAAAGGACCATAAAGTTAAGCCCAATCTTTCAAGGTCAAGGAGCATCCCTAGCTCTGTAAGTCGGACCGCTGTGATGGACACACGCCTTCCCCATTGGCCAAGGGGAACTCCGTGTCTCTGTGGGTTTCCCCTTTCAGCTCATTGCCCTCGCCTTGCCTGCCTGGAGAAGACTGTCAGTCAAGGGGGCACTCAGAGATTCGAGGTCAGGACACAGGAGCTCGGGGGGAGGGGACCTCAGGTGAATTCTGAGGTTTTACAAAAGAATCAGAGACTGGGGAAGCCAAGTCCTCTGTCAAGGGAAACTTATTAAGAATCCCAGCTGAAAGCGGTGAGCTCTGCGGGCTGTGTGATCGCGGCCCACTGGGCTTGTGGCCTCCCGGGCAGGTTATAATTAGCGGACTGCTCCTCCCGGAGGGGGCTGGCAGTGAGCCTGGGAACTGGTCTTCCTGCCTCCGGGTTGGCTCCCCTCCAGCCTGCCCCGACATCATGTCACTCTCGTGCTTAAGATCCTTAATGACTTCCCTTTAACCTCTACTTAACAAGAGGAAGACTATTTTTATAGTTAAAATGGAAAGGGAAAAAACCACGTCTTCCCTCCCCTCTGCCTCCTGCTTCACTCGACCAGCTTCTGGCGTCTAAGGCTGAGACACCGAAAGCCTCCTCGCATTAGCCGGGCCGAGCGTGGTGCCTCCTCAGTGCCTTTGTTCTACGAGCCGGACTCCCTTCTAGCCCAGCCCTCACTGTACCTCACTGTACTCTGGTTTCCTATTTAAGCATCTATCTTCTCAGCTATGCGATGGACTTTCCAGGGGGACAGGACCCTGTGATCACAAGCCACACAGCAGGTATCAAAAAGTTATAAATGAGGAGTGACACTGAACCTGTCCTTTCTGCACATGATTTCTAAAGTTGTCTGGCCATGGTCGCCATCAAGCCAACAGACTAGGGAAGGAAACTGAGCAGGCTCCTGAGGAAAGCTTTGAAGGATTTGGTCAGGGAGTGGGTACATTCTTCCCTGCATATTGCCACTGTCCAGAACTCAGCCACCTCAGTCACATCAAGGCAGCCAACAGCGGGACGGCCAGAGAAATGTTACTAAACTGTTGCCCCGCAGGCCTGGGAAACCGGTTTGGTAAATGACTGGTCCATGTCTTCTGCAAAGCATCTCTTTGGATCAGCATAAAAACAGACTTCAAGAACAGAAGAGAGAAGGACAGTTGCAGCAGTCCATGTTAGAGGCGATGGTGAGAGGTAGGACTAGAAGTTAGAGAAACAGGACAAGAGTCCTTCAAGTTGCACAAGTGCCAGGCCTTCCCCTGTGGGCGGGAGGGGAAACGCGACCGAGGAGAACGATATGACCCTGGGCTTCTGGCCCAGGGGGTTGGTGAGTGTTCAGGGAAGTCCAGGGGTTACAGGAGGAGAAACGCGTTCAGGCAGAGTGGGAACGGGTGGAGATGGAATTAGATAATGTTGAGTTTGGACTGAGCATAAAACATATACGTGGCCATTTGAATGATAGGTTGAGCTCAGAGAAAAAAAAAACAGAATTGAGAGAGGGCTGAGTAAGAAAGGGTAACGTAAAAAGCCAAATAAATATGTTTCTTTCTGAGAAGGAGAAGGAAAAAAAAGAAAAAGAAAAAAATGGCAAGAAGGCAAAAGGGCAAACTTTTTAAGTGATCCAGACCATAGGGCTCTTCTGGACCGTTTCACATGGGTCCCTCCTGTTGAGTTTCTTGACCTTAAAGTATGTGTGCGAGTTCTTGCCAGGTGCCCGGAACCGTGCTCCATGCTCAGAGTTGGGTCTACCATCGGGTCTTCCTCACGTGCAAGAAAAGGTTTCCTATTCCAGGTGAGTTGAGTCACCCAGAGGAGAATTCCCTTTCATGTGCTTGGAATTCCACCACTGCAGGCTCAGGATTTTTGACCAGGCATTTTGCCTTTTCCTTTGGCGAGCAACATGATGTAGTAGAGAGAAGATGGGTTTTAGAGGCAAGGGATAGAATACGCCACCTGATAGTGGTAGGTCCTGGGCTGGTTAACTTCTACTCTCTGATCTCCTTTTCTGTTTATTTAACGGGGACAATGATGGTCACACTGGGGGCACTGAGGGCAGTCGACAACAGCGGGGGATTCTTGGTATGAAATGTGCAGTGCTCCTTAACCAGCTTGAGGGTAGGAGGGTGATGACGGTGATGATGATGATGCGGCCAATAAACAGGCCGACTATGTGTCAGGATGATGGTAAGTGCTTTACAGTAATATTTCCATTTCTCCTCATAACAACCCTATGAAGCAGAACTATTCTTATCAGTTTCCTTTAGGCAAGTAAGCCGGTTGGTGCAGAAGAGGGCTCAGGTTTGGAGATCTCACTAGTTCTGGATGGGCAGCACTCAACCAGTTATAAACACACCCCAGAGAATGACCAGCTCCAGGGCATGGGGGATTTAGTGAGTAGAAAAACACCTGTTGCCCACTGGGAAGGGTCCTGGAAGCAGAGAAAATGACCAGGGGTATTGAAGTATGTGGCAACTGGTGGCAGAGAAATGGGAGACAAATGCCTCCCCTCAATATTTTGCCAAGGACTGCACAGATACCAAATGGTCCATGCTCATTTAGACATTCAGTGTTCCTTATTGAACACCACTGTTCGGCAGGCTGTGGAACGAGTTCACGGCTACCTGCTCTCCCGGCTTCCAGAAGCTCCTGGTTGATGGCAGGAAAGACGAGTGGTGGACAGGCAGCAATCGAAAGGAGCTTTCCATTACTTTCCACCCATCCTCTAAAGTGCTTACATTGTTTGTTTGTTTGTTTTCTGCTATCCCACCCTCACTGTCTTTCTTTGGATTTTCTTTGGGGGAATTCCTCTTTGTCATGTTGTGCAATACTCATCGGGTTGGCCTGTGATCCAGACTAGAGTGGTCAGACACTCTCCCTCTAGAACTGACTTTTGAATGGGCTGGCACGGTACTGAGACATGGTTGTAGCAGTTTCATTCAGATACCGGCGCCCTGAAGAGAGACTTTCCTGTGGTTCCTGGGGCCCCAAAGCTGCCAGCTTCTTTCTTTCATAGTCATGTGGTAAAGTATTCTTTACTTCTATTGGCTGATGGTTTTCTGTTGCTTGCAGCGAAAGAAATTTAACTAATGCATATCCTTTTCTAGTATTTTTCTGCGTTGGTTTTTCAACCTGCACAATGGGAATAACAAAACCTGCCACTTACACTCTGGGAGGTTGTAGAGATTGAAGGTGTGTGTTAATAAAACGCTTTCAGATGCTTGCTTGGGGTTGCCGTGGAACTACAAAGTCTCCTTCTCAAGGTTAACTGTTCTTCCAAAGAAGGACTTTCTCTGTGTAGCAGGAAACAGCTTCTATCCTCAGAGGATGTGCTCCCCATTTTACTGTCTCTGTGAACCCTTCAAGGGCTGCTCCACACTTGTTTCCAAAGCTGCCCCTCGAGAGGAAAGCCCAGGTGCGTTTGGCGTGGGCGGTCTCCTGGGGACACGGGCAGGGATGTGTTCGTTATCGCCAGCAGGTATCGCCGGTGGTCAGGGAGCTGGCTGGGAGTCTCAGGGGGCTCGTCGGCTAGTTCTTCAGGATGAACACTCCTGTTCTTAATCTCAAATCAAATCAACATGTAAAAATGCCACCGCTCGGCGAGCAGCAGAGAGCTGCGTCCCATGGAGGTGCGGGACAATCGTGTAAGTGTGTGCCATAACTAACACTGTCAACACCTTCAGGTTCAGAGATATTTTATAATTTTTGAAACACATGCTCTGCCTTGGACTGGTTTAGATTCTAGAGTGTCTGGCAGATGTCAGCTATACATCAGACTCCTGGGTTATTGTTTTTTTGTGAACCATTTTTATAATGTGCAGACATGATGACAGTGATGTATACTCATCAGACAAAATCAGAAAGATGAAGAAAATATACCAATATTCCCATCAGCCTGCTGCCCTCAAACAATCACTCACTGCATTTTCATGTATACCATTTTCCTTGTCATAATTATTTTATTATTACTTCATAGTATTCAATGCAATTTTATATCCTGTAGTTTTCTTTCTCTTTTTCTATTACATCATAGCTCTACCACTTGCCTATCGCTACCCCCAAACTCAGTGGATTTATCAGAAGAACCATTTACGACTGCCAGTGACTTCAGGGCTTAGTTAGAAGGTTCTTCAGTCCCTGGTCTCATGCGGGCTTGCTCATGGGTCTACTCTCCAGTGAGCTTGACTGGGCACCCCCACTTTTCTTTCTTTTTTTTTTTTTGTATTTTTCTGAAGTTGGAAACGAGGAGGCAGTCAGACAGACTCCCGCATGTGCCCGACCAGGATCCACCCGGCATGCCCACCAGGGGGCGATGCTCTGCCCATCTGGGGCATTGCTCTGCCACAACCAGAGCCATTCTAGTGCCTGAGGCAGAGGCCATAGAGCCATCCTCAGCGCCCGGGCCAACTTTGCTCCAATGGAGCCTGGGCTGTGGGAGGGGAAGAGAGAGACAGAGAGGAAGGAGAGGGGGAGGGGTGGAGAAGCAGATGGGCGCTTCTCCTGTGTGCCCTGGCTGGGAATCGAACCCAGGACTCCTGCACGCTAGGCCAATGCTCTACCACTGAGCCAACCAGCCAGGGCCTGGGCACCCTCACTTTTCTACAGGTTCACAGCTCTCCTAGTCTTGGTCTCACCCTCCAGTAGGCCAGCCTGGGCTTGTATGTGTGTTGGTGGCAGAGTCCCAAGAGAGAGAAGGCAAAAGCGTGAGAGGCTCAGGGGCAGAACGGGCACTTCCTCATTTATTGCCAATGCAGGTCACAGGCCAGCCTGGATTTCAGGGCTAGGACAGCCTCACCAGGGGCCTTCGGGGGAAAGGGTCACGTGCCATAGTTAGAGATAGAGAGGGAGGGGTGACGAATCGTGCCTAGAGCTTGTAGTCACTCTCCCGTCATAACACAGTGCACGTCGGTGTGATTTCACAGACTTTTTAAATATAGATTTAGACTGTTACATGGAGTGACACCGTTACAGACAGAGCAACAGTGAGGGAGGCATTCCTGAGGAAATGCTGCCTCGATAAAACGTGGTAGTTTTCCCTCACGGTGGGAATTCCAAACACCCTGGGAAGGCAGGACCAGTGCTAGACACAGCTGGGGCATTTGGTCATTCCTAAAATCATACTCCATTTCATGTAAAAGAAATGACACTCGTCAATGAAAACCTGCAGCTTCTCTTTCTTCCTAACTAGTCTCTTTACATTGGCAACCCCAAGAGCTTCCGACTTTGCTCTAAAGCAGGGGTCCCCAAACTTTTTACACAGGGGGCCAGTTCACTGTCTCTCAGACCGTTGGAGGGCCGGACTATAAAAAAAACTATGAACAAATCCCTATGCACACTGCACATATCTTATTTTAAAGTAAAAAAAACAAAACAAAACAAAATGGGAACAAATACAATATTTAAAATAAAGAACAAGTAAGTTTAAATCAACAAACTGACCAGTATTTTAATGGGAACTATGCTCCTCTCACTGACCACCAATGAAAGAGGTGCCCCTTCCGGAAGTGCAGCGGGGCTGGATAAATGGCCTCAGGGGGCCGCAGTTTGGGGACCCCTGCTCTAAAGGGTGCCGACTTCCTTGGAAGTAGCTCACTGGTGCTTCCTTGCTCGTCACATTGTCACATTTCCGCATTCAAATATATCTGACCGGTGGACGGCCGGAGCCTAAGGGGCGGGCGCTGTGCCAGGAGTTGGCGCTCCAGGGGTGTCTGCAGCCCAGCACACCTGCTCCCCCTGGGAGCCTGGGAAGAGTGCAGGGGCTGAGGCCCCGACCTCCCGAATCCGAGCCTGAATCCGAGCCTGCCTTGTGGCGAGCTGTCCGCTGACTGACGGGTGTGCACATCAGAAGTGCGGAAGCACGGATCCAGGGCACTCCCAGCTGAACTAAAGGACCTTTCGCTTCCTCCTGCCCGTTACTCTCTAGTTCTACGCCCCCACCGTGCACTGTGAGTTCCTGGCACGCAGTGTTCCCAGGCCTTCTACGCTCTGGCCCACACACGGGCACAAGCCCCTTCTCCTGATTTCTCTAAGCACTGTTGAACTTCTTGACATTAAAACAAACAAAACGTACCAAATTTCGAGGCAAAGCAAAGACACATAAAAAAAAAAAAAAAAGAAAGAAACACACGAACAAAAAAGGATTAAACCGTGACTAGAAGGCGTGGTGTATTTTCCTGCTCCTGGGTTCCAGACTGACAAGGCTTGATCCCGTTCTAATTCTGCCCTGAGGGGCTTTTCCTGTCGTCCCAGGGGGCTGGGGCACAGCCCAGGACCCCTGTGGCCTGACCACCGCTTTGGTCCTGGTCCTCTAGTCCCACTGCGCCCAAAGGGGGCCTCCTCCCAGTTTCCTGTGGCACCCCTCCAGCCCCCCTGCCCGGGGTAGGGAGATCGGCCTGGGATATTCTGATTATTCTGTAGCCAAGAAACAGAGAGTTGGGTCCCCCAGGACAGGAGGCTGCCCCAGGCTCTGTCCGATTTACAATTTCTTGTCTCTTATCCAAAGTTTTTGTATCAGGTATTCCCTCCCCCCTGCTTCCCTCGAAAGAGACTCTGCCTCAACCCAGGGCAGGGACTTCATTGTGGCAGGTCTCTGTCTAATCGTAACATGGAACCAGGCAGCATATTCAAGAATCACATGCATTTACAACATGGGGTCATTTCTTAATGGCTTCTGGGCAAAGGGTTATTAGCATGAGGGTGACGACTGCTCGGTGATGGGAGCCAATCAGAGTTATGAAGCACCAGCTAATAATGGCTTGTCTTTGAGTTCTCACGCTAGGGCACGAGCCAGAAGTAGTTAAAAGCGTGGGTCAGGGGACTTCCTTGTTCTGCCACTTACCAGCTGTATGACCTTGGGCAAGTGACTGAACCTTCCAGCGTCACGATTTGCTCATCTGTGCAAAGAAGACAAGGGTAATTCCTGTTTCTTACAGACAGGATTGGCTGCAGAATTTGCAGTGCCTCATTCTGATGGAAAAATTTGGGGCCCTGTTTAAAAGTTATCAGGAATTTGAAGATGGCCTTTCTGAGCTCAGAGCCCTGGGCCACGTGAAACTGTCCCTCCTCCAGTTGTTGACACGATTGCTGTGTTCAGGACACGGCAAGAATTCAATCAATTCCAGTTATTAATAAAGCTTTGAGCTGTACATATGATCTATTCTATCTTACAAATGGAAGAACTTTCATCCAAGAAGGTCAGACAGCTGAGTGGCTGAGCTATGTATGACTCTACGTGGGTCTGCTGTCAAAGCGAATGAGCGGAAGTCCCCCCCAGAGAGAGCTCAGGGGAGAGGGAACAACTCGCCCGCCCCACCAGAGGTGCTGAGAGCCAGGGCCCAGGGAGCCACCCACAGTCTCACCGTCAAGAAGACAGCAAGAAGAGCGTCACCTGGGGACATTTATAAAGTCGAAAGCAGGACTGCGATTCTTTGACTCAGGTTGGGCTGTTTGGGAGATCCCAGCAGAACTTCTAGTTTATTTTGCTCAGAAACTTGAGACTGAACACCGCTAGTCAGGCCTGTGGTTTGGTAAGTCCTTGAGTGACTTCATCCTCAGTGGAGAACCAGGTTCCTTCCCAAACTCACTCACCTGCTAGGGATCTTTCTTTTCTTTTCTTTTCTTTTTTTTTTTTTTGTCAGCAATGTTTTCTGGCCTCCAAAGAGTGAAGAACCTGAAAAACACCTTTCTGCTCAGGGTCACCAAGCCTGGCTGATTATCCTGGTCCGACCGGGAGCCCCAGAGGAGGTGACACGTGATAAGAGAGCAAGCAGACAGGAGCATCCAGCACTGTTCCTGTCCACAGGGCGAGGATGCACTCCACAAACACACTGGGCTATTTGCTCTGGCTGAGCAAACGTGCTGGGAACTTTACACAGGAGCTCCCTTCCTTCGCCTAACAGCCCTGAAGGACAGGCAGTCCTTACGGACCAGTCTCACCTGACAGATGAGGAAATAAAGGACAGAGAAGATAGTCACATGCCTGAGTCACACGAGCTAGAAAGGGGTGGAGTCAGGTTTGAGTCAGGGTCTCCCTGGCTGTATCATTCCAATTCCATTCCATTCACACCATACCGTACCTGAACTTCTATTTATTTATTATTTAACTTCTCCATCAATTTGAGAGAGAGAGAGAGAGAGAGAGGAAGGGAGAGAGAAGAAAGGGGATGAGGAGAGAGAGAGAAAGAGAAAAGCATCAACTCATTCCACTTATTTGTTCCATTTGGTTGTGTACTCGTTGATTGCTTTTTGTACATGCCTTGCTGAGGGAATCAAACTCATGACCTTGGTGTACGAGGCCAACACTTTACCCATTGAGCACCTGGCCTTGGCCCACACCTGGACTTTTAACCACGCTGGAAAAGGAGCTTTTCATAATTGAGGTGCTTAATTTTTTTGCATCAATTTGACTCAGCTGTGGAGTGCCCAGAGGTTTGATCACACATTGTTTTCTGTGTTTATGTGAAGGTGTTTTTTTGGGTGAGATTTAACAGTTAACTTACTAGCCTGAGTAAAACGGATTGCCCGCCCTAAGATGGGCAGGCCTCATCCAGTGAATTAAAGGCCCGAATGGAAAATAAAGGCTGACCCTTCCCCATGGAAAACATATCATTTTCTGCCTTTGCATTTGAACTGAAACGCCTCTTCCTGGGTCGGACCGGAGCTGTGCCCTCAGCTCGCCGGGGTCTTCAGCTCGACGGCTCGTCCTGCAAGTCATGGGGCTGCCTGCAGGACCGTTCCAGCCCATTCCCTGCTTCATTTATACAACTACATCCTAGCAATTCCATCTCTTTGTTTCTCTAAAAGATGATGTTCTAAAAATTGTGCTCAGCCTTTTTGGAAGGCAGGGACACAGCAAAGCGAAGACAGAGTCCCTGTTCTCCGGGCGCTGGTGGTGCAGGGAGGGAGAGAACAGCCCCGCGGCTGGACGGCTGTGGAGGCTGCAGGAGGAACTGAGGAGACGCGGGCTGGGGGACGGGGTGTGAGGCAGAAGGACTCGTGAGTGCAAAGGCAGCGGGGCAGAAAGGAAGAACCTGGGTGGGGGAATTCTTTTAAAAGACCTGACATGGACAGTATCCCTCAGGTTCCGGTTAGGAATGAACACAAATTATATTACTAGTTATCTTAAAAACAAACGTTCCCTAATATCCAAAATATACAAAGAACTCATAAAACTCAACAACAAACAAACAAACAATCCAATAAAAAAATGGGAAGAGGACATGAACAGATACTTCTCCCAGGAAGAAATACAAATGGCCAACAGATATATGAAAAGATGCTCATCTTCTTTAGCTATTAGAAAAATGCAAATCAAAACGGCAATGAGATACCACCTCACGCCTGTTAGATTATCTATTATTAACAAGACAGGTAATAGCAAATGTTGGAGAGGCTGTGGAGAAAAAGGAACCCTCATACACTGTTGGTGGGACTGTAAAGTAGTACAACCATTATGGAAGAAAGTATGGTGGTTCCTCAAAAAACTGCAAATAGAACTACCTTATGACCCAGCAATCCCTCTACTGGGTATATACCCCCAAAACTCAGAAACATTGATATGTAAAGACACATGCAGCCCCATGTTCATTGCAGCATTGTTCACAGTGGCCAGGACATGGAAACAACCAAAAAGCCCATCAATAGAAGACTAGATAAAGAAGATGTGGCACATATACACTATGGAATACTACTCAGCCATAAGAAATGATGACATCGGATCATTTACAGCAAAATGGTGAGATCTTGATAACATGATATGAAGTGAAATAAGTAAATCAGAAAAAACCAGGAACTGCATTATTCCATACGTAGGTGGGACATAAAAGTGAAACTAAGAGACATTGATAAGAGTGTGGTGGTTACGGGGGGAGGGGGGAAAAGGAGAGGGTAAGGGGGGAAAAAACCGAAAAAAACCCAAAAAACCAAAAAACAAACAAAAAAAAACATTCACTGTGGAGGACGGCTTAAAACAGGTGAGGATGCAAAGCTGGACTCATTGAGGTTATAGAGCAGCTAAGGGCAGGAAGTAGCAACCACCCCCAAGGCTGAGAACACTCAGAAAAAACTGGGGCAATTAGAAATTAGAAGCTCGGGCCTGGCTGGTTGGCTTAGTGGTAGAGTGTTGGCCTGGTGTGTGGAAGTCCTAGGTTCGATTCCCAGTCAGGGCACACAGGAGAAGTGACCATCTGTTTCTCCACCCCTCCCTCTCCCTCTTTTCTCTCTCTGTTCCCTTCCCACAGCCATGGCTCGAATGATTCTAGCAAGTTGGCCCTGAGCTCTGAATATGGCTCCATGGCCTTGCCTCAGGCACTAAAAATAACTTGGTTGCTGAGCAATGGAGCAGTGATCCTAGATGGGCAGAACATTGTCTGGTAGGGGGCTTCCTGTGTGGATCTTGGTGGGAATGCATGTGGGAGTCTGTCTCTCTGCCTCCCTGCCTCTTACTTAATAATAAAAAAAAAAAGAAATTAGAAGCTTGAAGATATTCCTGAGAAACTGGGTCTCAAATACTGAAGAAGAGTGTTGTCTGGGGACGTCTGGGGCTTCTGGGGAGATGCAGAGAGTCCGGTTCTGCCGGTGTGCTAGAGCTGGCTAGCAGGGGCTTAGGGGAACCGGCTGTTACACTTCCAAAAATTTCTTGAGCTAGCTGCTAAGCCTTTAGTAACCTGAGATCACCCATAATAGATTTCTATAGAAGTTGATGAGATCGCGCATTGACCAGAGTGCTTGGCACATGGAGAGGGTTCAGTCAGTATGAGACATTATTACTGTGAGCGTTCATCCACCCCCGAGTGCCAGAGCCTGTTTTTATTGTTTTGTTTTGTTTTTGTATTTTTCTGAAGTTAGAAACAGGGAGGCAGTCAGACACCTGCATGTGCCCGACCGGAATCCACCTGGCATGCCCACCAGGGGGCGATGCTCTGCCCATCTGAGGCATTGTTTCATTGTGGCCGAGCCATTCTAGCACCTGAGGCAGAGGCCATGGAGTCATCCTCAGACCCTCAGTACCTGGGCCAACTTTGCTCCTATGGAGACTTGGCTGCAGGAGGGGAAGAGAGAATAGAGAGAAAGGAGAGGGGGAGGGGTGGAGAAGCAGATGGGCACTTCTCCTGTGTGCCCTGGCTGGGAATTGAACTTGGGACTTCCACACACTGAGCTGATGCTCTACCACTGAACCAACTGCCCGGGGCAAGCAGAGTCTGTTTTTGACTCCACTACTTTAACGTGACCTCACAGTACCCAGATGCCTCAAGTGCAGGTTGAGAATGGAAGCCCAGAGCAAAGCCAGTGTCCATGCAAACCACCCTCCCCTTTCTTAGCTCCTGACTAAGGAAGGGTCGACCCAGTCCAGCTGGTCCAGATTGGGCATGTCAAACGCTCCCAGCCTCAGGGTGTGCTTCATCTTGATCATGTGGCCCACTGTGTCAAGACAGCTCCCTACTGGTCACACCAGAAGAAAGACACACTCTGTACAAAGCAGAGCTGGTTGGTTTCCTCTTTAACCTAATTTAAAAAATGTTTCAGGCCCTGGCTGGTTTGCTCAATAGGAGAGCATCAGCCCAGCATGTGGAAGTCCAGGGTTCGATTTCCAGCCAGGGCACACAGGAGAAGCACCTATTTGCTTCTCCACCCTTCCCCCTCTCCTTTCTATCTCTCTCTCTCTTCCCTTCCTGCAGCCAAGGCTCCATTGGAGCAAAGTTAGCCTGGGCCCTGAGGACAACTCCATGGCCTTCGCCTCAGGTGCTAGAATGGCTCCAGTTACAACGGAGCAATGCCCCAGATAGGCAGAGAATCACCATCCTAGTGGGCGTGCTGGGTGGATCCCGGTCAGGCACATGCGGGAGTCTGTCTCTCTGCCTCCCCGCTTCTCACTTCAGAAAAATACAAAAAAAAAAAAGTTTCAGTAAAGTGGCACCTTAGATTTTCAGTTAGAAGAATTTTTAAAAATTTAACTCTACTATATAAAAAGGTACGACAATTTCTCCCTGGAATGCTAAGAGTTTAATCTGTTACCTGGTCTTTGTAAGAGGGCATGTGAGGAAGGTTCCTCTGGGGAAGGTTAGCATATTACTAATGTCTTTGTGGTGTGGACCAAGGAGAATGATCCACTAGAGTCCCATCTATAGAATAAATCCATTTGCCAGTTTGGAGAGCTGTCTAACAGATGACAAAACACTAAAAATTACAAGTTAGCACACCGAGGCCCTGGGAGTTAGCTCCGCTTGTTCTCTTGAGAGGCTTTCAAGGTAGGTTAACATCTCATTTCATGGAACCGCGTTCAGTTCTGTGGCGGCTGCGCGCTTATGGAAGGTCAACACTCTGAGAAAATAATTTTCATCGTACTGGTGACTGCTAACATTTTTTTGTGCAAACTATTGGCTAGACAAGGGTTTTCATTCATGAAATAACTACTTATTGGAGAGCAATCATGTGCTCGGCAACAAACCAGAACAAAGATTCAAGAAGTCAGGTCCTGTCCGTTCTTCACTTGGCTCCTCCTTTTCAATGTCGTGTTGGCTGTCCGGAGTTACTTGCCTGTCTGTATAAACGTGAGAATCACTGTGTCGATATCCACAAAATAACTTGTTGGGATTTTGATTTCTTAATGCTTTTGATATAGAAGCCCCTTTTGTCACTAAGCAGTTATTGACATTCTCTGCAATGTACTTTGGAAATGCTGTCTTATATTCTTTGTGTATATTCTTTCTTATATAATTTCTAAATTCTTTGCATATGGGCCTCTTCAACTAACTTTATCGATCATATTGCGTGTGTGTTTCTATATCCATCATAGCACTGGACACACAGTAGGTATTTAGTAAAAAAAATGACACTGGCCCATTCACTGGGTTCTGCACCCTCTTCAAAGGGAGAGAGCACTTCAGCCCAGCTTAGAGTGAAAGGACCCCACCTTTCAGCAGCCAGTGTAATGTCATGGAAGATACATTGGCTCAAACATCTCCATGCCTTACTGACACCTCATTTATAACTTTCGTGTCTCCAATTAAACAGTCCCTGAGTTATTCTGGTTGGTGTTAAGTTGGGAGTGGGGACAAAAATTAGGGAAGCTGTCAATAATTAATCAAATCCTGGCCATTTTGGGTCTATTGTTATAGAGCTTATTGTTTGGCTGGCCTGGAATGTTACTAGAGATAGCAGTCTAACTTCCTACATGTCTGACTTAGAGATAGCAGACTGGCTTTCAGGACTGGTTACTACTGATAACGGGGGGGGGGCTTCCTGGGCTAATTACTGCTGCTGATTGTGGGTCAGAGTTCTATTTTTATGTATGGTCGTCTGTTTGTATATCTGGTCTGTCACTGTCATTAACTATTGGGTAAAACTCTCAATTCAACTCAATTCTAATTTTCTCCAAGTCAAAACATTGTATCCAACGTCATAATTTCTGCTTTTGGTAAAAAGATGACAATTGATAAAACCATGGTTCTTCCCAGAATTCTTTTCCTGTAACTCATCAGTGTTACCAACCACTGGTTGAATGCAACAGTGAGTGCTTCCTGATTATGGAAAAGCCTCCTCTTAAACCTCCTAAGAGTTGTGTATTTCCCCAAATAGAAAGAACGTTTTGAGGCCCGTGGTTTCAGAATTGTTGGGCCCTTGCTATTGCTCTGGCGGGAGCCAGTGTTGGCCTCCGGGAGCGCGTAACTCTCCGTCCTGATGATTTCTCAGGATGTCAGTTAGGGTTGGACTAGTTTTGTAACAATTCTCAACATCCAGAGCAATTCTCAAAGTCTCTATTTAGTTTATGGTTTAACAGAAAGAGAAAGAAACTCCTGTCCAAGGGTCCATACTGTCTGGGATGTATGCCCTAGTTTTCTACAGCCTGTGTTAAGAAGAGGTGCTTTATTTGTTTTTGTTTGTTTGTTTTGTTTTGTTTTGTTTTAGTGGTCTTTAAACGAGGACAAAGATAAATAGGAGATAGAGACCGTACGTGGCTGGCAAAGCCTTCCATACTTGCACTCTGGTTTTTTAAGAGAAGATGTTTGCCAAATCCTGTCGTGATCCACTTGGAGTGCCCTGGCCAGGCATTAGACGTAGACCCCTCCCCTTTGTCAGTACCGTGGGGGGGCTGCCTGCCATCTCAAGACTGTCTTCCAGGGAGGAGGAAATGCCAGTCTTACTTGTCAGACTGGACAGGGACTAAAGGCAGCTGACGGTGGAGAAACAGGTGGGCGCTTCTCTTGTGTGCCCTGACTGGGAATCAAACCCAGGACATCCACACGCTGGCCAACACTCTACCACTGAGCCAACTGGCCAGGGCCCCTGTGGCCAGTCTGTGTCATGGCTGGAGAGGAGTCAACGATTTCAAGTTTTCACGCTATCCTCACCTCTAAGCCCAGCCCTTCCATTTAGACCTTCAAGAACAATTTTCCTTACCTTTTCACCAAATGTACTGAATGTCCCTGTGAGAAAATTATGTAGGACAGTCATCAGACAAGTGGGGACAATGTATAATGACATCCTCAAAAGTATGTTACCTTAAGTAAAAGAGTTGAATACCAATACATATAAACAACATGGTCTTAACTGTTTAAAACATATGAACAGACAGCAAAACGCGCATCAAAGCAACACATGGGAAAGGAAATACTCGTAAGTAGTTTCCAAAAGGAACTGAAGTCTGGGTTGTGCTATTCCTCTTTGTGTTTTTCTATACTTTCCAATTTTCTTACTAAAAGAATGTGTAGTTTTAAAATCAGATGAAAGAAATAGTTTGACACTACGCTGGTGTATATAGTCAGAAGAAACACACACTTGCACTCAACTGTCTTTCCGAGAGCAGATAAAAAAGTGAATCTCTAGAGATGTAATTTGGGTCAAATTCTCACAGTTACAAGAAACTGGCAGAAAATGAAGAAAAATGGATATTAGGGAGCCCTGAATTATTCTAGTAACTGCTTCCTTTCTCACTTAGTAGGCAAACACTTCTTTTTCTTGCTTTACATGTTTCGATGTTGGAGCTACTAAGAATTGCTGTCATCCTAACACTTAATATATTTAGTTTTCAACACATAACAGTCCACGTGGAAACAAGAGCCCTGGGTGCGCTCGAAGCCCGCTGACACCTCCTTCCTCACGCAGGACGCATCGGTTGCCTTTCTTATTTATTTTGATGGCCTCCATAAATCAGTCGGGAACAATAAAAACCCAGAAGCCTGAAAATCAGGAAGGGACAGAGACTTGGCCACAGCTTTGCTGGGAACTCTTTGAAATACATCGTTATTCCGAGTTAGAGAAGTGCTTTAATCACGGAGAACAGTCCTCTCTAAGAGGCTGGCGACTCGGCAGGCCCGCACCTTTCCAGGTCATCGTCAGCCGTTATTGTCACGGTTTCTGTTTTTGATGTGATTTGCGCCTCCTTCCTCCACAGCACCCTCGGCTCTTCTCTGCCACGTCCCCGCGGCCCTGCCCTGCCCCTGGCCCACACGGGCCTGGCTGCTTCCGGAGACCAGTGGGTGGTGAGCTCTTTGAGGGCAGATAGTATGCCTCTTTCTTTCTATCCTGGGCAGCCAACCTGGGGCCTACAATGTAGACTTCAATAATATTTAAAAAAATAAGTAAGTAGCCTGACCAGGTGGTGGCACAGTGGATAGAGTGTCAGACTGGGACACGGAGGACCCGGGTTTGAAACCCTGAGGTCTCCGGCTTGAGCGCGGGCTCACCAGCTTGAGCACGGGGGGCTCTGGCTCGAGCAAGGGGTCATTTGCTCTGCTGTAACCCCCGGTCATGGAACATATGACAACACAATCAATGAACAACTAAGATGACACAATGAAGAACTGATGCTTCTCAACACTCTCCCTTCCTGTCTGTCTGTCCCTATCTGTCCCTCTCGCTGACTCTCTGTCTCTGTCAAAACTAAACAAAGAAACAAACAAATAAAACTAATAAATGAGTAAATAAGTAAAGTGAACCCAGATTAAGTAATGATATAGTATCCTCCCTCTGTTGCAAGCCCTGGGTTTCAGGCACTTGGCCTGTATTATTAATTCACGTGAGCCTCATGAAAACGCCCTGGAGAGCACGCTCTTGTCCTCACCCACAGGAAAACAAGGCCGTGGCACCGTGGGGGTGGCAGGCCTTCCTCCTGGCTGTGGAGCAGCGGCTGTTGAAAGCTGTGTTTCTCCTCACACCTTCCTCCTCGACTTGCTGGGGTGCAGATGGGGGGAAGGCTCCCAGGACCGCCTCCGACCCCGACCAGGCCGAGCACGGGCAACCTCGGAGCACAGGTGTGAGTCCGTAGAGGGGTCTGCGCTCCACTCCCATCACGGAGAGCCCCCCACCTTTCTCGGCCTGTGCGTGCGGCTGGGCTCCCGGCCCTCATCCAGCCTGCCGGGGCCACCCTCACCCCATGGGATCGGGCCGCTGGCGTCGGCGCCTTTTTCAGCCACTTGCCCGAGCCCCGGCGCTTCTGCTCTGCCCTGGTCTCTCCCCACTCTCTCCCCATGTCTGCCCGGCCTCCCTCTGGCCCTCTGGCTTTGCTTCCTGCTCCAGCGCCTCCAGCGCTCTCGCTTTTGCAGCTGCCCTCGGCTGGCTGCCCTGGCTGAGCCGACTGCACCCAGCCGCACCCGCCCTGGGCTCTTCTAGCCCGGGCAGCTTCCGGTGGAAATCCCGCTCCACCAAACTCCAGCCCGGTCCCGTCCCCCAGAGCTGCCCGGGCCCCAAATGCACAGATGGAACTCCCCAGAGCTTTCCACACAGCCAAACAGATCAGTCGGGTGAGGGCCATGCAGCTGTAGTTCCAGGGTGAGGGCGGGGGATCAGGGCACTGGAAGGCTTTCCCGACCAGGCCTGGGCCCCGTCCCCAGCCTCCCTGTCGGCACTCTGTCCTTGTCCCTGTCTAGGGGCTGTAACACACCCGGCCCCACCCCCAGGAGACATCCCCTGCTCCGCCACCATTCTGGCTCCTGCCAATCCTTTGGGCCTCGATTTTGATGTCACTTCCTTTGGGAAGTTCTCACTGCTTATGTCCCCGACCCCTGGCCTGGATCATGTAGGTATCTTTTCTTTTTTTCCTCCTTTATTACCCAGAAAACCCCTCTCACCATCATGGTAGCTGAGGGCAGGCACAGTGTGGAGGACTTCACAAGAATGCACTCAAAGGCCCTCCCACAGCAACCCTGAGACGGCCGGCCGCGATGACGACCTCTGCCTCAGGGAGGAAAGTGAGCTGTCTGCGGCTGCAGGGATACTGAGGTGTGGTCAGGTGCCCGGCCCGGTGCTCTGGAGAGCGTGCTCTCAGCCGCCTGCGGAGGGTGCCACTTCTCACACCGCTTGGCACCCTCGGGTCTCCTCTTCTCTTTGTTCACAGCTGTGTCCTGGCCTGAAGCGTGTGACTCCTGGCAAAAAACAAGCTCGATTCATACTCTTAGTGGAGCAAATGCCTGAATTCTAGTTCTAAGTTATGTCTCGCAGATAGCTTTAGTAAAGTAATACGTTCCCCAGTTCTTGCCCTGGTGAGATCAAGTCTGCCTGAGACGGGAGGATGGCCGGTGGACCCGTGTGCTGTCTTCGGGTTCCCGGACGGTTTCGGTGTTAACCAGACTTCTTCAGCAGGGCCAGTTTGAGCTGAAAGTCTTGTCTATCCAGGTCCCCGCATTTTGTACAGTGGGAGATTGAGGCCAGAGCACTTAAGTGACTCGTTCAAGGTCACACACGGAGCCAGTGACCAACAGGAGGCCAGGTCGGCTGACTGCCAGTCCTGTGTCTTTTCTCTACACCTGGTCAAACAGAAACTACAGTCACAACACGGTGTGCAGTTAAAACAAACACCACGTTTGCAACTGGTTTGATTAGGACTCATTGGGACTCCAGACAGCAGGAAGGGGCTCTGACTTGAGTGCTTCCTGGGACCGTGATCAGCCCGGAGTCAGCCCAGGGCACCTGACAGGGGGCCGTGTTCGGCCTGGAAAGAGCCGTACTCTGCAAAGACCCTAAGAGTGTTGCGCTTACGTTAGTCCTTCACTGCTGTGTGAACCTGGCTGCACTGCTTTGCTTCTCCGGGCTCCAGTCTCCTTCTCTATAGTGTGGATTGAAATTTCCCTCAGAACTCCTGTGTTGATGCTGTGCCCCCCAGTGGGATGGTATTTGGAGGTGGAGCTTTGGGAGGTAATCAGGCTTAGAGGAGGCCAGGAGGGTGGAGCCCCATGATGGGATTGGGGTTCTGTCAGGGAAGGAAAGGAGGGTAGAGTGTTCTCTGACTCTCCCACGTGAGGGCACGGTGAGAAGGCAGCCCTCCGTCACCCAGGAAGAGGGCTGTCCCCAGGAACCAAATCTGCCGCCTTGATCTTGGGCTCTCCCTTCTCCAGAACTGTGAGAAATAAATGTCTGTTGTTCAAGCCACAAGTCTCTGGCATTTGGCTCTAGCGGTCTGAGCCGATGAAGACCCAGGGTTGTCTAAGCTGGATCTGGAAGGCTCCTCCTGGCTCTGTAATTTTCACATTCTGTCTCAGGGTCCTCCGTATTATTGGCTGCATGGGTTCCTGCCACTCTGTGGTCCCAGCCATCGCTCCTCGCTGGTATGATTTGTCCAACCTCTCGTCATTAATCAGGATCTCCTGCTAACTTGGAGGTTGAGCCCAAGTCTCAGTGCATGGTTGGGTATAGAGGAAAAGTAGGGCCTTTGGGTCAAATCCGGATTTTTACTTTTATTTTTATGTAACCTTGCCTTCATCTGCAAAGTAGAGTTAATAATGCCTCTAGGAAAAGAGTTGTGACGACTTGATGGAATTAAGCATGTTTTGTACTCACTTGTATAGGTAGAAGTCAGCAACATTCTACGATAAAAGAACAGACGCTAGACCAGGGGTCCCCAAACTACGGCCCGCGGGCCACATGCGACCCCCTGAGGCCATTTATCCGGCCCTCGCAGCACTTCTGGAAGGGGTATCTCTTTCATTGGTGGTCAGTGAGAGGAGCATAGTTCTTATTGAAATACTGGTCAGTTTGTTGATTTAAATTTACTTGTTCTTTATTTTAAATATTGTATTTGTTCCCGTTTTGTTTTTTACTTTAAAATAAGATATGTGCAGTGTGCATGGGGATTTGTTCATAGTTTTTTTTATAGTCCGGCCCTCCAACGGTCTGAGGGACAGTGAACTGGCCCCCTGTGTAAAAAGTTTGGGGACCCCTACGCTAGACGATCATCCATGCTTGCAGGGCGTGTGGTCTTTCAGCATTGCCGCTGTAGGGTGAACATGGCCGTGGACAACATAGAAATAAACAAGCTGGGCTGTGGTCCAATAAAACTTTATTTATAAAAGCAAGCGGCAGACTGGATTTTCACCCCCCCCCCCCCCCCCGCAACACCGTGCCTTGCCGTTCTTTGCAGTAGATGTGATTCTGATGACTCTTTTTATTTTATTTAAACACCCCTTCAGGCTGTCCTGCATGGTCTGTCTTTCCATGGGGCCCTTCCCCCGCCTCACCTGTCCTGTCCCAGCTAAGGGTCACTTTCAAGGCGGGAATGCAGATAGTATCCGATGGCCCTTCAGCCCGAGCTCCCAGCACAAGCAGCAGTAGATGTGCATCAGCGCTTGCGGAAATGCAATGAAAAGGCGTGCCCCCACCCCCGCGGGCAGGCCAGGGCCCGGTCTGTGGGAGCCCCTAGTACAGGGGCCCGGGCCTGCTGCCAGAGGACAAGAAAGCCTTTCTCAGGCCCCGGCGGCCGCAGACGGGCGGGGCTCTGCCTCATAAAGAGACGCTGTGCTGCCACGTTGGTGAAAAGCCCCAGCTGGCCCCCTGGGGAGGCGGCCGGTGGCGGTGGCAGGAGCTGGTGTGTGGGTGCCCTGCAGGGGTGCCCTCATCCTGCCAGCCACACAGCGAGCCTGCAGCTAGGGGGGCATAGTCCCTTATCTGTTGTGTGTGGCGTGGGGTGTGGGGGCTCTAGGCAGGGTTTCCAGAACTCAGCTCAAAGGAAACAGAAAGATAAAGGGCCGGCAGAGGAGGAAGAAGAAAGTGCCCGCCATGCTCATGTGCTGGCTCGGGAAAATGAAGCGACCGGCCAGGCAAGCATTCTCAGAGCGAGGGTGACATTGGCTGCCAGTCACTCTGGGCTGGTGATGGCCTGGGCTCTGAGCTGTGGGTAACTAGAATGCATGCATGGAGACTCAGTAGCCCATCTAGCCATTGTCCTGCTAATCTCAGTGTCCTGGCCAGGGGTCAGATCAGAGCAACATGGCATTCTCCCCTCTTAATCCCCAAGGTCTCTCCCGCTGGACTTGCTGGGCCCCAGCCCTATGGGACGTGCCAATGTCTCTGCTCATCTCAATGGCTCAAGAAAGCCTCTAGGAATGCCACTAGCTGCCCCCAGGGTCTCGGGCATGGCCAGACAGCAGGAGGGGCCAGGGCAGGGTGTAGGGTGGTGGAAGACCCAGGCTTCAGAGTCCCTTTGAGCTTGGGCGGAATCCTGGCTCTGCCCAGGCCCGGTAGAGACTTCCAACCTCCTCAGTAGGGAGATGGTCTCTGAGGACCGGTTTCCTGGACTCATATTTTAACTCTGTTACTTACCAGCTCTGTGATGTGGGCATGTCACTTAACATTCAGTGCCTCAGTTTCCTCATGTGTAAATCAGAAACAACATTGTGACTCCTCAAAGTGCTGTTGTGAGCATCAAACGAGCAAACAAGTACACACACACACACACACACACACACACATTAGAAGAGAGCCTTGTCCATCGTTCACATCTGTATGTGTGTAAGACTATGGTTATTAATTCCTTATCCATAAATGGGGTAATGATGCCCGCTTGTTAGGGTCATCTCAAAGAGGAGACGAGATCGTGAACGTCAAGTCTTCGTGTGTGGGCCTGGTGTGTGGTGGGTCCCAGGTGAAGGTTGATATCTATGGGTCCCTTCAATGCAGACCATTTACATGACATGAGACTAACTGGCAAGAGTCCTGAAGTCTAGAGCCGGCTCTGCCACTGATCAGCTGTGTGACCTCAGTTTAGTTCCTACCCTTCTCTGGCCTTGGATGTTCTCAGTCTAAGATTAGGAGGGCAGACTAGAGTCACTCTTTCTGCTACAATAGTTCAGGTTTCACAGAAGGTCGGGAAAACCGACCACGGATGACTGTCTTACAGAGATTGGCTTTTTGCGCTAACCTGACTTTAGCTGTTACAGGTCACAGGCAGGACATTCTAGAGCAGGGGTCCCCAAACTACGGCCCGCGGGCCGCATGCGGCCCCCTGAGGCCATTTATCCGGCCCCCGCCGCACTTCTGGAAGGGGCACCTCTTCCATTAGTGGTCATCTGCATCCTGTGCTCCTGGAGTCCTGTATATGGCGGCATCGCTCACGTACAGTACTACTTCCAGTGACGCGGGACGGACGTGTCACGGCTCCGGAAGCGCGTCATATCACTTGTTACAGCTAACAGTGACAAATATGAAACCGGACATTGACCATCTTTTTTTTTTTTTTTTGTACTTTTCTGAAGCTGGAAACGGGGAGAAACAATCAGACAGACTCCCGCATGCGCCCAACCGGGATCCACCCGGCACGCCCACCAAGGGTGACGCTCTGCCCACCAGGGGGGGCTGCTCTGCCCCTCCGGGGTGTCGCTCTGCAGCGACCAGAGCCACTCTAGCGCCTGGGGCAGAGGCCAAGGAGCCATCCCCAGCTCCTGGGCCATCTTTGCTCCAATGGAGCCTCGGCTGCGGGAGGGGAAGAGAGAGACAGAGAGGAAGGAGGGGGGCGGGGTGGAGAAGCAAATGGGCGCTTCTCCTATGTGCCCTGGCTGGGAATCGAACCCGGGTCCCCTGCACGCCAGGCCGACGCTCTACCGCTGAGCCAACCGGCCAGGGCTGACATTGACCATCTTATTAGCCAAAAGCAGGCCCATAGTTCCTATTGAAATACTGGTCAGTTTGTTGATTTAAATTTACTTGTTCTTTATTTTAAATATTGTATTTGTTCCAGTTTTGTTTTTTTACTTTAAAATAAGATATGTGCAGTGTGCATAGGGATTTTTTATAGTTTTTTTTTATAGTCCGACCCTCCAACGGTCTGAGGGACAGTGAACTGGCCCCCTGTGTAAAAAGTTTGGGGACCCCTGTTCTAGAGTGTGTACACTGGGGAGGCGTGGCAAGGCAGGGCCACCACGCAACCAGCTCACTACACATTCTTCCAGAGGAGAACAGGGCTTCCTCCACCCTCAGCAGCCCCTGGACGCATCACCTTCATCAGCGCCGCGATCGTAAACTTTCACTAAATGCATCGCACATACTAATTCACTTGTATCCCTCACAGGCGCCCCATGAGGCAGATGCCATTGCTATCTCCGTGTTGCAGGTGAGCAAACAGGACACAGAGAGGGCAGCCCGCAGTGTCACCCAGCTGCTAAGTGGACGTGAGCTTTGATCCCACGGGGTAGAGTTCCTAGGCTGTGTCTCTGCCACCAGCAAGCCATGGAACCGAGGCCTGGTTTGGGGTTCAGGAGAAAGCCGTTTACCTTGTGTTCGGAGGTGCTGGATTCAAATCCTGCCCTTGCTTCTTATTAACTGTGCATCCCCGGGTAAGATTCATCTAGCCGCCTGCTTTCTTCCTTTGTAAAATGGGGACAACAGCCACCTCCTAGCATCTTGTGAGGATAAAGCGATGAGACAAGTAACAAGAATTTGGTGCATGGCGGAGACTCAGCAAATGCTATGGTCTCATCCCAAACCAGGCGAGTGGCATTTTAGCTGTGACCTCTCCTCGGCAATGACGTTGTGTGTGTCTTTGTCAGTGGCCATGGGAGTGAGCGGCCTCTTAAAGTCTGTTGTATCACGGCTTCCGTGAAGCTTGGGGACAAGTGAGGTGTACTGGAAAGAGCTGGATATTTGACTAAGCATAAAAGATACACTCAGATGTCTAATAACCCCTTCGGAAAGCACGTTGGTTATGCTGGTCAGGACAAAAGTGAAACGTTTGCCGTCTCCAATGATGCATCACGCCTCCCTCCACCTATGATTCAACCATTCAGCGAGGCTTCACTGAGCCTCTGTTACGTGGCAATCACAGCACTAGTAAATCATCGATGCAATGTCCGTCCCGTAAGAGTGTGTGAGTGAGCATGTGCCCTTAGTGTGGAGGCAACACTGGGTGGCAGAGACTGTGGGAGACAGAAGCAGAGCTTTTTGCAGGGGGGTGGGGAGATGCAGAGAGAGAGAGAGAGGTAGTTGACCCAGTTTAGGGGGTCAGGAAATTTGCGTGGAGAACACGAGCTGGTAGACACAGTGCTGCTTACAATGGTGCCAGACTCATCTGAGTCGGTTCAGGTGTAGGAGCTGGACCAGGTTCCTAGCGGTTGTGGTTATGCAAGGCCTCCTAGTGTTCCTTGGCTTCTCGATGTGTCACCGCCTCTGCCTTCAAAAGTCATTTATCCTGTCTGACCAGGTGGTGGCGCAGTGAATAGAGCATCAGACTGGGATGCGGAGGACTGAGGTTCGAAACCTGAGGTCACGGGCTTGAGTGTGTGGTCACCAGCTTGAGCATGGGGTTGGTGGCTTGAACGTGGGGTCATAGACATGACCTCATGGTCACTGGCTTGAGCCCAAGGTTGCTGGCTTGAGCAAGGGGTCACTCACTCTGCTATAGCCCCCTGGTCAAGGCACATATGAGAAAGCAATCAATGAACAACTAAGGAGCCCCAATGAAGAATTGATGCTTCTCATCTCTCTCCCTTTTTGTCTGTCCTTATCTCTCCCTCTATCTGTCTCTTTCTGTCTCTGTCAAAAAAAAAAAAAATGTCGTTTATCCCATGTGTCTCTGTTTCTCTTTTCAGAAGGATCCCAGTGTTGTTGGATTAAAATCCCACCCTAATCCTTTATAATCCCATCTGACCTTGATTACTTTTGCAAAGATCCAATTTCCAAATAAGGTCACAGTGTCATGTACCCAGGGTGAGGACTTGAATACGTATATCTTTCTGGGGAACAAAATGCAACCTTATAACACAGGGCCCAGCACCTTTCCTGCAGCAGGGGTGCGGAGACATACAAGGCCTGGTGCTGCTTCGGAACCGTCCTGGCCTGAGGGGTTGATGGCCTCACTCAGAGAGGTGAACAGAACGAGAGAAAACAATGTAATCAGGGCTGAGCAGTTGCATTTGCAAAATGCATCTTCTTCAAACAGGCTATTTGCTTCCCCTAAATTTTCACATTTAACTTTTTATTTATTTTTTTCCTGCCGCCATCTATTGATACCTGAGGTTGGTTATGTAATAATGAGCTGAAGTTTTGATATAAAAATGGTGGCCATCGTCACTTGTGGGCAAGGATGACTCTTCTGGGCCTCTGTTCCCTTGTGTGAAAGACTCAGCTGGACACATTATTGGTTCTGAACTTCAGCGACACACTGTGATGACTTGAAAAGACTTCAAAGTCAGCTGCCGACAGCTGGGTCCACCCTCGGGGATTTTGACTCAGTTTTTTTGGATTAGGGCCAGAGCATCAATATATTTTTTTAAAAACCTTTCTAGATTATTCTAACAGGCAGCCAGGCCAAAGACTGGGTGTCCTCAATGTCACCGGGGCCCGCTTGCTCGGCCAGCCTCGGGGCTTAATCAGTTGTGTGTTTTCCTTCCCAGGTTATGGGTGTTTCCATGTCAGCCACAGCTGGGTTGGGCAGGACCCCAGAGGGGCTATCTCCTTATCTCTTAGCCTGGGGCTGCTCCTTCCAGCACTTTAACACCCAGAGGATAGACCCTGAAAGCTTTCCCCACCCCCGGAGATGTCTCCAATACAATGCTCTGGTGGGCAGAACTCCCAGCAGGCCTAGAGGACAGACACAGGTATCAGCGAGTTCTGTTGTTCAAGCCACCCAGGCTGTAGAGTTTGGTTATAACTGTCTAAGCAGCCGAACACAGGGAGACAGACTCGGAACACATCAGAATGGTAAACGAGGCATCTCTCCTTCTGATTCCTGCCTAGAGAGGAGAGAGAGAGAGAGAGAGAGAGAGAGAGAGAGAGAGAGAGGGAGGGAGAGAGAAAGGGAGGGAGGGAGGGAGGGAGGGAGGGAGGGAGGGAGGGAGGGAGGGAGAGGAGGAAGCATCAACTCTCATATGTGCCTTGACCAGGCAAGCCGAGGGTTTCAAACTGGTGACCACAGTGTTTCAGGTTGACAATTTAACCCAGGGGTCGGGAACCTTTTTGGCTGAGAGAGCCACGAACGCCACATATTTTAAAATGTAATTCCGTGAGAGCCATACAGCGACTGTGCATGTTACGCATTATTCAATAAAAATTTGGTGTTGTCCTGGAGGACAGCTGTGCTCGGCTCCAGCCACCCGCAACCATGAACATGAGTGGTAGGAAATGAATGGATTGCAATACATGAGACTGTTTTATATTTTTAACGTTATTATTATTTTTTTTTATTAAAGATTTGTCTGTGAGCCAAATGAAGCTATCAAAAGAGCCACATCTGGCTCACGAGCCATAGGTTCCCGACCCCTGCTTTAACCACTGCACCATCACAGGCCTGACCAATAGCCCTTTCTTTACCCACTTGGAGTGGAGTTACTGGCATACCCTGTTCTCCGGGGCACATGGCCTTCCCTCTCCTGGGAATCACCTGTTTGGGGTCCCTTTCACCTTTCCTTGTTTCCCTCGCTAGCGTGGTTAAAACTCACGTTGTGTCCTTGTAGTACTTGTGACAAGCCTGCTCCACCACCATGGAACGCGTCCCAGTTACTCCTCATGCCGTCCACTCCCCCGCCCCACCGACTGCCTTGTCTCCTCTGCAACGCCCGCGGGACTCAGCCCAGGTCCCGGCGCCTTGTGCATTCTGCAGAAACGCATGCGGAATGGCTCAATCAGTGAACGAGAATCAGGTGTGAAGCAAAGGCTCCCACCACTCTTAGGGTCAGTCCAAGTGCCCCGCCATGGCCCGCGTAGCCTTCCCAGCCTCATCTAACTCCCTGTCACCTTGGCGGTGGCCGCGGGAGCTGCCTGTCACCGCCTGCCGCCTCCTGGCTCGGGGACTGCGCGTTCACTCTCCTCTGCCTGGCATGTGGCCCTGCTCTGAGTGACCTTACGTCAGTGAGTGATTACCCACACTGCAAGCTGTGATTACCCACACGTCGTAGCTGAATGGCTCCTTTGGGAAGCCTTTCTCAACCGCTTGTCCCCGGACACGATCTCTTCCCCTGACCTTCGTGCGCATAGCACCTGTCTGTTCCTGCCCCAGCCCCGAGTTCCGTGCGCCACAGCACGCTTGTGTGATTATGGAACGGAAGCGGAGCCCACTGGCTAGGCAGTGAGGTGCCTGGGAGCAGGGAGGTTTGTCTGCTTGCTTGTCTGTTCTGTTTGGAGCAGTCTCTACCCAGGATGCAGGACATGGCCTGGGCAGAGCAAGCACTCCCAATCATACCTCAAGATGGTAGATACTTGAGTGCCAAGAAACTTGCAAGAGACAAATCAGACTCTACGTTTGGCCCTTTTTGTCTCGACATCATTTCATTCACATGAAAAGTTATCTGATAACGAACAGAGCAAATCAGACTTGATATCTCAGTGGCTTCACCCTTTAGTCCCTTGGTTTCTGTCTACGCTTGAACAAAGGCTGCCGTGTTCAGGCTGCCAGGGAGTCGGTTTAAAGGCGCAGGTTGATCCGAAGCCCTGCGGGACGAATGCCCTGAGGGGCTGTGCCACCCGGAAGACTTCGGGAGGAGCAAGAGCCGCGCCAGGCCTTGAAGGGTGTGCAGAGCTGGGCGTTGTTAGAAAGGGAAGTGTTCGGGAAGAGCAGTCTTGATTCCTAGTAGATTTCTGAACCCCTCATAGCTGGGTGGTTAAGACTTGTGGTTCTGTATTTTTTTTTTTTTTAATATTTTTCTGAAGCTGGAAACGGGGATAGACAGTCAGACAGACTCCCACATGCGCCCGACCGGGATCCACCCGGCACGCCCACCAGGGGCAACGCTCTGCCCACCAGGGGGCGATGCTCTGCCCCTCTGGGGCATCGCTCTGTCACGACCAGAGCCACTCTAGCGCCTGGGGCAGAGGCCAAGGAGCCATCCCCAGCGCCCGGGCCATCTTTGCTCCAATGGAGCCTTGGCTGCGGGAGGGGAAGAGAGAGACAGAGAGGAAGGAGGGGGGGGAGGGGTGGAGAAGCAGATGGGCGCTTCTCCTGTGTGCCCTGGCCGGGAATCAAACCTGGGACTTCTGCACACCAGGCCGACACTCTACCACTGAGCCAACTGGCCAGGGCCAAGACTTGTGGTTCTGGAATATGACTTTTCGGGTTCAAATCCTGATTCTAGCCCGTTGGCAGAGTGCCCCCAGGCAAGCTCAGTTTTCTCCTGTGTTGAACTGGAGGTTAGAAAGAGTCCAGATCAGATAAAGTTGTTATAATAAAAACTAATTGGGTTTAAAAATGTAATGGGCTTAAAATAGAGCCTGGCACACAGGATGTATCCAGAGGAGGTTAGAGTGAGCCACCCCTGGTGTTTTTAATCCATGTGGAGAAACTTCCATCACCCGTGACTGCTGACCTCCGCCCTCAGAGGAGAAGCTCCAGTCATTAGAGAGGTTGGAGGGGGGAACCGGCCACGTGCCACCGCCCGTCTCCCCCAGGGGCTGTCTGGTGGACCTGTGTCCGAACAGCTCTTGCAGAATCAGATTTGCCCCAGCCCGGACCTGCGCAGCTGGTGGATAATTCTGACCGGTTCTAAGATTCAGTGTGAGGAGGTCCAAATGCCAGTGGTTATAAGTCAGATTCTCTAAGATTCGCTTAATGGTAGTCTAACTTTGCCTCCTCTGCCTGCCTTCTTTGTTGTATCTCTCTACTGATTTGAGACTTAGACGAGAAAGAAGACTGCTGTCATTACGTTCTCTTAAAGACACCCCCCCGCCCCAGACACACACAGGGTTACATTTAAACGGCACAGAAAGGCACGGGAGAGTGAATGGCAGGGGCCTGTCGAACCAAAACAAAAAGGTCCTTTGGGATGGTCAGAGGGAACAGAAAACCAGTGTTCCTACTTGTATCTTCAGCGGACCCGGCACACGGGGTCTGGTTTCCTCGGTGGGAACATTCTGCCAGAACTCATAGCGCTGGCAGGTGCAGGGCACAGAATGCATCCCCTTTGCACCACTTAGTTTCGGAAACCAGCTCTTACCGCGAACTTGTATAATTGTAGACTGGTGGTAAGAATTGACTTTTCATTTTGGCACGGATGTGTCTTTGACGTTTGATTCTGGCCAAGATCTGTAATCTTCCTTATTTATTTACTTTATTTTTTAAATTGATTTTTAAAGAGAGGAAGAGAGAGTGCAGGGGGAGAGACAGGGATATCTGCTCCTGTCTGTGCCCTGACTGGGAATCGAACTGGCAACCTCTGTGCTTCGGGCCGATGCTGCCACCAACTGAGCTACCCAACCAGGGCCAGGTCTGTCATCTTTCTGACCCCCAGCTTGCTCATCTGGAAGGTGGGAACAATGCTTTCTCCGGTTCTCAAGGTTCTCACCAGGTTCACAAGGAGAAGACGTCCATGGACATCAGATAATGCAGAACCGGGTACACGCCAGTTCCTCACACGGTCAGGTTTCCTCTCGAGAAAGTGAAGACTGGATAGAACATTCTAGACCGCTCTGCTGGAAAGAGAATCTTGTGGGGGAACAGTTTCTTCCCAGCTTTTATGTGCAAAACAGTAATATAAAAAGACTTCTGGTTTTAAAGTGACACAAATGCCCGAAACCCTTATCTTTCCTCTCAGACCTAGAATGTTGCAATCTGCCTGGAGCAAGAAGTTCCTGGCTGAGCTAGCGCTTTAGAAAAGCACACTCCAAGCTGGAAGTTCTGGGTGGGCTTTGCGTTCCAGCCCTGTGTAGAGGACCGTTGCAAGCCCACCGTGAGGCGGCACTGGAGGGGATGTAGTCTTGGCAGAGGTGCACACAGGGCGGGAGAGCCAGACTCGTGCCCCTTTGTTTTGTAGCTTCTCATCCGGTGAAAGCCAGAAAGGTCCCCTGGTAGGGAATCTTCGGGGGGACATCAGCCCCGAGGCAGTCCCCGAGGCCCCCACTATGTGGGGGTCCGTGCACAGATGCTGCACGAACCCGGGGGCCCCTGTGCTGAATGGGGAGCCCTCCATGAACCTCAACTTCTCTCCGGCCTACCGAACGAAAGGGAATGTGGCCGGGCCTGGTTTCTCTCTCAGCCTCCGGACGCGGAGAGCCGGGGGCTGCGGAGTTTCTCCTGGGCTGGACAGCAAATGCCAGGTAGCTGGGGGGGGGGGGGGGGATGGCAACTTCAAAGGGAAGAAAGAAAACTGCAAATCAGAAATGAATAAATGCCAACTTCAGTGTTTATAGAATTTCACACGATGTCAGCGGGCCTACTGCAACTCATCTGTATATATGCACTGTATTTTATCTTGTAAAATATAACAGGCATAACATATATACAGCTTAAGCCATAAGAAGAAAAAGGGTCAATAATTTTTACCAAAACAAATCCAGAACTAGTTTTATAATCCTTAGCGTGTTCTTTCTCTCTCTCTCTCTCTCTCTCTCTTTAAATTAGTTATTGGGATGACAGAAGTTAATGCAATTGTACAGGTGTCAGCTGCCCAGTCCCACAACACATCTCTGTACATCCCGTGGCCTGTTCGCTCCCCGAGTCAAGTTCTCTTCGTCTGTCCATCACCAGTGGCCCCTCTAGGCCCTCCTCCCGCAGTCACCTCCCTGTTTGCCATGTTAATGAGTTTCTCTCTCTCTCTTTTTATTTTTTGTCCTTTATTTTGTTGTTCATCCCTCTACTCCCCTCACCCGGCCCCACCCCTGACAGCTGTCAGCCCCTCTCCATCCATGAGTCTGTCTCTATTGGACTTGTTAGTTCATTTTGTTCAACAGATTCCACAACCTTAACATTTTCTTAAACAAAACAAGGCAGCTGCCAGAGGACGCGGCTATATTTTATTTTAATAAAGCGTGCAGGGGGCCTCTGAAAACAAGAGTGCCCGGATTCTCCAAAGGTCTCAACCCGGCTCTTGCTGCGGTCAGAGCCCCAGGATAATGTCTCCCTCCCCCGCCCAGAGAAGGAGCCCAGAAAAGGTCAGGTCAGAAGTGCATGTTGAGTACAAAGTCAATGTGGTGACATGTCACAAATTTCGCAACCGAGGAGAGTTCTGAAGCCACCGTGTCAGGTTTATCCGTGTCGGGCAGGCACTTCCGACTTCACAGAATGCAGCCCAGTGCTCGAGCCCGGGCCTGCCATGCCAACTCCTGGGCTGGTTGTAGGCAGAACTGCGCAAACGTGGGCTCACGTAATTGGCCTCCCAGTGTTCAGCGATTCGCTTTGGCCTGGGAGCTAATTCCCTGGGACTCGGTGAGACCAGGGGACATAGGAGGGAGAGGGAGACGGCCAGAATAAACACACAGGCACGCTCACAGGAGCAGACGACCGCGTCTGCGCTCGGAGGTGCTGGCGCACGCCGCTTTGGGAGACGCTTTCTCCTGACTGTCCCTGGATCTTTCACCTGGCTCTGGCAGGAAACTGACCTGAGTGGGGCACGGAATGTCACGGTCTCACTTTTTGCTTTGTTTTCCTGAAGAGTCGGGAGAAATCTTGACATGTTCAGTTCGTCAGGATGAGATTTTTAGAAGATTCCCCTTTTTAAAAAAGATTTATTTAGAAAATTAAATTTAATAAGGTGACATTGACCAATAAGAGTATATAGGTTTCAGGTAAATGTTTCTACAGCTGTTAAACTGTTGATTGTGTTGTGTGCCATCACCAAAGTCAGATCATTTTCCGTCACCTTATATTTGTCCCTCTTTACTCCCCTCTCCACCTCCTCCCCCACATCTTCCTCCCCCTGGTGACCACCTCACTTTTATCTGTGTCCCCGAGTCTCAGTTTTATATCCCACCTATGTGTGAAATCATATAGTTCTTAATTTTTTCTGACTTACTTATTTCACTCAGTGTAATGTTCTCAGGGACCAACCATGTTGTTGTAAATGGCAGTATGTCATCATTTCTTATGGCTGAGTAGTATTCCATTGTATATATGCACCACCTCTTTTTTATCCAATTCTCTATCGAGGGACACTTTGGTTGTTTCCGTGTCTTGGCCACTGTGCATAAGGCTGCGGTGAACATGGGGGTGCATGTGTCTCTATGTACTAATGTTTGCGAGTTTGGGGTGATCTACCTAGCAGAGGGATTGCTGGGTCGTCTGGTAGTTCCATGCTTAATTTTCTGAGGAACCAGCATGCTTTAGAAGATTCACTTGTAATCTGAACGTTCAGAGGACTGGTGGTGTTAGGTCTGGGGATGAGAGTTCTGTGTAAGCACAGACTCTGGGTTGATTCAATCCCCCTAAACGTGGGCGATCCTCATCAGACTGACACTGGACCTGGGTGCAGGGGGACAAGATGGGAAGTGTCATCTGTAATTACAGGGCCCAAGCAGGAACCTGATTGAGCAGTAAATATCGACATTATTATTTCTTCACGTGTTCTCATTTGTTTCTCCACTCTTCCGGTCACATGATCAAGGACATGGAAGAAACAGCTTCTGTGGAGTGTTTACCGTGTGTGACCTGCCCTGCTAGGCACAGCTTGTCACGTTTCTACCCTCGACTCTCCCTCATTCCCACAAGTAGGTCTTGATGGCTCATTTTAGAATCGAGGAAACTGAAGCTCAGACAAGTTAAGGAACCAGACGAAGCTGCAAAATTGTGAGTAGCAGAATCAAGATTCAGAACCTCATTTATTTCGTTCCTAAGCCTTTATTCGGTTTTGTTTTTTGTTTTGTTTTGTTTTTTTTTTATAGTATGGAGTACTGCGTTTGAATATGCTCGCTGTTTCTCCTCTGTCCCCTGGCATACAGCTTATGTTCTAAGAACATGTCCAGTTTCTTTTCAGGTGCTGGGGATACAGAGGGAACTGTCCCCTCAGGTGGGTCCTTTGAGCTCCAGGAACACCCACTGCTGGGGATGTCAACATGGGGACAGCTGACTCCATCGCCAGGCAGAGAGAGCTCCTGGAAGAGCTGTCCGTCCGAGCTCCTGGGGGGATGCAGCGAGAAGTGACTGGTTTGCGTGGAGGGATAGGGGGTGTCCTTTGTGGTAGGAATGGGGTTTTGAATCGTACCTTAAAGGAAAGATCTGATTCTGCTGAGCGGAGACTAGTTGGGAAGGACCCTGTGGGCAGAGCGCTCAGGAGGACCTGGGGCAGGAGGCTGCGGCGAGCTCCATACGTGGGGATTTGGAGCGGAGACTAGTTGGGAAGGACCCTGTGGGCAGAGCGCTCAGGAGGACCTGGGGCAGGAGGCTGCGGCGAGCTCCATACGTGGGGATTTGGAGTGTTTCAGGAGCAAGGTTCCGAGCGGACCTCCTGGCCCAGGGGCTGTGGGGAGGTCTGCAGGAAGGCGCCCCCGTGTGGACAAGGAGGGACCCGCTAGAACTCGTCTGCCTCACCAGGCACCAGGCACCAGGCACCAGGCACCGGCTCCAAGAAATTTCAGCCATGGGTTACAACTGGGTCAAAGGTGAGAGGGTGGCCAGCCTTCTGGATTCTCTTTGACAGGAAATGAATTGAGAAAGTGGCTTTGATGGTTAAGCAGAAGGGCCACCTTCATGCGCACTCCAAGGCCAGGCTTTGCTGGGGGTCCAAGTGTGAGGGGCTCTGAGCTTCCCACATCAGCCTGCCCCTCGTGTGGGGGTCCTCAGTGCCAGCCCCCCACCCCGGCCCTGGGCTTCAATCCGGAACAAGCTGAGCCCTTTGCTGGCACCTCACAGAGGCACTCTGACGAGATAAACACGCAGGCCCCTGAGGAGGACCCCGTGGTTGGTAGAGTGCTAGGCGGAACATGACACACGAGGGCGGGCCAGCGAGGGCTGAGGGGCAGGCAGTGCGGGCAGAGCTGCCCCCCAGGCGGCCGAGGGGCGGTACTGCATCAGCACCCATCTCTAATTCCCTTCGGTGAGGCAGGCACTCCACATAAAGTGCGTAGTGCAAAAAGAGGGCCTTTCTTTGACGCCTGTGTCCAGCCTCACGGTTGCTTCTCTGGATACAGAAACTAAAACCAGTTCCTGAGTACTTTTGCAGAGCTCTTCTATGCATGTACAATTGTGTGTGTGTGTGTGTGTGTGTGTGTGTGTGTGTCTGCCTGCAACACCAACAATGTCATATTAGATATACTGCCTGATATATTATCATTTTCATTTCCCAGTATATCTTGGAGAACTGGAGTATCAGTCATAGAGTTGCCTCACTTATTTTTAGCTGGTTTCACAATATTCTGTTGTATAAATATGTGGATCCATAATACATATGTCTAATTCTCCAAAGCTTCAAAAACTTAGTTTCACCCCATTTTTTTTTTAAGTGAGAGGAGGGGAGACAGACAGACTATTGCATGTGCCCTGACTAGGATCCTCCCGGCAACCTCTGTCTGGGGCCCTGCTCACAACCAAGGTATTTTTAGCACCTGAGGTGGAAGCTTGAGGCAGCCATCCTCACAGCTGGGGCCGATGCACTCAAATCAATCAAGCCATGGCTGCAGGAAAAGAGAGAAAGGAAGAAGGCAAGGTGAAGGGAGGAGAAGCAGATGGTTGCTTCTCCTGTATACCCTGCCCATGATTAGAATCCAGGATGTCCACATGCTGGGTTGATGCTCTACCACTGATGCAGCCAGCCGGGGCCTCACCCCAAACTTGACACACTCAAACTTACCTGACAGCAAACCTGACTTGAAACCATTCACTCTAGTTTTCATTTTCCCCACCTGGCGCTCATGACGTTCACTTCAGAAGTGTGAACTTTTGATTACAGGGTGTTGCTCAGGGTCTGCTGGAAGTGAGACCGCATATTCTACATGGCTGGATTACTGTACTAAATTGAGAAAAAAAGAAAGAAAGGAAAATCTATGTTCTAAATCCAAACTGGCCCCAAGGGTTCTGGATAAGAGATTGTGGAACTTTCTCGTCTTTTATTCAACCTTCCCTGTATGCGAGGACAATGTAATTACTTCCAACCTTCGTTCTTACAAGCAGTGTTAATACACACATGATTCGACACCTGTGTGGAGTCTCCCTAAGGTGCATTCTTCAAAGAGGAATTCTATTGCATCTAGCTGTTTGTATCCTCATACTTTCCTTCAGTTTTATCAAACTGCTTCTGTGCTCCCACCAGCCCTGCTTCATAGTATCAATTTTCTCCATCTGTCTGCTTTTCCTGCCTACCAAGTACACTCCACTCCCAGGCCTTCGCTGCTTCGTTAGCCGGAACTCTCCGCCAGCCAGGGCTGCCTCCCCCTGATGTGCTCAAACTTGCTGACAGTGAAAACCACAAGGGTTTAATGATAAGACCGGAGCAAATGGTGCTGAGCCTCGTTGGAATATCAAGTGCATTGGGCCCGAGCTGCATTCTCAGAAAAGAGGCAGCCTGGGCTTACTTAGACGAGGTTTAATGTCCACGTTGTGTGACTGATCCTTTAAATACAATACCAAATACCCGTTGGTGGAAACATTGCGGGTTACTTCGGTTTACCTGAGATGAAATGATTGTGTCACGTGTTGTTTAGCAACGGCAAGATTTCCCTCGGTGAGCTGGGGTTATTAAATCCGAGCACAGGTCCATGGCTGTCCAGGCAACAAAGCCGATGGGGGAAGGAGTGAACCTGGGTCTAAATCCTGGTTCTGCTGCCAGGTCGCTGTGCGAATTGAGGCAAGTTCCTTGACCGTTCCGAGATTTGGTTTCCTCAGCTGTTTATGCGGAGTGCTCAGAGCCCCGCTGCGTTATTCAGATGATGGTTATTGGGATAAGATGAGAGGAAGCAAGGCGCCGGGTGTGTAGCAGGGCCTCATGAAATGCCCCGTTTTCACTGTGACACCCTACGCCGCAAGGCTTTTCGATGGCTGCTAATATGTTAGAGCTCAGGATAAAACATAACCCACCACACTGGATCTGTTGGGAAGACTGCTTAGAGCAGGGTTTGGGGTGAACGAGCGAGTCTTGGGAGAAAACCCTGGGAGCGGGAGCGCGAGGGGAGGACCCGTGGCCGCCAAGCCGCTTGATCACCTAGGCAACAGACCGGCAATGACTCGGTCTGAGAGTGCGCAGCCTGCGGGTTGGGTCTTCAGCACGGATGTGCGTAGACTCAGGACAAGGTTCGGGTGCAGTCGCCAAGAGGGACAGAACCAAAGGCTTACCTTCTCAGGCCAGCCTTCTCGGGTGGTCTCCGGTATTCTGAGAAGCGAGGAAGCTTACACCTTCCCCAGTACTGCCCGTCATTTCTACTTGTGACTTCCCAATCAATGAATGTAAAACAGGGATCATCGTCCCAGCTAAGCCATTTTTTCATTCTGTTAAACAACAAAACTAAATTTAAAGTGAATAACTAGATGCTCTACCTTCACCCTCAGTTCCTGAGTCATCAAAGCTTGTGATTCTTTGACAAAGACAAGGGTTTCTGTATCTTGAGAGAGACGGTGTCAAGTAGTCAGTGTGAAGTATGTAAAAGGGCAGCTTGGATGCGCCTGTGAGGCTCAAGAGACATGCCTACAAGGCAGTATAATAAGGGAGGGTGGGGAGAGTTTTCCAGACTGAAGGGTTAGTGCATGTGCCAAGGTCCTGTGGCTGAAGTCGCAGGGCATGCTGGAGGAAGCCAGAGTAGCTCAAGTGCAGAGGAAAGAAAGGCAGCAGATGTGGTCACTGTGCCCATTGGATTGATGGGAAAACAACCGAGGAGGAAGGCGCGGTTGACCGTTTCACCACCACCCACCACGTGGGCGAGAGTGCGGGGCAGTACCTCGAAGCGTTCCATTAGCTCCCAAACTGTAACACTGACCTCCTCCCGCCATGCCAGACTCGCTGTGGGGAGGGAAAGACGCTATCAGGGGTACTTTCCTTAGCTCGTGGTTTTGGTGGGAAGGAAGGAAGCACATGGGTGGGCTGACTTTCATAATATCAACCAGGCAGCAGGAGTACGTAGCAGGAGCCAACCAATCGGGGCTCCCCCCGCCACCGCTCCCCACAGCCTACGGCTTCTGCAAGATTAACATGCAATGGCGCTTTCTCAACTGCAGGGCGCTTACATTCCTGTCGGTCATTTCTTTTGCCATTCTTTTCCCAGATAACTTTTCAGACTTTTTAAAAAAAAATGTAAGGACAACTTCACCTGCTAGAAAAAAGAACACAGACTGTGTTGAAAAAGCAAACACACCCGTGCACACACGCACACACAGACACACGTGCAGAGGAGTCCTTCATCATTAATCACTACTTTGCTTCGGGACTCGGAGAGAGTCTCTGATTGCGGCCCTCGCGTCCACACCAGACCAGTGGTACTTAGAGACCTTAACAGAAGGCTGTGAGAACGCGCTAAGCGGCGGCCCCTCCCTCCTTCCCACCGTGCACGTAAACACACATCTTTGCGTGCATTTCTCTGGGGCTGCATGTCCCGTCAAGCCTGCCCCTGGGTCCCTCCTCCACTCTCCATGTTCTCTCGCTCCCTGATTTCTGTGTTGAATGTCGGCCCCTTCTTAGGGACATCAGCAGGACCAGTCACTGTGCCTGTGAGCAGTGGTCCGAGGGTAGAAATCTTACTTGCATAGGGTACCAATGCCAATTAGTAGATCTGTGACCTTGGGTACATCACCTACTCTCTCTGAGCATTAGTTTTATCTTTGGGGTATCAACTATTGCTCAGGCTTTTTTTTTTGGGGGGGGGTAAAGCTTAATGAGTTCATGCATCACAGGGTCTGATGCGTGGAGGAGGGTTGCAATTATTAATGAGTGCCTCTGCATCTCACATCCACAGCCTATAAATTGGAGATGTTAGATAAGACGATCATTAGTGCTTTCTGGGTCACAGAATTTCTGATTCTCGGCCACACCACCTACCCAATCCCTTGGGCTCTCCATGACCTTAGTCTCCCTCTAACTCCCCTTCTGAATGCAACAGGCTTAGCTTGGGGCGTCGTGAGGACCGGCTGGGCTTAGAAACTGGACGGGAGCTAGTACTACTGCCTTCTCGGCAGCAGGAGGGAAACGACCCGGCAAGGAAAAGCACGAATTCTGAAACCGTGAATGCCAAGTCCTCAAGGGAGCATATCTTCCCGAATCCCACCGCTGGGAAGGAGGTGACCTTCGGGGGCCGGACCAGAGGAGAGTAGACGGGAGAAGCGTGTGAGAGCACTGACCGTCCCTTTGGGACTGGCTCCCGAGTCCCTTTGCTGGCCTGCTGGACTATTTTCAGCTTAGGACTCAGGTTCCATTAGCATCACTGAGGACTCCTCCGGGCCTTCGTATCACTGTGCGAAGAAATGAGCATCTCCTCGAGGGACGAGCCAGCCTCCCCGCCAGGGAGCCAGGGCCCTGTCTGGCCCAGCTTCGCCATTTTCCTGCTGCGTGGGCTACGGCAGATGACCTGACCTTTGCGTTCATCGTTTTCCTAATTTATACATCTGAGGATGGTATTAGATATGTCTCCGGGGCGTTTTGAAGGTTACATGATATACCGGTACCGATATGTGTTCACAAAAATCCCACCAGGTAGAAAGATAGGTTGTGTACAAATTGATACGGTTTTGACTGCGTCAAATATAAATTACTTAGCAAACAAGAGAAAGCCGCATGGTGCGATGGTTACAGGCATGGCTTGATGCAAATCTGACTTCCTCCCACTCCCCAGCTGTCACCTTAGGCCAGTCTCTTAACCTCTCTGTGCCTTGACATTTTCATCTGTGAAATACATATATTAATGCCTGTAGTTTGTAGGTGCCATATGGAAAATACTATATGTAATAGCTATTTTTTTTATATAAGTTTCAGAGTAAGAGGTGAAAGTGTGTAGATTCTGAGTTAGAATGACCAGCCCAACAATGTCAAGAGTCCGAGCCAAACTTCTTGTAATTTCTTGTCTTTCTCTTCATGGTCGGAAGATAGTTGCTATTATAACTCTCAGTGTTTCACGCAGTACAACCCAAAAGCAGGAAGGGAAGAGGTGATAGTTCATGGACTTTCTCCTCAGTCAGATGTTTCTTCTTATCCCCGGAAATCCTAGACTTCCCCTGGTTTCTCCTTAGCCGAAACTAGGTCACTGGCTAGTGTGGATGTGATTATATAATAAAAACAAATCATGATTTGCCCTCTGAATTGGGCACATTACTTCTAAAATCAAATGAAAATACTGTTAGCAGGAAAAGGAGAAAGGTCAACAAACAGAACTGAATACACCTTTATTTTAGAAATAATTATACAGGATTCAGAGAGGTAAGTGACTTAGCCAGAATGCCATGGCTTGGAAATGTCAGATTCTGGACTGGAACGTAGATTCTCTGAGCCTAAGCTGCTTTATTCATTACCACCAATTTTTATTGTTCATTAGAAAGGTCTATGAAGATATAGTGTATTGTTTTGCAATTAAGGCGTGTAGATCACTGTTGTAAAAGGTGAATGTGATATTATGGGAGAGAAATAGAAACTTGGGACTAGAATATTCAAGTCCAGAATCATGAGGTAGTTCATTCAAATAGCAATTTGGGGGTAGGCAGTATCTTCACCTATTCATCAGCCCGCCCATCCATCCATCCTCCCAAATATTCAAACATTCATCTATCCATCCAAACCCTTCCCTTCCTTCCTTCCTTCTTCCTCTCATTTATTCATCATACATTCTTCCATTCTTTTATCCATTCACCCTTCTATGTACACATCTACTTTCCTTCTCTTTTACCAATCTTACCTCCTTCCCTCTTTATCCTTCCTTCCTTCCTTTTAGTTACTCATCTGCTCAGTCCACTTATTGACTACCCCTCTGTGTTAAGTGTTGGGTCCTATAACAGTGAAAAAGTCCTGTTATTTGCCTCCAAGAAGTTCACATTCCGATTTTGGTGTATGTGCTTACAGAAGTGAGCACAAGAAGTTCACTTCTGTTTGAAGAGCAGGCAATTCCAATTTAGCATAGTCAGTACTGCCCGGGGTTCCCAACCTGTGGGTCCCGTGCCCAGGCCTGAAGCAGCCTGACCGCTTGGGCAGATGAAGAGGAGTCAGGCGTCCTCAGACCAGCAGGGCTGTGCAGGATGCTCAGCACATAAACCGCGGGCCCAGAGGGGCCCTCGGTCCAATTGCAGCTCTCCTGACATCAGCACAATGTCTTCGGGATGAGCACATACTTGCAGTTCTTCAGATGTTTTAAAGTACCAAGTACATTTTGCAAAGCATTCTCCTTTGAATATTTAAAATCATGTTTTATTTAAGGGAAATGACTTTGCCATAAATTTCTGACCCATTTGAGCTTTATATCACTGTAATATCCTTTAAGAGCCGATTCGTGTCCAATAAGGCTTTTCACCTTGTTTAATGACTTTTTAAAATTCTCTCTTCTTGCAATCAAAACTGTATAAGCCAGTTCGAATGCCAAAGGGTTCAAGTTCAGTTCAGGGTGCTCAAATTGGAATTCTGAAAGAGTTTTAAGTTGGTAAAATGAGTTCTGCTCATCCGTATTCAGCTCTGCCGCTCCGGCGATCAGCACAGCGTGGGCGGACTCGCCGTGGACACCCTCAGAAGTTTGAATAACTGGACTTCTCAGTGGACATTTTCAAACAAGGTAGGCACATCTGGCCTTCTGTATCTCTAACTTGTCCTATTCAGAAAAACTGAGCTTATGTCTCTAATTTGGAGCAACTGAGGAGGAAGAAAGGAAAGCAATTATGATCATCTTAACTGTGCTTTGTATCAGCCAGATCTTGTTTCATATCCCTGACAGGCCAGGGAGGTAGCTGTGACCTCCATTGTACTAATGAGGAAACAACCTCAGAGAGTGGAATAAGTTGGCCCAATTCACCCAGCAAGGAAATGTCAGAGAAGGGTGTCTGATCTGCATCCATGTTTCCTGGCCTTCCGGGTTCACTTCCTCTGTGCTTTCCTTGCTCCGTAGACTCTCAGGTGTGGCTGGGCGCTCCCTCCCGGGCAGGGTAGCAGGTACTGGACATGAGCACATTACTTCATTCAATCCCTGCTGTCACCCCTGTTTACAGCGAAGTCCCCGGCTCCACGTAACAGAGGAGAGCCAGGAAGACTTGGGTTTGAACCCTGCCCTCAGCTCTCTGTTAGTTTCTCAAGGCAGGTGTGATAAATGGCGCAAAGCTTGGTGGCTTAAAACAGCAGGAATCTGTTCTCTCACCATTATGGAGGCCTGAACACTGAAATCCAGGTGTCACCATGGCTGTGCTCCAGAGGAGAGTTCTGTTCTTGCCTCTTCCTGCCTCTGGCTGCTGTTGGCATTCCTTGGCTTGGGGCCCCTTCTCTCACTGGTCTATTTTTTATTGCCTTCTCCTCTATGTGTTTCTCTCTGTATGTCTTACGTAGATGCTTGTCATCTGATTTAAGGCCCACTGAGAGAGTCCCAGGGATCTCCTCGTCTTGATCATCTTGACTTGATCACATCTGCAAAGACCCTTTTTCCAAATGGGGTTACATGCACAGATTTTGGATGGTTAAGTATGGATGCAATCTTGTTGTGGGGACCACTTACTAACTGGTGACTTTGGAACTAAACCCATCAGTTTTACACCCAACTACCTCCATTTCCTTTTCGGGACAATGATAATGTCAACAGTTCTGATCATCGCTGTGACAGGTAAATAGTAGATATTGTCCCTTGAGTTGTTCCAGCACCCAGAGACTACTCAGCTCATGGCATGTCACATCCACAGTCACAATAACGGGCTTTACAGCAACACAAACACACAGACAAGTAAGAGTTATTTTTCTATTATGCAAATGAGTACAAAAAAACCACTTTACATATAAAAATCAACCCCCAAACTTTGACCTAGCATGCGCTCCTGTCTTGAATGGTTCTACGCTGGCTGTACCCTTTCTTCTGGACGCAGCCAGTTCCTGATCCTTGGCGGAGCTGCCCACCCTGGGTTGGTTGGTTTGATGGGCCTGTGACGAGTTCCTCTCATCCTCTTCTTGCTCTAGCAAGAGCACTGCAGCGCTGCTCACCATCCTCCTGCTGCAACCGTGGGGAGGGACACTCACTCAGGTAGTGAAACGTCTTCCCTATGTCATGTGCCATAAGTCCTACCAAAGACCGGTGATGCAAACCACCTGCTTTACAAGTTTTTATTTTTTTTAATTTTTTTATTTTTCTGAAGCTGGAAATGGGGAGAGACAGTCAGACAGACTCCCGCATGTGCCCGACCAGGATCCACCCGGCACGCACACCAGGGGCAACGCTCTGCCCACCAGGGGGCGATGCTCTGCCCCTCTGGGGCGTCGCTCTGCCTTGACCAGAGCCACTCCAGCACCTGGGGCAGAGGCCAAGGAGCCATCCCCAGCGCCCGGGCCATCTTTGCTCCAATGGAGCCTTGGCTGCGGGAGGGGAAGAGAGAGACAGAGAGGAAGGAGGGGGGGGGGTGGAGAAGCAAATGGGCGCTTCTCCTATGTGCCCTGGCCAGGAACCGAACCCAGGTCCCCTGCATGCCAGGTCGACGCTCTACCGCTGAGCCAACCGGCCAGGGCCACAAGTTTTTCAAAAGGAAAATCTTGTAACTGATTTGTAGTGAAAAGGCTAAAAGTCGTGCCTGGGCTGAGGCCCAAAAGCAGAGCCCACAAGTTCTCACGATGAACTCATAGCGTGTCTGCTGCCATGCGTTTGGTGGCATCATGGCTGATTGGAGACGCAGGCACGCTTCCCACCCTCCCCACGTCCACGCTTTTCGGCGTGTTTTCTGCAGCCCCTTCCAGTGAGAGATGCAGTCTTTTCCTCTCGTCCTTGGATCTGGGCCGAACCCAGTGATGAGTCTTGGCCAATGAATGTAGCAGAAGTTAGGAAGTGCCCGTGCCAAGTTTTGCTCGCTCTCCTTTGGGACGTTGCCCGGCCCCTGTGTGTAAACAAGCCGGAGCTGGCCTGCCGGAGATTGAGGGACTGAAGAACTGAGAGACAGACCACGCCCCCAAGGCCAGGCTGGCCCAGCCCACAGCACGGCTGTGAACTCAAGACCCAAAGTAGCAGTCACCGGTTTCAGCCGGAGCTCAAACATTGATGCAGTATTTGCCGTGACCAAATCCATCACTGAGCTTTGGGGCGATGGTTTAGGAAGCAACAGCTGATATAGATGTGCCGATGAAAGCATTCCTGTCAGAGATTGTGCTTGCCAGCAAGCTGTCCATTGCCAGGTTCGGCACCAGGGACTTGCACACTTTGTCTCATGTTCTCTTCGTATCCATAAAAGCTACCATTTTATTGAACATTTACTCAGTCCCAGATATCGTGCTTTATATGTAATAACAATTTACTCCTTCTGCTTATCATATGCCTTATTATATGTCTTATTATTTTCATTTTACAGGTAAAGAAACTGATTCCAAGGAAGGGCAGGTGAATTAAGGAAAACTAAGGTTGCAGTCGGAAAGCGGCAGAGCTGAGATGTGACCTCAGGTCTGACCTGAATCCCACACCTGTGTATTCCGCCCTTGCGGCTTCTGCTTCCAGACCAGCTTTCAAGAGAGCACGCTTTTATGCCTTATTTTTAGAGCAGATGTTCAAGGAGCTGAAGTAACCCGTCTAAGAGCAGCCCGCTAACAAGTGCGAGAGTGGGGCTTTGAACCTAGGACTCACTGATTTCCAAACCTGAGTTCACTGAGGTTCACTATTAAGAAATAGATCCCAAATAGAGAAGAACATGTTTATATCTGGGTTAGGACCATGTTATTTCTTTGTTTTAGAAACATGTTCTGTTCTGTTTGGCTGTGTTTTTAAAAGTTATGTTTTCGTAAATCCCAAATTGTAACAGAAAGCAGCTTGTAAAGGAACTGGTGAGAGTTATTGCCCAGAAACACCAGCTGGGAAGCATTTCAGTGTCAATCTTAGTATTGCTTTTAAATTAGCAGTGACTTCCCAAGCCTTTGAAGTAGCTGGCAGGGAACAGCGGCGCTGGGGAAAGCAGTCACTGGAGGGTATTCGCAGCGGTGCGTGCTCTGTCCGCGCGCCTCCTCCCGAGGCCTTGGCTCTGGGAAGGGTTGGAAAGGAGGTAGATGGATCTGAGGAGGAAGCTTCCAGATGGCATGGATTGCCAGGAAGACCCAATTAGCTTGTCCCCATCAGTAGCAAAAGCCCAGGCAGAGGGAGTAAATTACTTGTGATAGTAGCCAAGGCTGCTGACAACTTCAGAGACCACCTGGGAGGCCTTGCCCTGTCAGGCTGACTAGGAGGCCCCGAGAGGCCCTCACCCCCTGGGCCTGCTGGGCTCCATCCTGAGACTAGAACTAAGTCAAGCTGAATGGTGGCTCACGACAGTGGAAAAGGTAAGGTTCAGGATTCTCCTCTCTCCCATCTTGAACCTCCATCTGAAGACCTCCACTGGCCATCCTCCCAGACTGGGTTTGAAACTTCTGACACGTTCAAGGACTTCTCTGCATCCATGTAGAACTCGGTCATTTGTCTATCCGTTCGTCCGTCAGTCCGTCCATCCATCCATCCATCCATCCTTCCATCCATTCATCCATCCATCCATCCATCCATCCATCCATCCTTCTATCCTTCCATCCAATATTCAATGACTTTCTACTTTGTGCCTGATGTCAGTACAGGCCTTATCTTAAAGGAGACAAGGTTCCCCTCATCCTTATGATACTTAAGTCTTGGGAACAGTGCAGAGACCACCCAGTGGGCAGACCGAGTATTGCCTGAGACACAGGTGAATCCTGGACACCCAGAAACTGTTTGGATGGATATACACAGATACACACAACAGGACACCCAGAAACTGTTTGGATGGATATACACAGATACACACAACAGAGGGGCACTAGCCAGAGGGCAAAGGGGGTGGAGGTCAGGGGAGGAGGGCAACGAGGGGGGGAATGGGTGAAAAGAGACTTGCTTGGGTGGAGGGCGGGGCCTGATGCAGTGTGCAGATGGTGTTAGAATGAGTTGTACACTGGAAACCTCTACGGCAGCAGTTCTCAACCTATGGGTCACAATGGCTTTAGGCAACCCCTGTGTTTTGGTCGTTCGACCCCCGCCGGGGTCGCAACCCACAGGTTGAGAACCGCTGCTCTACGGTTTGGCGAACCCTGTCAACCCAATAGATTAAAAACTAAATGTAAAAAAACATGAAAAAAATTTTCAAAAGAAACTTTTGCAATAATTTGATGTTTTTACACACGCACACCAACTATGCAACATGGAGGAGAAGCGCAAGTGGGTTGACCTTCCTTACTCATATTTGGGCTTTAGGGGTATTTTCATATTAAATTTGCATATCAGAAGAACAGGAACCGCATTCTTTCCAAGGTTTATGGTCTCAAGAAGCCCTTCATCCTTGTACAGAGGAGAACTTTAACAGTTATAGGTTATACTGTGCACTCTAATAATAAATGCTTGCGAGCTGTGGGAGAAACCGGAAGAGGCGTTTAATTGGCTTTGAAACGTACGTGTGTGTTGGAGGGCGGGCAGGGAAGCCCAGTGCGAAAGCGGCCATCGTTCCCTCCTGACCGCTGTCTCACGGCCCCTAGATCCGGCCTCTCTTCTAACTCCTGTCCCAATCACCTACGCGTACACTGTGGGTGACGTGGTGGGGCCCGCCTGTACCCTTTCGCAACAGTATTCTAGTGCCTGCCTGTGCCCTACCACAGGCACCCGCAATGTCCTGCCCGAGCGGCTTGCTGTACCTCAGGTAGGAAAAGTCAGAAGTGCGAGAGGGTCCCCTGGGGACAGCCTTCACCTCAACCAATGATGGAGGGGACTTTGGTAACAAGTAGCCTAGTATCATCGCCCCTTGCGCAGGATCACTTGGAAGCAAGTTCTGCAACATGGCGCCCGAGTTCTCGGGCAGGGCTGAGCCCCAGCAGTTACCAGCATGATAACACAACCTTATTGCTTTCCTCTCTGCCCAGGCTCAACGCTCCCACCCCGACTCCTGTCCCAGCTCTCCCGGGATGGCCTCCGCACGAAGCTCCCTCACGCCTCCCTGGTCTCCAAGGGCTTTGAGGACCGTCAGTGTTAAGACAGAGACTCTCCGCTCAGAGCAGGGCTGGGTCCAGCACAGCGCCCGGCATGCAGATGGGCTTGAGGTGTGCTGAACGTGTGAATTCATGAGTCAACGAATGAATGGTGCGGTGTGAAGGGCGGGCAGCATACTTCTACCCTGTGTTTTCTTCTTTATTCAGTCCAGGCGACTCGCTAAATAATAGCATTTCGGAGGAGAAAATTATAATCCGTTTGGAAGGTAACTGACAGTTGATTTGGCTTCTGGGGCACAGGCGACACCAAGGCTGGGCTTGGAAGGACAGTGAAGCTGTGTTGACGGCTTCCCTTGTCCCTTTCCTGTACTGGCCCATCCTCTCCCACTGGGCCTAAGAGACGCCAATCACATTACCATCTGCTTTCCACTGGTGACAGTTTTGATCAGATTCAAAGATTTCTTGGAGAATGCATGATAAAACTAAAGACTAAGGGAAGCTGACAAGTCCTAAGTAGTTCTCACAAAAGTGGCAGCATCTATTAATTCATTTATTCAGTTCCTTTGTTTGTAAATTCATTCAGTCATTTACTTATTTATTAATTTGGCCATTCAATAAGTGATTTATTCTCTCCCTCCCCTGCTGACTCACAAACGTTTGTTCAGAAAAAGTAGTACATGGTTCCTAGAGACTTACTGTCTGGGTTGGGTTGGCATCCTGGCTGTGTGGCCCTGGGTGAATTACTTAACCTATCTGTGCCTCAGTCTCTCTATGTGTAAAGCAGGGGTAAGTGGCACCCTTTGCTGAGAAACGTAAATGGTCAGCGGCGAATGAGCGGTGCTCAGAACGAGGCCAGCGCAGGATCCGTGGCACGCAGTGCTCCCCCTTCTCCTGATCTGTCAGTCTGGGCTGGGTAACGCCCCCTCCTTCTCCGCTTTCTGTTTCACTTTCCTTTTCCCTATTTCTTGATGGAAGGACTACATCCACCTGGGGAATCTTGGTCTCCCACCTTCCTAAACCAGTCCTGACATTTTACCCTTGCAGGTCTCTCTCCCGGTTCTGATGAGGGGTAGGGACCGCGTCAAGGCGGGCTACTGCGACCACGCTACCTTCCCAGCATCCTTCGGGAGATGCGCGGCCCGGGCCTTGGGGCTGCACCTGAGCCGTGTCAGGGCTTCCCGGTCTCCTCCGCTTCCACCAGCTCTTGCTTCTCTTCTGCTCCTCTGCATCCAGCTCTTGCTTCTCCTCTGCTCCTCTGCATCCAGCCCTTGCTGCTGACGCTGCAGGATGAACCAAGAAAAACAGTGGACACAAGGGGTGAACAAGGCAGCAGCTGCCAAGGAAGAGTTTTTCTTGGAGGCTCTGCCCTCAGACTGTGTTTGCCTCCCTGCTCCTCTTACGGTAACCCCACCTTGGCCCCGACACCCAATTAGATTAGTTGCAGTTTATCAGGCCACTCCCTGTCCCGATTGGGGAACAGCCAAGGGGCAGGGACAGGGTGGGAAGACAGAGGTCAGCTTCCTGCAGCCAGCTGTGGTCAGAAGAGACGGCACCCTGACTCTGACTCGCGGGGAATGGAGAACAGAACGAGGGTGGAAGAGCGCTGTGCTCCGTAGCAGGAACCACGTTCCTGTGATTCGGATTCTGTTCACCTTATCCAGTCCAATCAGCGGGTTGAACGAGCCTGCAGCTATAAGTGACCATCGTTATGGTCCATGGAAAGTGTCTGGTGATCGATGGCCATGTGATGTAATGTGGATTGGGAAGACTGTTAGCTTGGCTTTACTGAGAGGCATTCGAAGGTCATGCTTAAGAGCAAGGATTCTGGTGCCAAAAGGCCTTGGTGAAGGGACGTGCCTCCCAGGTAAGTGAGCTCTCCTTCCCAGAAGTCCCACACTCTGCTTCAGCTTAGGTCTCATCGCCCGGAACTCAGTCATCTAGTGCTGCTGGCTGCGGGGCCGCTGGGAAATGTAGCCCTTACCCTGGGTGTGTGCCCACCCTGATACACTACCGTCCCCACGCGTGGAGCATCACCCCCGTGTAAGGAGGGGGCTGCCTGGGTGTGTGCCCACCCTGATACACTACCGTTCCCACGTGTGTAGCATCACCCCTGTGTAAGGAGAGGGCTGCCTGGGTGTGTGCCCACCCTGATACACTACCGTTCCCACGTGTGTAGCATCACCCCTGTGTAAGGAGAGGGCTGCCTGGGTGTGTGCCCACCCTGATACACTACCGTTCCCACGTGTGGGGCATCACCCCTGTGTAAGGAGAGGCTGCCTGGGTGTGTGCCCACCCTGATACACTACCGTCCCCACGTGGAGCATCACCCCCGTGTAAGGAGGGGGCTGCAGCGTTTCACCCACGTACCCCGTTATGCTGGAGTCCGGACCTCAGGAGGTGCACAGGTCTCTCCATCAGGTCTGCTCGCGTCTCCCTGGCCCTCGGTGGCCCCCAGACAAAGGAAACCCCTCTGTTCCTCCTTCCTCACGTGCCCGACCACCAGTGGGGAAGCAGAAGCCATCCACCTGTGGAAAGAAGCCACCAGGGAAGGGGCGATGGGACACAAGCCACCATGCCATGGAAAATAACATCTGTAGGACAGTCCCTGGCTTAACAGTTTAGACAGTTTCTGTCCTCTGTGCTTCTGGAAAATTCTATGGAGAAGGAACCACAGCCAAAAATCTTGTCCAGCTAGAGGCTTAAACCTGCAGGATCTTGGATTTTACGCATGGATGCCCATGTTCTGTCCACTCCTTCCTGCCCACCTGATGCCCCCGCAAAACACGAGCCTTTCCTTGGGAAGCAGAGCACTTATTCCCACTTTACCAGCACTTCTATTTGCTGCCAAGAATTCAGCCATCGCAGCTGCTGGCAAAGGCTTCCGGCCGGCTCATCACCTCGCAGGGCCTCCAACTATGGGTTCCTCGTCCAGATGAGAGTCTTCCGGCTAAGCAAACTGTACTTCCCCTGATTTCTTCTTGTAAATGGATGGGTTCTGTCCGACTTCATTTCTTGTAAATCTTTGCTGTGGGAAGCAGCCTTCAAGATAGTCCCCAGTGAGCCCCACCTCCCAGCGTGTACTTACACAGTCTGCTCCCCTCGAGGGCGGGACGGCTGGTGACTTACCACGGGGTAATAGCCGAAGGAAGGAGGCGCGTGGGAGATTAGAGTTTGAATGCCTGCTCGTGCTCTCTCTCTCTCTCTCTCTCTCTCTCTCTCTCTCTTTCTCTCTCTCTTTCCAAGGGAAACTAACTGCTGTGTTGTGAGCAACCCTCTGCAAAGACCCACATGGCAAGAGAGAGAGGGAGACCGTTGACCAACACCCAGTGAGAAACAGAGTGTCCTTAGTCCAACAGGTTTCACAGAACTCAATCCTGCCCACAGCCGTGCCAGTGAGCTTGTAAGTGGATTCCACTCGGCCTTTCGATAGGACCGAAGCCCCGAGCGACACCTGGATTGTCACCTAAAAGCAACTTTGATCAAGGATCTCAGCCAGGCTGTCCCTGGAGTCCTAATCTCCCCCTGCACCCCCTCACACCCCAAAACTAAGATAATAAATGTTTGCTAATGTTTTGAAGATAATTGTTTTTGCAGAGACAGAGAACTATTCTATGAACATTCTGGAACTTTCTTTTTATCCGAATGTTACCGCCTCAATCAGTGCATGGTGTGTGTTCCTACTCTCAGTACACAACAGGTCAGTCAAACATTTTGCTGCCATATAGCATGAGGTACAAAATTTCTTTCCTACAATAGCCTACACCTTAACATTTACCTTTAGTGACTTATACAATAAGGAAATGCCACATCTTAGGTTCTATTTCTTATCGTGTGTCTCTCGCAAGAACTAAATTCTGCATTATTTACATTAGGGTCAGCTGCACCCAACATGAATGCCAACACTGCGTGCAATACACTGGAAAGGAGTTCATTTCAGTCTCGTATAGAGTGAGTCCGGCAGCAGATGGAGCAGGACTGCTTCATCCGTGACACTGCATTCATCAGTGTCCCGGGTGCATTTCTCTCGATTTACAGAGCTTGGCATCCATCACTGAGACTACCTCATGGTCCAGAATGGCTGCTTTAGCTCTTGCCATTACATCCTCATTCCCAGCCACAAAAAAAGGTGAAGCAGATGAATAAGTCACCTTAGCCGAGTCGGCTTCCTTTAAGGACTCATCCAAGAAGTGTTTGCTGTATGTACTTGTATAGTGGGCAAAAAAAGGATTTTTAAAAATGGGAGACCTTGTGGGTCATCTACCCCAGTGTTTTCCAAATTCTAGAACATTTCATTCCACCTTCCTCTTCTCTGCTCTGCTTGCATGGCCTCCATCTAAGTGGTCACTTCAGACTGAATCCCATGGTGAAAAAGCATTTCCTTGCGTTTATATACCGTCTGTACTCTTTTCACATCAATTTATTTTTGAAATCTTAAATAAACACATTTAAAAATAAAGTATTCAACAAGAAAGTGCTTTCCTAAAAGTTGTAGGAAATAAAATAGAATGAAGCCAAGTTCTACAATCATACACAGATACCATATCAGCCCCAAGTGCTCTGAGCCCTTGGCCTGCCCTCTTCTTTACTGTAATGGAAATGAGCAAGACTCAGATTGCAGCTCTCTTTGAGATGAACTGGGAGAATGGTGCAGACAGGAACCTTCTCACTTAATTTAGCATCCTGTCTTTGCGGGACCCAGACGGTCTCCGTCTCCCTCGCAGGCTGTGTTCAGCACTTTGGGACACACGGGCGCATTCTCTTCAGCACTGAGGAGACTGTTTCCCACAGGCCCTGTGTGAGTCTCTGTTTGCTTCTTGGCTCCCTGGAACACTTGTGAGGAATCTACTGCCTGATGCCACTGTCAGCAGTTTTGGGGTCTGTATCTGCCTACTAGACTGTGAACTCTCAGCAGGCTGAGCCAGGCTGACGTTCGACCCACAGCGCGAGGGCCCAGGGTCTGCCCAGGGTCAGTGCATTTAGTGGACTGAGCAAAGGGACCTGCCCAAGGACACTCGGCTTGTGTGCAGGGATGAAACAGGGGCTCACGCTGCCTGGGCCCTCACACGGGGTTTTCGAAATTGGGTTTCTAGAGAGCGGATCGATTTGATTCCGGAGATGGAGATCAAAGAGATTTAGGATAAAGTGCTGCAGTTTTATTTTAGACACTCGAGGTTATTCCTGATTTTCTTTTCATGATAAACTGCTGTGTACATAATAGGTTAACAACTAATAACGATTCAAAGCAGGAATCTCAGGAAACCTTCATTCACTAGTGCCGTTGTTGTTGGGACCGTGACAGTACTAATGAGGGTGGGTGACATTTGATGAGCATTTTCTAGGCACTAGGCACAATCCTGAGCCCTTGAACTTCCTCACGAGGAAGATAGTTACTCTTCCCATTTTCACTGGAGAAAACCAAGGCACAGAGTGCTTGCTCTTTAACCAGCACGCAGGACACGACCTCCCACGAGTGACACGAGGGTCCGCATTTGACCTCCGCACCTCTTCATGCCCGCCCAGCTTCAGCTGGTGGTTGGTCCAGCGGCTGCTATAGCAACAAGCAGCATTAGGCGGTGAGATCCGCCAGGACCTCAGCCTGAGCACCCTCTTCATCATGCCTGTCACCTCCTGTCCTGGGGCTTCTCTGTGACCTCGAATCCGCACTGCCCCTCGTCACCTGTGCACACACAGCCCAGAAGAACCAGAAACCCACGGCCCGTGGGGCGGGGTTCTGAGAGCGGGAGATGAAAGCAGATGGATGGCTTCTTCCCCACTGCGTCCCCCGGACAGCGGGCTGTGCAGAGATGCGTTTTATACGTTTTCCTGGAGGACAGTCCTGCGGGATCAGCCAGCCAGTCACAGCGCTCGGCAGCCAGCTTGATGAAGCACCTGTTAGGGGTGCTCTCTCCCGTTTTCTCTTTCCTCTCACACCTACTTCCTGGGGTCATAACAAAGAAACACCACAGAGGGCCCTCCTTGTAGCTCCTCACTGCAGGGACCCCAGTCTGCGACAGCCCAGGTCTGTGTGAGCCCAGAGCTCCCTCCCGGGAGCCGAGGGCTAGTCCCTCCATGTCTGAAGCTCCAGTCTGTGTGAGCCCAGAGCTCAGTCCCAGGAGCCCAGTGCTAGTCCCTCCGTGTCTGAAGCTCCAGTCTGTGTGAGCCCAGAGCTCCCTCCCGGGAGCCGAGGGCTAGTCCCTCCGGGTTTGAAGCTCCAGTCTGTGTGAGCCCAGAGCTCCCTCCCGGGAGCCGAGGGCTAGTCCCTCCGGGTTTGAAGCTCCAGTCTGTGTGAGCCCAGAGCTCAGTCCCGGGAGCCCCGTGCTAGTCCCTCCGTGTCTGAAGCTCCAGTCTGTGTGAGCCCAGAGCTCAGTCCCGGGAGCCCAGTGCTAGTGCCTCCGTGTCTGAAGCTCCAGTCTGTGTGAGCCCAGAGCTCAGTCCCGGGAACCCAGTGCTAGTGCCTCCGGGTTTGAAGCTCCAGTCTGTGTGAGCCCAGAGCTCCCTCCCGGGAGCCCAGTGCTAGTGCCTCTGGGTCTGAAGCTTCCGAAGAGGCGGCCACCAGGGAAGAGGCCTGTGGCCTTTGCCGTCTTGATGATCTTCTGTGAGTTATTTGCTCGCTCTGCTCAACTCCGAGTCCTTGGCTCGTGCTTTCCCTTTGGAGCATGCTCTTCTGTCCCCTCTGTTCCTTCTACCCTCTCTCCTGGCCAGCTCCCGCTCAGCTTCCAGAATTCAGCCCCATGGCCTTCCCTGACACCCCTATCCTCATTGTCCTCAGCCTGGACGAGGTCTCTGTTTTCTGTCCCTTAGTCCGACGTGCCTGCTTACACATCGTCATCGGCTCTCCCTGAGTCCCCAACCCTTTGACGGCCCGGGTAGTGTCCCATTCACATGTCTGTCCTTAATTGTGAGCGTAGGACCTGCCACCGAGCCTCAGCCGAGCTAAGGGTGATGACGAGTCACCAAGGGCACAGCCACATGGCCGTGGGCTCCACTCTGGCTCTAATGTACAGTCATGGACTTTTCTGAACATATCCCTTAATAGCCTAGAGCCCCAGTGTCCTAATCTACAAAAAGGGGGAAATCATAGCAGCTCTGATGTAGGCTTCTTATAAGGATTAAAGAATACACACAGATATTGAATTTAGCAAGACATAAATAAATGTAAGTTACTATTATCAACAACAAAGTAATTTATTATTTCTTCCCAAAAGGTAGGAAAGTAATGAAGAATATAAGCTAGTTGCCACTTAGGTCCACACACAGATTTCCTGAGTGCCCGCAAGCTGTCGCGGCTCCTTGGGCTCTACCTGGGTTCCAAACCTAAAGGCTAAGTGGGTCCAGACACTTATACCGAGCACCCACCGTGTGCTAGGTGCTACGCGCATTAGAAATGATAAGACTCGGTACTTGTCCACAGTGAATTCAAGGTCTAGCAAGGTCACGGCAGCAAAGTCTGTGAGCAGCTGTCATCGGTTCTTCAACCAAGTATTCCTTGCGCACACGCCCCGTGCCAAGGCTTGCCTAAGCAGCAGAGACACAGCAGTGCATTTCTACTTGCCCCGTTGAAGCTTCCTCACACGGGGAAAGGCCGGCAAAAAACTTACGAAGAAACAAATCACTAACAGGAAAAAAAGAAAGCGGATGTTCAATCAGGGGACAAGAGGACCCCATGGAGAGACATCAGATCATGCAAGGCTGTGGGGTGTGGAGAGTATGGAGCAGCCTGACCCCGGGAGGTGACAGGTCAGGAGACAGTGTGCAGCAGGGGAAGGAGAGAGGGCGGGGCTGGGAAGACTGGGTTCCAGGGCTGTCCTGCTCAGCGGGATTCTTTTCCATCCCAGAAACCCAACCAGAGTGAAACGGGAGGGAGCTGGTGTGGCAATGTCTGAGTACTGGCAGAAAATGAGTCGGCCTGAGGGAACCTGGACCTTAAGGTTAAAGACCTCTTACCACAGAGGCAGAATTTCCCTGTGTGGTAAGGGACACAGCCATTGATCAGCCTGGGATGATTTATTCCTTATTTAATGACTTGAAAGAAAAGAAATTATTAAACTAAAAAGGAATAAGTCCCAGGGAACACAGATTGGTCTCGTCGGAGTCATGTCATCTTCCTGGATCACTCATCAGAGTGACCAGCCAATGGGGAAATCTGATTGGCTCAATTTAGGTCATGTACCATCTCTCTCTTTGGAGGGGTCAGGACGTGTTTCCAAAGGAAGGATATGAAAGGATCCTGTTCAGACCTGAACCTCGTCAGAGCCCCAGAACCTTGACTGCTGTGCTAAGGAGTTTGCGTGGCAACCGAGGAGGCAGAAATTATTTTCAGGTTCCAAGAAGGGAGATGAAATGGTCAGACGCATGTGTATAGATGGAGCGCCCCGGGCGCAGGGTGGGGAGGTGGGTGAGTGGGGAGGCAGGTGAGTGGGGAGGCTGGAAGGGCCACTGCGATGCTAACGTCACAGTCCTTGGACAGGGCTGTGCACAGTCCTTGCTGGGTGTGTGGGTGGATGAAGGAGAGGACAAGGGGATTGACACTCCGGTGCCAGCTCCAGCTGGAGCCGCAGGAGAAAGCACTGGCCACTGCTGGGTGGGTTGTTGCCAAGGTGAACTGTTGATAAGGTCTTTCAAGAAGTCATTCTGGCCTGACCAGGCGGTGGCGCAGTGGATAGAGCATCGGACTGGGAGGCGGAGGACCCAAGTTCGAGACCCCGAGGTCGCCAGCTTGAGTGCGGGCTCCTCTGGTTTGAGCAAAAAGCCCATCAGCTTGAACCCAAGGTCACTGGCTCCAGCAAGGGGTTACTCGGTCTGCTGAAGGCCCGAGGTCAAGGCACATATGAGAAAGCAATCAATGAACAACTAAGGTGTTGCAACACGCAATGAAAAACTAATGATTGATGCTTCTCATCTCTCTCTGTTCCTGTCTGTCTGTCCCCGTCTATCCCTCTCTCTGACTCACTCTCTGTCTCTGTAAAAAAAAAAAAAAAATTAAAAAAAAAAAAAAAAAGAAGTCATTCTGGCTTAGCGATCTGCCAGTATCCTAGACTTACTTCTGTTTTTGCCAAAGCTGAATGGTGGGAAGGTGCAAAAACCCTGCTTTTCTGATTGGGATGATTATATTTCATTTAATAAATATAGAGCACCCACCATGTGCCATTCTGAAGGCTTTTTGGATGTTCAAAGATGAATGAAACCAGTTTCTGCCAGGACAAAGCAACATCAGAGTCCCATGCTTGTGAAGAACACATTGTATTTCTCCCCCTTACCTCCTTCAGTCTCCTACCAGAGACACGCACATAGAAGCATCAAAGACATTGTGACTGCCATCGGTCTCTATGGGAGAGTTCTCTCTGGTTCTGCCTGCTCTAATTTCCTGAAACCCACGTGCCTTGGCTCTTTTCTATCCCACAGGAACGAAGGGACTCCCGGAGGCAGCTGTGAGCTGGTGAATGTTGAACAACAGGTTCTTTGAGCAGTGCTTGCTAATTGTCACAGTGTTAATACTTCTACTAGGGTTAATTTTAAACTATCAGCATGATGTCACTGAATACAGAATTGGAAAGAGTTGTGCATATAAACTCTCTTGAGTCTGGGAGTTCAATGGCCACATTAGCCAGACCACCGCCTGGGCCCTGGGGAGGAGAGGGAAAAACCATTCTCTTGAAGTTTGGTCTGGGTGTTCTATTTGGATTGAATTATGTCCTCCATAAAAGACACCTCGAATTCCTAACCCCCAAGACCTCAGAATGCTACCTTATCTGGAAATGGGGTCTTTGTAGATATAATTAGTTAAGATGAGATCGTCCTGAGATAAGGTAGGTTTTTAATCCAGTTTGATGGACGTCCTTAAAAAAAAAGACAGCCGTGTGAAGACACAGAGACACAAGAGGAAAGCTATGCAAAGATGGAAGCAGAGCTTGTAGTGATGTGTTTACAGGTTTGGGACTCCTGAAGCCACTGGAGGCTGAGAAGAGGGGTAAGGATGGATGGTCCCCTAGCAGTTTCAGTGAGAACATAACCCTGCCAACACTTCCAGCTTTCAGACCGGGGAGACACATGTTTCTGTTGTTTCTCACTCACCCAGTCTATGGGGCCTGGTTACCACTGCCCTGGGAGACCAACGGTCCCTGTGTTTTCCCGTACCCTGCACCACATGGTTTGAAATACGACTGTCTTTGGGCAGAATTTCACTGTGTTTGTGTTTTACGGTTCCAGTGCTCTTTAATTCCACCTCTGACACATTTGAATCGGATTACGGAAACCCAGTGCCAGGAGCTCCAGTGTGGAGAGCCCATTGCCCTCCAGAGGTGAGAGCGTGTCCTGTCAGCCAGAGCGAGGCGAACACATCCGAGGGTTCTGGTGCTGTACCAGTGGTTTTTCATGTGTTGCCACATTTGATTCTATCTTCACGACAACCCTGTGACGAGGCATAATTATCCTCATTTTACTTGCGGGGAACCAGAAGCTCAGTGATATTAGGTAACTTGCCTGAGGTCCCCGAGCTAGTTAAGGACTGAACGGTTGTCAACTCGGGACTTGCAGACTCAGACTCTGCACAATATCTTAGCACTCCACCCTGTGGCCAGTTTGTAGGAGCCTCACTGGGCCACAGCTGCCCAGACACCTCGGGGCTGCACTGTCTGGACCCGGAGATGAGATGGGACAGCAGGATTAGAGGCAGAAAGGTGGAGGGCGGGTCGAAAGATCAGGTCATTGGCTTGTGTAACCCTGCGTCCCCTTGGTGATCTTATCCACATGTAGCGGTTGCTGTGTCCAGGTGGCAGTAATAATGACAGTGACACTATAATAAACAACCTTAATTCCTGATGTGTGTACAGCACTGAACGGCTGTAATGGATTTTCCCTTCGGTGGTTTTCATCCGTTCTGGGGCGCTGAAGCCAGACAGAGCTGGCTTCATGTTGCAGCCCTGAAATTGACCGCGGTCTCATCTTGAGCGAGTTGCTTCATCGTTTGTGAGTGTGAATTTATTTCCCTCGCTTGTGTTTTCTTGCAGGGGTATTGGAAGTATTCAACGAGGTGATGCAGAGGGGGTTCCAGTACATGGCAGATGTCAGAGCAGAAAGTTTACTCTTGTTCTTGTGAGCAAGGCGTTTTCCTCAGTATTTCTGACCTGATCCGCTCTCTGCCCTGTGGAGGGTATCAGAAGGTATTCTTGCCTGAGAGAAGCAAATCTACCAGCAGTTGCAAGCACGTCCCTCAGCTCTGTCTCCCCTGGATCCATGCTATGCTGCTGTGTATTCGCCATCTTTATCCCCTTCTTGTGGGTTGAACTGTGTTGCTCCCCTTCCCCCTCCAATGATATATTGAATTCCTACCCCTGGTACCTGTGCATGTTACCTTCTTTGGAAATAGGGTCTTTGCAGATGTAATCAAGTTAGGATGAGGTCATCAGGATGGGCTCTCATCCAACATAACTGGTGTTCTTAGAAGCAGAGAGAAATAGAAACACAGCGTGAAGACGGAGGCACACAGGAGAGAATGCCCCGTGACCGCAGAGACAGATTGAAATGCTACAGCTGCAAGCCAAGGCATGCCCGGGGTGTCGGAGGATGAGGGGGTGGTTTCCCAACGCCAGTTTGCTGTTCTGAAGTGTGTAAGACTACAAAAGGAGCAGCTAAGACGCGAGGGAACCACTGCTGAGCAATGCTGTGTGTGCATTCCTCCACTGGGGAGTTGCCAATGTCCCATTTTTCTCCCCACGCCCTGTAAGGGGAGCGTTCTAGTTCTGATTTTCCGGATGAGGACACTTTAGTCAGAGACTGTAAATACCCAGCTCAAGGACTCACAGTGAATGAGCGACTGAACAAATGGCTAACAGAGGTCTGTTTAATTCCTGCCTGTGGTCTCTTTACTTCATGCAAAGGAGTTGAGGCCATGGGTAGCGGCTCAAACACAGATGATTATAATTAGTGGCCACCGTGCTTGCTCAGACAGGAGGAGGGAAGGGAGTTTTTCTTTTTATTATTATTATTATTTTGTATTTTCTGAAGTGAGAAGTGTGGAGGCAGAGAGACAGACTCCCGCATGCACCCGACCGGGATCCACCTGGCACGCCCACCAGGGGGCGATGCTCTGCCCATCTGGGGCGTCGCTCCTTTGCAACCAGAGCCATTCTAGCACCTGAGGCGGAGGCCATGGAGCCGTCCTCAGTGCCCAGGCCAACTTTGCTCCAATGGAGCCTTGTCTGTGGGAGGGGATGAGAGAAATAGAGAGGAAGGAGAGAGGGAAGGATAGAGAAGCAGATGGGCGTTTCTCCTGTGTCCCTGGCCAGGAATTGAACCCAGGACCTCCACATGCCAGGCTGATGCTTTACCACTGAGCCAACTGGCTAGAGCCTAGGAAGGGAGTTTTGATGGGGGCACCCAGGTGCGTCACAGAGAGGGAGGATGACTGGCTAGGAGCCACTCTGCCCAGCTCCACCGTCACCCCACCTCCACACAGACGAGCTGTGTACCCTGGCTGTGTGGCTCTGTCTCCCTGTGCCTCGGTATCCTGGCTTGACATACGGCAGTTGCAGGAACAGGGATTATGAAGCTCTTGTGTAGATTAAAGGAACATTACTATAAGCATTTAGAACAGAACCTGTCACATGTTACTGCTGTTATTTTTTTGTGATTCAAAATGTGACCTGGGATAGGGACCTCTGCCCTCAGAAAAAGCATAACGGCACCACCAGGACAACTATCTCCTAAGCACTGCCCCCAGGACGTCATGCCGGTCTACTCTCTGCCCTTGTGACTTCCAAAATCTCGGCTGCGCTGGAACATGATGTTTTTTAACTAGATGACTATCTGCTGGGTTAGCTAATAGTGCCTTTCACAGGACTTTTAGGTAATACGGGGGTGACTTCTGCAATGTTTCAGTCATTAATAAGAACACAATCGGAAAGAAAGTGCTAAGTTATAATTTGCAGTCATGACTTTCAGCACTAATTTAAACAATGGCTCTGTGGTCCCTGGTGTCTGAGTCTCTCTCCTGGCTGTCCGAAGGAGGGCAGGCCCCAGGACCCACTCTGCTTCTGCCTAGCAGGACTACCTGTCTCTGCGGAGCTCTGAAACTCGGAAGTAAGGGTTCTGAGCTGTCCTGGGTAAAGGTGGGACCCATACTTAAGCCTGGGGGTGCTGACTTGAAGCAGAGAAAGACAAAATCGGGTGTGACATGTCTTGGAAGCATCTGAAGATACTTTATCTATTTATAAATTCCTTTGACTATATTTCTAGGACCATAATGAGCAGCTTCCACCTGACCAACCGACTCTATTGTCTTTCTCTCCTGGGACATGCTTACCACAAAGGTGGATCGGACCCAATAGGTAGAACCAGTCCAACTTGGGGGTTTTGCTGCCCTAGTGTTGGGCCCAAGGATGGAGTGACGATCAGGGCCCAAGGATTAGAGTTCTGTCTCTCGAAGGAAGCAGTGGCCTTCGGGAAAGACCCATGCACCTGCGTGTTTCTCTCCGCCAGGACCGTCAGCTTCTGGCATTAATAATCCCAAACAAGAATGCCTCTTATTTAAACGGTTAAAAAAATAAAAACAAATTATGCAAAACTTTCTGGCTGTGGGGAGATAAAAAAGAGATCTCCATTAAATATGTAGTATGCTTGAGAGCTGATTACAATGTGAGGGTGATAAACCATGGAATAAAAATAAAAAAATAATTAGGGGCTCCTGAGAAGGCAAAATAGTAGTCTATAAGGAGGTGGTGATCCCAAAACGACTTAATCTGGTAAAAATCTATAGATTGCAAGACATGACTTTCACACACTAGCTAGAGACTAGACAAAGGGAAAGAGAAATTGCACACATCTAGCCTATGCAAATAGATCAGAGTGCACCTACTCTGTTACACACACCCATATCTTCCCATCCGATGACTCCCACACAAACAAAAGGGTTCTATAGTCATTGTTCTGAAGATACTGCTCTGTGTCCTCTGTTTCTGTAACTTACTATATCTTGTGGAAATTTTTGTATTGATAGATACCATTCCTTTTCTACCATTCTAGGACATTCTTTTAAAATGGTTTTCAGGTATTTCATTATGTAAATGTACCATAATTTAGATCCACAATCTGCTATTGCTAAACATATACATTGTTTCCAGTTTGAAGCATTTGATTTTATTATTTCTTTTGCAAGCAATTTTACAATGAATATCTCTAGTCACACACGGTCCAAGTGCATGTGTGGGTTTGCTTATAGAAAAAAATAATTTCTTGGTGGTAGAATTTCTGAGTTAAAGGGTATTTTAATAAATACTGACCTTTTTCCAAATTGACCTTTAGAGAGACTGTGCCCAGTTTATACACTCAATACCACTGCGTGAATAACCATTTTCTCCCAAATTTGCCAAACCATGTTTTGCAAAATCTTTTAATCATTGTTAATCTGATAGGTAAAAATAAAAACAATATCCTTCTGTTTTAGTTTGAATTTACTAAATCACTGAGTGAGGTTAAACTTCCGTTCATATTGTCCTAAGGCCTAAGCAATTTGAATTTCTTTCTCTGAACCTAGTACCTAATACATGTACAATAAATAATTGTTGGAGAATTAAATATACTGCCTGTGCAATGTTTCCTTTTAACATGAATCTGAGTTAACTTGTGATGGAGTAAAAAAAATAGCATCCTTTGATATAACTTTGATATAGCTTTGAAATTATTTATTTCCCCATTTATTATTTGTCTTTTAGTTTGTGAATTTTGGAGGTGGGGCACTTGGGAATTTATTTTTACTTTTTAATGTAGTTATATTTATTATTATTTTTAAATTTTTATGTTGTTTGAAATCCTGTTAGAAGTTTTCTCTTACTCCCCTAAATTAACTCAATGCTCTTAATAGGCTTCCTTTCTGCTGCTAAGTATTTCTTGGGTGACCCCCAAATTGCCGGTGGTCCCCTTGACTGTTCGTCCCCCTTCCCGTGCTCTGCCCAGAGAGTGGCCAGTGCTCGGAGATGCAGGGGAATTCTCGGTGCTCAAGGAAGCCTTTCCTTTGCTGAGTGCTCCGGGTGCTGGAACCTGTCACTGTAATGCATGGAAGGCAGAGATGACATTGAGTGCAAGGTATTATGGGAGCCCAGTGTACAAGCCAGGGAACATTCTGGAAGGCATCCTGGGAGTAGGAAGTTGCTGCTCCAGAGGGTGTTAGCTTCCAGGCTAAGGACACAGCCCCCGCTCCTCTCATTTATTCTCCACCCAAGACAGCAGCTGAATCCATGTAGGTGGGGGACTGGAATCTTGCCTGGAAACCCACAGGCACCGAGGGCTCTTGGACGCACCCACTCTGACGATGTTGTCATGAGAGCTCCCCCATTGCTCACGTGCCTGAATATGTCCCTTACTCTTGCGCTCCTGAAGCCTGAGATACTGAGTTCAGGCTCCCCGTGGTTCCAGCGGCTTCCCTTGTCGTCACCCACTGAGCACTCTTCTCCTTTTGGTTAAACCGCTCAGATTCTGTTGGTTGTACTCCAAGGACTCTGGCAGAAGGAAGAGCTCACTGGTGTTGGCTGGTTATCCAGAGGCGTGAGGCCCAAGCCCTGGCTTCTCTGGGCACAAAAGCCTCTGTACAATGTCTTCACTGCCCCCGGGAGGCCATGGCGGCCTTTTATGGATTCCTGATTGATCCCAAGGCTTAGAAGTCAGGGTCTCCTTACCGTATCGGACAATGGAGTCCCCCGGAAGGTTGGGGACCCGATGGAACGCAGGAGTCCGCGACCCCTTTGCACAGGCTCTGCAGGATAAGCCGCGGTGACTGCGCCCAGGCTGGCTGGGAGTTGGCACCCGCGCCCCTTGCTAGTTTCTTGGAGGCAGATCCAGGAAGCCCTGTCATCTGTTTGTGATTACGAGCTCGGCATGCCCCACCAAGGGCCCTCTGGCACCTCTCCTCTTTGGAAACAGTTTCAGCACATTTTTTTAGAAACCGCACTGGGAAACCCTCCCTGAGAAAGTGACTAAATGCTGCTTAATATTCGGGAAATGTAAACAGCCCCCAGCAGTCAGTCACAGGGCGTGTAGGGAGAGCTGACTCGGGCTGGGGGCTTGGGTCCGCGGTGGCTGCAAAGCCCCTATGCTGTCAGCGTTGTCAGTGGACGTGGAAGCTTGTTCTCCATCTTACATTCTGGAGCGTGCTGGTCAGACTCATGTTCTTCCCTCCCGCACATCTCGGGTGAAGAGCAGCATTCCCTTGGCATGCTTCTCTCCCAACACCTATGTCGTGAATTGAATTGTGTGTCTGCAAAAGACATGTTTCAATCCTGAACCTTAAGACCTCGGAATGTGACCTTACTTGAAATAGGGTCCTTGCAGATATAATTAGTTAATATGAGGTCCTATTGCAGGAGGATGGGCCCTTCATCTCATATGACTGGTGTTCTTATAAAAAGAAGGGAAAGAAACACACAGGACAAAGGCCACGGTGTGTGATGACGAAAGCAGAGATTTGGGGGATCTAACTGCAAGCCATAGGATGCCGAAGAGTGACAGCCACCACCAGAGGCTAGGGACAGCCACCACCAGAGGCTAGGGGGAGGGGGCAAGGAAGGATTCAGACCAGTTTCACATGGAGCACGGCCCTGCTGACGCCATGGTTGGACTTCTAGCTTCCAGAATTGTCAGACAATCGATCTTCTTCTAGTCTCGCAGCGGTGGTGCTTTGTTACGGCGGCCCTGGGCACTGCACGCCAGGGCTCTGACCACCTCCCTGTCCTCGGGACTGCTCTTCCACCGCATTCTCACATCACTAGGTAGTTGTGGTCTAGATCCAGCATTGGGCCCGGGAGATATGTGGTCACAGGGCATGGTCCCTACCCTCAGGGAACTCAGAACTGGACATGGGGTAGACGTGCGCCTGCCAACAGGCACACCCTACTCTGACTTAGGCACTTAGAATTTACTGTGATTTCCTGATCTGCGAGTTTGTGTGTTTAATCTCTCATCACATTGTTGTAAACGTCTCAAAAAAACTAATTTTTTTTTTATCTGCTGTTTAATCATAGAAACATTTTAATATACATAAATGTTGAAGAAAAAGTGCATTGATCACCAGGAAGCCTCCTGCCTAGATTCAATGATTGTTAACATTTGGCTATATTTGGTTTTAAAGAGTATAATTTTATTTTCTTATATCTAGAGGTAGCATGTTGTGTTACGTAAGATTAGAAGCTCTGGTACTGAGCTCCCCGAATTGAAATCCTGGTTTTACTAATCCAGTTTTGTGTCCATAGGCAGGTTACTACCGTTCTCTTTGCCTCAGTTTCCTCATCTGTAAAATGGGCATAATAACAGCACTCTGCTCATGGGGAGGTTGTGAGTAATAAATGCATCCATATGTGAAAAGTATTTAAAGCAATGTTTTTCAAGATGTGAGCACTCAGTAAGTATTAGCTGTCTAAATAATTATTTCCCACAGTTTTTGGAAAGCCGTGGGCATCTTATCCTCACAAGGGAGGCTGGGATGGCTCTTGTGCGTGTGCAGCCTGGGGGACCTTGCCCCCTCTGACCTGTCCTCCAGTTTACTCCTCTCTCGGGCATGCACTCTCTCCATAATGCTAAAACCTGGACACAGCCCGGTGTCCATGAACTGATACATGAGGAAACCAATGATGCTGTGTTTATCCAATCAGATCCTAGTCAGCAGAAGAGGAAGGTGTGAGTGAGACACAAAAACTCCGTGCATAAATCTCAAAACGTTCTGCAGATGTTTTAAAGAGCTGGGAACAGATGAGGACTTAACTGTATAATTCTGTTTATATGAAATTAATGACAAAAGAGCAAAACTATGGTGACAAAAAGCAGGTCATCAGTTCCAAGTGGCTGAAGGGGGAGCAGCGGATTGGCTGCCAGTGGGGCATGATGATGCTGTCGGAGCAATGGGGCTGTCCTAAATCGCGGATTGACTGCCAGTGGGGCATGATGGTGCTGTCGGAGCAATGGGGCTGTCCTAAATCACGGATTGACTGCCAATGGGGCATGACGGTGCTGTCCGGAGCAAGGGGACTGTCCTAAATCGTGAGGGTGCTGGCAGTTACAGCACCGTATGAATCTGACAAAACCCCAATTGTAAACTTAACATCGCTGTAATTTATTTATTTAGACTATACCTAAAACTGATTAAAGTGATTAACATAGTATGTTTTGACTTATATGGTGCCTCCTGCACTAGAATCTAGAGTATCAGCTTCTTGAGGGCAATGTTTAGAACCAGTATGCTCGGCACATAATAGACTATAACTACTTACTAAAGGAATATTTGTTCCATGCTTCTGACAATAGCTTTGGACTCAAACATTTCCGTGATTGAATCTAACATTTGCCATTAACTATCTGTACCAACACGGACAATCGATTCACTGTCTCTAAGCCCTGGTGTTCTCATCTATAACATTGGGATGAAAAATAGAATTTCTTTCATAGAGTTATTATGAAAATTGAACTATACACTACCTGGCAGGTGGTGAGTGCACTGTAAGTCAAACACACATGTTGTTATTTTATATGATTTTATTTTATTTTAATTGCCTATAACTGATAACTTTCATTATTAGGGTATATCTTTTTTTTCTTAAGATCAGAGACTTTGCATTGATTTTTGTACTATTGTTACTGTTCCTGGCACCCAGTAAGTACTCACTGAATGTTTGCTGACGATAGGAAGTCCTCACTGGACACTGTTGACAGGTCCTGCAACTTTAAGTGAAACAATGTATAATGCGTAACAAAGCCAATGCTATTAATTGACATAATTGATACTATATAATTGATATTACACAACTGATATAAACAAGAGTTGAGTTTCTAGGTATCTCTTCAATGTTATCAGTAAATGACATTGAACAAAAACAATGTTATTCGAGGACCTGCTGTATTACCTGATTCCATAAGTTTTCAAGATCCATCTTCTTCATACCTGGGGATATTTATACATGAAATCACCCCTTTCTAGGCATGCAACCCACCTCGCTCATATATATACACACACACCCATGCACACACATACAGATGATGTTTGCACTTGCGGTTGAGACTGAAGCAACCTTCTCAGTAAAATGTGTCCCTGACTTCTGAGAAGAGATCAGAACCCCCCCGTCCCCCGCCCCGTGCTTCATGGTATTCACTGCTGTTCCTTCGCGGTGAGACAGTTGTGTGATTATCTGGGCTATTGTGTAAGCTTCACGGAGGCTGGTCCGCAGCTGGGTGTGTTGTATCTCTAAACTTAACTGATGGACATTTCTTGACAGAAAGAAGGATATAGACAGGGAAGAAGACAGTGGATTGGCATTGTCAGGGAGGGAAAGGTTTCTTTTTTTGGAGGGGTATAGTTTATTTTGCCTTTATTTTGTTTATTTAATTCTAATTTATTTTACGTTTAAGTGTCAGGCTTGGCCTGAATTCTGGGTGGTTCAACAGTGTCCACCCGGCGGGAGGAGAATGCAGGTCAGCTTATCCGATAAAGGAAGGAGAAGCCAAAGAAACATCCCAACAGGATCGCCGGCTGCGAGTCCCGCGCTGAGCTGTGGTAGGCAGCGGTGTGCTTGCACATGCCGCCTGGCCGGGGCCGAGTCCCGTGCTGAGCTGTGGTAGGCAGCGGTGTGCTTGCACATGCCGCCTGGCCTGGCCTGGCCTGGCAGGGAGCTTCCCCGCGCTGGGCCCTCCTGCTCAGGAGTTCAGAGTCCTCTTCTCTGAGCACAGAACACAGCCCACACACCGAACACTGGTGTGTACAGCCTTTTCTGATATAGCCCCAAAGCATGTCTCCTGCTCTCATTCATAACATTCTCCTTCCCTCTTTCCAAAGAGGTCCTTGTTCCATTTCTCTACTCTCTAATCTCAAGGCCCAGTTCTGGAGGTTCCACAACTCTCTTTGAAACACATATTCTAACTCCCTCCTTCCCTCCCTCCCTCCCTCTCTCTCTTCCTCCCTCCCTCCCTCCTTCCCTCCCTCCCTCCCTCCTTCCCTCCCTCCCTCCCTATCTCCCTCCCTCCCTCTCTCTCTTCCTCCCTCCCTCCCTCCTTCCCTCCTCCCCTCCCTCCCTCTCTTCCTCCCTCCCTCCCTTCCTTCGTTTCTTCTTTTGTTGCTTTGTTCCTTCCTTCCTTCTTTCCTTCCATTTATTTATCGATTTTAGCAAGAGAGGAAGGGAAGAGAAGGAGAGAGAGACAGGAACATTGACCTATTCCTTGTATGTGCCCTGACCAGGGACCAAACCGGCAAACTCTGCTTTTTTGGACGATGCCCTAACCAACCAAGCTATCTGGCCGGGGCCTGATTTTCATGTATTATTATAAGATTCCTCCTCACTGTTTATGGAGCTCACCTTGAAACAGAATCTTCTGAGATGTCTGCTACATGGTGGAAATTGTGTGGTTGAAAACTCACATCTTGTTTATCTCATATGGTCTACATGTAGCCACAAGAATTTTAGCACCTTTTGTGTTTGTTTTTTTTTTACTCAACAATATGTATGACCCTGTGCTAGACCATACAGCTGGTCCTAAAGGGACATGGTGAAGAAGATACAGTCATTTTCTTTAAAGAATGTTCAGTCCACTTGAGGAGATGACCAGGTCACAGCACCCCACGAGCAGTTCTGCACTACAGGCAACTCAGCATCCTGAGGACAGAGGGAGGGTCAAGGGGGCTTCCCAGAGGGGAGAAGGCACTGCCCGTCTTTCCTGGTCCTGGTGGTCTTTCTTAAAGGTGACTCCTTTGTTCCAATGGAAAATACCAGCAAAGCTTTCCACAGGGTGCAGAGAACAAGCCCTCTGTGCAGTGGACGCCACCTTCTTCATCACCATAGCAGCTCTTCGAGGAAGGAGATATTATTATGTCCACTTTACCCACAGGAAAAAGAAACAGAGGCTAGGAAAGGTGTGCTCACTTTGCCGAGGACACACAACGGGTGAGTGTGGACCCCAACGAGAGGCAAAATGAAATGAACACCCCCCCTACACACACACACACACACACACACACACACACACACACAAATTCCTGCTTATGGTAACACAGGCTCTGTAAAAATTAACTTTCAATAATCATTACTTTTCTTTTTTCACCCCAATAGTGGAATGGTGGCGACGATGGGAGGAATAGCACTGCCTCCTAATCAGAACACCTGCTTTCAATCTTGATGGGGGCCATGCGTGCTCCCAGTTCAAGCAGCCCATGTGACAGGCGAGGTGGAGCTCGGGTGTCAGGAGGCAGGTGCCGGGCTGGGTGCCAGTGGAGGCCTTTGATGGCTGGCTTAGTGCTCCCTGCCGCTGCCCCTAAAGTTCAGCAGTCGATACTCTAATTACATTTATCACTATTCTTCCCTTTTGTCAATACAGCTGTATTTCATCACGTGGTGACTGTAGACATTACTACAACTAAACGTCGATGTGTTCTTCAGTGGCTTGATGGGGACATTATTTAGAACAGGGGTCCCCAAACTATGGCCCGCGGGCCACATGCGGCCCCCTGAGGCCATTTATCCAGCCCTCGCAGCACTTCCGGAAGGGGCACCTCTTTCATTGGTGGTCAGTGAGAGGAGCATAGTTCCCATTGAAATACTGGTCAGTTTGTTGATTTAAATTTACTTGTTCTTTATTTTAAATATTGTATTTGTTCCCGTTTTGTTTTTTACTTTAAAATAAGATATGTGCAGTATGCATAGGGATTTGTTCATAGTTTTTTTTTATAGTCCGGCCCTCCAACGGTCTGAGGGACAGTGAACTGGCCCCCTGTGTAAAAAGTTTGGGGACCCCTGATCTAGAAGATGCTGGTTCAACACCCAGTCTTTGGAGATCTTGAAGAGTCGGGGTGGATAATATATACGGGGTATATAGTTTTTCTTTTTCCAAGAACCTGAATTGGTATAGAGCAACTGATTAATAACCTTGAGAATGAAAATATCAGGCCAACAGCATAAATATGAGCCAGCAAACTGCAATTTGTTTTGGACAAGAATCAGCAGTCACATATAGGTCACAAGGAGGATACCTCCGACACCGGAAATCCCCTTTAAATATCAAGATCTATTTAAACAAGATGTTTGGAAACACAAGCAGCCTAATTACTAGTCCATTATATAAGTAATTTTTTTTTTTAATTTTAACTACTGGGGAGCTTTCACTAGGTCTTTTCCATCATAGAGATCACAAACCTGTTTTTCAGGTAATGGTTTGTGGTTGATGTTCTTAGAAATTCTGGTGCCTGATAATGACTCAGCACTCAGGTGCAGGCAGCCAGAAAGGGGAGGAGTCTGGCAGGACTCTCCGCCCCCCCCCCCCCCCCCCCCCCAGGAGAGGCAGGCTGGCCTCTCGCTCCGGCGCTGAAAGCCACGCTTTCTCCTGGGCTTAGACACCTCCTTCCACTCTTCTTTTTCTTCTTTTGCTCTTGGAGAACTGTTTAGACGTTATTATGAGTCACTAGGTTATTCATGATAGGGGCTTTCTTACCTCTTCAGACACACCTGTTACCACGCCCTTCTTCTGCCTCCTTGCGCCTCGGCCGTGCGAAAGTCCCTGGGTTCTCGGGATATCTCAACGCTCCTGCATGCCTTCAGGATTTTTGCCCAATTGATGCTGTCTGAAATTATTTTCTTTTTTCCCCCAGCCTAGACACTGCACTCACTATTTAGGGCTGGCTCCAGTGTCACCCACCTGGGAAACCTCTCAGTCCTTCCTCCCGTTTCCGCCACACTCAGCCGTCACTCCTGGGCTATGTGCGTGGCCTGTCCTCCAAGCAGCCAGGGCACTTGGGGTTCATTCACATTGTCATCTCTACCCGGATGAACCACTGCTCCCTGGGAAAATCGCCTCCTCCCTAGCCTGGACAGAGGGATGCTTACCCAGCCTTTCTGTGCCTAGAAAGAACAGAAAGACAATCCTTCGACCAAACAAAAACAACAGCAACACTGAAACAGTTTCAGACTGTTGCAAACCCGTTGCTACTGGTCTGTCACTAGTGAAGGGGTGGTCAGCGGGAGCAGATTATTCCGTCCTGAGCCTTGTTTCTCATACATTGCTAAGGACCCAGGACATAGTCTGAAGGCATATGGCCTCTGCTCTCCATGCTGTTGGAAAGATGACAACAGTGTGGATTACCACGGCTGTTAGGAAGGTGTCCTCCTTACTCAAGGTGGGTGTAGATGGCGCTGAGTTTGCAAAGGGATGCTTATCCCCAGAAAATGTGTGTGTTTGCTTCTTGTCTTAATCTAATTACTTTCATTCGATGATTAAGAAGAATGAGGGGGCATTTCTGCACCTTACTCAGGAGAAGAGAATTCAAAGAACTGACCTGTCATGATGAATGTTGAGGGCCCGAGCTGGTCTTGGGAAAACTTGCTGACACTTTGGACTGAAGGATGCTGTGTGTCCTCTAGTGCCCGGTGGTAGAGAGAAGGGGTCAGGCATTGTCGGGACACAGACTCTAGGTGCAGACCAACCCTTGTGGGTTCGGGTTGGGGGTTGGTATGGAAGGCTGGAGGAAGGTGGTATTCTGAGCTGTGCATTGGTGGGCACTCCGAGAAATGTGAACAGTTCAACCTCTCATATAGTTTTCCTTTGTATTATGAGGATATTCCTTCATGTGCTGAGCCACTGCCGTTTGGCGGGTAGCCGGTGATTCTGTCCTGCTACCTGCTAGAGAGATACAGAGGGCACATGTGGCAAGATGCTTTTCTTCAAATGGATCTTACAGAGTTTAGTGGAGCAAGATATACCAAATAAAAAAGCTAAGAAATAGACTCAATGTGTTCAAGTCTGATAACAGCGATGCAGGAAATAAAAATGGGAATTTTGGTGGGGAGTACTCAAGGGGCGGGGGATAAATCGAACTGTCAGTGAAGAGGGGAAATTTGAGCTGAGACGTGACACGAAGGCACCAGCCAAGCGCAGACCAGGAGGTAGTGGCTTCCAACAGAATAAAAAAGCAAATGCACAGACCCAAAGCTGGAAGCCAGCTGAGCATCCGTAGTCACAGAACGTGCTTGAGGTTTGGATCTAAAAAGTAAGGGAGAGAGAAGGCGGAGAGCTAGTGAAGGTCGGCCGGAGCCCGCTCTGAAGGCTGATGGGAAGATTCTGGGTTTTCAGTATTATTGGAGAATTCATGCAATATAAAATAATAGAATTCCTAATTTTTAAAAGTTGTTCTGATTGTTGAGGGAGAATAGCTCTTGGGGGTAAGATGAAGAGTAGAATCTGACCAATCAGTGAGGAGCCTATTACAGGAATCCAATCACACATAATCAGGAGTTGCTGGGATTGGGGCTGTCTGGCTGGCAGTGAGGAAAGTGTTGATTGAGGGACTTGTGGGGGTGGACATGGCAGGATTTGCTACTGTCAGTGTATGATTTTTTTTTTTTTTTTTTGGATTTTTCCGAAGCTGGAAACTGGGAGAGACAGTCAGACAGACTCCCGCATGCGCCCCGACCGGGATCCACCCGGCACGCCCACCAGGGGCGATGCTCTGCCCCTCCGGGGCGTTGCTCTGCCGCGACCAGAGCCACTCTAGCGCCTGGGGCAGAGGCCAAGGAGCCATCCCCAGCGCCCGGGCCATCTTTGCTCCAATGGAGCCTTGCTGCGGGAGGGGAAGAGAGAGACAGAGAGGAAAGAGAGGGGGAGGGGTGGAGAAGCAGATGGGCGCTTCTCCTGTGTGCCCTGGCTGGGAATCGAACCTGGGACTCCCACATGCCTGGCCGACGCTCTACCACTGAGCCAACCGGCCAGGGCCTGTCAGTGTATGATTTTATATTCCACTTCCCACGCGCACCACCCTTCTGCGACACCAGCCACGTGTGTAGACGTGTGCGCGGTGGTAAGGTAGAGGTCACCGGGTTGGAGCAGCAGAGGGAAGCCTGTCCTGCCCCCGTGCTCCCCCCCCCTGCCCAGGCCCACCAGCAGTGCAGGAGCAGGGTCCCCGACAGCCGTGCCCTCGAGCTCAGATGTGGCCAGCCACAGGGTGAGAGCTGGGGAGCAGATATTAAGTGAAGACCCAAGCTGCCCAGGGTGCCCCCTGAAGGAAGGCATAAGACAGCCCACTTCTCTCTCAGATTCTGCAGGGCAAGGCGCCACTCGAGGGGCTGAGGGATGGGGAGAAGCTCTGCCCTGCACACTTGCCCCCGAGTTGTCGTGGTTCCTGTGTGTGTCGCGCCCCTCACTACAACAAGGCCACAGTGAAGGCTGGAGCTGAGTTGTAGTCACTTTCCTGTGTCGGCCACCTGACTCCCAGGAGAGGCTGGCCAAACGAAGGGATAGTGGAATGGTTTACGAAGGGATAGTGGAATGGTTTACGGAAGAGGTATTGAAGAGTTGGGCTCTTTTTCTCTGACTTCTTAAGCAAGTGAGGCAGGAAGACAAGTTTCATGTCTCCGTGCTCATGTCGCTGCTCCGTATTCACCACTAAGAGATAGATGAACCTCCCCCCGCCCCCCCAGGGGCCTCTTTCTGCCCCTGGCCTCGCACGATGCAATTTGTATCAGCCAGAGAGAAAGCGCCGGCATTGGCGCCACATGGGAAGACGCCTGTTGCCATTTTCCCCAGAGAATGCGGCCAGCCCTAGGAATCAGCCCAGAGGTTCCCTGCCCCTCCCCCCATCCCTCTCAGCACATTCTTGGGGCTCATGGGAGAGGCCGAGAGCAGAATAGTTCCACAGCCACGGAGAAATGGCCTCATAAAAATGCATGAGGGTGTGTGTACAGAGTGATGACTTGGATGAAAAAAAGCGGTGTTTACATACTGTTACACTCAAAATATTCACACCTCATCAAATTGTCAGTCTTGTTTGATGGCAACAATGGGGATTTTTCCCTCTGTGAGGCGGTAATAGCTCTCGGCAGAGCACTGAGCATAATGTCTCATTAATCCTTCCCAGATCCCGGCGCGGTGGGTGGTGAGGATTGGGTTTCCTGTTGGAGCAGAGGGAAAGAGACAGATGAAGGTGCATTTCCCCCGTCTCTGCCCTCACATGGTAGAGGATATTCGCCATCTCATGTTTGAAACCTTCTTAGTCCACTGCGGCTCTTGTGTCTTGATCCTTCCTAATGCCATCTCGTCTGCCACGCCTGGACTGATGAGGAGACAGAGGCTGGAGGGTGGACGTCAACTCTCTGAGGCCGGCCCACTATCCTCAGTGGGAAATCCAGGACAAGCGCGGTGGTTTCCGGCTTAGAGGAAGGCGGGTCGCGTCAGAGCACAAACCCGTACACATGCCTCCCGGTTGGCGAGCGCTGTATTTATAGACACAAGGCGCTTACAGCAGAGCAGCCTGGGAAGGAGGAAAAGGTAGGGAAGGTTTCTTCACTTGAACGTGCATAGTGAGCAAATTTAAATGTAGATGATTTGGTCCCTCCTTGCAGCATTTTTCTCGCCTGAAAACGAGACCATTGGTAGTGCCTAATTCATCGAGCTCTTATAAGGATGGAGTGAAGGAATATATGTAAAAAACTTAGAGGAACATTTGCTTTGGAACAACTGCTCAACAAATGCAGGCAATACTAATAGCAGTGATAGTGATGCTTATAGTTAGATGGTTTATTTGTGGTGATGTGTTGAGTTCATCATGATGTTACCATTCTGAGCCTTAGCTTTCTTATCCTTCAAGCAGGAGTAATAGTAGGTATATAACTATGGGTTTTTTTTAAAATCATAAAATTAAACAAAGTAATATTTGCAGTCTTCCAGAGGCATTTGAAGTTTTCTACATATTTGGCTGGTACTCAGTATACATTCAAGTGGGAAGAAGCTTTGTACTTGTCCTAAATCACTTCTAAGCATTCACAGTTTCCAAAATTTTGTTGGTATTTGAGAATCTTTCTTTTATACATTTGGTTTCCCATTTAAATACAGACACTTTTTGAGGTGGTTGACATAGCAATGAAATAGGAATTTGAAATCACATGACTTAGGATGATATTTTTGCTACTCTGTCATTTTCTGGTGTGGCCTTAGGTAAGTCTATGTTATGGATCACCAGTGCCTAGTTCTTCTGTCCTTGTGGGTAAACTCAGTTGAGAGGGCACTTGTTCTTTCCTAGGGGCTGTGAATGGATGTGATGCAGGCCACTTCTGAGCTGAAGCATTTGTCAGTGTGATATCTCTCCCTTCTTTGCTTTCCTTCTCCTGCTACAATGGTTGTCAAAAAGCCCTCAAATTAAAATGAAAGATTCAAAAGGGTGGGTGACAATTCAATATATAGAAGAGAGTCATTCTTTGTTTTTGTTTTTTTTAAGACTTTTTCAATCATTATTATTATTATTTTTTTTTAGTGAGCAGAGGGGAGGCAGAGAGAGATGTCCGCATGTGCCCCCACCAGGATCCACCCAGCAAGCCTGGTAGGGGGCGATGCTCTGCCCATCTGGGGCTCTTGCTCCATTGCAACCAGAGCCATATTTGAGTGCCTGAGGTAGAGGCCATGGAGCCATCCTCAGCACCTGAGGCCAACTCACTCTAATGGAGCCTTGGCTGCAGGAGGAGAGGAGAGGAGAAGAGAAAGAGAGAGAGAGAGAGAGAAGTGAGAGAGGGAGGGGTGGAGAAGCAGATGGTTTCTTCTCCTGTGTGCCCTGACCAGGAATTGAACCTGGGACATCCACACACCAGACCGACACTCTACCACTGAGTCAACTGGTCAGGGCTAAAAGAAAGTCATTCTGAAAGAGTTCCCTGGACTCAGAACAGAAAGGGCTTTGTGTGATAAATACACCTTTGTTACTTTGACAAGTTAAGATTTGAGGGTTGTTTGTTAATTTAGTAAAACTTAGCCTATCTTTGATTAACAAAGTCCCTTTACCTTTCTGAGCCTTAGCTTTCTCATCCTTCAAGTAGGAGTAATATAATAGGTATATAACTATGGTTTTTTTAAAGGATAAAATTAAACAAAATAATATGTGCAAAACATCTACGTTTACATCTGCATAAAGTAATTGCTCCTAAGTGATAGTTCTTTTTTTTTTTACAGAGACAGAGAGTCAGAGGGATAGATAGGGACAGACAGACAGGAAAGGAGAGAGATGAGAAGCATCAATCATTAGTTTTTCATTGTGGCACTTAGTTGTTCATTGATTGCTTTCTCATGTGTGCCTTGACCGTGGGGCTACAGCAGACCGAGTAACCCTTGCTCAAGCCAGTGATCTTGGGTCCAAGCTGGTGAGCTTTGTTCAAACCAGATGATCCCACACTCAAGCTGGCGACCTCGGGGTCTCGAACCTGGGTCCTCCGCATCCCACTGCGCTACCGCCCAGTCAGGCGTGATAGTTCTTATCACTATGTTTGAGACCCAATGAGTAGCCTCAGGAATTCTAGACAAAGATAACCGGGAAGTGGTTTCTGCCTTCCAGGAGCATGAGAATGTTAAGAAATTAAAATTTCCATTTCAAAATTTGCTCTTCTGACCTCCTTCCTGGTTGCTTAATACCCCGTGGGGGGTGGGGGAGCACTATGTGTGTTTCCTGTGCTCCTGAGATACTAACTGCAGATGCGCTGAACTTGAGCACAAGGCAGAAATTAGCACGGCCACCTGCCTGCCCTATTCCTCTTTCTTCCAGTGACCTCTTTTCTGTCTCCTCTAAGGCCATATCCCATTCCTCCGTCTGTGCCTATTCTCTTCTTTTGTAATCAGAAATAAACAAGCAAATGAACTCCCAAATCGTGTTTGTTTTCCCTGAGAATCAGAGAGATAAGCTTTATCCTCATTTGTGCTGCTTGCCATTGAACTTGGAGCTTCTGAGCTCCCATCTCCTCAGGGTTGTTGTGGGGGCCGAGGGCATGCTAGGTCAGTAGGGATTTACTGGCTCGTACGTGTCTGTTGAACTTTTTTTTTTTTTTTTTAAAGAATCTTTAACCTAAATAGGATGTTTTGGAAATTCTGCATTCACACTGCACTTACATATCTTTTACACTCACGTGCAGCCCCAGCAACATGGAAGCCTTGATTTTGGGGCTAGAAAATAACTTATTTTTTATATGTGAAGAAGAAGAAGGTGACATTTTCTGAGCACACGTTAGGCTTCTTATGGGTGTTGTTTTAAGCTGTGACCATTTCTCAGGTGATGGAATATGATTTGAGAAGGTTAATTAATTTGGGAAATGTCACACACCAAAGAATTCCTTTAGAGCTTTTTTTCTCCCATTTCATTCACTATCTGCCTCGTTTTCCTCGGTGAGAAAAACTTCACTTTTTGTCATACTAATGGCATTATCATTTTTACTCAACAAGTGACATGTGTAATTCATGAAAATACTAAGAACAACACTGAATAGTCATTTAAAGCACCATTACAGTCTCCTGCTTAATGAGGTGATGGTGGATCTTTTAGCAAGAGGAGTGAGGTAATGGTTAAAATGTGTTATTTCCACTATGCTTTCACTAATATTTAAATTAGCCTAAGATCTTTCTAATACTGTCTTCATGAACTCATAGGGTACGTAAGATCTTCAGAGGCTGAGCATGATATGGTCTAATCAACGCACACAACACATTCAACAACAACTGCCACAAATATGTATTGAATTCTCATGAATCAAATTCCATTCTGGATCAGGGAAATCTGGCTGCATCTGTATAGAGCTTATAGTTTAGTAGGGAGTACAGTTAACAAAACAAATAAATAAATTATTTAGTATATTAGAAATGAAAAGTACTATGGAGAAAATACAGTGAGAAAAGAGACATAGGAAGTGTGTGTGTGTGTTTGCAATTTTAAACAGGGTGAGTAGTATAAGCAAGAAAAGTAAAATAACCTGCTAATAGTCATGCGTTTAATACATGCAGATGAGAACCTGTATCGGTGTCATTTTTAAAATTTTTATTTATTTTAGAGAGGCAGAGGGGAGGAAGAGGAGAGAGAGAGAAGGGGGGAGGAGCAGGAAGCATCAATTCCCATATGTGCCTTGACCAAGCAAGTCCACGGTTTCAAACCGGTGACCTCAGCATTTCAGGTCGACACTTTACTGCGCCACCACGGGTCAGGCCAATGTATCAGTGTCTTAACTCATGAGCTTATATTCTCAATTTTATTGGCATAGTCCTCTGATTTATTTATAGATATTTATATTTATATGTATATTTATATTATATATATTTTATAAATATATATATAATCAAAGACAAACCCAGAACAAATCGTCATTATGAAATTGTTCCCTGGCACATTCTTCAAGATGTTTTTGGTTTCGAGAGGCAGGTGCTTGCCTCAGTTTGGCCTAAATAAAAATAGGTGAGTTTAGTGGAAGCACAGTGAGGTGTGTCATGTAATATAGAAGTGGAGGACAACCCAAACTGTGGGGATGTGAATGCTGCCTAGTGACCTTCCATCACTTGTCTTCACTCTCAGAATCAGCCTCCTGCACACAGCTGGACCTCTGACTGACCGCAGGATCGTCCTTAGGCCCAGGCAAGTATGTTCCCTGCTCTGCCCAGAGCATCAAGGTATGCTGCTGCTTTAGAGCCCTGGCCTCTAGCAGTGGTCATGCTGTTTTGTTGTGATGCCCGTTGGGGCACTCCTTGACTCTTTGACCCTCACACAGGGTCAACCTGATGCCATAAGTTTCTCTAGCTCTTCTGCCTACTGGGCTGTCCTGGAATACTTAGCCTGGCACACTTCCACGAGTAAGCCTGGCAAACAGATTGTTCCTAGTGTCTGGTGCTGTGTTTACTTGGCAGAACCGTGTGGATTTGGGCCACTGGAAAGGTCCTGACATGTTGGTTTGGGTGATTGTCTCTCAAGTCAGGAAGAGGACTAGTTCTGGACCATAATGGTTTACTGGCAACATTGGGCTCACTCAGGTCAGGTGGATGGTCCTCGCATCAGCTCTCCCAGTCCAGGTCCTGATCATGGGGCCACTTCCTGTTTATAGCAGCCAGCAAGTGGGGAACCGGAAGCCATGGAACTTGGAACTCTATTGAATGAATTGGGATCAAAATTCTACTCTCTACCAGCTGCGTGATCCTGAGCGTGTTACTTCACCTCCATAAGCCACACCTGCCTTATCCTCAAGATGGTAAGATGTGTTTGTTTCTTAAATAACTATGAAAATATTTAATACATAATCATTAAAATTATTATTGAATAATACTTTTTAAATAAGTACAGAATAGAGCGTGGCACATAGTTAAACATTTAATAAGTATCATCATTATTACCATAATCATCATCGTTATTAGTGCAGAGAGAGTAAAAGCTGTGAAGGTATTTTATCCTGTGTCCCACAGAGAGCGGAGTTCTCTGGATCTCATGTTCTAATGAGATCATGTTTTAATTACACCACCCTGCCCTCCAAGGTAAAAAGCAGGAGGGCTCCCAAAGGCAAACCAATGTTGTGATGAACCCACTTGATAATTAAGGCTCTTGGTCTAGGAACACTCTCGGTTGGCTGATGCCGACACACAACACACATTTCTAAAATAGGACTCGAGTCCAATGTATCTGGCAGACGTAAAACAGGAGAGTGCTTACGATTTTGTAGACTGTCGCTTTTATTGGGGGAAAGCACATAAAGTTAATTGGTACTTTGAGTTGGGAAATATTGACACTTAGGTAAATTTAACTCACGGAGACGAAATGATATCAAAGTCCAAAATGCTGGGAGGGGGTGGAAAGTAATCAACCCTCACATGGCACACAACAGTGAATTAAATTCAAATAGTTCTTCCTGCAGCACGCGAGCTGTGATTTTAATTATCTTCAAGTCTGGGAATTCTAAATTAAAGTTTCACGATGGTTGTAATTTTTGTCTCATTATCCATCTAATAGAATCCACTCTTGTGTTATCGAGTTTTCCGGATTATAAAAGACATGAGGCTGTTGAGTGGGTAGTGTAACGACAATGACCTGCTCCTGTGTGTTTAAATGCTCAGTTGTTTTTTCTTTAAGATACTTAAAAAGAATCTTACTCTTTCCTTGAATTTGTCCAATTATTAATTCGCCAACAATATGTACTGTGTATTTGTTAGGTATCAATTTCAGCGGTATATGCTAAAGAAGAAGAAAGGGAAACAGAGGAAGAGGGGAAGGAGAAAAGAATTCATATAAAATTCATGCTTTAATAAGACCAGAATTGACAAAAACGATAAGAATTAACAATAGAATGTTTGTGTACCAACACATGCATAGGTGGAGACAGCCCTGGAGGAACCCACTTTGATGAGGACGACACGATCAATAGGAATTGGACTGACCACTAGTCATCTATGGCAGTCGTGGAGAAAGTCCATCATTTCCAGGGACCAATGTCAGTGAACGGCCTTTGACGAGAGCCGGCAATTTCCAGCCCGTGTGCCGCGAGAGGCGCTCTTGTGTGCCACCAGAATTTTTAAAATATGCACTACCCGACGGTTAATTTAGTGAAGGGGCACTGACCTCTTCTCCCTTAGATTGTCAAATAAAGAAATGACAACAGCCAACACAACAAGAGTCGTTCAGTGTGAATGAAAATTATACCTTTTTTTCTTGTCAGATTGGCAAAAAATAAAACGTAGTTTTCGGTGTGCTGCAGGATTTTAGTAATTAATTAGTTCCTGTGTGCTGTGAGATGAAAAAGGTTGAAAACCGCTGATATAAACAAAGCGGCCGGTAAAGCCATGAGGGAGATCCGAACTTTAATCAGCTACAATTTTAATAAGAGATAGGCTGCTCATGAAAAGAATGCAGAAGCCCATCAAGTTCAAAGTTCTACAGAGTTAGCAGAAAAATGCATTTTTTTCTCCTAAGAGCCCTCACATGCAGAGCGGAATTATAGGATCAGCCTGGTGACTTAGGTGAGAAGATCAGAGAGTGGCATTACATTAGGGACAGGGCTTTGAGACCAGCCCTTCTTTAAGTTAGGAAGCCCCCTCTGCACAATCTGGGCAAGACTGAGAGGGTCTCGGTTTAAAATTATGAGTTTGCCAGAAATCAGTGTTTAAATCAGTATTCTAAACTAGTATCTTCTGTGTTATGAAGTTTATGCATATTTGGTATTTTAAATACGTGCCATGTTTTAGAAAATGTAATGTTGCGACTACATTTTCAAATACATAATTAAGAACATGCCTCTTCACTAAGAAAAGGTTTAAGAAAGAGAAGATCTTCGAGAAGCTTAATGGTGTCTGTCCTGTGCAGGCCGCTGTTGCCATGGGAGATGTTGCCACGGACCTGGGTTCTCCAGTGTCAAGTGAAATGATGGGTTTCTGAGATCGCAAAGCCAGGTGGTAGCACTTAACCATTGAAGCAGGTGGACAGAATTACCCTGTGTACAGCCAAGTCAGAGTGGCGGTCAGGGTGCCTTGATCCATGGGACCGTGTGCAATAAATTCAATGGCTAATACATTGTGTTGTTGTAAAAGGCCAGATGAATGGATAATGTCCCTTCCTTTCCTCTCTTCCTTCCTCCCTCCTTCCCTCCTTCCCTTCCTTCCTCCTTCCCTTCCTTCCTTCCTTCCTTCCTCCCTTCCTCCCTCCCTCCCTTCATTTTGTCCTCCCTCCATCCCTCCCCCTCCCTCTCTCTACCCTTTCCTTCCTTCCTTCCTTCCTTCCTTCCTTCCTTCCTTCCTTCCTTCCTTCCTTCCTTCCTTCCTTCCTTCCCTCCCTCCCTCCCTCCCTCCCTCCCTCCCTCCCTCCTTCCTTCCTTCCTTCCTTCCCTCCCTCCCTCCCTTCCTCTAATAAATAATTGTGGCCTCTCACTCAGTTTAAAAATGAGAGTTAATTTAAAATGTGAGAGCCCCTTACTTGAACAAAATTACAATTTCCCAGGAAAATTAGACTGGGTTACGGAGGAAGGTGACAGGGATCTTCAGTTACTGCGCTGGAGCTGCAGTCGTGGGAACGGTAGCCGTTCCCTCTTGTGTGCAGTTCTTACAGGATGGTCGGCTGCCACTCGAACCACTCTGTGACAGTCTGCGGCCAGCAGGGAACTGCATGCCTCAGTACAGTGGACAATTGTCACATGTGGCTCCTGAGCATTTGAAGTGTTGTGGTCCTGTCTGAGATATGCTGAACGTAAGTTCTGAAGACTTAGCATACATAAGTGAATGTAAAATATCTTATTGATATTTTATACTAATTGTATTTTGAAATGGTAATATTTTGGTTAAATTAACTTAAAATATATATTATTTAAATAGATTCTGCCAGTTTCTTTTTACCTTTTTTAAATGCAGTTACTAGAAAATTTTAAATCACATATGTGGTTTGTGTTGTGATTCTTTCTGATCATAACCAAGGGGAAGGACGGTGAGACCGGGCATGTTAAAACTCTGCCTGCTGTAGGGCGGCCCTATCATTCTCAGTGAACCCAGGAGATCTGGAGGGTGGGAGTGGGCACTATTGGTAATGATGCCTGGGCAAGGGGCAGAACCCGGCTGTCTCAGGCAGCTGAGGATGAGAGGTCACCTGCCAATGACTAAGGTGACTGTGAAAGCCACAGAGAGGGCAGATGAGGACGTCAGCAGAAGGGTTTCTTTTAGGGGATTTTTTTTCCCCTTGCATGAAACAAACAACTGAAGTTTTATTTTGTCTGGTTCATGCTCTTGGGGAAAACCTTCAGCCTCCAGCTTTTTCTTTCTTTCTTTCTTTCTTTTTTTTTTTTTACAGAGACAGAGAGTCAAAGAGAGGGATAGATAGGGACAGACAGACAGGAACTGAGAGAGATGAGAAGCATCAATCATCAGTTTTTCATTGCAACACCTTAGTTGTTCATTGATTGCTTTCTCATATGTGCCTTGACCAGGGGGCTACAGCAGACCGAGTAACCCCTTGCTCAAGCCAGTGACCTTGGGTCCAAGTTGGTGAGCTTTCTGCTCAAGCCAGATGAGCCCATACTCAAGCTGGCGATCTCGGGGTCTCGAACCTGGGTCCTCCGCATCCCAGTCCGACGTTCTATCCACTGCACCACCACGTGGTCAGGCCAGCCTCCAGCTTTGAAGAGAAGAATGTAAGATGAAAAACCCAGGCTCCAAGAATTCTCACAGCAGGAATTATTGTGAAGTGCCTGGATATATTCAACCCAAGTGAGTCGGCGATGGGAGGATTGTTTCCTTCAGAACACACACAAGCTTACGGCTTCGTGGGAGAGGGACTTGGCAGGGGGCTGCCTGGGCTTTCCCAACCCCCACGTGTCTCTGCACACGGGCACTCGCACATACTCCATAGACCAGGGGTCCCCAAACTACGGCCCACGGGCCGCATGCAGCCCCCTGAGGCCATTTATCCGGCCCCCGCCGCACTTCCAGAAGGAGCACTTCTTTCATTGGTGGTCAGTGAAAGGAGCATAGTTCCCATTGAAATACTGGTCAGTTTGTTGATTTAAATTTACTTGGTCTTTATTTTAAATATTGTATTTGTTCCCGTTTTGTTTTTTTACTTTAAAATAAGATATGTGCAGTGTGCATAGGGATTTGTTCATAGTTTTTTTTATAGTCCGGCCCTCCAACAGTCTGAGGGACAGTGAACTGGCCCCCTGTGTAAAAAGTTTGGGGACCCCTGCCATAGACAATGGTCTTCAAGTGTAAAACCAACCCAGCTTGCTCAGCCCGGGGAGCTGGGCCATCGCTTTTGAAGTCCAACGCAGGCCCCTCACTTAGGGACAGGGTTCCAAAGATCCTAATAAAGTAGGCACTTCTCTTAATCTGACATTTAAGGAAGCTACTTCACAAAAAGGTGAAAGAATCTGAAACATAAGGTTTAAGTGTGGCCATTAGTAACATATACTCTCAACAGAGCCTTGGATGCCAGAGGCCTGGGTCCGGCCAGAGCCGGAAGCAGAGAAAGGGAACGTTCTCAGCAGCCGCCTGCGGCCTGATTGTCTCTGAGCATTTCTGTTCTCACTGGAGACCCCTAGGGCCTCAGGAGGTGCCTGTGTCCACATGACATGAGCTGCTCAGCTCTGATCGTCAGACCTTTCCTCTTTGGTTTTGAACTTGGTGCTGCCTTTGACCGAGAGATCCCGCCCCTCTTCATTTTTCTAGCAGGCTACTCTTACGGCCCCTGAAAACATAGCTCAGATCTTTTCCTCCCTCGGGAGCTTTGCCAGAACCTCTCAGAAGGACGAGTTCTTCCCCTGTGAGGTACCGGACAGCCTTTCTCAGAAGGAGTGGTGGCAATGAGCTGATTCCTGAGTCCTTCTCCTCACCCCCCGCTCGCTCCTCTGGGAAAGGAAGGACCCGTGCCCCCTTGTTTGAGGATCTCTGGTGTCTACCCTGTTGCAGCTGGTCACTGACCTTTCCCATTCATGTGGCCCTTTCCGTCATTGGACCCTCACGTGGGCAGACAAGAAATGTAAGCTGACGGAAACCCCCAAAGGCTTGCCAGGCGACTAATAATCTCCAGTTTATTCATGAAGGTGGTGAAATGGCGAGGTCACTTTCCCTGTGTCACCTCAGTTTGGGACGGCTAGAACTGGGAATCGGGCATGGTATTTATTCCAATGACATTCCCCTCCCCCCGCCCCCTCTAAACTGGCCTGTTTTGTTGAATTAAACACAGACGCATCAGGCCGCAGACAAGCACATCTCGAGTTTTGGATCTGATCTTAGTTTTTTTTTAAGAAAAGTGTTTTGACTCAAAGGAAGCCTGCCAGGAAGAAGCCTGTAAAAAACAGCAAGACTTTCAGCGAAAAAGATCTGGAAGTTCTAAGGCAGGGGTTCAAGGTCTGTGGGTGGGATGCAGGAGGGCCTGGAGTCCCTAAGGGTTTTGGTGGAATCCCGTGTAGTGAGTATTTTTCTGGGAGGAGGCGAAGGTTTATCACATTCCCAATGGCTCAGTCTACCTAAGGCCTCATTCCACCTGGGCAGAGGGACCAGTGTGCACTTCACTGGGGATCTATCACCTCGTAGACCAATTTCCTCCCGCGGCTCCCTTCTCAGCAATCAGAGGATGCGGAGGCTTGCAGGGGGTGGGGGTATCTACGTGGTCTCTGGGGGGGGGTGTCTGGTGGCCTGCGGGATGGGGGCGATCTGCATGGCCTGTGGGGGGCCTGCATGGCCTGGGGGGTTTGTGAGGGGGGGGTTGGCTCTGGGTGGCCTCTGGGTAGGGGTCTGGTGACCTGTGGGGGTGGGTGTGTCAGCGTGGCCTCTGGGGGGCTCTGCGTGGCCTCTGGGGGGTTCTGCGTGGCCTGCTGGTGCCCCATGCACGAGCACTTCTGCGTCCAGGAGAGCTAATCCGTCTCTTAAGCTGCCTGACTGAGCGCCTTTGCCAGATCTGATAGAAGGATTTAACCTTTCCTTTTTCCCTCTTGGCACGCACTCAATGGAATCCAAATAAAGAATTAGGGAGTCTTGAAAGGGACTTTCCATTACCAAACAAGCAGTTTAAATTTCCGACCTTTCCTCTACCTTTTTAATTTTTTAAATTTTTTCCATTCCCCCTTTTCTTCCTCTTCGACGTTTGGGGCTCATGGCTGGCATAGAAGCCGCTGGGAACAAGGGGCGAGCCAGAGGCCAAGAGCGCGAGTGGAATTTTCCGAATTAAGGCGGCTGGTTGGCTGTGGTTGCTGCGTGAGCGGGGGAGGCGTGGGTGGCGGTTGCCCGAGGAGCGGGAGTGCTCCCACACCTGCGGGAGGGGGGGGGGTGTCTGGCTCTCACAGGCCGCCCTGCGCATGCCCTGGTCCAACTCTTTGCTCCTGCTGAGCATAGGACATAAATTGAGTCACAGAAGCAGCTACGGTGTCAAACACTGTTCTGAGATTGTAGGCTGATAACAATCAACCCAATTCACTGGAAGCTACCAGAGCAAAGAGACACGCTGGCGCAACCACCCTGCAGGGCGGGCTCAACATCCCCCCCTTTGACAGATGAAAATACTGAGGCACAGAGAGGTCAGTACATTCTCGGAGTTCTCACCGACAGGATGTGAAAGAACTGAAACGCAAACCCAGGTGCTGTGGCTCAGGGGCCGGAAGAGAGTGAGCCGAATGGAGAGAGAGCTTACTTAAGCGCAGGGCCCGGGTCACATGAACGCACCGACTAATTCTAACTATGATGATGAAGAGAAGGAGTCAGAATAAGAAAACCAATGCGTGTTTTAAATCTCAGTTTTAAAAAAATAACGTTTCTCCTTACCCTGATAACAAAACAGCAATCCATGTTTATAATAATGACTCCGGTACTGCTCTCCCCAAAGACACCAGGAATGGAAGGTATTATAACATAGTTTCTTGCTGTTGTTGTTTTTACATGTACTAGGAAAGATGATTCACATGCTATGCACGAAGATCCAGAGTTTAGATAGAAAGAAGCCATACTTTTTTATATTAACAGTAGCTAAAACTTACTGTTGACCAAATGTCACCGTTCTGCACTCTTTATTTGCATTGTCTTACTCTTCCAGTAGCCCTATGAGATAATTACTGTTCTTCTTGTTCTCCTTGTACAGGGAAGATTAGGTGACTGGGAGTTCCTGGGGTTCATGCACAATGACTGAGGGGCAGAGCCCGATTTCATATCCGTGAAGTCTGGCGGCAGAACCATCCTCTTAGTCACACACCTGCATGGTGACCTTTACGCGCCGTGAGTTTGAGAGCCCCCGCTTTTTTTTTTTTTTTCTTATTCTTTTCTGTGTCTGTTTAGTTGGTCAGGGTGGTCATAAATGTCCATTTCTATCTTAGACCTAGAAATAGAAGAATGCTTTTGCTAAGAGGCTGAAACACAAATTAGAAACAATTCAGCAAAGACTGAGGACAAGAGAGGCGGGATGTGTACAACAGACAGAAGGGGAAGTGGTTGAGAAGTGTTCCTGTCTGGTGGCAATCAATTTCATTTTGACAGTGCCCTCACGTGGAAGGTGCCCCACCAGTGTTAATCAAATGGACGACTGGCCAGTGGACGAAGGACTGAGAGCAGAATGTGGTGCGGACCTTGGCACAGGTGGTGTGGGATTGTCGTTATTGTTGTTGTTGTTTGGTCCCAGTAGCCCTCCGAGGAAGTATAAGGTCTACCAGAAAGTTCTGTCCGTTTCTATCACAACAAGTTTCGACACATAAGCACGTTTATTTGGCGCATGTGTGCCTCTCTATTTTTATCACTTAATGTATACATACTGACGTAGCAAATTAACTAAAACAAAATTGATTCACGTTAGTCTTATGTGTGAAGCGATAGTGTACCCATGGCTACTGATAAAGTTCATTTACGCCACTGTAATTTTTATGAATTTCAACAAGGAAGAAATGCTACAGAAGCATGTCTGTCGCATCCACCATATTCCTCGGACTTAGCACCCTCCGACTATCACTTGTTTTTGTCCTTACAAAATTTTTTGAAGGGCAAAAAATTCAAAAATGAAGAAGATATCAAAAAAGCACTGGTTCAATTTTTTGCATCAAAAGAAAACATTTTTCAAAAATGGGATATACAAATTGCCCTCAAGCTGGAAGAAATCATTAATAATAATGGCAATTATATTATTTAATAAAGTTTATTGATGGTAAGAAAAATTTGTATTTTGTTTTATTCCAAAAACAGACAGAACTGTCCGGTAGACCTTATATGTTTTTGGAGAGCATACTTCAGAGCAGGGACCCGTAGCAGATTGATACAATCACAAATCAGAATATCAACTAGTGACTGGTCTCTCTGAATACTGTGGGGCAGCAAATGGGTAGGTGCCTCTCTATCACACTGTCTGGGAAGATCCAGTGTTGAGCCCTGGGACTGGGGCCTATCTCTGTATGCCCCCAAATAATGATTAGAGACCTGGGAAAAATCTTTATGAAAACAGAGCATCATTTGTCTTTTGGAGCCGAGGCTTGCTGAATCTTGCCCCTCTTGAAGTTGCATCTTCCATCATTATGACAGAAACAAGTAAGTGCTGCGGTGGCCAGAGGACACGCCGGGAGCAGCCCAGCAGAGCAGAGATGTGCGTGTGAGAACTGACTCTTTTGCTTTCCAAATGTGTAACATCGGTCAAGTCATGAAATCTCTTTAGATTTCTCTTTGCTCTTTTTTTGGTCTGGCTTATTGTATTATTCAAAAACTTATTTATTGAAAGAATGGATGGATTCATAAAAATAATCCTCTTCTTTAGGGTTAATATAATATTTTTTAAATGCTGGGCTGGAGTCCCTGGCCAATTAGCTCAATGGTAGAGCATTGATCTGGCATGTGGATATCCAGGGTTTGATTCCTGTTCAGGGCACACAGGAGAAGAGACCATCTGCTTCTCCAACCCTCCCCCTTTCTCTTCTCTCTCTCTCTTCCCCTCCCACAGCCATAGCTTGATTGGTTTGATTGGTTTGAGCACCTTGGCCCCAGATGATGAGGATGACTCCATCGAACCTATGTCTCAGGTGCTAAAAATAGCTCAGATGGGAGCATGGCCCCAGATGGGCAGAGCATCGGCCCCAAATGGGGTTCCAGGTGGATCCCAGTCAGGATACATGTGAGAATCTGTCTATCTCCCCTCCTCTCACTTGGAGAAGAATAAGTAAATAAGTAAGTAAGTAAATACATGGAAAGACTATATACCTAGAGTCCTCATTCAGTGTTGTAAGCAACGAGAACTCTGTTCAGAGCAACACGGAGACTTCCTATTGGTTTGTCACTCCGTGCTTCTGTCATCGCTTGTGTCATCAGCTTCTGTAAGGCCGGCTGGGGACTGAGGGAGAGGCCCCCCCACACCGACTGCCTCAGTAAAGGAGCAGTCCTCATTTCGAAGACATTCTGTTTTCATTCATTGAGTAATTGCTTGATAACTTCAGCCTAATTCTTTAATATTCCACTAAGCAGGTTATAAAATACATGTTTATGAATTTGTCTCAGGCTGAGTTCCAACCGGCTGTTCGAGAGGCTTTTAAAAGCGTGTGCAGATTGTATCATGGCTGTTAACCTGAATGTTTGTTGCCACTTTCACTCTGCCAAAAATTGTCACTGAACTTAACAATATGATGAAGACCTGGAAAGGAAATAACGTGGCGTGTGATAGAGTCTGTCCCCACCCACCCACTGCAGAGGGTCCCTCTTTATTCGGAGGTTCTTTGTATTTTAGCTACAGCCTCTACCAAAATGTCTTACCTCACGTAATGCTCGCAGAAGCTGTCAAAAGGCATTTTCTGTGGCTGTCACTAGCACCTAGACACAAGGAAGCAAGACAAGGCTTAGTGCCAAGATAACCCACAGATGAAAATGTCGGAGCCAGTGTTTGAACCCTCGTATTTGGCTGCGAAACCTGGGACGTTAACCACCTGCATTCAAAGCGCATTCATTTCTCCGCTTTCAATAACAAGGCTTGTTATTTGCTGTTGCTGGACTCTGTTCCAACACATACATTTTCTCTGTTCGTCCTGACATCAGCCCCAGCGGGGAGCTGTTATAATCCCTGTTTGACAGAAGAGAAAACGCTTAGAAAGTTACTGCTTTGTGACTCTGGGCGGGTCACTTGCCTCTCTGCGTCCTATTCTACTCATCTGTTAAGGGGGAACTGAGAACAACTATTTCATAGGCGTGTTGTGAAGCTTAAAGAAGGCAACCTAGGCAGACCGTTCAGCTGCTGTTCGACCCAGACTATTAATTCAACAAATGCTGGTTAGTACTGTTGTTCCACATCTATCAGCGTGTGAGCAGAACACGCTATTTTTAGGAGCCTGTGTTTCTTTACCCCCTGGTTGGGGCTCCTGCTGACTCCACAAAGATTCTGCACCAGCCCCTCTGTTCCCGGTGACCGTTTCTTCAGGCCCACTGTCCTCGTGCTGGCGCCACCGGGGCCCCCCCGCGGTCAGCCCACACCTGAGTGGATCTCATGGCTACTGAGTATCCCGAGTGCTCCCTGGGAATCTTGGGACTCTCTGCCCCGTCCTCAGCATCCGTCCCCTCCCACTCTCCCGTCCGCCTGCGCCTTCCCCACTGGGTCTCAGGGACTAGAACCCAGGCCTTCTCCCTGTGTCCTGCTCCCCTTTCCGAAAAGACTCGGCGAGGGTCCGTCTCTCAGTCTGGGGCTGAACGGATGACGCTCTGTCGCCTGCCCTTTGCGAGGCCCTGCGGATGCACAGAGTCACGTGAAGGAGCCTCTGTCTCTCAAATCCTCAGGGGATGGAACTAAGAAACCATTTCCACGTGTCCTATGTTCTCCAGGAGGTTTCCCGGGGTCAACAAGGAGATGGGGAGCAGGGGTTGCTGACAATAAAGAGTCTAGAAAAAGCATTCATTTTGGCCCCAGGCCAGCCTGGGCTTCGATCCCAGCTCTGCTGCTGCTAGCTGTGTGACCTTGATCCAGACATTGCCGCAACTCTGGGCCTCAGTTTCCTCACCTGTCAGGGAGGGAATGTTAGTAATTTCTTCCTTAAATAGTGTTGTGATGCCCAAAGTACAAAATTACACAATAAGCGTACATCACGAATGAAGAAGCTGTCTGCAGATAGGAACTGAGACCCAGGACTGAGATACGCTGCAGAACAAACACTAGAGACCGCCTTCACCTTGGAAAAATCCATGGCATCAGCATGTCACCCCAAAGCAACTAACACCTTATCATCCTTTCTTTTCTTTCCCAACGCAAATCTATTAACAATTATGATCATACCATGTGCATAAGATTTCTAAGCATATGAAAAGAAAATGTGCTTTAAAATGACGAACCATCTTATTATTATTATTATTATTATTATTATTATTTTAGATTAGGAGGCAAGGAGAATGTTGTGTGATGGGAAACACTCCCCACATCTGGAGACATAATTTACTCTTCCCATTTCCAGCTTCAGCTGTGGTTATTCAGATCTGAGTCTGTGTGTTAGAAGAGTCATTAGGATTCCGAGAAAACCGAAAACATTTTAAACACTTCCCATTAAACCAACAGCAACAGCCCGTGATAGAATGTTTACCCTCAGAAAGAAAACCCTTGTGGTTAATTACTTAAAATAAGGGAAAAGAGTAAGGCAATTTGTGGGAATATCCAATGTGCCAAACCCTTACTTGACTTTGGAGACAAAGTGATGTTAGTTTTGCTCATTTTGTCATTGTGTCAACCCAGGGAGTGTGAGCAAACCCTTCACTCTGTTCTACGGGCCAGTGACAGATGGGCCAAATGCATGTCTCGTTTTGCTTCATTTCAGCTAAAAATCAATGTATAGATAATATGAATATTTATACTGATTATATATTATAACATATATCATTATATAAATTTTTATTTTACTTTATTTTCTAATTAGATTCTATAGTTGGTTTTTGTTTCTCAGAGCTTTCCATTAAATATTTTTATCACTTATTTTATCCGTAGACTATAATTTTTCTTCTATCTTTGTTACAAATGCCAAAAAATTATCCAAATCTTTTATTTCCCCCACATTTGACATCCTCATGAAAAAAATAGAATAATTGGCATTCACATGGAGAAAGCAGAGATTCATAATGCCAGTCAGAGAAGAACACATAGAAATGCTTGCGGGAGCCTTTCTCTACACTGAAGATCAGTGTGGGTTAAAGGGAACAAGACTATTTTGTTTTGTTCTAATCTATTTTTCCCTCAAGTGTTGTTCGATGAATTAATGTGGCACAGTGGTGGCTTGACCTGGGGTCAGGGAGAAGGCACGGAGGCAGAGCAGAGCATGACTAAAACTTTGGGACCAGCTGGGGGCAGGGATGGGGGTCCCTTGGGCCTTGTGTATAAAAGCCAGTTCAGAGGGCTTTGGAGTAATTCTGTCTAATGGCACAGGGTGGCTCTCCCACATGTAGGCAGAGAATGAGAACGAGCTTAGTAACCTCCTTAGTTCTAGAAGTTTCTTTGACATCCTTTCTTTCACAGAGGAGTCCTAAACGGTCAACTTTTTACTTTCTGAAGAAAATCTGGCAAGGGCTAAGCCGAGGATTGGAGGGGATGAGGCAGTCTCATGGACAATGGCGACCATGCATGGGATTTGTACTATATGCCAAGTGTGTTTAGAGATGATGTTAGGAGCATAACGCATTTACTCCTCAAACTCAGTTTCTTTGACTTGCACTGGGAAGAAAGGAGTCTTGTGTCTCAATTTTAATGACTAAAAACACAGACCAGGGAGGTAAGCAGTGAACAGCAGTGTTTAACATGTGTCCTTCCTGGCTCTAGGGTCCTGGCTCTTAACTGATGTGTGTATGTAAATTTTTTTTTTTTTCCCGGAGAGAGGGACAGACAGACAGACAGGAAGGGAGAAAGATGAGAAGCATCAATTCTTTGTTACAACATCTTAGTTGTTCATTGATTGCTTTCTCATATGTGCCTTGACTGGGGGGCTACAGCAGAGTGAATGACCCCTTGCTCAGGCCAGTGACCTTGGGCTTAAACCAGTGACCTTGGGCTTCTAGCCAATGACCTTTGGGCTCAAGCCAACGACAATGGGGTCATGTCTATGATCCTATGCTCAAGCCAGCGACCCTGCACTCAAGCCGGTGACCTTGAGTTTTTGAACCTCGGTCCTTCGCATCTCAGTTTGATGCTCTATCCACCATGCTGCCATCTGGTCAGGTTATGTATATATATTGATATTTTAATATTTTATTTATTAAGTTTGGGGGGGGGAGAGGGAGTGGGCAGCGTCAACTTGTAGTAGTTGCTTCTCGCATGTGCCTTGATGGGGCCAGTCCCGGGCTTCAAACCAGCAAACTCAGCATTCCAGGTCATTACTTTAGCCACTGCGCCACCACAGGTCAGGCTTAACTGATGTTCTGTATATTGTCCTCGTGTGTTAAGGCTGCTTTGCCTCCCTGGGGAAAGAACCATATTCTGTTCTACTCTCTTTTATGTAGATTGCTATTTTTTTATGTAGAGGCATCATTGATGTCATATGAACATTTTAATTTTCTAGTCTGAAGTATTCTATTTGGGTCTCTTTCCATGGGCCACCAAGGCCATTCCAAGGCTGTAAAGTTCATTTTTCTTTCCATTTCTTCCATTTGCATCCTGCTTATTCAGCCACTCCTCTGCAGGACCTTAGAGTCATTAAAGACTCTTTTGTTTCCCCCTAACAGCACAATGTCTAAGCCTTTAAGAAACAGAATTCCTAGAGTGGCCTCCAATTAAGCTATTATTCCTCAACATCTCAACACCAAGTCCATCCTTCTGAACTCTTCCTTTTAGTGCCAAAGCTGGGAACCTGAACACTGTATTTCAGCTCTGCCAGCTGTTAGGATCTACCACCAACTGGTGCAAGACTTTCAAGGGCAAAACAGAAGTGAGAGACTGGCTTTTTCTATATCCTTGTCATTCATCTCCTGTGACCCCAGCAGTACATCTCAACTGTCCTCCCAGCAACAGACAATGTTTCCCAGCCCTGATGATGGCGGTGGCTTCTTGCAGTTGCTGTCTGTTTAACCTCCATGACACCTGTCTGTCTTTTTACCTCTCACACCTGCCTATTTAACTAATTCCTAGTACTAAATTTACTCTATTAATAATAAATGCCTAGGACGGCTTTAGTTTTCTTGTTTGGACTCTGACTGATTCCTCTCTAAAACTTATTTTTCTTATTGTCCTTTTCAGGGTCTGTAATAAATGACAAACTCTTCAATTTGGAATGATCTTAGTGACTGTCAAGTTCAAAATCTGTCACAAGACAGAGGGGATTGATGAGGACTAGATGTCCAGTCATGGATAACTCCCATTAGAGAAAGTTTCCAGAGCACTATTGTTAGGTAGACCTTTAGGGAACACTGGGAGTCTCCTCCATTGGCCAAGATGATGCAGGAGGAGGTTCTTAATACTGAGCACACCACAGGCTCATCCTCTCCTGCAGCCATGGTTCAGTTGGTTTGAGCGCATTGGCCCCAGGTGCTGAGGATGGCTCTGTGGAGCCTCTGCCTCAGACGCTAAAAATAGCTCGGTCGCCAGCATGGCCCCAGATAAGGGTTGCCAGGTGGATTCTGGTCGGGGCACATGTGGGAGTCTGTCTCTCTATTTCTCCTCCTCTCACTTAAATAAAAACAAACAAACAACAAAAAAAGTGGGAGCCTGACCATAGCGTGTGTTGTCTTCTCTATGAGGCCACAAATGCCATTCTGTTTGCTTCTTGTTAAAAATGACTACTTGGTAAAAAAACAAAAACAAAAATAAAAAACAAACAAACAAAACCTGAGCATCACTACATTTTGTTTAAAATGTGGATTTGGTTAAAATTAAAATCCCAGTCTTTTATTTTCCAAATGCAGCATAGTTTTTGTAATTTTCATGTCCTATGGAATATATTAAAATAGTAATTAATTCTTACTAATTTTGTATTTTTAAATTTTTTTTCATATTTTTTTACTCTATGTTTTTTTTAGTTCTAAAGGATTTTAGCCAATTGAGTCTCTGTTTATTAAAAATACTAAAATGGCTTGACCTGCGGTGGCGCAGTGAATAAAGCATAGACCTAGAATGCTGAGGTCGCCAGTTTGAAACCCTGGGCTTGCCTGGTCAAAGCACATAAGGGAGTTGATGCTTCGTGGTCCTCCCTCTTTCTCTCTCTCTCTCTACCCCCACCTCTCTAAAATAACTAAATAAAATTAAATAATAATAATAATACAATGAATGAAGCTTAATGTCCAATACCATGAGAATAGTTGAAATTCCCCAAATAAGCTGCAATAGAATTCTTTTAATACTTTTATTATTGCCTCTCTCATTGCATGTCTTTTACTTTTTCTAATTAAAAACGTGACAGAAACTCATGAAAGAAAAATTAGAAAAGATCATTCATAATCTCCCCCACTTTATCATCTATTAGGAACATCATATGCACCTAAGATCTTTCCAGCTAACTGTGCATAATATTATTTCACTATAAAAATAATATCATATTAATATTCATTTACTATCTTCCACAATTTATGTCATTCTTATAAATAATTTTTCGACATTTAAATTATTTCCACTGTTCACCATCACAAGTATATAGCACAGAAATAATTGGCAAAACACGATATAGAAATGGATGAGTGAAAAAGTAAAATTTATCTGGAATACTCTGAGTAAGGCACATTTTTAAAGACCAGTAAGCCAATATTACTAATTATGTATTGAAAAAAGCAATTACCGGGGTTATTGTTTTAAAACACTTTATTTTTTATCCAATGACTGTAGCAGGGAAGTGGTATAAACCACCTGCAGCTACCACCTCCTCTTTCCAAGGAGGAAGAAGGCCGTGGCCATGGTCTACTTTAATACTGAAACTAGCCGGGTGCAAATAAAAATTATTTTGGAGGGATGTTTGCATCCAGGGTCCATCCTTGACACCTTGGATCCCCCACCCAACATCTGACCTATCAGCAAATCTTTCTGCTCTATATTCAACTCATCCACCCTGATCATCCTCAACACGTGCATACTCACCCCTCTAGTGCGGGACAGTCATCTCTTCTGCGTACCCCCGACGTCTTCCTCACACAGAGACCAAAGGGACCTTATTAAACTCTAGGTCAGATGCCCCACCCCTCAGCTCAAACGGCCTTTTATCTCATTCCGAGCAAAGGCCCAAGTACTCACAAGGCGTGCAGTCCCTCAGGGTCTGCCCCTGACCCCGCCCCTTCTCCCACCTCATCTCCTAACACTGTCCTCCTCACTCCCTCTCCTCCTGCAGGCTGGACCCCTGGCTCTTCCTCAGACACGAGACATCCTCCTGCCTCAGAGCCTCGGGTTTGCTGAAACACATTTCTGGAATGCTCTCTATACACATCCCCATGGCTTGGTCCCCCACAGCCTTCACATCTTTGCTCAAATGTCACCTCTATCCTGCAGGTTTTTCCTGATGACTCCGTTCAGTTACAACCCTTCCTATCTCTCTATCCCCCCCCCCTTTTATTGTTCTCTTTAGCACTTGTAAACATCTTTCATGTTGTATGTGTGATTGCTTGCTTGATTGATTGATTTAGCCAGTCTCCCCCAAGAAAAACGCACGCTTTATAAGGACAAGATTTTCTGTTATTCAGCTTATTGCTGTAGCCCCAGTCGCACGAAGAGGTTGTCAGCTTTGTTGGGTGAGTAGACTGACTTGCTACCTCCAAGTGTACCAGGCCCCTTTTGCTGTTACCAACCCGTGTTGTTATCTGTTCAGGGCCGGGGGGTGAGGATGGGAAGACCAGGTACAAGTTACTAGGGCCCCGTGGGGAGGAAGATGGAGATAAATCCCATATGCGGTAGGATGCCATGGTTATGAGCATGGTCTTGTAATTAAGCAGCTGTGAAATCGACTCCCAGTTCAGTTACTGTACTTGCTAACAGATAAATGCAAAAAAAAAAAAAAAAAAAAAAAATGAACATCAGTTTCTTACTCTGTAAAAATAAGAGTAAGATAGCCTGACCAGGTGGTGACGCAGTGGATAGAGCGTCTGACTGGGATGCAGAGGACCCAGGTTCGAGAACCTCGAGGTCGCCAGCTTTAGCGTAGGCTCATCTGGTTTGAGCAAAGCTCACCAGCTTGGACCCAAGGTCGCTGGCTCGAGCAAGGGTTACTCGGTCTGCTGAAGGCCCACGGTCAAGGAACATATGAGAAAGCAATCAATGAACAACTAAGGTGTCACAACAAAAAACTAATGATTGATGCTTCTCATCTCTCTCCGTTCCTGTCTGTCTGTCCCTATCTATCCCTCTGACTCTCTCTCTGTCTCTGTAAAAAAAAAAAAAAAATAAGAGTAAGATAGTTGTGGGGATTAGGGATTCAGATGTGATGAACATTATTCCTGGCACATCATAATAAATGCTCCATCCTTTTGAAAATAAGAAAATAAACAAACAAACAAAAACATCCCGTACGAAGATTTTTAGTCAAACTGCTTTCCCTGAGAAGATCAATAATTTTGGAACCAAGATCCACACTTTGTCTCTGCATCTGAAACCCATATCTTAGTGTCTTTATTTGTCCTCCTTCCGTCCCCAAATAGGAAAATGACAGCGACATGTTTTGAGTGGAATGGTATAACCCTGTTAGAAATGCTTATAAGGAATAAGCACTTCGGAAAAGCAGATTTGAACAATAAGAAGTGATTAAATACACAGTTAAGAACTCTTGTTCTAGATGAGAACAACGAAGTTTGAATTCTTTTGTTTACATTGAAGCACGTTTCTTACCTTCTTCAAGCCTGCGAATGCTGATTACCATAACACTTACCTAGTGGGAAGAGCTGGGTGATAACATGATATTCTTTCTATTATTCATAGTAATTAACATGTGGAGTTCATGACGGATGATATATTTTTGCTTTTGCTTTTTAAAGAATGAATCAGATGACCTTAGCCACGATCGATCATTTCTATAATTGAAAAGAAAAAGGGAAAGATGGTCCTTGAGTGCTGAGTGGGTTGGTGAACTCATCAGATAGTGTGTGAATGGGTACGAATGACCCGAGGACTCTCTGTGGCCCAGACTTCAGCCCAACAGCACACAGACTGAGCTTTTCAGCAATCCATCCCTCACTTGGAGCAACGGCTGTTATATGTATGTACTACGTCATTCGTCCCTGACGCTCCAGTTTATAGAACCACCTAGTTGTGTTCAAACTTCCAGGGGTTGATGGCCCCACGGAAGAAACCCAGACCAGCAGCCAGGAGACCTGCGTGTCTGTTCTGGGTCTGTCCCTAACAGCTGTGTCAGGTGTCAGCCACTTCTGGGCTCCAGGTCCTCCATCTCCAATCAGAAAGTTTATTTTCAGCTTTAACAATCTGTGGTTATTATTTCCGCTTACTGATGGAGTAACTAATTACTTCGTTATAGGATTTCTCAAGACCAGTTACCTCCTGTTTGGTTCAATTAGCAAAACGCTAACATGATTGTCATTGATTTTGATGGTTGGGCTGCCAGGAGAGGGACCCAGTGGGGGATCTTAAACTGATTTTGTGGTTATTATTCCAAGACCATATATATGAGTAGAGCTGCTTCTGTGTTTTTCTAAGTTCCTGCTTAGAGTGCGTTTGTGCCCCATCATTCTCTTCCATTCTGAATCCTTACTCAAAGATGCCCCAGGACCCTTTCACATCCCTCCTTTTGTTTAGAGTCAGAGAAGAGGAACAGAAAATGATTGAGACTGGCTGGAATGGAACTTTTGACTTTTATTATTCTGAAGAAGCACAGAATATCAGACAGAAGGTGGACCTTGGAGGTTCTTCAATATAGCCCTCTTGGATTTAGAGCAAGGGTAGTCAACCTTTTTATACCTACCACCCACTTTTGTATCTCTGATAGTAGTAAAATTTTCTAACTGCCCATCGGTTCCACAGAAATGGTGATTTATAAAGTAGGGAAGTAACTTTACTTTATAAAATTTATAAAGCAGAGTTACAGCAAGTTAAAGCATATGATAATAATTACTTACCAAGTACTTTATGTTGGATTTTTGCTAAGTTTGGCAGAATAAATCTTTATAAAACAACTTACTAGTTAAATCTTTTTATTTATACTTTGGTTGCTCTGCTACCGCCCACCATGAAAGCTGGAATGCCCACTAGTGGGTGGTAGGAACCAGGTTGATTACCACTGATTTAGAGGAAACATTTATTGAGTATCTTAGTGTATACTCCACAGCAAGACCACTGGCCACCCAGTCAGGGTGAAATGCGAATCCTTGCTCTTCTACTATAAATGTGTGACCTTGGGAGAATGTCTTAATTTCTGTGAGTCATATTTTTATTATGTCTATGTATGCTATTTAGACTAAGTACCCCTTTCTGTATATATTCATATCCCAATCCTGAGGACTTATGAACACACAACCTTATGTGGCCAAAGAGATTTTGAAGAATGGGTTAAGGATTTCAAGATGGAAGGTCATCCCAGATTATCCAGGTGGACCCATTGTATTTGCAAGGATATATATATTTTTTTATTTAGTCATTTTAGAGAGGAGAGAGAGAGACAGAGAGAGACAGGGGGGAGGAGCTGGAAGCATCAACTCCCATACGTGCCTTGACCAGGCAAGCCCAGGGTTTTGAACCGGCGACCTCAGCATTTCCAGGTCGACACTCTATCCACTGTGCCACCACAGGTCAGGCTATTTGCAAGGATATTTAATAACTGATAAGGTGCGGTGAGAGAATCAAGTCAGACAAAGGCATATGACAAAGAAAAGGGCAGTTGGAGTGATGCTGTGGAGTGACATAGGGGACTATGAGCCAAGTGACAAGGGTGGCCTCTAACATCTGGGAGTGGATACTGTGGAAAGAGCACTGCCTTGCTGACACATCAGACTCCCAACCTTCAGGACCACAAGATAATAGATTTGTGTCACTTAAAGCTGTCACCTTTGCGATGACTTGTGACGGCAGCATGGGAAACAAGCTCAGGGAAGATTGTTGACCAGGTACACACATGGCCTGGGGCAGCAGCCCGCTGGGCAGGCGCACTGAATGCTATTGTGTGTACTGCCATTATAGTTTTTGTTTTTCTTCTCCTCCCTCATCCATTTCTTCTTTTCTTCTTTTCCCTCATCCTTCTTTCCTACTCTCTTCCTCCTCTTCTTCCTTTTTTAAATCTCATTAAAAATAACAGGAAAGAAGGGAAAGAAGTAACATTCGATAAGAATCTCCTTTGTGTTGGGCACCATCCTTGGTGATTCCACATGCTTAACTCAATTCAACCTTCCCACAACCCTTCAGGTCCGGCTTTAGCATTCCCTTGTTATAGAGGAAGAAACCGAAGTCCACTGAAGCCAAGTGAGTTGCTTCCAGGTGTGTCGAGAGTAGTGACCGTCGCCAGGCTGCTGATTATCCGGGGCTCCTTAATCCATTCAGCTCCACCTCTGTTCTAAACAAGGTGCTGTTGACCTGCATCCTGCATCCTGTGTGGCCTGGATAGCCAGAGCTGGACTGCCCATGGAACTCCATCACCATGGCAACAGCATCACCTACCTGGGTTGTGGCATGGTGCCCTGTCAGGTGAGGTGCAGATGTTGGGGAGAGATGATATGTCCCAGGGCGGTGCTGCCATCTGTCTGAAGATGCCATCAGCTCAGGAGAGCAAATAGCTCCTCCCACACTATTAATTCAAATTGCTCAGTTCAGGACAGAATAAGGGTGACCACCCTCGATGAAACACCTACTGGATGTCGAGCATTGCACAAGCTTTTCTTCCATGAGTCCTATCACAGTTCTGAGGAAGGTGCTGTTTTCTCTGTATGTCGGGAGGAAGCTGGGCTCGGACAGGGGAGTGGCCGTGCCCCTCTCACATGCAGCAGCAGGCAGGAGTGAACCGGCTGCGCTCCGAGACCAAGGCGCCCTTCCCTGAAGAGAGCCACACTGCTCCCCTGCCTACCAAAGATGGTCCTGGTGGGTCCCAAAGACCTGCAGTCTAATCCAACCCTGTGTTCCCTAATCACTGTGCTTTCCTCTTACCCCCTCCCTGCCTCTTTCTTCTTGTGAGCAGATCGTTTGGCAGGTTCTCCGTGAGCGCTGGTGCCAGACTGGGGCGGGACCATGGCCTGCCCTGGGGGACTGAACTCTGCGGAGCTGAGGAGGGACAGGAAAGCAAGTTAGTGCAGAGGCCTGTCCTAGGGACAGTGCTCCACCTCTGCCACAGGCCCAGCAGCAGCATACCCGTGGACTTCTCTGCTTGCAGCCCCAGAGGGCTAGGCAGGTGGGCAGCATGTGGTGCAGGGAGCAAGAGGGCGGCTGCGGAACCGGGCAGATCTGCAGTGGAGGCACGACTCTGCCACTCAGGAGCCGTGCGGCTTTGGGCAAGCCTCATTTTTAAACAGCGTTTGGCGATGCAGGCTTGATCATGTCGTGGAGTTGCGAGACCCCCTCCCCCCCAGCAGAAAGGAACTGTGTGGTCCAGCTTACTCCATCCAGCATTTAGACCCAAAGGAACTGAGGCTCAGAAGCAATCTTTGTCCCAAGACTCCTTGGCCACCAGGAGGGGGGCACCTGGGTCAGTGTCTAACATTCTCTCCTCTAAAGCACGCCGCTCGTGCGCGGTCAGATGCGGTCAGCAGTAAAGGGCCGTGGAGAGGCCAGCGCCAGGACGGGCGGTGTGGGCCCGCTTCGTGCAGCGCTCCTCTGCCCCGGCCTTCCGGACATCTCTCTGCAGCCGAGCCCAGGACAGCGGCCACCCCAGGCCCCGTCTGAGATCTCGTGCGAGTCTCTAGTTTCAAGCACATAACGTGGCACAAAAGCGCTTCATGTCGGGCAAGACTGAAGGACGCTGGGTTAACTGACAAGCTCGCAGAGTCAGATTCTGAAATGAAACCATTAAGACCGGAGAAATCCCCCTGGACTAGGTTCCACGGTCGCCCCCAGGGCTGAGGAAGGCACAGAGTTGGTCGTGCCTCCCGTTTCACAGGTTGGAGCCTGCCTGGTCTGGGGGGCCCCACGGGGGGCCCCACCCCCACCCAGGCCTCCTCAGGTTCAGCCTCAGAACGCCTGGCGTCCCTTCCCCTGGGCAACGTCACTTCCTTCCTGTGCTCTCACTTCAGTTCCCTTCCCCTGTCTTCCGGGTTGTGCCTCCACAGTGGTTCCGTCTTTCTCCAGTTCCTGGCTAGGGATTCCGCTCACAAGCAGCCAGTCTGTAGATTCCTCCGCCTACCATGGGGCAGGCCTGCTTGGGACGCTGGGGAGTCAACTGCAAATTAACCCTTGCTTTCTAGGAGGCTATAATTAGTAGGGAAGAGACAGACAACTCTGAACAAGTTAGTAATATATAATATAATGTCAAGTAGGGCAAGGTACTAGGAAGAAAATGAAAATAAGGTCAGGTGTCTGGTAGTCGTGATAGGTGCATGGTTGGCAGTGGAGCGGGCAGTGGCGACTGTGGTAGCGTTTAGGGAGGTAGGAGCATTTGGGGTGCTGTTGATGGCAGTGGGGCAATGGAGGTGATGATTCTCAGGGTAGTCAGGGGAGGTGGTAGCGACTGTAGGGATGGTGACGGTGGTGGTGTGGGGGAAGGTTATTTTAGATGCTCTGGTCAGGAAAGGCTTCCATGAGAAGAGTATTCAAGGAGACTGGAATGAGAAGGAGCTGGTTATACAAAATCTCAGAGGAGAACATGCAAAGCCAGGAAAGCAGAAATGCAAGAGGTCCTGAGGTTCCATTGCTTCCTCCCCGCCCCCTATTCTGGAGACGGAAGTTGTGACTTCTACCGTCGCCGTGGCTCCTTAGGGGGTTGAGCCCAAGTTACTCCATCTGTGGGAGTCTGCCTGATGAACACGTTTTAATTAGTCCCTTCCCTGCAAAGTCTTTCTCTCCTGGCTTCCTGTGAACCCTAACTAAAAACAGTTGGGATAAATATCTCTTTCAAGGAGTGTTTCTGTAAAGAAAGGAAATTGAGGTCAGGCTGATCAAAGTCCCAAAGGCAACTCAAACTCAACATGTCCGAAACCGAACCCATGCCCATTTTCGGCTTATATTAGCTTCCTTTCCAGTGGGGCCCTTCTCAGAGAATGCCTGTATGTATGCATCCTGGCCCCAAATCAGAAACCTGGCTCATTTGCCACTCTCCTCCAGCCAGTCTCCAAATCTTGTTCTTTCTGTGTTCTTTATGTTAGGCACATGGAGATTGTCAAGGGCTGGACCAAGAATAATTTGGGTGTCATTGCTGACAATGGGAACCACTGAAGCATATTCAACCTTGTTTACCCAAAATAGAGCTTAAAATACAACCATATTCATTCCTTTGGGCTTTGTCCTCAGCAATCCCTTTACAAACTGTGTACATGCACATCATGTCAATTTCATGCTGATTTCCAGCAAAAAAAAAAAAAAAAAAAAGAAAAGAAAAGGGATGGGACTTTCCACTGTGGTCCTTGAAGGTTGTTGCAAAGGGCGAGGAATAGCACATTTATCGTCCTTCCTCCAGGCTCTGAGGAAACAAACATGATCTGTGGGGAAATTCAGTAGAGTTTAATAAAGCACAAAGGCAGTGGGTGAGATTTGGAGGGGAAATTAATTAAGCTAAACTGAAATTAGTGGATTTGGGCTGGAGATTCTGAGGGAGTCTGGGCTGCAGAGCGCTGGAACAGAAGCCAAGTGTACTGGCAGGGAGCTGATTCAAGGTCCAAGATTAATTATCAGTCAGCGTCTAATTATGTAGTCTGAATCACTACCGTGCCAGTTGAGTTTCTCTCGTCTAACACAGAGGATGAGAAAAGGAAGTGGTTCTGGAAGCTGAGGGGTGCGCTGGGTCTTGCTTCTAATTTTCACCTAAGACAGATAATAAGAAAGCTCCCCTTTGTCTTTTTTTCTGATTATTATTTTTTCATTTTTAAAACAGCTGCTCTCTTCCTGATTACTTTCCCCTTCTTTATCAAATAACCATTTGCGTTCTTGTCATCTGAATTTAGAAACACCAGGTGTATTTCTCCTGGGTGGATGACTTGCACCAGGTGGAATACAGGCTGCAAACTCCTTATTCAGTTTACTTAATTATACTGTCGACTATATGTGGGACCGCTCTTAAGATACTTCCGTTTTACTAATGCTTGCAATCAAGTGTAATGTGCAGTGGCTTAAAGTCATCTACTTCGCACATAAGTCCTACAAGGTGGAAACTAATCTTAGCTCCAGTTTCTTGATATTTAAATGGGGTTAGAAAGTTTGAATAACATTCTCTAAAGCCACATGACTAGTAAATTAGTGGAACCCAAGATTGAGAACGTGGCTTATGCGTTTCATACAAGCAAGCCGTCCTCCTCCATATTGACAAAGTCTGAATCTTCTGTAAAGTCCAGCCACACATCTAGGTTGGTCTTGCACAGAAGTTTCAACACCATTTTCATCAAGAATTACAACAAAAAGAAAAATTGGAAGTTGATCTTCTGGGTCCCCTGGTCTCGACTAAAAATTGCTTCCTAGCTCTCTTCTTCCTTGGGGTAAATCTCAAAATAAATCCAAGTGCTACATTTGAGCCCCTTCATGTTATAAACCCATCTTACTTCTCCAGACTCGCCTGTCCTCACTCAGCATCGCCCCTGACACCACATGTTATGGGTGGGCCAAACCAGACCCATGGAAACGCTGATGACGATGACAATGATGATGGCCACAGAGATATTAGTGAGAACAAAGTGGAAGGCAAGAAAAAATGCTGGAACCCAAGAAAGCAGGCTAATGTGGTGGTATAAACATGGACTCTGGAACCAGACTGCTTGGGTTTGGATCTTGGGTCTGTAATGAGTGAATCTGGGTCACCAGAACTATGAGTAGTAATAGTACCTTCCTCATGGGGCTCTTATGTCGTGAAGTGAGAGAACATACAAAAATTGCTGAGGACATTATCTGGCACATAGTAATTATTTAAAAAAATATTAGCTGTTATCATTATTATTATTGTTATGTTTATTAAGGCAAGACATCGTTTTGACTTTTCTGATTTGATTGGTGTGAGAAATAAATGAGATAATACATGTAAACACTAAGCATAGTATTTGGCACATAATAACACGTGAGGTATAAAATACTATTCCTCTGAACATTACCTTTATTTTTGAAACTCCTTCTTTTGTACTCTAGACCCTCGCTATTTCCCAACCCCTGCTAAGATCTTGTCTCCTCCAGGAAGTTGTCATGATCTCATTCTAGCTCACTCCTCCCTTGGCTTCCGTCCTTCACTGTGGTTGGATCTGTCCACTGGCCGTTGTCCTGGGGCAGTCGTCATCTGGGTTTGATGACATGTGGGTGGACAAATGCTCCTCAACTCCCAGATGTCACAGTAAACACTCAGAAGTAGACGTCCAATCTCTGTCCTCAGACAGCTTATAACATAAATGAGGAGTCAAGTTAAGCTCAGAAAATAACCAGAGACTGTTGGCATGCTCTCTAGAATCCACTGTGAGGCAGATGCTGAGAGATCTGTCATCTGGCTGTGTACTTGCAAGCTATTTGCAGTGCACGTATTATGTGCCTTGTACTCTGCTGAGCACAGAAAACATGAAAATTAATAAAACATTCTGCTCTAAAATTATTCAGAGTCTGCTGGGATGATGCTGACAGGTTCTCTCAATTTCACTAATACTGAAAGCCTGATGTCTCAGGAGTGCTGAAAAAAATTAGACATGCTAACTGTCATTACAAAACCCACACTGTAGTGGAGATTGGGGTGGTAGATAATCTCCATTAGTGACACATGTCATGGAGAAAAGAAAACACAATGGTGAGATGGAATTACTGGGGCTGAAGCTGGGGCACTCCCTGAGATTGCGTGGACATGGAGGCCTTTCAGAGGAAGTGACGTAGGACCTGTTACCTCACCCTAAGGGGAAGCCACCATTAGAAGAGTTGTAAGAAACAAGCATTAAAAAGACTTAAATGTAGGCCATGAAACCATAAGCATCTTAGAAGAAAACATAGGCAGTAAGCTCTCCGACATCTCTCGGAGCAATATATTTGCTGATTTATCTCCACAGGGAAGTGAAATAAAAGACAGGATAAACAAATGGGACTATATCAAACTAAAAAGCTTTTACACAGCTAAAGACAATAAGAACAGAATAAAAAGACAAACTATACAATGGGAGAACATATTTGACAATATGTTTGATAAGGGGTTAATAACCAAAATTTATAAAGAACTTGTAAATCTTAACACCAGGAAGACAAACAATCCAATCAAAAAATGGGAAAAAGAAATGAATAGACACTTTTCCAAAGAGGACATACAGATGGCCAATAGGCATATGAAAAAGTTCTCAACATCACTAATCATTAGAGAAATGCAAATTAAAACCACAATGAGATATCACCTCACACCAGCCAGAATGGCGCTCATCAACAAAACAACACAGAATAAGTGCTGGCGAGGATGTGGAGAAAAGGGAACCCTCCTGCACTGCTGGTGGGAATGCAGACTGGTACAGCCACTGTGGAAAAACAGTATGGAGATTCCTCAGAAAACTGAAAATCGAACTGCCTTTTGACCCAGCTATCCCACTTTTAGGAATATACCCCAAGAACACCATAGAATGGCTCCAAAAGGAGAAATGCACCCCCATGTTTGTGGCAGCATTGCTCACAATAGCGAAGATCTGGAAACAGCCCAAGTGTCCGTCAGAGGACGAGTGAATTAAAAAGCTTTGGTACATATATACTATGGAATACTACTCAGCCATAAGAAATGATGACATTGGATCATTTACAATAACATGGATAGACCTTGATAACATTATACGGAGTGAAATAAGTAAATCAGAAAAAACTAAGAACTATATGAATCCATATATAGATGGGACATAAAAATGAGACTCAGAGACATGAACAAGAATGTGATGGCAGCCCTGGCCGGTTGGCTCAGTGGTAGAGCGTCGGCCTGGCGTGCAGAAGTCCCGGGTTTGATTCCCGGCCAGGGCACACAGGAGAAGCGCCCATCTGCTTCTCCACCCCTCCCCCTCTCCTTCCTCTCTGTCTCTCTCTTCCCCTCCCGCAGCGAGGCTCCAATGGAGCAAAGATGGCCCGGGAACTGGGGATGGCTCCTTGGCCTCTGCCCCAGGCGCTAGAGTGGTTCTGGTCGCAAAAGAGCGACGCCCCGGAGGGGCAGAGCATCGCCCCCTGGTGGGCAGAGCATCACCCCCTGGTGGGCGTGCTGGTGGATCCTGGTCGGGCGCATGCGGGAGTCTGTTTAACTGTCTCTCCCCGTTTCCAGCTTCAGAAAAATAAAAAAAAAAAAAAAAAAAAGAATGTGATGGCAATGGGGGTGGGGGGTGGAGGGAGGGGGGATACGGTGAGGAAGGAGAGAGGCGGTGGGGGAGGGGAGGGGCACAAAAAAACTAGATAGAAGTTGACAGAAGACAATTTGACTTTGGGTGAGGGGTATACAGCACAATCAAATGTCAAAATAATCTGAAGATGTTTTCTCTCAACATATGTACCCTGATTTATCAATGTCACTGCATGAAATTTAATTAAAAAAAAAAAGAAACAAGCATTAACAGGAAAGGTAAGAGTCATCTCTGGACATTTATACAAATAATTCCAAACCCAGAAGAATATGTAGAAATTGTCATGGAAGCTCTCAGGAGCAGGTAAAAGATTCTAGGAGGATACAGCTGTTGTCTACAACAGGGGTCAGTGATCTTTTTCTATAAATGGCCATATAGTGCACTTTTCAGTTTTTCAGTGGCCAGCTGATATCTGTCACAGTTACTTTGTTATTGTAGCACAGACATGGTGATGGACACTATGTCAATAAATGGACCCAATTGTGTTCCAATAAAACTTTATTCATAACGACAAGCAGAGGGCTGGATTGACCTGCTGGCTGTAGTTTCCCAATTCTTGGTTTGCAACATTAGACAAAGGACTTCTGTGTCAGATTGTGCTTGCCAGGGTGGTCACACTATGACATCCCATCTCCCATCTCAAACGCTCCTATTGCCATGTTTTGTTGGCATTCCTTCATTCAGAAATGGAGCACAAACTCCCTTCTCTTCAATCTGAGTGTGCCTTCGACTATCGCAGATGTGTGCTGTGTGACTTCTGAGGGTAAATCATAAAAGGCGTGGCAGCTTCCACCTGCCGTGCTTGGAACACACAACTTGAGATTCCCGAGTCTGCACATAAAATATCTGTCTGCTCCGAAGCCATCAGGCTGAAGAGATCAGATGGAAAAACTGCAGAGGGGTCCAGCTCTGGCCATTTGAGACTGCCCAGCCCGGCGCCATGTCTGAATGGATCCTGTTTCAGATGAGTCCAGCTCAAAACTTCTAGCTACTCCAACAGAATCCAATGGAGCCAAGGTGGTCTATCCATGTCATATCTTTGAAAGATTTCCAATTCATGAGCAAAGAACATGTTTTTAGCACTTAAAGCTACTAAATGATGAGCTAGTCTGTTATATAACCCTTGATAGTTAATATGCTTTTAAAAATTATTGTCTGATAACATTTAAGTTTTTAAAATGTCTCTAAGAGACATTATGCATAGTTCTTATTTTACACAGGATTTAAACCCAAGTTCAGGGAGGGGGAACTCATAAAGCTAGAATTCTAAGAGCCTGTCATTTTAACTGAGTCACAAGATTATTCAAGTAGCTCCATAAAACTCTGGTGCTTCTTGCTCTAGTTCGTCATTTTATTTTTCAGAATTAGAAATTTCTTTTTCTTTTTTATATCGTTTATTTCTTTGCAGAAATTGCTGTTGTTTTTCAATAGTGTTTGTAATTGCTCATTGGGATATTTGTATGATGGCTGTCCAATCCTCAAACGGCAATTCCAACACCTGTGTCATCTTGGTATTGCGTCTATTGGTTGTCTTTTTTCCTTCAAGTTGAGGTGTTCCTATTTCTTGGTGTAATGGTTGTTTTGGACTGGATCGTGCACATTTTTAGTGTTACAAGACTCTAGTTTCTGTCTATATCTTCTGTTTCAGTGGTGTCTTAGTCTACTTGGGCTCGTATAACAGAATACCGTAAACCATGTTGCGTACGAATATCAGAAATATATTTCTGAAAATCCTGGAGGCTGGAAGTTGGAGGAGCCGGTGCTGGTGCCAGCATGGCTGGGTTCTGGCAGGAGTTCTCTTCTGTGTTACAGATGGCTGACTTCAATAAGGCAGAAAGCAGAAGAGAGCTCTCTATTTACTTGTATAAGAACCCAAATGCCATTCCCCAGGGCTCTATCTTCATGACTTTGTCTAATCCTAATTACCTCTCCATGGCTTCATCTTCTAATACCATTACATTTTGGGGAAGAAGGGAGAGCTCCCACATATGAATTTGGGGTGGACAGAAACATTCATTCCATAGCAAGTAGGGCAAGTAGGTAGCCAACCTGTTTAAGGTTCAGAATTTTTATCCTGGCTCCTTTTTGCAGTTTAAATATCAAATTTAGGGCTTACAATCTATGAAACACTACTTTAGTCTGCTCAGTGTATGTGTTACCCAGATGAGAAGTTTCTACCCCATAGTGTCCATGGTTCTGATGGGACAGAGGGAAGGGTTTCATCTGGTTACCGCAGGGAGGGGATAAAAATTAGTCCTTTGCCCAGAGAGATTTCACTCAAGAGTGGTGTTTTGTCCTCATGCAAGCCCCATGGTCTCTAGTCACTCATCCTTTTGTCCCCACTTTCAAAGTTCTTCTACGAGATGATGCACACACTTTGCCCAGTTTTTTAAAAATTGTTTAGCAGATGAAGTAAAATAAAGTCTGTTTCTCACACAGTCAGAACCAGCTGAAGTCGCTTATTTCTTACTTTTAAGCCCCTGCATTTTCCCATATCTCACACTGTTTCGAGGCTGTGATATTTGAAACAGTATGTGTCCTGCCTATTGTGAAATTGGATTCTGAACACTGAGATCCATTCCTTCCTCTGTCCTTGTTCCCTCAATTTTCCTATTTTCCTCTAAATAATTTTCTCTACCACATCAAAGTTATGTCCAGAATGTGCTCTGTTTTTTTGTGTGGTCCCTTCATTCCTTCTTATCTCCTGTCCCCAAAGACAGGAACTTACTTGGCTGTCACCAGCCATACTTGAATAACTGATTGGCCCAGTTCCTTGGGGAGGGGGGTCACAGTGTGTCAGGAGGACTCACGGATGAGGCGTCATCTTCTGTGAGTGTCAGTGTGTGAAGAGACAGTGCGGCCTGGGGGAAGGAGATCTCTCCATCTCTTTCTTCCTTTTCTTCTTCAATTCACTTGGCCGCATTGATACAGAGACTATTGTGGGAGGGGTCCAGCCATTTCTCTGTCACTCTCCTTTCCTCTTTGTATTGTGTCCTCCAGGTAACTGAAGTAAAGAGAACCGGGTTTGTTACCATTGTTCATTGGTTCTTCCTTGGAATTACCCAAAGTGTTTCAACATTTAGGACAAGGGTTTTAGGCAATGAGGGAAGTAAAATGGAGCTGGGAACTATTGGAGTATTATGTTCCTCTGTGTTCCAGTCTCAGGTCGCTGTTGACTGTGTTGGATGTTAGGAGTTTAATTCTAGTTCCACTTCAACTTCAGCCATGCCAACCCTTGCCAGCCTGTGTGTGTGTACGTGCATGTGATCGCACTCTTCTCTCTCCTTCACTCACAGCCCTTGGAAGAGTAGGTGTGGTCAGCAAAAAGAGAGGTAGGCAGTCAAAAGTGGGTATAAGAACCTTTGAACCAATGGTGTTCTCTGGAGCCCCGAGGCCCTAACAGAGAAGACACCTCCTATTAGTAACACCAGGGAAAAGAGTCACATGATAGTGGAAGAGTTTTTTGTTGGTTATTTAAGGAGTAATAAGTGTATGTTCCCACAATCACAGGGTCATCTGTGAAAACAAAGATGATCTCTGCCTCCTTTCTGGATACCAGCCTGCCCAGCTTCACGGTCTGTCTGGCCATTGTCCCTTTCCTCTCACGTGGTCTCCTTCCTTTCTCCTAAAATACGCAGGACCCCCTTCAAGTTATCTGAAGGTGCAGACACACTCAGAGAAGAAAAAGTCTGTTATTTGCCTAGAATTGAGTAGCTGCATTCTGCTAATCATTCAGCCATTAGAATGATGGGAGAGACTCAGACCCAAGGAAAGTGGACTCTGCCCTCTGCCCTCTGCCCTCTGCCCTCTAACCACTGTGGAACACATCTAGAAATTCTTCCTTTTGCAGTTTTCTAGAGGCAGCAGAAAGACTGCCACTTCACAGATATCAGGGAAATGGATGCTTATGATCCTCTCTGGGCATTGAAGTCCAAAAGACTTCAGTAGTCTTGGGGCTTGTTGGGCAAATGAGTTTGTAAAATCTGTATTTTTTGAGTTTGCTCACTATTATTGTTACAAAATGGCGCTGGGCAGCACTAGGTACATGTAGTCTGTGAAACTGCAAATTACCTTCCTGCTTGGGAAGGGCCATTGATTTGCTAATGTTTGCTGGAGGAGGAGTTTTTGTGCCAGAAAGTTTTGAAAAAAAGAGAAGAAGGAGAAAAGGCAGAGAGAAGCCATGTTTTGCAGGGAGAGCAGAGAGAATGCAGAGTGCTGAAGAATAAGCCAGTTTGTGCAGAGAGGAGAAGGTGTGCAGATGGGGAACCAGAGGTGAGGGGCTTTGTGAGCTCCTCTGAGACTGGTGGGGCCTTTGATTCTAGGAGGAACCGGAGAAGATTCTCCTGGTTGTGGAACAGGAGAATGTGTCAGTGGCTTTGGGAGCTCTGAATGAGTGGAAGGAAAGTATTTTCCCTGTGTGTTTGCTCGTCAGCCGGTGCGAGACTTTAATAAAGGAATGGCCCACCATTTTTCCATTGTTTGGCTCCACTGTTTTTTTGCCGTTGTCTGTCCAAATTCAATGAGAACCTGCTTGTGTATGTCCACAATGGTGGTGGCCCCTGGCCATACAAGGCTGAACTAAATAGTTTAATTAGCTATTTAAACTGGATTAAGGGTCATAGACCTCAGGCCTTATCATTAAACAAGTCCTTCTCACAATTCACCCTTCTCAATGCATCTTGGGAAAACATGGCCCATTGGCTTGGTCAAATTAAGCTTAGCTAAAAAATTAAAAAAGAAAAGAAGCGGCCCTGGCCGGTTGACTCAGTGGTAGAGCGTCGGCCTGGTGTGCAGAAGTCCGGGGTTTGATTCCCGGCCAGGGCACATAGGAGAAGCGCCCATCTGCTTCTCCACCCCTCCCCCTCTCCTTCCTCTCTGTCTCTCTCTTCCCCTCCCGCAGCCGAGGCTCCACTGGAGCAAAGATGGCCCGGGCGCTGGGGATGGCTCCTTGGCCTCTGCCCCAGGCGCTAGAGTGGCTCTGGTCGCAACAGAGTGACGCCCCGGAGGGGCAGAGCATCGCCCCTGGTGGGCGTGCAGGGTGGATCCCGGTCGGGTGCATGCGGGAGTCTGTCTGACTGTCTCTCCCCGTTTCCAGCTTCAGAAAAGTACAAAAAAAAAAAAAGAAAAGAAGCTTTGTTTCCCCGCCCCTCTTTTCCTCACCCCCTCTGTCGGTTTCCTCCCCCACTTCCCTTCAGCAGAGTTTGACTTAACAAGAGCACTGCGGTTCACTTACCCAGCGGGGGAGTGCCTCTCGTTTCAGCTTTGAAATGAACATGGTCTTTGGACAGCCTCTGCACAGCCCCATCCGAGACTGTGATTATTGTGATTATGGACTTGGGGGAAGGAAGCTGGACCTCACCTCCGAAGTGGAGGGATGGCAGAGTTTTTCTTTGGGTGGGGCCCTGAGCTAATGGAGGGCAGAAACCACAGGTAATGGAAGTCCAGTGCTCTGATGAGTCTGGGGTGACACCATTTGTTTACAGGCTGTCATTGTTAAATATACAACCTCTGCGGCCCTTAGACTGCGGAGAGAAATAGGACACATCCAAGCCCCTACACCAGGAGAAGTTCAAGCCATCATTTCATGTGACATGTCTATAAATAACATCCCTACAGAAAACTGGATAGAGGGACAGACACGTTCCTCCCAGCCCAGAATGAATTGCTTCAAAAATGTTAACAACATCTATTTCTGAGCTTCCTTCCACCTTGAGTCCTGGGCATAGCCACGTGCAGACAACTTGCTCCCTCAGGACGTCTCGCTCGATAATGGAAGCAGTCACAGAAATGAGTAGCTCTCACGTACACGGTTGTTAGTAATGTCCTACTCAGGATGCCGGCGCACTTTGCAGGAGAAGAGCCCGTGCGTTGGGCTTGCCCCCAAATCGAGGTTTGATACACGGTTCTGTCCCTTATTAACTCTGTGACTTCATCCAGTTACTTCATCCCTCAGAAGTTGGCTTTCCCCATCGGGGAGAAGAGAATGACAATATCCCGTTCTGCGAAGACGGAATGAAGATATGCAAATAAGGCCATTGGTGCGGGTCTGACAGGTGCCGTGAAGGCACAAAGCCGGTGATTCTGTGCTGATAACTTTGGGATTTGGGGAACAGAGGAAGACGTTCTGATTCAGGAGCTCTGAAACTAACTGTATTTTCGCGGGGCTGGCTCCCAGGGAGGGGTTCTGACAGCGGGCTGGGGCCAGGCAGGACTGCAGGCAGCAGTTAGTTGCTGGCGGAAGCAACTGGGAAAAGAAGGCTCAGGGTTGGTGGAGGGCTCGTGCGCTGCAGGAGAGTATCTGGTAAAAATAGGATGAGGCCAAAGGAGAGAAGAATATGCGCTTGATTAAACAGACAATACAAATCAATGAAGGCTTTTGAATAGGAAAATAACACACTGACAGCATGTCCTCCTCAGAAAGAATACTCAGGACACTAAGAGTTGGGTGGCTGGATTTCAGGGAGGGGCTCCAGAAAATCCTCCAGGCCAGCCCTGTGGCGGGGGGGGGGGGGGCAGTACTGAGAGGGAGGTTAAATAGAAATCGGTTTGCATAGATGAAACATAATTCTGATTTTGTTTTTAAGGGCAAAATTAGTTCTTGGCAGCCAGAGCTAGAAGTAAAAGCTAAGGGAGGTGGGGAGGCGGGGTGGGCCCGGGGGGGGGGCCGGGGGGGGGCAACAGAGTGTGCTTTCTGCTTTTTCTTGTGCACTTGACTCTTGGAGTGTTGCTCTAGTATTTCCTTTTGCAGAGGCAATCAGCACACCTGCTAGTGAGCCTGACCATTTAATTGGCACTGCAGGTCCCTGCACAGAGGCAGACAATGGGTGTCACTGGTGTGTGACTGAACACATTTGCATTTCTTAGAAATGCAGAGGGAGCCAATCAGGGCTGTCTGTGGTCTTCCCAGGAAAGTTGTCCAATGTGTTAAAGGATTTTCGGGGAAACTGCGAGAGATGGCTTTTGAAAATGGGTTCCAGGTTATAGGAACTCAGAGCTGTCAGGTTACTACTGCAAGGACTGTTTAAAATTTCTTCAATCAAGATGGGATTTTGATGGGAATCAATCAATAATACAGTGCTGGGCACTAGCTCCAGCAAGGTCCTGTGAAGGACGGAGAAGAAAGGAGGCTAACTGACCAACACATCACTCTTTGCTGAGGGACAAGGAGGCTCTACACACAGAACTCCCAAACCAGCCATTCATGTGTTTGTACTTTCGTCCAGTCATTGACACGTCCTGGGGGACCCCTACGAGGTGCTGGGATTCTGTACACAGTAAGGTGAGTGAAGTGGCCCCGATGCCTGTGGCGCTCACAACAATGGAGGAGGTGGTTGTACTGCCCAGTGTCACGGGCCACGACAGGGATGTGCACAGAGGTCTGGAATCCAGAAAGCTGGTGGGAGGGTGTTGGGGAAGTGCTCCCGAGAGGACGCGGCAGCAGAGTGACCCCTAAGAGTCAGGCTAAGTCAAGCCAATTTGGACAAGGGAGTTGTGTGTGCCCTAGAAGGCACAGAGAAGACTGTTTAGGGAAGGAGGATTCTGTGTTGAGAGGGGGAGGGGGAGGAGAATCCCGTGTCCCGAACAAAATACAGGTGGGGGAGGAGAGTAAGCAGGGCTAAACCTGGGAGGGCAGGTGCCAACCCCGCCCAGCAACGCCAGGGCCGGCACCCAGGAGGGGCTGTCCATGGTGCTGAGGAGCACGGAGTCGCCGTCCTCTGACTGCAAACCTTCACAGAGAGAAGAGATTTTTCATGGAAATATAAAACTTTTTAGACGGGCTTTTATTTTTATTCGAAACTTAACATCTTCATTTGGAAGTCTAACAGACAACTCAAGCTCAACCTGCCCATCACCTTCCCACCACACCCCACCACAACCTGCTCCACTTTGCCACTTCTCCATCTCCAATGATGACAGATCCTCCCTCCCGTTTGCTAGGGTCCAAAAGCCTTTCCTGCACAGCCCTCCAGGACGTCCTACTTGGTTTCGGCAAAGAGTTTTGTGCTCTCACAGTGCACTGTGTAGACTGTTAGTGTGACATTTACTACACTTTATCTCTAGTTTACACCTTTCTCTGTGTCTCCTTCTCCTTCTTGCTTGGTTGTACTACCAGCTCCTTGCAGTTGGAGAGATCATGTGTCCTAAGCGTCTGGTACAAGGCTCTGCCTGAAAAATGTTTGAAAAATAAATAAATAAAAATTTTAGGGTATAAGAACCATGGCCCATAATTCAAAAAATCACTTTAAAGTTCTTTAAGGGTAATCAATATATACAGAAAAATACAAGGATGTTAAAACTAGGTCCAAATATACAAATGTTTGTCACACTTTAGTCTTGATCCAGAGATAGCAATGAAAGTAGTGGTGAATTTTTATTTCCAAACTGTCCTGATTTCCTATATTTCTGAAAATTCTTATTTAAGTTTGTGTTTGTGCACACGTGCATGTGCATGTGTGTGCATGCCCGTGTGTGTCCATGACTATGGGTTAGAGAGAATGGAGAGGTATAAAGCCTTTGTCTGAAGGGTTTCACCATCCAGCTATGGAACCCTATGTGGCTGTAAAGATGCAGGTTGACTTCTTCAGCCCACCCTCCAAATGTCTTGCCCACCACCATCCTCTGTCAAGTCTACTGCCTTCTGCTTTGTTCCTTAGCAGCCACTGTTGCTGGAGAAAGCCATGCAAACACTAGACTCTCTAAACTAAGTTGTGAGCTCCATCCACAGCTTAGCATCACTATGCTTCATCATGATTCACATTGGCATGACCCCACCTGGAAAACCAGCAATAGTTGAGCAAAGCCAATAGTCCTAAATTGTGTATCCTCAAAGTCAATGTTGTAGGAAGCTAGTTAATTAATATGCAAAGATTGTTACAAATATTATATTTTTATATGAACATGGAAAGCCCTTGATGAATGTGGGAGATCTGAACTAATAAGGAGCCAGTAAAGAGGAAGATAAGGCCAGTTCCTGCAGCCGCATTTCTTAGCGCATTTGCCTTCTGACATCTCCTGTCCCAGAATCCCCTTGTGCATGACTTCACATTCTCTTGGCCTTACCTTTTATGCAGCCACTGCCAGAGTGACCGAGCTCATGCAGGCTTCTCTGGTTGCACCAGGTGCAACCCGACAGCCTCTCCCCTGAGCCTGCACTGAGCACCTCTCACTTCCTGTCCTGGAGATTTTCTGACCCTGAACACCGTTATGCATTGTGCACATACCTAGAAGTGTGACAGGAAGTAATGACTGTGAGGCCATCCTTAACCTGATTCATAAATCCTCTGCCACCTGTCCCTTGGGAAGACAGTTTTGAGAACTATTTCATAAAGCGCCTTGGAAAATCTCTTGGGATTTATGATAACCAGTTGGCTTTCTCTTCCTTGTTTCATTTTTCCAACCCTCTATCTTCCTTTATGGATTATATTCCTCAATAAACTACTTGTATGCAAACCTTTATCTGTCTCTACTTTCAGGAAACTCAGGCCCAGCCCGCCCAGCCCATTGCAGTGACTGGCGTATGCTACATAAATATATAGTAGGTATAATTGTTTACTTGACATACTCATGGCTTTGCAGTTGGGACAGGTAGAAGATTCATTAATATTTCCCTTTGAATCTGACCTCCTGGATACTTTTTTCTTTCTTTTGAGCTTCTACCTTTTTTGTTTCCCTTCTGTTTCAAATGAGGTAACCCTGAAACCCTTAGGATTGCTGATTGACTGAAATATAGACATCTGACCCAGAAGAAATAATTTTTTTTTGCAGGGATGTATCAATCATATTTTCTCCTTAAAATTTGATGCCTGTGTATTGTGACACTAATCCCTATTGGTTGAATTATTAACTGGGAGGTGCTAAATCATGGATGGAAAGATATAAGAGAGGAGAGAAAGCCAGACTGCAGATAAAGAAGGTCAAAGATATGAGATGATATGACTAAATAAAAATAGGAATCGAGAAAGTTAAGCTTTTCTTTTCTTTTTCCTTAGAGCTCTTTCATTCTTGTTGCTAGTCCTTATTAAAGAACAATTGTACACCATGCCCCTGGTTCTCTGAAATACAACTTTGTACTTACAATACATTCTCTACTGAATTGAAGGTTGAAGGTCATTTCAGTGGCTTTCTTTCCCTTGCAATTGGATGTTCCCTAAAACACTCAATGCAATCAACAGTCCTTTAACTCCTGGTGGCAAGATGCTAGGTGCCTGGTGAATGTGCATGTTTTAGGACTAGTTGAGTTAAAGAATATGTCTCCCTCCATATCTTTGCAGCTAACCTAAACACCAATGTATAGACCAACTCTACACATTGCTAACCTTTTTTCTTTCAACTTTTATTCTCCTTCATTCTCATCCTCCCAACATGCTGACCTCGGTCATCCACTGTCCAGTGTACTGGCTTTTTTTTCTCCATTCCAGCCCCTGTTGTTGAAGAAAGCCACACAGTTTTATGGTGAAGTCCATGAGAAGTTGATCTCAGTAGACCTCAGTTTGGGCCTGCCCACAATGTAGTCTCCTTTGATTTATACCTAAAAATTGCTGACATATATCAAAGCAACAGTTGCAAACATTTTTAGTTGTAATTCAAACTCTTTAACTGCTCACTCACCACTGGCATCTTTACCTCCTTCCTCATTGGAAAACTGGGTGATATATGGGAGGAGTTATCTTTATTGTGTTTCACAAATATTCTGTGTCTTCACCTGGATTTCATTCTACTGCTCTTCCTCCACTGACTGTCCAAAACAATTCCTTACTTCTGCAGTAAGTCACCAATCCCACTTCCTGTTTAATATGCAGTCCTATCACTCTATTTACCTTTGCTTTGAGCATCCTGAAATGTCCTGTATGTATACTGTCTCAATGTCTTTATATTCCAATGGATCCCTTAGTGATTTGGACTCCATTCATGCAGCGCTATTAAACTGGTTAACTGGTAAGTTGACAGTGCCCTTTCTATTACAGAATTTATTATATCATCCTCCTTCTCCAACACATCTGATTTTGCTGAATACCTTCGGGGTTTTTTTTTTCAGGCTTTTGTGACTTCCTTTTCTGGGTTATCCTACTAACTTAATGGATATTTTTCATCTTCTGAGTTCTTCCTGGAGGGTTTCTTTCTCTGTGACATTTCTACAAAGTGGATGACTCCCCTAATGTCAAAAAAAAGAATAAACCTCTCCCATATATTTTGGTTTGAATTTTCCATTTTCTGCTGGACAGCTCCCTGGACCAGCTTCTACACTGTTAAATGCCAAACTTACTTCCTATCAAAAGAGGCTAAATCTGTATGACTTTGGGACTGATTCAGAAGGAGAAGGTTAGAGAAGAGGGAAAAGGGGGGAATGATCAACAATGATTCTGAGATCTTTAGACACTGACTTACTAGTGGTAATTAACAGAGAGAAATAACTGAGAGGCATTCACTGGACCACCCCTCTCTTCACTCCTGTGCCTGACAATTGAGTAAGAGGAAGACAGTTGTTTACTGAATTTCTACTGTGTGAGAAGCTGATATAGACATTTTAAATAAGCTATTTCATTTAGTTTTCAAAGCTAATCTGTTTTATGTATTTTCTATTACTGACCCTATTTTGCAGGCAAAGAAACCAGGGCTACAAGATATTAAATGAGATTTCTTGAGGATACATGATGAATTTTAAATCCAGGATAGAGCCCTAAATCCATTAAACTTCAAAAACTTTGCTGTTCTCATCACAGCTCACAATATGAGAAAATAAGAAGTGCATAAAGCCTTCAAGATTAGAGCATAATTAATATCTGATTTTGAGTTGACATTAAAGGCTGGAGTCAAGTTTTCATAAGACTTGTGCCAGTGGTCAGTTAGACATCCTAGTTTTTCTCTTTGGGAAATTATTCTCTCACAAATTGCAAGGAGAGAGCTCTGGTTTCATTTGGAGTTCATCTCTTCAGTGAGAACAATAGAACACACTATCACTTTTCTTTCTGTTCTCTTCTTCATCATTTTATTCATCACACACACATGAATGCACACATATGTCCCTATGTCAGGGTATCTCAGCATGTTCTGGGCATTCTGGGCTGAATAATTGTTGGGGATGAGGCTTTCCTGTGCATGGCAACAAGTTTAGTAGCACCCCTGTCTTTGCACACTAGGTGCCAATAGCATCTTTTCCTAGTATGACAACCAACAACACCTCCAGACATTTTCTAATGTCCTATTAGGGGCAAAATTGTCCCATTTGAGAACTGTTGGTCTGCGTTCAAATGCACATATATTCACATCCATATATATCCAGCAAGAAGATACGTGTGGCTTTTGAGGGCTGAGATTCATTAGTCTTGCTCACATCTCTATCCCAATGCTTGGAACAGAGCCTGACACATACTTAGCACAAAACACAACAATTATTTATTGCATGAATAAATAAGTAAGAAGGAAGGGAAAACAATTTTACGGAGAATCTGTTTTATGCCAGATCCTTTATTAAGGAGTTTTCTTCAAATCGTTCCATGAGGTGTATAATAATACACTTACTTCCTGGATGAGAAAGAAAAGAGGTTCAGAGAGGGTGAGTACCCCGATCTGCACAGCTGGGCAGTGTGAGAATTGGCATGACTACCGGTTCTGTCTACACGAAAGCTCGCCCTCCTTTCACGGTCCCAAACTGCGATATAGAACTCTGAGAAGTATGAGAACCAGAGTTTAAGATCGAACAAAATGGATTGCTAATAACTACTTCAGCTTTCTGCAAGGAAAGTAGTTTGTAAACCATGTTCTGACAGAAATAGAATTTCTGAGTCCTATTTCCCTGACTCTCCCAGTCTCCTGACATGGGCAACCCTGTCTCTTGCTTTCCAGAGAACACTGCAAAATTATAAACTTACACTGTGATCCAAGAGAAATGAGTTTTTCATCTGCTTAGCCACTCAATAATATGGACATGGCCCAAATTGCTTATGACGTATTTGTTGCCCAATCATGAAATCTGGGTGACCTTGATCAGCCAGGTCTAGCTGACACCTTTGTCTACAGCTGGGAGTCATAATCTGAAAGCCAGCAATCTTCAATGGAAGTGTCTTTTTCATGAACTCCAGGGAAAACAGGCTTCTGACTCTGTAGTGTAGAAGGAGACAGGAAAGCAAATGAACAAGTGCATCAAGAAAGACTTTCCTCTTGGTTTAAACCTTAGGGATGAGAGACATTGCACTGAGTCATTAGGCTGCAAATGTTCTTTGGTTGGGATGGTTTCCACATGTCCGGAAAAGTAAAAAGTTATATGGTACTCATTTTAATGATGACAATACGAATGATAAGCAGGTTAGGCTAAATGCTACCTGCTTTTAAGTTGCTTCTATAGCAAAAGAAGCAGTGTTGACATTGCTGTTGGAGCAGCCCTCCTGGTGCACTCCCTCCGATGAGTAATCAGGGATGCAGGCCCCTTTCTGCTCTGGAAGCCCCATGTTCATCACTGGGCTTCCAGGGTTGACCCAGAGGGGAAAGAGCGAGGTGAAGATTTGCCATATATTTCAGGTCCGTGGCCCGGGATGGACCCATTTCACTTCTGCTCATATTTAGTTGGCTGAAAATGAGTAACAACGCCTTACATAGAATAACTGCATCAGGATTTGGAAATATAATCCATGGCTTGGCAACTACTTCTCAACAGCTTTACACCATAGTAAAGGAACACGACTCTTGAGTAGTCTGAATCTGTCGTATGTACTGTATACGTTTCAAGGCTCACAACCGTGATACCTTTTAACCACAAGTAAAATCTATGGTCTCAATTATCCTGTCTTCTTATTATATAGAGTTGTAATGTAAATTAAGGAGATTAATAATTATATGTTAATATATAATATGTGCAAAGCTTAGAATCATGAATGGCACATAGTGAATGTACTGATGGCTAACTACTCTTTTTGTTATGTTTTCTGAGGAAATGGGCCTTTAGCACTAATATTTTTTAATGGTCATCCAGGGACTCCAAAAAGGCCCTGTTCTAAGTTGGTATTCAAATTCAGTCCATTTGGTTTCACAAGTATTTATTTAATTCTTCCTGTGTCTGAAGTTTGTCTCCTAAGTAGGACTGTGGCTGTGTCGGTCTTCTTTGAGCTATTATGAAATCCATAAGTTATCACATTCTAAGGACTAGAAGAAATGACAGAATATTGTATTTTAGGTTTGGTAACCAACATGTCCATATTCATAAGACCAACGGATCCTCAGAACTGTGCTACTGCTGGTGAGGTTCACCAACTGCTGACACATCTTTAGCTGTGCTCACTTCCTCCAGCTGCCTTTACACATTTCTACAAATCCTGGGGCTTGAACAACAGAGATTTATTATCCTATAGTTCTGGAGGCTAGAAGTCTGAAATCAACATGTCCACGTAGTTGGTTTGGTCTGGAGGCTCTGAGGGCAGAGGCGAAGTTAAGGGTGGGCACACTGGGCGTGCGCCCTGGGCCCCAGCTTCTGAAGGCACCCGCAAAACCCCTACTTGACATTTTTTTCTAATCGAAGGGGCCCAATATTTTCTTCTGCGCCCAGGGTCTCAACTGGCCTAAATCCGCCTCTGTCTGAGAGAGTTTGTTCCGTGACTGTCTCTAAGTTTCTGCAGGTGGCCAGCGTCCCTTGGTGTTCTTCCACTTGAGGCTGCATCTCTCCAAACTCCCTCTTCACCTCCCATGACCTTCACCCTGTGTGTTGTGTCCAGATGGCCCTCGTCCTAGGAGCACACCAGTCATCTGATTAGAACCCACCCTAATCCAGCATGACTTCCTCTTCACTTGGTCACAACCGCCAAGATCCTATTTCTAAATAAAGTCCTGTTCAAGAGATGCCGGACATGAGGACATGAACACATCATTTTAGCAGACGTGATTCAACCCACAGCAGTGACCAAATCAATTTTACTGAGATTATTAGTACTAATGATAAAATGGCAAAGATTATATGCTTGTAAGTATTCTATAGGCATTGCCTCATTGAATCAAAACACCCGCATGAAGCAAGCCTTGCCGTTGTTGTTGTTATTATGATTGTCGTTTTATTAACTCCTGCTACCATCATCGTGGCACAATTTTAACCTGAAGAGATGAGCTACAGAGAGGGATGACCCCTTGCGGTGGGTGTGACACTGAACAGCAGAGCTGCGGCTGGAATGAAGTCAGAGTGAGTCAGTCTGTGGTCTCAGCCAATCTCTGGCACAGTTGGCATCTGTTTCTAACCCAGCAATTGTCCCTGAAGCCAGTGGAAATGTCCACTCCTCTCTCTGCTTCTGCCGTTCGAACCTTCCCATCGGTGCAGCGATGCCTCCCCTGTTTTCATCTCAGGGCTCTGGGGAGGGGGCTGCTATTCCCCGGCTCCGCGGACCGAAGCCAGAGGGGATTAGCTGAAGCCGTGCCTGGGGCTGAGCTCTTGCTCCCGACAGACTTTCAAATGCCAGCCTCCTACCTGGGACTCTCCGGCTGATGGGACGTGGACCTGCAGAGCAGAGAGAGGCCTCTCTGTCCTTCCGACGCAGCCTGAATGTCTGCACAGGGCTGTGCATGCCGAGAGCCTGGGTCATGTTTCCTCCCACCGAGAGGGAAATCGAAAATTATTCTTTTGGTGGAAAGAGTAAAATTAAGTAAAAATTGCTTAATTTTTTTTTATACTTGACGTTTTATAAACAATAACAATCGCCTGTTGTAACAAGTAAAAATTAAAAGAGAATTAAAAAAAAAAACCCAGGATGTATAAAGGCATAGCTAATGAATCCTCCACATTGATATCTTCATTCCAAGCTTCTCAAGTAGACAGTGTTAGTAAGCCACATTCCCCCCTCCCCCGGCTCTTATATACATAGTATATAAAATAATGTAAGGGTTTAGTTAAATTTATTATAAACCAAACAGAATCATACAATACATATTACTTTAAAAACTTACCTTTTTTGACAACAGATGATAAATATATAACATCAGTTGTGGCTATTTCCATCCGAGATATAATCCTTGGACCTCCTCTCTGGCTCACGATTCTATAGGTAATATCATTTAGTCGCGAGTCATGAAAAATTGCTAGGTTGCTGATTCCCAAATTTACACCCTCAGATGGAGCCTTCATCTGAATTTCAGACTTGTCTATTGTGCTACCTACCAGTCAGTACTCATCTTCCTTCTTTGCCTGTATCCTGGATACTTCAAACTTAACATGTCCAACAGGGAGCTCCTAAGGTTCTCCTCAAGACTGACTACCTGTGCCCTGCCCCACCTTCATTCATGAAAGCTCCGTTATCCCACTGGGTCAGCTCCCCAAGTCTGGAAGCTGTCCGTGAGTCCTTCCCGTCTCCCACGCTGCACTGGACCCTTCAGCAAACCCTCTGGCTCTCCTTCAGAGTGTAGTCACGATCCAATCACCTCTTCCTGCCTTCTTCATTCCTGTTCTGGTTTGGAACAGAATTTATAAGATGTATTATGGCCCAGGTCAGTTGGCTCAGTAGTAGAGCATTGGGCTGGCATGTGGATGTCCCAGGTTCAATTCCCAGTCAGGGCACACAGGAGAAGAAACCATCTGCTCCTCTCTACCCCCCTCCCCTTATTTCTCCTTCTCTCTCTTTCCCTCCCACAGCCATGGCTCAATTGGTTTCAGTGAGTTGGCCCCAGGTGCTAAGGATGGCTCCCTGGAGCCTCCACCTCAAGAACTAAAAATGGCTTAATTGCCAAACAGCAGCCCTGATGGGCAGAGCATCCCCACATAGGGGGCTTGCTGGGTGGATCCTGGCTGGGTGCATGTGGAAATCTGTCTCTGTCTCCCCTTCTCTCACTTGAAAAGAAGATATATATAAATAAAGGTATAACATATTAATATGTAAATAGGAATATATTTACATATAATACATAATTGTAAGATGTATTATATGTACTTTGGTTTAAATACATTTATATATAAACCTATCCTGTAGATAATTATATATCAAATATATTATGTGCCATAATAATATTATACATAAATTATATGTAATATATAATTTTTGGTTCTAATTTTGATAAGTTGGTATTTTACAAAATTAAGATTATTCTATCATATATGTTGTTTCATTGTGTTTTCTTTCTCTTTCACGCATTTTTATTTCCAATTTCTGCTATTTTTATTGCCACTTGTTTTCTCCTCCCCATTTCCCTAAAACCATGCTATAACCACCTGAAGTGCATCTTTTAATGCACAGCTTGTCCAGCTGAGCTGGGAGAGAAGGACTTGGTGTAATTCCTCTATGGTGTCTGGGTACCCCACTCAGAGACTTACACATGGCAGTGAACTTACCTGTGGGACAGTTAGGAGAATAAGAGATGGTCTAACCCCTTGCTCTGAAGTAAGACGTAGCTCTGATCCGACTCCCCAGGGAAGTGTACCTGCATTGACCTGGGAATGTTATGGACCATCACCCTCCTTAATCCAGGTGCAATCCAGCTTCAGCACATCACTGAATTGTCTGACCTCCTAGTGGGGCCACTTTGCCTGTTTATGAGTCAGAAATAATCATGGCGACTCCATATGATGTGGAGATTATATGCCCAAGATGATGGTACACCAATTATGTGAATTATCTTGTTTACTACTCATAACTCCGGAGAAGAAGGCACTGTTATTTTTCCAATTTTATACACGAGGACCTTAAAGAACAGAAAAACTAATGTCCCACTCCAAATGACAAAACCATGTTTCAAATTAAGGCAACGTAACTTCAATACCTGAGTCTTTAAAATAGAGATGACAAAAGAGTCCCTTCATGACATTTCAGAAGATGTCTTGAAAGACACACGGGACTTCGCTTTGTTTTGGCATTAACGAGAAAGGACAAAGGACTGGAGCTGGCCCAAGGGTGAGCCGGGAGTCTCAAGTGTTCTCCTTACTCTACATCGCACTCGGAATCCCGGACCACAGTGTCTTCACTTGTAGAATGATAGACAGAGCCAATTGGTCATGAAAAAGATGTCACGGGCTTTGCAGTCAGACAGTCTAAGGCTGACTTCACCACATACTAACCGTACGCCTTAGAACAGATAACTTAATCATTCTAAATGTCTTCTTCATCATGTCTGGAGAGGGCTTAGAAAACCTTACAATAACAAAACGCTATTGGGAGCAGAGGAATGTGTTCTGTTCAGAGAAAAGCTCAGGGGAGACTCATGGTCCATGTCCACATCAGCACTCCCTGACACGTCGGGTCATCTGCAGGTGAGTCTGGGAATGCAATGTGGTTTCCAGAGCTCCCACCTCTCCTCAGCACCTTCATTTCCATCAGTGCCCCCATCCAAGCAGCCCTGCTGGTCTGGGGCTGCGAGCTCAGTGGCTGGAATGTCTATGGAGCTTGGATCTCCCTGGCAGCCATGGTCAACACCAGGATTCTCCCCACACCTCCTTGTTTTAACAACTCACCTTTCCTGCCACAACCTTTGACAGCCCTGCACACAGGACTTCAGTTCTCTCTCACTACCCTCTCCCTGCCCGCCTCGGTTAAGTGAATAAATTTAGGGAACAAAGCAATTTTCTTCCATTTGAGGGGTTTTTCACCCTGTGTGTAGCGCTCTCTCAGTAAGGACCACAGCAGAGAAAAGTAGGTCCCTGCGTGGTGCTGTTTCCATTGGAACAAGGACCACGCTCTGAGTAACAAAGACTCAGACCACTTGGAAAATTTTAAATTATTATCTGGATTGAGGTCATCTGTTAAAAGTCAGATTTCTGGGCTCCTGTACCCAGGAGGTGGGACCAAGAATGATGCCTTTTTTTCTTGAATAAATCTCAGAAAGATTATGGCATACACTACAATTTTGGAGCCACTGACTTAGAAGAATAGATTCGTGGCAAGTTGTTGCAACTTGTTTAACACATTGGGAAAAAAGAACAAGAAAGAACACATTTTCAATGTCTTATATCCATAAGTCACTGATCGGATGTGCAATTAACCTTCGTTCATTTAATTCTAATGAATATCTTATGAGGTGAGAATTATTGTCAATATTTTAGAATTAAAAATAACAGGTGATCATTACTGAGCACCTACAATGCCCTGGACACTGGACTAAATGCGTTAGGAGCACCATCTCCAGGAGCAGCCCAAGGAAACGGGCTCTCTGTGGTTTCATCCCAGTTTCGCAGTTGAAGCAATGGAGGCTTAGAGAACTTCAGCCACACTAGAGTCCGTCTGGCTCCGGAGCTTAAGCCTCAAACACTGCAGGAGGGGCCCCTCTCAGCTGACAGCACAGGGAAACAGAAACACAGGATGCAACCCGGGTACTGGTATTTTCTTATTTTTCTAGTTCGGCTTCAACTGTAGCAATTTGACTGATTGGCACGTCTTATTCCTTTTGCTTTTATTAGTCCCTCCTTCAATTGTTGTGCTCTGAGGAGTATCCCTACAGATTGGGGGTCTCAGACTACAACTGGTAACGTCTGCAGAGTATTTTGCAGCTTACAAATTGTGTACAAAGTGCTTTGGCTGATCGGATTTCTCGAACCACAAGTAGCCTCATCTTATTAGTGGGGAAACTGAGAGCTGGAAAAATGTATTTAATTTATCTGGAGTTCAGACTCCGAATGTCTCCGAATCTGTGAGCTTCTACTGCCCAGCCTGCCAAGGAGAGAGAGAGAGAAGAAAAATAACGTGAGAGAGTGGGCAGGCATCGTCTGGGGGCCCGCAGCCTTGATCTCTAACCCTGGCCCTGCCACGGCTGCAGGCTCCCGCAGGCAATCTGGCTGCCTCGTTGGGAACATGAGCTTTCAGTCTTAGGTAGAGGTTGAGCATTAACCAGTCATTTTCAAATAGTGCTGGCTCAGTTTATTTTGTTTTTTTAAAGAAAATGTCGTAGCAGACTCACAAATCAAATCTGACAGCAGACAGTTAACAATTGGAGCACTACGACCCACCCCCTTCCCCTTACACAGCCGTATAAGCATATGCCTTTAAGAATTCTGTCTTACTAAGGCTCGGTTTTGTCTAAGGTGCTGAACATTATGCAAAACTCGAATACAGAAATCAATCAGGGACTCAGCTCTTTAATTTACTTCACTCTTTGACTTTATTTCTTGCTGTCACACGCAGATTTAAATCCCAAATGTTAAGAAAAACTAATCCTAAACTTTTGAGAACGAGAAAACACAGCATTATTTAGCTTAAAGTCACAACAAAAACGATCTGTTCCAAATCTTTCATTTGCAGACAGGATTTTTCCCTTGTTATTCTCTAAACCAGTGGTTTTAAGCTGGAGCTCTCTTGCATAAGGAAGTGAAACAAAGTATACTCTAGATTCCTCTGAATTCTTTTTGGTAGAAATTGTAAACACAATCTAAGTGATAAGGTATGTTCCTAGACAGTCACCCATTCAAGTCATTGCCTGTCTTCCCGATAAAGCACTCGTTGCAGTGAATGTGTTGAAGCTGGATTGCACCTGCTCGTGGGGAGAGCTGATTGTGCACTTCTGTTCCCAGTTCCCTTTGGGTGACATCATACTGGTAGTTTTAAATAAGGCACGGTGAGAATATTTAGACCATGGAAATGGGCGACCACTATATGTCCACACTTTCTCTCCTAGAATGCTAATTGTACAACCTCTACCAAAAGATAGATAGATTTATTGTTCTACCATTTTATTGCTGGTAGAAAACTGGCGTATGCTTTCAATAGTCATCATCTTTGTGTCATCACGTGGTCTAGGAAGAATTCGCCCTAAGTACACATCCATGTGCAAGAACAGGATGGAAGGGACAGCTTTAATTCCCACCTCTTTTTGCATGTCCACTGCCTGTGTCCTAACAATGACCTGTTTCCAAACAGTTCCCAAAGTCCCTTAACTGGCCTTCCTATTCTCAGATTCTTCTGCAAGCAACTTAATACAAAAGAGATCCTTCTAAAAGACACGTCTTCTTGTGTTACTTTTCAGGATAAAGCTCTCCCAGGAAAACCAGATATAACCATGGTGATGGCCATACTATCTGCACAATGCACCCAACCCTCCCCCTGGTCCCAGGCCACCACCCTCACCTCACAGTCTTCCCAAGAAGATGGTGTTTTAGCCCCTCCCCCCCACCTGTCCCCAACACACACACCAGCAACCAATCTGAGTCAGCTCCAAATAGGATTCGCCTTTGGAATGTACTTCTCCCCCTTTCATGACTGGAAAACTTCACTCATTTTTAAGACCCAGCATCAAAGTCTCATTTCTGGGATTAGAAGCATTATCTTTTCTTATTAATCAAGTACTCTATGAGCAAAGCCTACAATGAGCTTATCAAAGCCTTTTATGCATTATGTTATTAATCATATAATTGATTAGGAAAATTCATTGTTTGTGGAGGCAAGGCATCTATTCAACGCACAGGTAGATTCTAGGTGTATATTCATGCCTGGCTGGATCCCTTCTAATATGTCTAAGGACAGGCCCATCTCCACCCGTGGCCCCATGTCAGGTGGCTGAAGCAGATACCCTCTGGTGAAGGGACCCTTTGAACTCATCACCTGTTTTCTCTAAACATGACTTATTGCATCTGCTCATGTGGAGAGCTGATTGTGCATTTCTGTTCCCAGTTCCCTTTTGGTGACATCATATTAGTAGCTTTAAATAAGGCACGGTGGGAATATTTAAACCATGGAAATGGGCGACCACTACATGACCACATTTTCTCCCCTGGAGTGCCAGTTGTTCAACCTTTATCACAATGCCACTGCTCACTTGTCACTGCCTGTCCCCTCAAATGGATTAAAACCTCCTATTATGTGCATCATAACCATACTCCTCTCCTCTGTAGCACTCACCCTAGTTGTAATTTGAGTTTCTTTCCAGTGGGAAGATGAACTGAGGTGGTGTATTTTAAGCACTAATCACAGATCTTGGAACAAAGTGTTTAATCTATCTAAGTTATTGCGTTTATTTATTATTACGTACTTGTAGTAAGTACTTAACATCGTTGGTAGATTCTGCAGCTTTAAGCAAAAAATATATGACAAAGCCCATTTTACCACAGGCTAATTGATATAAACAAGAGATAAATTCCTACAGCATCTCAGGCACCTCATTATAACAAATCGGCATTGAACAAAATAGTGTCATTTGAGGATGTGCTATACAGTATTTGATGAGTGTTATCCCCCCCCCCGCCCTGTCTCCTGCTCCCACAAGACTGTAAGTTACATGAAGGCAGGACAATATTTGTTTCCTATTCTCAGACTCTACCACAGCACCTTGCTCATGGTAGATGAGCAGCTACAATGTGATATAGGAGTGAATAAAATCACCATTTTTCAGTTGCTGATAATAGCTTTCTGATCCAACACACACCCAACCCCCTCCATGTTTGCTGCTGAGAGTGAGAAAGTGTGGATTTTGCATATTAGCTGTGGAGAGGGTGTGAATGGGGGTCCGATTTTGACTACCTATGACTCTTACATCAGTGGTCAGAGCATTTGTATCTATCCCTGTATTTCAGTGAATTCATTGGGGAACAATTTTTTTTTTTCATTTTCTGTTTTAGAACTGTTTCTATATATTTCTGCATCACTGATTCCAAATCTGAAATCTGATTTTTGGTGCATGCTCTAGTTTTTATGCAATTTTAATTTCTTTTTGTTACAGTTAATGGCATGCATTGGTCTTTAAATTGGAATTAAAGGGCAATGACTCTTGGATTGAACATAACCACAAGGAAATTAATGTTTTAAAAACATCACTTTTGCATAATTGTGGTTGTTTTTAAATGTAAAAAATTATTATCTGATAAAAACACCCTCTTATTTTGTTTTAAGATTGAATCATGGGTTCTTCGAGTAGGCGTAAAAGTAAGAACAGTCCTGACACCTTCTGTTATATATGTGGCTGTTACACACTTCAACGTCAAAGGCACATTTCATCATTTGTGACACGTACATATATTGCCTATTTTCAAGTTTCCCTTGTTGATCAAAACAAAAATTGGGCTCCTCATACTGTGTGTCATAGTTGTGAGGAAATGCTTCGTGACTGAACAAAAGGAAAATGTAAAGGAATGCCTTTTGGTATTCCATGGTTTGGAGTGAACTTAAGGACCACAGCAGTGACTGTTATTTCTGTCTGATCCATACAAAGGACATCGGCAAGAAAAAACGGCTTATGATTGCATATCCTAATATTCCTTCAGCAATACGACCTATCCCATACTCTGAGACGCTCCCGGTTCCAGTTTTCAATGGTTTTATTTCCTCTAAGGATGAAGAAAGTGAACATGGTGATGAAGTGTATTTTGATAAGATGCATGAGGAAATGGTTGTAGAATCTGAAGGGTCTTCTTCTGATGCCAAGCAGTCATTAACCCCTCAGCAGTTTAGCCAATCCGAATTGAATGACTTAGTAAGAATGACATAAAAATTGTCCTTGACTTTCTGAAGTATGAGGAGCATAATTGGATCATTTGTGTGGATCTTAAAATGGTAAATTTCCTGCTGGACAACAGAGAGATTTCACGAAGTATCCTTGCTTTCTGTGTTTGTGGGACAGCCGACTTCGAGAGAAACACTGGACACAGAAGGAGTGGCCGAAACGTGAAGCTCTGGAAGTAGGGATGCAAAATATTGTGAACGAACCTGTAGTTAATCGAGACAGGATCATTTTTCCCCCACTTCACATCAAACTAGGCTTTGAATAGAGAAAAGTTTACAATAAGATAAAAACCTAAAATCTTGAATTGCATAAAAACTGTAGCTTATAGAGAAAAACTAATGTCAGATTTGAGATCAGCACACTTGAATTAGGTAAGAACAAGTTTTTTTGTGGATGCAACAAAAATGTTGTCCCCCAGTGTTATCCATATGAGGACAGGACTAAGTGACCTTTTAAAAATCTATAGTGAGTAGGAACAACAGGTGTATCCCGGGGATTTATGTCTGCACAATAGACGTCATCAGGTACTTGACTGTTCACGGGAATCCACTCCCTTCTATGCAATCATCAAACTTTGAGTTGGTTACTATGGCTGTCCTCAAGATGTTGCTTGAAGAAAATGCACTTTTCCCCCTCTTGTCAGTTCTGGGGATGTTACTAAAAGAGAGTCATGAAGTGGTTTTAGTCTTCATTTATTTTTCAGTGGGTTTATTAGTGGGGATGTAGCTCGATGTGGTCGCATGAACTCTTTCCATTGATGAGAACACATTCATGTAAACACGGCCTCCCAACGCTGATGTTCATCCATGACCAGCATCCAGTGCTTCCTGTTCACAAGCAGGGTCCTGCATCTGTCCTAAGAGCACCGGGGTGCTTAGCAGCCAGGGCCGCATAGCCAGGGCAGCATGCATAGATTTAAAGGTCAGCCCAGGAAAATGACTTTGTGCTGTTTCCAGTGCTTGTGCTTTGTCCTGCAGGCAGGTGGTTTGAAGCATCTCAGATCGTACAGTACCAGGAACCCAGCGTGCGAGTTTTCATGCGGAGGCGGCTACCTATGACATTGTATTCATCGCATAAATGGATTGCTAACATGGGAGGCTCCCTGGGATTCTGGAAAAGGAATTTGGCTAGAAGTCAGGATCCCTGGGTGCCCATTCTCTCCCTGCTATTAAAAATAATGATAATGAAAATAGTTCACACCCTTTAAGTTTTAACTTTATGCCAAGGCATTATTTTAAGTGATTTATAAGTATGGGGAGGTTGAAGTGGTCGAACCTTTAACTCACTTGGTAACCCAGATAGGCAGACATAAAATAATTCTTTTATTTTTTTCTATGTTTGCTCTGGTCTTCCTGTGAAGTCCCATATGCTGGTGTCTAGGAAAATCAGATAAAAACAAACATTTATTCTGGGATAAACATAGACAAATAAATACTTTTAACCTGTACTGTCCTATATGGTAGCCATGGCTCACATATTCCTATTTAAACACTCCAAATTTAGCTAGCCCAAATTAACATGGGCAATAAGTATAAATGTATATCAGATTTCAACAATGTTGTATGAAAAAAATAAATCTATTTAATAATATATATTCACTACATGTTGAATTATTTTAATAATTGAGTTAAAATACATTGTTCAAATTAATTTCACTGCTGCTTTTTACTTGGATGTGGTTACTACAAAGCTTAAAACTGTATATGTGTTCAGTATGTGTGTTCTTCCAGGCAGAGGAACAGCATGTGTTAAGGCTCTGAGTCCTGAAAAGCTTGGAGCTTTTAAGGAACTGGAAGATGGCACCATATTCTGGAGCACTGTACCTTAAAGTAAGGCAGGGAGTATATGAAAGGCATGGAGTGGAATAAAACTTAGGATGTAAGGGGTCTGATCGTGTAGGGACTGTATGTAGTCTCTGACAAGAAGTGTGAATGTATTCTAAGAACAATGAAAAACTCTTGAAGGGTTTAGGTGCCAGAAATGTGATATAATGTATGTTTTATATATCCTTTCCAAATACCAGTCTGTCCATCTTTAAAATAAGTATAATAATAGGTCTTCAAAAGATCATTAAAACAAGGTAATAATAGGTAATTATTCTGAAAGCTATGAAATACTATGAAAATATAAATTAATCGTATTATTTCAGCTAATGCTCCAAAGTCTTTCATAATTTCCTCACATCAATGGCGTAAGAGGTTTTCTCAGTGTGTTTTATAGTCTCATCTGTTGTCCACACCTGACCAGTGCAAACGTGTGCCTCATGTTCTGCCTCAGTATATAACCTCCAGACTTCTCCTCATGGTACCTCCTGTTTCTATACCTGGTCTTGGCTCATGATAGACAGTGGTCACCTGAACGCCTTTATTACTTTCATCCACCTATTCTAATCCAATTGTATTTGTATTTCTATTAGCCAGGACTCCTGGATACAAAAACAGAAACACCTCAGACTGGCTTGGACAATGAAAGGAATCTGAGTGATATGAGTGAAAAGTCCACGGGAATGCCTAGTTCCTCCAGGCATGAATTAGTCCACAATTACACGAAGCCATATTAGAAATTTTTGTCTTGGATCCCCAGCTCTGAGTTTCACCCATGAACTGTCAGGATGATCGTCCATAGCTCCAGGGTTTATCCCACCAGCTTAGCAACTCCAGTAAAAGATCATTTCTCTTTCCCAAATGTTCTAGCAAAAGTCTCATATTTCACTCTATTGGTCTAAATTTACTATACACCCTGAAAAAACCCATGTAGTATTTATTGGTCAAACCCCAGGGCAGAGCCCACCCCATGGTTTGGGGGCTACTGAATGAAGTTAGTCCCAAACCAAACCATGTGCATAAAGTCGGACTGGGAAAGGTTCCAAGAACTGGGAAATGGACACTGGACAAACAAAAAGGAAAGAAAATCAAAAGCCCACCCAGATATCCAGCATCATGACATGGCTCATATCCCATGTCCTCTAGGAGGCCTCCCTCTGTGACAAGGGCAGTCAACCTTCTTATACCTACCGCCCACTTCTGTATCTCTGTTAGTAGTAACATTTTCTAACCGCCCACCGGTTCCACAGTCATGGTGATTTATAAAGTAGGGAAGTAACTTTACTTTATAAAATTTATAAAGCAGAGTTACACCAAGTTGAAGCATATAATAATAATTACTTACCAAGTACTTTATGTCAGATTTTCACTAAGTTTGGCAGAATAAATCTTTATAAAACAACTTACTATAGTTAAATCTATCTTTTTATTTATACTTTGGTTGCTCCGCTACCGCCCACCATGAAAGCTGGAATGCCCACTAGTGGGCGGTAGGGACCAGGTTGACTACCAGTGCTCTATGATTTCAAGCAGTAATTATCTTTTTCCTTCCTAACTTTTCTTCAAACTTAATCTCTGGAGCATATATTTTTGGATCATGATATTTTATTCTGTACTTTATTACAACCATAAAAATTTTATTGCTTGATTAGACCTTGATGGTAATCTCATCATTGAGATGTGAAAGCCAAGAAGGAAAAATAATAAATTTTGAATTATTTTGAAAGTATTTCTTAAGGACTTCTAGGTTCTTTCTGGGGAAGGAGTACAAAAAAATCTTTTAAAACTCCTTAACATTTTTTCTTAAATTTTATCATCATTTTTCTCATCCTTGAAAATTCAAAATTGGTCATTTATGGCCATTTTATGAATAAACTAAATAATGGATGTTGTAATTTTAAATTTCTAACCCAAATGTTTGTCTTTTTATTTGTAAAGAATGAATTTTCTCTATTCCTGAATATATTATATTTATGTATGTATGTATCTATGTAAATATATATATATTTTAATTCATTTATTTCTTTTTTATTTTAACTTCAAACTTTTCTAATCTCACTCTCTTTCTCTTATTCCTTTGGGTCAAAATATCTTCTGGTCTGCCTTGCTGTCATTTCTGGTATGTGTTTGTGTGTTACAGTGATCTCTGAGTCATGAGAGGTGTGTACTTACTGACAATTGAGTATCTATGTTTGTTATGGGTCTATAATCTTCTGAGTGCTTATATATATGTCTGTTTTTTATAGCTTTAATAATATATTTGGGTTTTTTTGTCTGACTTATTTTACTTAACATAATGTCCTCAAAGTCTGTTCATGCTACTGCAAATTGCAAGATTTCCTTTCTATGGCTGAATAATCATCCTGTGTAATATAGTATATGATACAAATATAATAGTTATATTATTATATATGATATATAAATATATAATATATAAGTAATATATATAATATAACATGACATAACATATATATGCATATATATATATATATATTACTTTTATCACATTTTCTTTGTTCATTTACCTGTTGATAGACACTTAGGTTGTGTCCATGTCTTGGCTACTGTAAATATTACAGCAATTAATAAGGCAGCGCAAGTATCTCCTTGAGATAGTAATTTCATGTCCTTTGAATATATGCCCAGAAGTGAAATTGCTAGATCATATTAAATTTTTCTAGACTTCTGAATTCTCTGATAAGAAAAGAATAACAAGTTCTTTCAGGTTGCACATACTTGAGTATTGAAAAAAATTTTAGGTATAGAAGTAATAGGACTAATTTATTTTGCAAAGAAATAGAATTCTGGTGGTAGTGTTGGGGATGAATTGAAGAGCAGTTAAGTGGAAGTTTAATTAGGAAGCAGTAAAGGTCTCAAGTAGCTCAGTGAGAATTGAAATGAGGAAGTGAATTAAAGACACAATTAAAGAAAAAGCTGATAAGCCTTAGTAACCAATTAGGCCCAAGGGCAAGGACTTGGAAGAAGCTGGAGACAGATATGTTATTTCTAGCTTAGGAACTAGACACCACTAATTACACAGAAGAGAGTAAACTTTGAAGAAAGATGAAGGGTTCTGGTTTGGAACTATTGAGTTTAGGACTTTTGAGATGCCTCAGTGTGACATCTAGCTTATCTATGTTTGGGCATCAGGGTCTAGAACTAGGAGGATAGTCTTTAATGGACATATATATTTGGAAATCACTATTATATAGAGCACAGTTGAAATCATGACACAGCAAGACCTTAACTCAATAAGATAATGTTTAGAATGGCATCTACTAAAGATTTTGAGATGTTTGTACCATAAATTTTGTGCTCATGGTTGCTTCTAAATAAACTTTAGTACTGCTCTGAAGAGAGAAAAAGACAGTTTTGGTGCCAATATCTTTATCTATGAAGATAAATTGTGATTTTAATTGGAAATAAATATGCCATATTACCACTGATTTACTGATATTAGCCTGTCTAGCTATAAAATAGAGCCAAATAAGAATGTACCAATAAAGTAAGCTTATAAGAGAATTTCTGCAAAATGTTAAATCCAGTTTGTTGTTCTCATCATCATTATTCAGTATCACTAGTTTAGTGATCAAAGTTATGTATTCTGGAACACATCGAAAGTGTATAATCAATCCTGTACTTTTTACCTCTGGCCACATTCTTTTAACAATTAAAAAAGCCTGTTCCTCTCTGGCTGATGAACACCAAGGTTTAACATCCAAGCAAGTGGAATTAACATAATTGGGAGCTATACCTTGGACTCCCTCCACTTCTGTTCTTATCACACTGAGGCTTACAGTTCTGGTTCCTGTTCCCCTCCTAGAATAAGAAACAATAATGTTGGTGATGAATCACAGATACCTGGTGGATACACATCAAGAATTCACATCAGAACGAGAAGAATGAGTCCTCAGACCTCCTCCTCCTTCTACTGCTCCCATCACACTGAGCCTTGCAGTTCTGATTCTTGTTCAAGGATAGGAGGACCATAAAAGTCCAGCCAGCCACAAAAATAAGAACTTCCTTGTTCAAGTGAAATTTTATATCTTCTTTCTCCCTGGTAGTTGTCCTCCTCCAGAAATCCCCCAATTCCTATACAATCTAGTCAAGGAGTCTGAGTAGAGAAGATAATTTTTGAGGATAGGAGTCTCCTCATCTTCTCAGGTGACTGGCACGTGAATAAACCTCTTTTTTTTCTCACCAGCATCTCGGTCATGTTATTGATTTTCATGGCCACAGACAGCTGGACCCGAGGGTCACTTTTTCTGGTTACATGATCACAAGGAAGAGATTAAGGCTTATTTAACTTGGAGGAATTAAAGTATAATCCCAGAATTCCTCAAACTATGTATTTGGATCCTCTGGAACTCTATATTGCAACTCTGCATTATAAAATTATATAATTGAAATCCCTTTGGCCTGGAATGTAATGAGCTGTCTTCATGTTGCTAGAGAAAGTGAAGAAAATTGATGACTGCAAAATATGAAATTGACCCATTAATATGCATCTAGACTAGAGAAACTAGGACAGTGTCCTACACATAGCAAATGCTTGACCAATCACATTTTGGAAAATGAACCATTACTATTATATGAATAACTTTGTGTTTTCAGAGAAAGAAAACTGGGTGGAGGCCAGGGTATTGGGCTCTATTCTGACACTAGACTGGATCTCTGTGTGATCTCAGGGACATGTAAGGGGGCTCTTGAGCCTCAGCTTCATCATTTGTCATAATGGGGGAGGTGGCTCTGCCTGTGGGGTCCCTCTTCGCTCTCTAAAGAATGGGTTCTAAATCAGTCAACACAATGAGTAGCCTGTTGATTTTGTATTTGTTTATTAGGCTACCCTACTAAGATTTTTCCCCCCCGAAAAAAGGGTGGAAGGAATTAAGGGCTCTACCTCCTATGTCAAAATTTTAAAAATATTAACATCATGCTAATTAAGATTTCTAAACTGAGAACCTCTCTTTTTTGGTGGTGGTGGTTAACGCAACTGAAAAAACAGCACAGAAGCATCTCTGTTATTTGCTCCCAGAAAAGCTGCACTTTCTCACTTCGCTCATCACTTGTTTATCAGGGAGGAGTTTATTAACTCCTCTCCATGTCCTTTTAAGGATGGACTCCTGACTGTGCAAAGACACAATTATCATTGCGATCTAATTTATTTTTTAGGGAGTTTGGGGGACAAATGTATCCAACTTTTTCAGGTCTTAGTGGGAAGAAGTAGAAATTGGGGGACATCTTACTCCTGGCCATGCAGTATGACATCTAAGTTCCCACACTGACCCTGTGCCCAAAGGCAGTTGTTCAACGGCATCTTGAAGAGGCAATCCCAAGTAAATAGCCCAAGTAAACTATGTGGTCAAGATTCAACAGGATGGAATTGGAGGGGAGATAGATACACAGAAAGATGGAACAAGTTCCCAGAACTATTATGTCGAGTATCCAGAGGTAGATTCAAGGCTAGGATATTCTGCACCCCCCAGGGGATGTTTTGGTGGTCAGGTTGGGTCCATTTAAAGGGCCCATTGTGTCATGAATAATTTAATAGCCTTTACTTTTTATGCTGTGAAGGACAAACAGATACTCAAATTGGCTAAATGATGAAGAGAGTTTTGGTTATCCAATAACTGAGAAGTGCAGGTGTATGGCTTTAGCTAGATATTTGAAGCTAGGTCATCAGTGCTTATTTTTATCATATCTGCCCTCTTTTATATTAGTTTCATTATTAGCCTGGCTCTTCTCATAGTGGAAAAATGGCCTAAAACCCAGTATCTTTTCACCACCAGGACCCAAAGAGAATAGAATTGCTTCCTTGCTGAAGCCATAGCATGTCAGAGGCTCTAACCTGGCGGTGGACCTACATCTGAGCCAATCATTGTGGCTGGAGGCGTGGCCAGATGCCGAGCTGATTGGTTTAAGGTAATGGGGCCACCCTTCTAGAAGTAGGTTTAACCAACCTTAAATATACTGGCTAAACTTGGGTGGGCATGAAGTGCCCAAAGTAAAAGTTTGTAGAGGACCCAGGAGAGGTGACCAAGAAATACCCACTCTGATTCATCAGTATGATTCTTATTTTGCAAGAATGCTACTCATAGGTAGAAGTTAGTTTTATTATTAATTTTTCTGAGTTGAAGATGGAGGCAAACATGTATAGCTGTAGAAAGAGACAAGGCAAAATGCACAGACGTTTAAGACACCAAGGAGGAGATACAGCAACATCACTTGAGATTGCTGGAGATTTGAAATGGTAGCGACAAAGTTTATTCTGACGTCTAATTGGCTACCCAAAGCTGTGTGACCACTTCTGGTCTGTACCCAAGGTCATATTCCATTCCATATTTATTTTAGCTTCCAGGAAAGAATCATTGGCCTGAAAACTCCATTCTCCAACCAGCTCCAATAGAGATGATATTTGGCATAATTTTGTATATATGTTGGCTTTGTTTCAAACCATCAGCCCTTCATCAACGCATTTTGTCTACAACGGCAGAATAACAGTTCCCGACCTCTAAATTGCTATGAAGGCTCTCATCTCTGGGCATGCCGTATTCAAAGTTACCAGATGTGCAAATACAGCCTCAGGCTGATTCCGTGAGCCCATTCTAATCAAATGTCCTGTTTTGACAATTCTCTCTCATCCGAAGAGGAACAGGTAACATCTTGATGTGAAATCACTGCAACCATTTGGAATAAAAACTTCCCGGTACAGCAACTGACAGCCCTAACTTAATAGAGAAAATGACAACATTTGCAGTTTCAAGAGTCACCTCATAAATCTGCTGTCCCACTTTTTATATCCAGATCCTCAGTTAGACTCGATGTATTAGAAATTGTTCGAGCTACTGAGAAATTAAGCACGAACTGAACTGCCTCTCATCAGAGCGTTCAAGTCAAGATCGCTGGTAGGTCACATAGTGGAGAAATTCTATCTCAGATATTGTGGGAAAAAAAAAGTACCTAATTCAAAATCAGGAGAATTGAGGTCTAGTTCATGGGTTGGCCTTGTGCAGCTGTGTGACCTTGGGCGATGTCCTTGGACGGCTTCATTTCCTTTATTTATAAAACAAAGGGCTGAAGTCGGACAGCCTCCGATCCCAGTAATATATCTTCTTTCTGCTTCTGTGACCAACAAGCCAAGGGAAGAGGGGGTAGAAAGGGATGATTGTAAACAAATCAACCCTGAACCGACACAACACTCACCACCGAAATAAAACATGCAAAAAAGTCGCAGCGAAAAGGAGAAAAAAAAATATTTTACTTTGACTCAGTCACTTAATTTCACTGAGCAACTTCCAATTACATTTACTTAGACATAACTAGCTGAATTATGTGACAGCCTAATTCTCTGAGGACCTAGGGTTGTGTCCGCACAGCTGTGGGGCAGCATGCACTATCAGCTTCATGGCCGGGCCTCCCACCAGATCCCACTTGACTCTCACAGAGCGGGAGCTTCAGAGGACACAGAAACAGGCCACCCGGGACCCGTTACCTAATCTGCACCCAGGGCCCAGTGAGAAATGAACATGCTGAGGCCCATGTTTAACTACAAAGAATTCCAGGACAGCAGCAGCCGTGCACTGAACCGAACACAGGTCCTTCTAAGGCAGGGACCCTGAGTGTCCCCAAAGGCCAGCCTGGGGCTGCTGGAGTGTCCCTTTGGCTCTGAGGGATGCTGAGCATGGCCTCAGCAATGGGACACTGCGTGCTCACGACCACACCACTTCCTGGGCTGCTCCGTAGCCCCCTGCTTTGCAGTGGTGGAAAAGGCAGGTGATGTTAGCCTGAGCGACACTCCCCTGATGGGCCACTCCAGGTCCAGGCCATCTGACAGGTCTGCCAAGGCCTGTGGTCTACAGCACAGTCTGCGTGCTGTGCCCAGTCCCGCATGCTGGCCGGCTCCACGGTGTCCCCCTCCTGCGCTCCCTGGACCTCAACAACCTCTGAGTCCAGCTCCGGACACCCCATTTTACTGTAAGAATAACAATTCTGAGAATGGTGTATTGTTCATTTAAGATACATATTAAAAAAAAAAACTATACAAAGGAAAAATAACAATAAAATCACCCAAAAGTTTGCACCCAATAAGGACGCTCTAAACGTTCTCTAGGTTTTCACTCTGTGCTTGTCTCCAGAGGGGAGGGTCTGATGACGTGATAGAAAGAGAGAAGCAGATAACGGTAAGTGGAAATGAAGTCAACTTGCGGGCAAACACAGTACGTCCACACAAGGCTGTGCAGAGAGTAAGCATGGGACCGTCACATCAGTCTATCTAAAGGAGCATATGGGCCCCAAGTGACCGTGTGTTTCTGAAACTTCTGCCTGCAGGCCCCACATTTTTGTTTCTGTTCAAAATCATGTCAGAGTTTCCTCAAATCTAGCTTTAAATGGGCAGTTCAGAACTTGGCCACATTCAAACTCCTTCTTCATTGGCATGGTCTAGAAGGAAGTGTTCTAGATAATGTTCCTGTTCTAAGAGGCGAGGCTCTTCAATACTCCCATTGAAGTGTTACTGAATCAGAACCCTTTTCCATTCATTGTGCACAGCAAGAAAGCCACCGTTTTCTTCCTCGTGTAGAAATAGCAAATACATGCTGCTAATACGACGTTACTTCTAGCAGATGATGGAGAACGATACTTATTCTTGGGATATGCCCAAATGCGAGACCATGTTCTTATATCTACATAAAAATCCATAGGACTGTTTCCCTCTCCCACTCTGGATATGGTCATTTAAAAGTTTGACAGACCCTATACCTTGTGTGGTGAAAACTCTGACACTTACTAATCACATGACCTTGGGCCATGTCTTAGCTCATTTGAATTTTACTTTCTTCCTTTAGAAAATAAAGAGAATAATAATGTCCATGCAGTGAAACTCACACGGATATTGTGAGGATATATATATATCTATCTCTATCTATATATATATAGATAGAGATAGATATATATGAAATATATCTATATATATTTAGGAAAGTCATTAGCAAAGGCTCAACACCACACAAGTATTACCGAGGGTGTTATTTTGGAATTTAATCATAAAATTGGCATGCATTATAACACTTTTGAAGTGTGACAAATGTGGGTTAAAATAAAGGATAGCTGCCTTTATGGTCTGGATTATTTTTCTTCTACAAACTATGATATTAACTGTTGGCTCTTCCAAGGTTGTTTTTATTTTCTTTTTACTTAACTGAGTTTAGCAGAGACAGAGAGAGGTGTCCCTAGTGAATTTGTTTTGTTACTTAGTTTGGAATAGTAACAAATTGCTTAATTCATTAAAGTACAATTTTCACTGTACTTGAACATAATGGAGAGAAATTACTCTTTGGGAATTAATTTTTATTTCTGACAGAGTAATTCACATGCAGAGTGAAAATAATTAAGTATTATTAAAAAGGCTGTAAGTGAAATATGGCAGGAGCTTTGTCCATCCCTCCTTACCATAGAACTTCTCCCTGGAGGTACCAACCTACATTTAGCTCTTAAAACCATTACTTTTGGTATCAACGCCCAGAACTCCAAATAACAGGTTGATACATTTCTTCCTTCGTTTATTCATTCGTGGTAAATGTTGTCTGTTGACTCTGTGTGGGTCAAATAAGTTTGCAAATATGATGTATATGTTTGCTCGCTTATAGTTTGCATTGGGTGTGGGGGACAGGCAGTAAGCAGGCAGGATCCTTATAGCCTAAGGCTTAGTTTTAAGACTAAGCCTTTCTCACCCTCTTAATACTAAGATCTTCTCAATACTAAGCTTTTCCCCACACTCTTGACTGTTGCATGATGTGGGGTGGTACACTCTTATGAGGAATCCTATTTCTGCCTCAGATAAGTGGCTTTGTATCAGAGACTTCCTTGTTTGTATATTGGCTTAAAGGTTTGGATTGCTACACTACAAAATGGGGCAGACTGGGGGCTTGCTCTCTCTTAGTTCCTGAAATTAGCATTGCAGAACAGAGGCATCCAAGATGGTGGAGTGCTGAAGGAGAAGCCAATTTGTGCAGAGTTTGTGCAGAGAGAAGGAGATGGGGAACAGAGATGAATAAGGCTGGTGAGGTAGAAACCTTTGATTCTAGGAATACTCAGATAAGTCAGTGGCTTTAGGAGCCTGAATGGAAAGGGAAGTGTTTTCCCACTGTGTGTATTTCTTGCCTGCCGAGTGCAAGCTAGGATTCAAGCTAATGGCCCACCAGTTCTTGGCCCTGTCGTTTCATTACGTTCTGTCCGAATCAAATCCGAACCTTCATGGGCCAGGCGGCTGTGATGGTGGCCGTGGCTAATGGCCCTACACTCTGTATCCTGCTGGTTGAGTGGTTAGCTCTCTCGTATCCAGGTCTCTGTCCTCTCCCTACATTCTCTTCCGTAACTGTGGCAGGGTAGGGATGGCGGCTGATTTGGTGGCAGCCTTTCCCCTGAGACGAAGAATCTGTGTCCTTTCCATTGGATTCGGACTAGTCTGTGGCTGCTCTGACCTTCAGAGAGTAGCAGAAGTGACGCTCTGCCCAATCCAGACCTGGTTTTAGGAGGGACTGGTAGTTCTGCCTCATTCTTCTTGGGTTCCTTCTTGACCGTCTCTGGAGGTAGGAGGGCTCTGAGGAAGTGCAGGGCTGGTGTCGGAGCAACCTCGTAGCCAGATAAAATGGAAAAGAACCGCTATTGGAAAGCTTGATGGATGTGGGAGCTATCTAATGTAGAGAACCACTGTAAGGTTCAAAGGAAAACCATTTAAAAGGAAAACGTTTTAAAAAAATAATCTAATTGACATAAGTCTATTACCAACTTTGAGTAAAAAGAGACAGAGTTCAGCCTAAGAAGAACTCTCCAGCCCGACCTGTGGTGGCACAGTGGATAAAGCGTCGACCTAGAATGCAGAGGTTGCCAGTTCGAAACCCTAAGCTTGCCTGGTCAAGGCACATATGGGAGTTGATGCTTCCTGCTCCTCCCTCTTCTCTTTCTCTCTCTGTAACTCTCTCTCTCCTCTCTTAAAAAATGAAAAATAATAAAAAAAAAAAGATGTTAAAAAAAAGAAGAGCTCTCCAGACCTCTAATCTCTGAGCAGGAATCACAATGGAATGTGGTCTATTTAATACAAACAAGGAAAAGTGGTTTTTGATGGAACCAAATGCCCAGAGGGCAGTCAAAAGTCATGGAGACATTTTCCAGAAATCAGGACTGGAATTAAATAGAAGAGCTGGCAATATGCACGTGGCTAGATTTCACAATGTCTCTATGCCGATGACTACAACATGGCCCTCAGCCTACTGCATTTTAAACAGGAGTTGCCATGGTAGTTAGCCTGCCTCTGTTGCAGCATTGTACACTGGGCGTGCAAGGGTCATATCACCATGTGTTTGGCTTTTAGGTTTTGAGATTGAGAGGAACTGGACTTCCAGACCACACCTGAAGCGCTTTTCCCTTCCTGGTTATGATTTACATGCAACATCTTGGACTTTGAGCTAATGCTGGAATGGGCTGCTGCCTAGGAGGTCGGGGAAGGGAGAGAGTAGATTTTGAATTTTGAAGGAATAAAAATAATTTGTGATCAGGGGCTAGACAATAGATGATTAAAGCTGGCCACAGATTTTGTGGTAGCCCTCCCTTTGAGTCTTGAGGTCTGATTTTCTCTTCTTAACCCAGGGCTGACGGCTCTGACCAAATGAGCATGGTAGATCTGATGCTTTGCCAGTCTATGCCTAGCGTTTGAGAGGACTGCCAGCCTCTGCCTTCGCCTCTGGGATCCCTGACTAGACGTTATCAGAGAGATCACAGGAGAGTACCAGTGACCACATGGGGAGAAAGAAGGGCCCAGCTAAGTTCAGCCTCAAGTCAACCTGAAGAAGACCCATGCATGTGAGTGAAACCATCTCTTACAACTGATTCTGCTAGTGTTTGCAAATAGAGAATGGCACTGTTTTTATTCTATTCACTATGCAGGCTTCCACGGAACACACATTTTCAGGGTCTTATTTTTCAATTACCATACATAGTAACTTTGCCTTCAGGAATCCTCTGTTTTTTATTTCTATGACGAATGAACTCTAGCCTCCTGCATGAACAGGGGAAATATAGCTAGCCTCCTCTTTATGGGCTGGGAAAGGGAATTTGAAGTTAAAACCACATTTAAACTCCAGATCTTGTTTATATTTATCAAAATACATAGTAACACTAATTTTGAATATTTCTGAGATTCCTTGTGTTTAACAGACATGCTTCTCATAATCATTTCTCTTCCATGTATTTAGGAAAAGATGTCCATAATGTTGTTTTTAAAGATATACGGCACAATGAATGCATGCTATTTATACAGAGGTTCATATTATGGATTCCATAAATTGCAGTTATGCTTTCCTTGTTGTCTTCACCGACATGTAGAGAGCTCAACTATGGCATAGAACACAGGCTCTGGAACCATGCTGTGCAAATGTAAATTCTCCCTCTGCTGTTTTCTAGTCATTAGACTTTGAACAAGTTACTCCTGTTTGCATCAGTGACCCCATCTGTAGCAATGGGACCAAGTTAGCCATCTCTATGTAGCCATAGTTGTTGTGAGGACTATATCTAATAACCCTATGAATGACCAAGCCCCGAGAAAATATGAAATAAATATTGGCTACCCTTAATAGTATCTCTAAAGTCCTCTCCCACTGAATTATTCTCAAGTAAAGTATTTCTATAATGACATTTATTTGATCAAAATAAAGTATAGACTCTGACAGCAGAGTTACTGTTTATTCATCTCCTTGACAGCTCATCCATCATCTCCGTGGGTTGTCTGGGAGGCTGGCTTTTGAGGCTTCAAGTCTTTTGTTTCCTCTCTCAGGGAGGCTATGTGCACAGAAGGACCATGGACTAGTTGCATGTCCAGTGTCTTTGGCATTAAGCTTGGGGTAGTTTCCTCCCAAGGATCTGACAAGACATTTTCATATTGTTATGCTGTCATGGGTTTTATAAATTATGTGCTACTTGCAATGGAATGAAACCTGATCATTGTCTCCTTTAGGTAGAACTTTATTAACAAAGCACGCTTCATACCACAGAGAGAGTGTTGCCCTTTAAAAGCGGTTGGGACTTGGAAAGAGAAAATGACTCAACAACCCTTAAAGAGGGTGTAGAGGTTGGCCTCACTTTCTGTGATGAATGTCTTTCTAACACAATCCATGTGAATCCTCCTTTTGAAAAGAACCTAACGGAACCCTCTTGATTGTGTGATTACTTTGGTTATTTTTAGTGGGCAGAGGGACAGTTAAGGAAACAAATTTATTATCAGCACCAGAGTCAAGCATGCTTCTGGTCACTGAGTGAATGATATGACTGATATGGGTCTCTCTTTCCAGGGAGCCCACAAACTCGTGGCAAAATGAGCACAAAAGTAAATAATACTCAGTATCATTAAATTTTTTTCCTTCTTCTACAGTGCCTTTCTGCATGTAGGCCAATGGTTCTCAAAGTGTGTGCCAGGGTGCACTGGTGCACCTTAGAAGATTTCCAGGTTTGCCCTATGGTATTCCAGAAAAATATGTGCCTGGTGGGACCAAAAATCCAACAGGGATTTTGGGGCACAGAGGTGTGGGAAATTGCTGTAAGCTGGCAGTCTGCCCAACCCCCACCTCACTTGCCTGATTAGGTTGCAAAAGGCTGTTAAGCTGTGGTGCTGGATTGTTTACACTACCCCCATGTTCCCCGGAAAGACTGGAGGCAAGTTTCTTCTATCCTTTGTTTGGTGTAAAGTTAAGATGATATGTATGATGGGGATTTTCTGAGCTCAACACAATTAAGAGTAAAAAAGAGAGGAATTCTTCAATGTATTGATGAGAAAATGAGAGTTTGCCTTTCAAATAGATGCCCAAACATTGAAGAAATTACTAGGACACATCAGGCTCATGTTTCTTATAAACACAAGAATGAAAAAACTTAATACATTTGCACCGGGACCTGCTGAATTTACTAAATCTTACTAAGAATTTATCTATATATATAAAAAGATAACTTTTTTGTCACTTTTTAATTTTTTAACCCTTCTTTTTTAAGAATTCTAAAAAGCATAACTCAAAAAATGTAACATAAAAATGTTTTTTAATGTCAGAATAAATTTAATTTTGTCATATTTATTCCATTTAATTACCATGAAAGTATGCTTGGACTTTATATTTTTTTCTTTAATATTTGACTTAATTATTATAACATATTTCTCAGAAACTTGTACATAGTGCACCTACAATTATTTGTATGATTTTAAATGTGCCCCAACTTCAAAAAGTTTGAGAACCACTGATGTAGGGTGTCTTCTACGTTCTACTGTGCAATGGTATTAATTCATCAACAACCAACATTTTCTTTAAGTATACTATTTCCAGACCCAACTTCAGGGACTGGGGAAAGTCAAGCAAACAAATCCACATGCTAAGGAAGGGATTCCAGCAAAAGAAGGTTGCTGATTATTTCGAGCCGTGGGACCACATAAAATGACATCGCTATAGGCTCTGGGATACCCTGTGGGAAAGATAGCGATTTACTCATGGTAGAGGAGAGGCATGAGGGGTTGGGAAAGAGGGCCAAGGACACAGCTCATAGAGGACTGGAAAAATGCACAGTGAAGAATTCAGGATAGGTAGCTGTAAGAGATGAGGTCAGAGAGCCAGGGAAGGGTCACATTGTGGAGAATCTTATAACTCATAATAGAAATGTAGAAGTTTATACTAAAATCAGTGGGACTTTTGAAGGGTGGCATGCTTAAGTCTATGTCCTAAAGAAACTGTGCCAACGGCCACATGCAGAACAGGTTACGCCCTGCTGATCTGGAAGGTGAGGCTGAGAACAGGGTGATCAGTGAGAGACTCTGACATCCTGGCGGGAACGGCCGGGGTTAGGACTGGGAAGGGAATAGTAGAAAAATGTACAAAGCATGGTAGGTTGGAGAACCCCTTTCTGTTAAACAAGTGGCTCCTTTATACTCTGAAAGACACACCAATTCTAAGAACTATTTGGAAAACTCTCTGCAGTTAAGCAACTACTTTTAAGTTGCTGTCTGATTTTGGATGATCAGTTTACTTGCCCTTGTCCAGCTTCCATTTTCTCATTTTCAAAATGAACATAGTAATGGGACTAGCAACTTCTTTATGGAATTGTTACAAAGTTTAAATGAGACAATAATTAAAAAGTACAACAGCCCTGGGCACATAGCAAGGGTTCAACACACATCATCCATTCTCATTGTCATTGTCATCATCTTCATGATCATGAAAGTTCCCCTTGGAAATTTATAAAAAATCAATGAGGGGCTCATTCAACTTTAATATGAAAAATGAATATTTGAGGATCGATGTGATAAGGAAGAGAATGTCAGAAATATAACACAGGTGTTAGCTATAAGAAAAGGAGAAGGAAGAAGAGAAGGAGAAGCTAAATAAATTGGGAACAGCAAGGGATAAAGTAGAATGGTTGAGTATTGAGCCATACAACAAAGTCTTGGAACAATCACAATGAACACAAAGAAAAAAGAAATTAAGCAAATGGGAAGGAGATGATAGATGTGCAAGGCAAAAAACAAAAATAAATAAAATCCCTTTTGTGCTGAATTTAAAAAATGAAACTAAAGATACTTAAATATATAATTCAAGCAAAGTTTCAAGAAGTAATAAAAAAGTAAATCTGTAGTTAGAAAAGGAGATTCTCATTAATTAACATCGGGCACATTTCCACGGAGCCACTGGTTGTTTGTCCAGGATTAACAAAATATGCTTCAGATATCCTGGCAGAAAAAACCATTAGTCATCTATAAGGGCATAAGTAGTCAGGACTTCTGTTTTTCCACAGTAATACCTTTTAGTAATAAGCTAAAAAATATGATGAATTCCTACGTAGTTCTAGCTGCATGAATAAGGATTATAGTAGTGGTAAGTACAAATTCTCAAGATATGCAATAACCACAGGACTTCTTTACAATAAAACAGACAAAATAGAGAATTAAGGTAGAACACACAGGACTCACTGATTATTTATTTATTTTAAAATTAAATTTATGGGAGTGGCATTGGTTAATAAGATTATATAGGCTTCAAGTATACAATTATACAATTCTAGGCTACCTCATCTGTATTGTGTGCCCACCACCCGAAGTGAGACCTTCTTCGTCACCATATAATTAACCCCTTTTATCTTTGACCACCTCCATCTCCCTTCCCTCTGGTGACAACCATACTATTGTCTGTGTCTGAGTTATTGTTTGTCTGCTTTCCTTGTTTGTTCATTTGTTGCTTTGAGTTTTATATCCCACATATGATTGAAATCATAAAACATTGAGCTAAAAGGTCTGAGATGAATATTGAATTTACTTAGTATATCACTAAGACATACACCCTTATATATGCAGAACAGAATGTGAATATTATAAACCTTGATGATATCCAACTAATAATATAGTTTACAAAGATTAGAAGTGGGCAAAGGTTAGGGTGGAGAAATTAGAGGTGGGATGAGCTAACCAGGGGACACAGAGCAAAGACTGAATGTTTAGCAGGAGGTAGAAGTTAAAGAGGAAGTTGACTGGGAGAGTTGTAAAATCTCAGGACCTCCTGGAACTGCTGTGCAGGACTTCCTACAGGACAGGGAATCAATTCTGACGTGGTTCAGTCAGTCACAAAGAACTTCTATAGACACGGGCATCCGAGTCACACAACCCTCTGCACAGCCACATGGCCTGGCGTTTTATTATTCCCATTCTGACATCCAGGGAAGCCAGTGAATCTTGGAAAAGGGACAAGCCTCCCCCCCAGAGTGCCCAGGCAGCTTAGTGGCAGAGGATTACTTTACACTCATGTCTTCCCATCTGCAAAGTCTAGATTCTAGAATGTTTCACTGATGCTTCCTGTTCTGAGAAGTGGAATTATTTTATTAGTTCAGATCAGGGAATATAGGAGACATCAAAAGTGGTCTAAACTCCACCTGCTGCTCAATTAGCAGCCATTTCAATTGCACAGATTCCAAAAATCAGATTAATCTAGTTACTTCTGAAGTTTGAATGAGTCTATAATTCAATTCAGTCTAGAAGTTCGTTTTGAGAGAAGTCTCCAAGGAGGCATCGTGGTTCATTGCCTTCTATGTGATGGAAGATCATCAATTCTAGTGGTAGGTGTTACCAATGGGAAATGTCCATCAAAGAACATAATTCTGTCTCTTCACTTCATGATGTTACATAGTGTCCCACGATACCTCTTGGGTAATTTGTCCCTTTTCCTTGTGGACTCAATCCCCGCGTCTCACATGGCTGGAGCTGCTGCTCTGAGCTGGAGCCGCCTCCACTATTTCGGGTCTGGCTTGGGCAGCTTCTGCCTCTGTGTCCCTCGTGGTAATTGTCTAGGACAGACAAGCCCTCGTGCTTAACCATGTCTTCCTCTGGGACATGGCCCATGGAAACGGTTCAGGTAATCTCTGTGCTTCTAGAGATACTCAGGGTAAGACAGTGAGGGCTGCTTCAAGATGTTCTGTGTCCAGCCAAACTCATGATCCTAACCTTGATCTGGGGAATGAAGCCATTCAGTGGGGCTGCCCCCCTCAATGGACCCAGGAGGGGACAGGCTTTAGCTATCAAATATCCAGTCTTCAAAGGAGATTTTTCTCCAAACTGCATGCACTAAGCATATTTTACACCCTACTTATTTTCTTGTCATGGGGTCAGTTGTCAAAAGAGAGAGAGAGAGAGAGAGAGAGAGAGATTACTTTTACTTGAGGTACCAAATGTCACCTGCTGGGTGATATTATTTGTTGAGCTCTAAGGATGAAATTGGACACATTTCTCTAGAAACAAGACCTATAGTTCTATGTGAGAGACCTCTAGGTCTTCATGGTTTCAGGTTCATACATTTCAAGAAGTTTAGTGGTTCATAGAAAATATCAAAATGGTGGGGAAGTCCATAGAAATGTTAACTTGTAGAGAAATTTAGTACCCATGAGACCAAATGAAGAAAAATTAATAGTTGTAAACTTAGTGGCTTAATTATGCCTGGATTAATTAGGTAACTGATATAAGAATGTGACTTTTATATTAGCTCTCGTATTTTAGTAATGGAACTGTTTTATAAGCTGAGAAAACAGACATCAAAAGTGCTATTTAACTTAGAAAATCTGGCCAGTTGGCTCAGCAGTAGAGCATCAGCCTGGCATGTGGAAGTCCTGGGTTCAATTCCTGGCCAGGGCACACAGGAGAAGCACCCATCTGATTCTCCACTCTTCCCCCTCTCCTTTTGCTCTGTCTCTCTCTTCCCCTCCTGCAGCCAAGGCTCCATTGGTGCAAAGTTGGCCCAGGATCTGAAGATGGCTCTATGGCCTTTGCCTCAGGCACTAGAATGGCTCTGATCACATCGGAGCAGCACCCCAGGTGGGCAAAGCATTGCCCCCTAGTGGGCATACCAGGTGGTTCCAGTTGGGTGCATGCAAGAGTCTGTCTGTCTGCCTCCCTGCTTTTCACTTCAGAAAAATACAAAAAAAAAAAAAAAAAAGAAATCTTTCAATGGCATATGGTTTTTATGTCTAAGTCCTATGACATTTTGTTACCCACGTGGATTTGTATTACTACCACCACAGTTAAAATATCAGACTGTATGCCTTCACTACATAGGAAATACCTCATGTTATCCCTTCGTTCTCACCTTGTTTCTTTAAACCATAACCAACTCTAACTTATTCTCCATCTCTATAGCTTCATCACTTTGAGGATAATGTACAAGTGGAATCATACAACAGGCAGTCTTTCAAGATTGGAATTTTTAAATTTAATTTAGCATAATGATCTTGTGATCTATTCATCCAATAATCTGTTTATTTTTAATACTGACTACTATTGTCTTGTACAATGTACCATAGTTGTTAAAGCATACACCCCTTGAAGGACATTTGTATTGTTTTTAGATTGGGGCTATTACCAAAAATGCCACCATGAATATATTTGTAGAGGTTTTAGTGTGAACATATGTTTTCCATTCTCTTGGGTAAATACTTAGGAGTGACTTTGCTGGGTAATGTGGTAAATGTATGTTTACCTTCCAAAGAAACTGCTAAATTGTTTCTCAGAGTGGCTGTACTATTTTCCATTCCCACTAGCTGTGTTTGAAAAATCTAATGTCTCCACATTGTCCTCGGCTTTTGATACTGTTGTTATTTAAGCCTTTTTAATAGGTTTTTAGTGATATCTCACCGTGGTTTCAATTTGCATTCCTCTAATGACTAGTGATGTCGATCGTCTATCTCCACGCTTATTCACCATTCATATATCTTCTTTGGCAAGACATCTGTTCAAGTCTGCCTTCCACTTTATAATTAGATTGTGTGTTTTCTTACTATTGAGTTTAGAGTGTTGTTGTTTTTAATGCATAGTGGATAGAAATCAAATATGTGATTTGCAAATAGTTTTCTTTCAGTGGCTTACCTTTTTACAAGGTCCTTCACAAAAAAACCCCACTTACTTTTGATTAAGTCTGCTGTATCCACTTTATTTTTAGTTGTCTCACAGATCATTATATCTAAGAATCCTTTCCCCAATACCAGTCACAAAGATTCTCTTAAATTCTCTTACGAAGATTTAGAGCTTCACGTTTTAGGTTTAGACCTATAATTTACTTTGAGTTAACTTTTGTAACAAATAGATTTAGGTTTATTTATTTTTTTCCTATTGATGCCCAATTGTTCCAGAACCATTTGTTGAAAAGATAATCCTTTCTCCATTTAATTGCTTTTGTACTCATGGGCAAAAATCACTTGACTATATTTTTGTGCATTTATTTTTGAATTCTTTAGTCTGTTTCTGTTGTCTACGTATCAGTCCCTATACTAATAACACCCGCTACCTTAACTATTGTAGTTACCTTGTAAATCTTAAAATCAGGTAGTCGCTCCTTCCACTCTACGATTGCTCTTCAAATGATTTTATTTACATTTTGCCTTTCAATATGACATTTAAAATAAGCTTGTCTATAGTTATGCACATTTTGATGGAATTGTGGTAAGAATTGTGTTAAAGCTGTAGATCAGCTTGGTTAGAACTGATATCTTTACTAAGTCTCCCAATCAATCTCTATGGTATATCTATTTATTTAGATATTATTTGATTTTTTAAATTAGAATTTTGTTGTTTTTCTTCATATAGACTCTATTTGTGTTTTGTCAGATATATACCTAAATGTTTTAAGTTTTTGAGTCATTATACATGGTTTGTGCTTTGAATTTTGTGGGGTTTTTTTTGTAGATTATTGATAGTATAAAGAAGTATTGAATTTTGTGTGTTGATTTGTATTCTGTGACATATTTCTGGTAGGATGGTTTTGAGAATAAGTAATTCTAAAATTAATCTGCAAATGGTAACTTAAGGCAAAAGAGCAGTTGTTCCATCAGATATTAAAGCATAATATACAAAATGTTAGTCATTAATACAATATGGTACTCACATAAGAAGACAGCAAATCAGTGGCACATGGAATAGAATCCACAGGCTCACATATGCATGTAGACATTGTCATTTCGCCTGACCAGGTGGTGGTGTACTGAGAGAGCATCGACCTGGGTGCTGAGGACCCAGGTTTGAAACCCCGAGGTTACTGGCTTGAGCACAGGCTCACCAGTTTGAGTGTGGGGTCGCTGGCGTGAGCGGGGGATCACATGACCTCATGGATGTTGACTTGAGCCGTAAGATTGCTGGATCAAAGCCCAAAGTCACTGGCTCAAAGCCCAAGTCACTGATTCGAGTCCAAGGTCACTGGATTGAGCCAGAAGCCACTGCACTGGCTGAACTAGAGCCTCTCCCAGCCCCGGTCAAAGCACAGATGAGAAAGCAATCAGTGAGCAACTAAGGTAACACAACAAAGAATTGATGCTTCTCATCTCTCTCCCTTCCTATCTTCTGTCCCTGTCTGCCCCCCCCCCCCTTGCTTAAAAAAAAATTCTATGTGATTTCCAAGTCAGCCCTCTTCTGGGACCCCACGGGCTGTCCTGACCCCATTCTGAACAACATTTTTATGAAAGATTGAAAGATGTACACAAAAACAGAGACGAGTTGCTTATCCTGTTAACAAAGGAGAGGGGAGTAAAATACTCTCCAGAGTCCGGAATGCTGTGAAAGGTACAAAGGTGAAGCCACTCATGAGAAGAGGTGAAGAACTCACTTCATAACTGCGGGAGGAGGAGGCCTGTGCAGGAACCTGCTCGCTGAGGAATACCTGCAGGCCTGGTGGGTTGCTGGCCTAGGCACACCGGCGGGGAAGTGACCTCCAGGCGGAGTTCCGGTGGAGACAGCCCCCCATATCGGCACCTTGGCTGATCCCATGGGGAATGCACCATCCCAGGACTTTCAGAGAAGTGCAGACAAGCCAGAAATTGAAGAGATTTTGTGCTTGCTCGTTTGCACATTCCGGTCCCCCAACTTGGGATGTGACCCCCTCCCCTGCCCTGGTACCACCGAATGAAGTCAGTTGGCCCTTCAGGGGTCCCCTCAAAGGTCTCTACCCCTCTTGGGTCTTCCCTGTCATCTCTAGGCAGAAGGCCCCATGAGTGACCCCTGACTGAGTGTGTGTGTGTGTGTGTGTGTGTGTGTGTGTGTGTGTGTCCTCCATTGGGCAGAGTCCCTGGGACAGACTCCTCAATTCACATCCTACACCTCATGACCCTCACGAATCACTGTCATTATGTAACTTCAGTTCCTGCACCAAGCAAAACATTTTCTGAAGATTTAATTAATACCCATTACGTCCATGAGCCGGCAGTGAAGACTCAAGTCTTTGTTTACGCCTCGGGCTTTTACTTGTCTCTTTACCCACGCAGCCTGAGAAAAGGGAATGTTCTCGCGGTCAGCTGCAGTGGTCCGATTCAGATCAATGCAGCCGAGCGGTGTCGATAGCATATTGTGAAATATTGGATTTCACAGAAGGGCAGAAGTTGCATTTATTTTTCTGCCGGTGTGCCCATCTCATCAGAAGAAAGGGCCCGGCGCGATTTTCCTGTAGACACGATACCTAAGGAAGACGAAAGTGCAACCGCCCTGGGCCGCTGGGCAGCGGTTAACAAGGAGTTCAAGCAGGTGCTCGAGGCGGCGCCCGCGGGCCCGGGGAGACAGCGGAGGCGCACAAACAGCGAGCCGTGGCACACGGAGCCAGAGCGAGGGATGGGTGTTTTAAAAGCAACGACAAGCGACAATAGGCTTGGGAGCCGTTTCGAGCGTCTGTCGGGCATCAAACAGTGATTCTCTGTTTGTTTGTTGGGAGCCAGTGAACTCGCCGACAAAACACTTTCAACTCGACTGAACATAATTGCTTCTTGAAAAAGGATTCTGACCAGTGAATCCAGACCACCACTCCCTTCTAGCTGTCACATTGTGGATTTTTTAAAAAAATAATTTTCAAGGCACATCATTTTCACCCACGGTTTCAAGAGCTGTGCCAGCCACTGGTGATGCCGCATGGAGCAAAACCAGATGTGACTTGGGGCCCTCGGGGAGGCCACCGTGCAGTGGGGCGGGTGGGCAGTAAGCCCACGGTCATAGGGGTGCCCGTGTTGTTGGCATTCTCCTATGACAGCACCCTGTGCCAGCCGCACAGGTCCATTAGAGGGGCTGCCGAGGCATGGTGAGAATAAGGGGCCTTAAAGGAAAGTGCTGCCTCCTCCATTTCAGTTAATAGTACTCAGATTGCATTTGATATGTCATTGTTTGTAATTAGCCTTGAAAAAAACATCCTTGCATGCAGAATGCCAAAGATTCCTGAACTCTACATTTATGGGAATGGGCAATGGGCTACATGCTGAAACGATTGTGTTTTTCCTGGATGTTGCTGTTTCTAGCCACAGTTCTTTAGTGTTGGTCACTTGGAGTGCAACTGCACTGAGCTGGGAGGAGTTTCTGAATTTCCTCAGGGAGTGGTCCCAGGCCCCCACTCATGTCTCCAGCAGGTGTCAGTGTGAGGCAGCCACCTGGGGTTTGATGTCCAGGGAGCCACTTCTGCTGAGAAGAGGAGCTAACCTTTACAACACAAGTCCTTCCTCCTTACAAACTCTGTTCAGTCTGATCGCCTTTGCAAAGGTCAACGTTATTGTCTGGATCTGACCTTGGCTTTCCCAGGTTTCTCCTTCAAGGTCATTGCAGGGGTGAATTAGCAGAGGGAAAGGTTAATCACACCCACTAGGCCCTGGACTTCTGTGAGCTTCCTTGGATTGGCCTGGTCGCTCTGCAAAGAAGGTGCAAGAAGTGAAACAGCAACCTCCGGCCTATACCTTCTCCATTTCCATCCTGATCCACCTCTGCTATGGGTCCCACATCTCCCCAAGGGATCTCATGCAAGAAAATTGGAGACAGGTTTTGTGCCGCTCATTTGAAGAGACATTTGCAACACTAAACAGACATTTGGGCAAACTTGGTCAACTGATAAGATTTCTTTGATTCTTTTTCCCTTGTCTATAAAATGGGTAGATGAGTTGTGTGGTCTTGAGCTAGCTACACCAACAATAAGATTCAGTGCTTCCTTGGACAAACTTTAACAATCTAGTCATATCTTCAATTGAACCCACTGAGTATGTATTACTTAGACACATTGACTATTAGTCTATTTATGTGCAAGATGATTTATAATCCAGATTTCACGACATTGGAGAAATCAGTAAAGATATATGTATATATATCTTTTCTCTTTCTCATCAACAGCCTTGTCTTGGTTCTTCTTGCCCTTGACCTCTCTTAACTTTGTTACCCTCTTTCTCCTTCATCATTTGCTATATCCCTTCTCTCTACTTTTAATAGTCTCACAATCCTGTTTAAGTCCCTGATAACATGGCATTTAGAGCTTATATCACATGATTTAATTTCTGACTCACATATGAGTCATTCATTCTTATAATCAATCACTAATCATTTATTTATTAGACGCCTTCTGAATGCAGGGACCAGGGCCATGCCTGGGGATAGAGAAGGAAGTAATATGTCTTTTAAAGAGTTTACAGTCTTCAAGGAAGACCGTCTTCTGGAGGACAACTTCAATAATGAATTAGGAAATACTTGAATGGACATTCAGCAGAGGTAATTTATTGCTGTTTACAGGTTGAGATCTGAATGATTCATTCTGTATTAATTTAACTGAGGCCAGAGTTTGGCCGGAGTTCAGAGCATGCCGAGTTTCAGGTAGGGCCACCAGATGGCTACAGAGCCAGCCCATATGAGTCCCTTTCAGGACTCCTTTCAATTAGTGATGTTTTGCAACAACACAGCATTTCAAAACCATTTCTGCCTTTGCTGGGCGAGAAGGGCGGTGTCCGCGGCACTGCTGAGTGGCCGCGGGAAGGCAACCCCTGGGGGAGTTCATTTTGAAGTTTGAGACAGGAGCATTTTGTCCCCTCTGGGCAGCTGGGATCTTTCTCTCTGTACTCATGAAGTCTGGTAACCTCCTGTGCTTCCCTTTTTTGCTTTGACTGCCAGACAGCTCAGAGACAAATTAGTGACCAAACACTTCAAATACAACAAGTGTTTCAAATGTTTGCTTCCCCTTGTTGGTTTGTTTTAAATGTATATTTTGGTAACATCGCTACGTGAATGCCCTTCTTCTGTAGTGAATCTAGACCCCAAATCTAAACTCTGGTTAGAAAACTGTCAGAAATAATGATGCAGGCTTTCCTGGGTTGTTTTCACTTTGTCTTACTGTCAATATCTTCCTTTGTTTTTATCTTTTGATTGTTCATGGGTCTCTCAGTTTCTACTCCTGCTGCTCTGGGGCTCATCTTCTGAGGCTCAGTTCACCCACTACTGGCTGGGAATCTCTCCTTATCTTCTGCTCCTGTGCAGACCCCTTCCACCCTTATCTCAGAGAACCCCGTGCTTCTCTCTCTTATCCTCTTTCCTCATTTGTTCAACTTGTCCCTTTGTTATTTGGCTCCTCTCCTAGGTCCTGACAACGCGAACAGAATCAACTTCTCATCTCTGTGCCTCTGGCTCCGGAAGCCGTGTCTGTTCTCTGCTCAGATGCACTATGAGATGGACGCAGAGACGTGAGATTCTCTTCTCCATCTCACGTTGGGAAAAGGACCCCTTTTCTGGAGTTTGTATTAGGTTTGTCCGCACATCTGTAAAACAACACGGCAACAAGTTAGTCAAAAGTCCCAGCCCACGCACTGAGACCACACCAATATTCCTTTCCGTGGAATGGACTTCTTTGATTATTTCTTCTTTTGCCAATTTTCTTATCTTTTGTCTAGACTCATTCATGTCAACTTGTCCCACACTTATCACCTTCTTATAATTCATCAGCCCTCCCTTATATAGATTATAATATGATTATAGTGTATATATAACTCCTAACCCCATTTGTTAGAATTCAATCCTTGCTCTTTACTTGAAAATCTCCTGACACAAACTTTGAGAATATTTGTGTTGGAAAAGAAAGGGGTTTAGGAATCATGGGTTTTAGAATCACCTCCATAGTTTTGTAAGTAAGTGTCTGCAAACAAGTCACCTGATGTCCTCATTGCCAAAGTGTGAATGACAATCCTTTTCTGCCCACTTCAAGAACTGCTGCAACTCTTCAATGAGATTAGCACAGAAGAGAGTTTTTAAAAGTCTTTGAAAATATTAGTGACAGTTATTCAATTTCCTTCTCTTGTTCCGTTCTATCTCCAGGCTTGGTGGCTATAACAATCTCGGACTTCCAGAAAGAATTTGAGGCAATTGTCTCAGCAATATACCTTCCTTAAAATGTGCGAATTCAATTTAATAAATATTGATCTTCTGTTATATTAACTTTATTGAGCACTTGCTATGCCCTGGGAGCATCACAAATCATACTACTAAACCCACACACTCACAAAAAAAAACCACACGAGAAAAATAGTTTGTTTACCTTTGCCCGAAGATGACTGTACTGAGACTTAAGGGTGTTAACTCACTCAATCCAGGTTGCACACCGAAGTTGTGGAGTTCAGATTTAATCCACCTCGATGACACCAGAGTCCATGCATGTAATGGTTATTGTACACTACTGACCGTGTCCTGGGGACTCACGGGGACCACTTCCAGTATCCGACTAATCTCCTTTCACAAAGTTTTCCAAACATTATTCTGGAACCTTTTTTAAAATTCTTGTCTAATCAGTGAATGAAGTTTGTGTTTATCAATACCTGGCACTCAATGACGCTGCCCATGGGCTCTGTGTCCTTTGGGTAAATGACTCATTTTCCCCCTGAAATTGTCATCTCGCTTGTCAGTCTATCTAATTGAATTCTATGTCCTTCGGGAAAAGGTTAGCAGTAATATCTATATACAATATTCCCTTCTGACTTCACTTTGGGCAGAAGTTAATGTAAAAGGTAATTACATTATAATATCAGGATTAGAAACTTAGTTTTAAAACTCAATTTTAAAATTTAGATTTTTTCTTTTTAGATTCTTTTCTTTTGGCAGCAGAAACTGCTGGCTCAGATAATAGACATCGGACCTTCTGGGTCGTGAGGAGATTGAGAATATGCCTTAGTCCAGACTTCTCAGTTTGGAGGTGAAAAGATGGAGGCACAGAGAAGGGAAGTTACTGATCTTGACGAACCGTGGATTCTGACGAGTTTAAATTCTCATCTTTCATATGATTCATTATTACGTACCTAAGATTAGCAGCAGGGAAGAGTGAAACAAGAGTAGACTAGAACTATGGACAATGAATACCGGGTCCTCCTCTGGGCACCTGCTTTTGATGCTGGGTGAGCACTTCATGCCTTCGACCAGTCATTTAGGTTCTCTAGAAAATGGATAGCGAGAGTAATGGCGGGGTAGGAAGCGATACCGATAAATCTCCCCCAAAACTCAACAAGATCTTCAACCAGAAACAGAAAAACCTATACTTGGAGCTTCCAGATGCTTCGCAATACACCCAAAGGTATGATTGAGTGAAAAATTGGCTAAATATATAACCAAACCCCGAAGGAAATAGGGAGTAAGAAATGCTCCGCCTTCCTCACTAACCTAAACAGGACGGCTTTCTCTGGTAACTGTGAATATAGAAACTGAGGAAGGCAAAGGGGGTGAATACAAACGGCCGAACCAGGCTGTGGCACGGAGATCCAAGCTGAGGAAAATCTGATCCTGTGGCAACCCGGGCAATACAAGCTAACACTCGCACCAAACCCAAACCAAGAAAGACAAGCGGCGCGGCCATTTTACCCGGTCTCCTGGTTGGTGCGCAGTTAGTGGGCGAGAGATTTCTTCCTAGGCCCCGGGAGTCAGTGCCCGTGTTGCCCCACGGAGAGGCAGGGTCAGAGGCCTTTCTGTGGGCCGAGGGCAGAGTCCCTGGGCAGCCCCAGCTCCCTGGGAAAGCCACGCACGGGAGGGAGTGAGAACTAATTCCAACGGTGGAGATTTTCCGTGCTGGAGGGTGTTTCACTCAGAGGGAAAGCGGCCGGCCTCATATCCTGGTTTGCGCGCGCAGATAAGGAGTGAGCGATTCCTCCGAGTGCCTCGGCAGTGCGTGCCCGTGTCATCGCACAGAGGAGCAGAGTCAGGGGCCTTTGTGTGGGCCAAAGCGGAATCTCGGGCCGCCCCAGCGCCTTGCAAAAGCCGCGCACGGGGACGGAGCGAGACTCAATTCCAACGCTGCAACTTTTCCCTGCAGTCGGGGGTTTCACTCAGAGCATGAGACTGCTGGCCGGATATCCTGGTCTGCGCGCGCAGCCAGTGAGTGAGAGTTTCCTCCAAGCGCCCCGGAAGTGGGCACCCGCTTGTGTTACCGGACAGAGTGGCAGAGCCAGAGGTCTGTGAGTGGGTGGAAAGCCCGCCTGATTATGCTAGCAGCTCTGACTGACTGAGCCTTACCCAGAGCCCTGTGCTGAGTGGAAATAGAGTGGGGAGTTGCCAGCTCTTTGAGCCTCTTACTATCCAGGCAGAGGCAGCAGCAACCCCATAGCTGGATTATCAGGCTACTAATTGAGGAAGGAAAGACTAGGAGAAAGGCTCCAGGAACACGGACTCTCTCACTGGCGGAGCCTATAAATGCTAATAGCCTCGACTGCCAACGAGACTAAAGCACGATACATGACATTGCCATAGAGACTTATCAACTGCAAACCTCCACCTGAGCGTGGCAAAGGGGCAAAACCCGGGGTACAGAGTCACCGACCAGGAAGAGGGAGAGAAAAGAAAAAGCAAGAAGATAACCTCTCAAAATCAAGAATAATCTGCAAACTTTATAACCTATCCCATTTTATTATATTTGTTCGTTTGTTTCTCTTATCTTCATTCTTGATACTTTTTTTTTTCCTCCTCCAATTTGGCCGATTAACTCTCTACCGGTCTTACTCTCTCCTCTCCTTGAACTACACTACCCATAAGTGTTACATCTTCCATTATCTTTTCTCTTCTCTTCCTTTCTCTCTATGAGGGTTGCACTCCAAAACCCTTAACTCTCTCTCTCTCTCTCTCCTTTCTTTTTTCTTCTTTTAGTAGTTCCCTCTTTTTTTTCTCTCTCTCTCTCTTTCTTTTCTCCCTCTATATTAGTTTCTTCCTTTTTCCTTTACATCTCCTCTCATTCAAACCTCAATAACAAACAAATTATCTTATCTGGGACTCAAACTTATGTTTGTGGCATTTTGGGGGGTTTTTACTTCACCTTTTTAACTCACTAGCAGTGCTCCCATCCCTGGCTCTCCATATTATCTAGTTCTTGTTCCACTAAATACAATAGTAATTTTTTAATTTGTCCCCCCATTTTTCCGTTTTCCTCTTAATCCTCTCATCATAACTCTTAGACAACCAACACCTAAAAGCAAATCATTTTATTCTTGACCCAAATTTTTTCCTTATTTGCTTTTTGTGGATCCATACGCTCTTTTTTTTTCTTTTTTCTTTCTTTTTTTTTTTTTTTTTTTGCCCCTTTATTACTTTTCCCCAATTCAGGCCCTCCATCACAGGCATTGTTTGTTATAATTCACAGTCCACCACAAGATTTTATCAAGAAAGAGGGGAGAGGAGAGGAGAGGAAAAAAGGAGGGGGGGAATAATTTCCTTTTTTTTTTTTTTTTTTTTTAAATTTTTATTTTATTTTATTTTTCTTTATTTCATTATTAATTTTTTTTTAAAAAAACAACTCTTTTCGATTTTTTTTTATTATTTTTTTAAACTTTTTATTCTTTATTAAATCTCATTAATACTATCAACAAAACCACCCTCAGATGCCATTAAGGAAGAGAAAATCGAATATCATGGATACAAAAGAAAGAGAGGTAACACAGCTAGATGAGGAAAAATCTATGGAGAAAAAATTTAATATATTGGAAACCTTGGAGCTAAATGACAGGGAATTCAAGATAGAAATCCTAAAAATCCTCCGAGATATACAAGAAAACACAGAAAGGCAATTTAGGGAGCTCAGAAAACAACTCAATGAACACAAAGAATATATGTCCAAGGAAATTGAAACTATAAAAACAAATCAAACAGAGATGAAAAACTCAATTCACGAGCTGAAAAACGAAGTAACAAGCTTAGCTAATAGAACAGGTCAGATAGAAGAGAGGATTAGTGAAATAGAAGACAAGCAACTTGAGGCACAACAGAGAGAAGAAGAAAGAGACTCAAAAATTAAAAAAAATGAGATAGCCCTACAAGAATTATCTGACTCCATCAAAAAGAATAACATAAGAATAATAGGTATATCAGAGGGAGAAGAGAGAGAAAATGGAATGGAGAACATACTCAAACAAATAATAGATGAGAACTTCCCAAGCCTGTGGAAAGAACTAAAGCCTCAAGTTCAAGAAGCAAACAGAACTCCAAGTTTTCTTAACCCCAACAAACCTACTCCAAGGCATATCATAATGAAATTGACACAAACCAACAGCAAAGAAAAAATTCTCAAGGCAGCCAGGGAAAAGAAGAATACAACATATAAAGGAAGGCCCATTAGATTATCATCAGATTTCTCAGCAGAAACTCTACAAGCTAGAAGAGAGTGGACCCCAATATTTAAAGTCCTGAAAGAGAGGAACTTTCAGCCACGAATACTATACCCATCAAAGCTATCCTTCAAATATGAAGGAGAAATAAAAACATTCACAGATACAGAAAAGATGAGGGAATTTATCATCAGAAAACCCCCACTCCAGGAATTACTAAAGGGGATTCTCCAATCAGATACAAAGAACAAAAAAAAACAGAGCCACAAGTAAAAGCTCCAAGAAGAACACAATAAAACCAAATTTAAACTGTAACAACAACAAAAAGAAAGAGGGGGAGAAGATGGAGATTAACAGTAGCAAAGGACGATGGAGTGCAAAAGTACTCACAAAATAGTTCGCTACAATGAACAGGGTAGGGACCCTTTTCATTATTCAAAGTGGCCAGGACATGGAAACAACCAAAAAGCCCATCAATAGATGACTGGATAAAGAAGATGTGGCACATATACACTATGGAATACTACTCAGCCATAAGAAATGATGACATCGGAACATTTACAGCAAAATGGTGGGATCTTGATAACATGATACGAAGCGAAATAAGTAAATCAGAAAAAAACAGGAACTGTATTATTCCATACGTAGGTGGGACATAATAGTGAAACTAAGAGACATTTATAAGAGTGTGGTGGTTACGGGGGGGAGGGGGGAATGGGAGAGGGATAGGGGGTGGGGAGGGGCACAAAGAAAACAAGATAGAAGGTGACAGAGGACAATCTGACTTTGGGTGGTGGGTATGCAACATAATTGAACGACAAGATAACCTGGACTTGTTATCTTTGAATATATGTATCCTGATTTATTGATGTCACCCCATTAAAAAAATAAAATAAAATAAATAAAAAAAGAAAAAAAAAGAAAATGGATAGCGATGTTTAGTGTCCAAGAGATATAAGGGTCTATCAGGCTTGGCTATTTTGTTCTACAAAGCAAAGAACATGACTTAGAGGACTTAATGGTCTTTGCATTCAAGGACAAATAACACACACTTTACAAAGCCAAGAACAACACACTAATTTTATACTGGAAAGTATGAAAATGATAAATCATGTTGTATACATTCAGATGTATAGAGAACATCAGAGGTAGCATTATGATGTCAGTTCTTATAATAAAAGGAAATCACTGAAGTAGCCCTTGAGGGACATCATAGAGTAGAGAGAAGACTGTGGTCCAAACAGGTGGACCAGCAGAGGACAATGTGGAGAAGTGGGATTGAGCACAGGTTGAAAAGGGATAGACACAAGATCACGTGACTGGCGTGAAAGCCACTTGTGAGGATGGTGATTCTAATTTTTGAAAAGGAATTTTTACTTTGGTGTTTATCTTTAGCAAATCTTTATGGAGTTCTTACTATGTTCTGGGGTTTATGCTAAGCTGAAAAATATGGCATTGAGCAGGGTAGATATAGTCTTTGTTCACATGGGCCTTCCACTGTAGAAAGGGGCTCTAAATTTTTTTAAAAAATTAAAAATTAGATTTGATAAGAATTGCAAAAGGAAAGCCCCAAGAACTAGGAATGAAAACAAGGACCTCATCAAGCTGTTCTCTAAAATATCTGTCATATTCCTACCCCATCCTTTACTTCCATGTTCTTTAAGTCTCACAGATGACCTTTGTCCCATAGTTCTGCACGACTCTTGATATATAACTATTTAATTACATCCTTTTTCTCTATTGTATGGTGAACTCATAGAGCCCAGGGATAATGCCTATACCCCCAATTCCTAACCCAAAACTTGAAATAAACTAGGTAGAGTAAAGGAATAAAGTATCATCCTTCTTTCTCTATGAAGAGCATATCAGCATCCAAAGCTTTTTCTCTAAATAAATCTGCCATGGTGGTTGCAAGACTTCTGTGAACTATTAAAGTAGGATGCATTCATATGCCTGCCTCCTGTGTCCTAATACCATGAGCATATCTTTCCTTAGTGGTTCTGGGCAGGAAATATTCCTTGATCAGCAGGCAAACGCCAGCTGCGTTTGAAAGAAGAGCGATGCCATATGCAGGCATGGATGTGCGGGGCTGCCTGATGCAGGGGCACTCGCTGCAGAGAGGTGCGGAGAAATGAGAGGCTCCCGGGAGTCTTTGATCACTGTTTTGGGATGTTATGTTGTCATCTCTCCTTTTTTTTTTTTTTACTCAAATTTTAGGTTTACAATGAGAAGTGGGTAGGATTTCAGAGGAAGGATTAAGTAAATCGGTCATATTGAAATGAAAGAAAGTGATGCCAGCAGAATATCATGTGGAAATGAATGTGAATTGGATTTAGGCCGACACTTTTTATACAGAGTCACCGTCCAGCCCTACCCATCCGCTTCGGATCCCTGTGGAGGCTGCCACGCACAGTTCCATTACATGTTGCCACTCAAGGGCATTTGATGTTTTCTCTCTCTGGAAATTCATTTGCATTTAAATGATTTGAAATAATCATAAAAGCCAAGTGCTATGAAGTTTGAAATTAGTTACTGTCTAAAAATTGCGATGCCATTAAAAGATGATTGTGGAGAGCTTTGCTGTCTCCAATGTAGGCAGATTAAAATCTAACAAAGTACACCTTGTTACAAACCTGTAAAGAATGATGGGAGACAGAAGCAAATTGATTTGTTCACCTACCAGTGCCTATAAATGCAAGGCACTTGAGTTTATTTTTGGAGCAACAAACTTTTTCATCTGGCCTGTGTCTGTCCCCTTTAACTCTATGGAAGATTTATGAACTGGCTAGATTCCACCCTTATGCTTTATGGGAAAATGAAAGGAAGGAAACTGGGTTCTATTTTCTTTGTAAACCAGAGGATCTGGGTACCTTGTTTTGGAAGAGAAGCTTGGAAGCCAGCAGGTGTGCGTTTGAAGGCCTCAGGTCAGAATTATCTCCAACATAGTAACTCCTTTCTAACCATCCTGAAAGAGCCGTGTCACAGCGTCACAGTGGCTAGAAGTGTAGGCCCAGAAGTCAGGCGTGCTGGCTTCAAATGACAGTTCTGTCATCTGCTGTGTGACCCTACGTAAGTTGCTTGACCTTTCTGATTTCAAAGTGGGACATAATGACAGCAACATCTCCATTATAGGATTGTGGAGAGAGTAGAAAGGTAATGAGAATTGAGTAGTGGTCTGGGGCATGGTGCGTACTCAACAAGCCTGACCTGTTATTCTCTACAGGGCATATCAGAAATGTCCCACCTTTGACTTTCTGTCCCAGTCTCAACGCTGGACATGGTTTTTACACATAGCACATAGCCTCAAAATGATGTGATATTTGTTCCCCAAAACGATGAACCTGGCCTCTTGATGTCTGACCAATAAACAGAGAGGAAATGACATCGTGCCAGTTTCTGGACCCAGAGCAGGAAGAGACGGGCCATTTCTGCTTCTCTGGTCCTGGGATGCTTATTCCCAGAACCAGCGCCCTCGCTGTGGGGAAGTGCCAATCAGCCCTTGAGAAGCCCGTGCACAAAGAAACTAATAGTTATCTACTTTAGTTTCTTAGGAGTGTTGTTAAAAATGACCACAAACTGAGTCACTTAAACAACAGAAACTTATGATCTGACTGTTACGGAGGACAGAAGTCTGAGATTAAGGTGTTAGTATCACCTTGAAACCAACAGGGAATCAGGGTTCATTCTTCATGAAGATTCAGGGGAAGCATCTGTCCCAGGCCTCTTCTTTTTGTCTAGTAGACACCTGTCTCCTTCCTGTGTCTATTCCTGGCCACCATGGGTGGGCTTTCTAACCCAGTTCTAGCCCCCAGGAACCAACCCCCAGCTCTTTCAAGAGTTAAACTTCCGGGCGCTGGGGATGGCTCCTTGGCCACTGCCCCAGGCGCTAGAGTGGCTCTGGTCGCAACAGAGCGACGCCCCGGAGGGGCAGAGCATCGCCCCCTGGTGGGCAGAGCGTCGCCCCCTGGTGGGCGTGCCGGGTGGATCCCAGTCGAGCGTATGCGGGAGTCTGTCTGTCTCTCCCCGTTTCCAGCTTCAGAAAAAATACAAAAAAAAAAAAAAAAAAGAGTTAAACTATACAACCCGTTTCTCATAACCCTTCATACCAAAAGGTACAGTTTGGGTACCTGACTACAAACCAAAAGTACCCTTAAAGTCACTTACAGATACAATTCTGTTGTGACACGGAAGTGGCAGTGAGAGAACTCAAAGAAGGTGGACAACAGTAACACAGAAATGGGATTGAGATGAATTTCTCAAAATAAGTCATTACTTTTGAGCATTGCTGCATGGGTGTCTTTTAAAGCCCGTTGATACAGCCAGCCTGACCAGTACTCTCCCACGGAGTGGACCTCAGAGGTGACATGGACATGAAGCCTGTTCCACTTCATTCCTGGCAATTTCCTGTCATTGTCCTTGTTTGTGTCTTACTCATTCTCTTTGCATTTAAACATCAGCCTTTGGGAGATTAGGACATACTTTTTGTCCCCAAACAGGAATGAGAATGTGGCTTCTCATATCCGATGCAACCGGAAGTGGACCACTGGTCAGAATACAACCAGGTTCTTTAAAGAGCACCAGGGTGGAAACTGATGAGCCTCCAATCATACGTCATGTTTAAAGGACAGGATCAGGGTGAAGTTAGGGGTAAAAAAGGCGAGGAGCTGACTACGCCCCTAATCTCTCTTTGGTTTTCACCATCAAACAATCAATGTTTCTTTCAGAAATAGATGCTGAAAGAAGATGGGAAAATCCAATGAGCCTGGAGGCTCTTGGCCTGGGGCTTCATGCAGAGGGAATCCTGATGCCTCCACATGTGGGTCTCTGATCATTGATCTCCTGTGACCTCCAAGTACTGGGTCAGCTGCAAGAGACGCCGCAGAGCGTCTGTGAGACTGAGGAAGGCCAACAGGTTTTATGCACTTTGCAGAGTGGCTCAGACTACAGTTACCGATCAAAAGGTCATACCTTTGACGCCAGGGCAAATTTTTTTCTGCAAAAATAATGTGTTCTTAAAGGCTGGTGTCATTGTAGGAGCAAAATAATTAAGGGACTCAAAAGCATAAGGCTATGTCACAGAAATGAAGGGAGAATGTGGTGATTTTCTGGTGATGTTGGTCACTTCAGGACAAATAGCCAGATCATACAAACATACAACCTCTGATTTCATCTTCGCTTAGAAGATATACTCTTAGTTCAAACCGCCGTTCACCACGTACAGTGTTTGCCTAACCCTTCTTTTGCCTTTTACTGAGATAATCTTCCAATCCAAGATTTAGCAATTACTCCTGTACTTGGGAAGCAAAGAAAATTTTCATTTTAATTTAAGAATTCAAGTAAAAAAGTGCATATTTTTGATGATAGGTGACATATGTGCATTTCCATTTGCTAAAGGGTTAGTGCCTTGTCAACATGGAGAGGGATAAGGTGATTGGTTTGAAAGTGACCTTGTGGCATTGACCTCCAAAGAAATAAAACAAGAGCTGGAATATTAATTGTTTACTGAGTAGTTAGCCTTTCCTCTATTAAATATTTACTTGAGATATTGGTCGACCTGTGGTCAGAGCCAGAAGATTAAATCATCTGACCAGAGTTACAGTTAGGGCTGTGGTTTTATATATATATATATATAGGTTATACATGACTGTGTAACTTGAATTCCCCAAATTACAATAAAATAAAAGCAATAAACTTCTCCCAGATAACTTTGTCTCTCTCCTCCTGTGTGTGTGTGTGTGTGTGTGTATATGTGTGGTGGAGTAGGGCTATTTGTTTACTAGCAAGACAAAAAAGACTAGAATCGAGGTACTAAAAAATCCACGAGAAAACAAAATTGAGGTGACCACAACCTGGAAGGATGGAATTATTTTTACATGTAGCCCCTAAATGGTGAATTTCCTCTAAAAGAAGAGGTCACAAAGGGCAGTACTGAAGAGCATCTTGCTTTGGTTTCCAGCCCACAGAACTGTGTCTGGCTCATGGTGATCATGCATCTCAGCAATGGTCATTTGGCTGCAACTCATAGAAAACTCAACTTAACGGACTTACACAATGGGGACACGTACATTCGTTTCTGTGGGTAGTGTGGCTTCAGACTTGGTCACTCAGTGTCTCAGCAATTCCATCAAACACCAAGGTTCTTATCACCTTTCTATTTAACTGTTTTCATTAATTTTACTTTGTCCTTAACCAAAACCTTAAATGGTCACTTCCAGTAGATGAAGAACTAATGTATTTCTACTGTTTATGTCTCAGGGTTACAGGATTTTGATGGAAGGCCCTCTAGAGAAGCTGCCCACCACAACTCATTGACTAAAACTAGGTAATAAACCTCCCTCCAACAAATCATTGTTAATGGGAAAAGGACTGTCGTGTTTGGGTAAAATACATCTGGATTTGTCTCTGAGCCATATGGCAAAAGGGTGATTAAAAAAATTAGGTATTCTTGTTAAGTGGGCAGCTAACAGTGCTTGGCTCATTGTTCAACACATATCAGTGTTAAGATGGAATAGTCAATTCAAAATAGCAGTTAAATCTCAAGTTATCTAGTAATCAATTAACAAGAAAGAAAGCTGCAAAGTTATACCCAAACACAAAAAGAAAACTTAGTGCATTTATGTACAATAGTATTAGAGAATGAGTTCACGCTACTATGCTAATTCTAAATTTAAGTCCGGTGGCTTCTTTGGCCTATGTCTGCGGTTCTGATGCTTCGTGGCCTCTTCTCAAGGACTGAGCTTCTCCGAGCATGCTGATGGACAGATCGGCATACTTCTTACCAGGTCACTAACTCCCTTACAGAGCTCCCATACACACACATGTCTTACACAGTTCAGAAGCGAGGAGTGGAAGCCCCGGGGCCAATTAATAGCTCGCGGGACTGACCGCATCACCTCCCCACACTCTGTCAGACAGGCAGTCGCAGGCTCCACCTGGGTTCAAGAGCACACGGAGGACGTGGGAACCAGGTTGGCCTCTGAGCAGGATGTGTCCAGGCCACCTTACAGAGGGCGTGTGTGACCTGCCACAGTCACACAGTAGTTAGTAGAGAACACAGTCTTCTAATGCAAAAGCGAAGCGCTATGAAGTGTTCCTCAGTGAGGAGAGAGGTAGACTTCATTTCTCCATTTTGCCCTTGTCCCCTGGTCTGCCTCCGCTCTTCCCAATCAGCAGATACTTTTATTACTTTCTAGGTGCCCTTGTCTACCCTTTACGGAAGTACAAGCAAGGGCAAGTGCATGTCCTTGTTCCCCCTGGTTCTCACACAAGGGGAGAGCCTGTGGACACTATCTACTGTCCTCTGTCTTGGAGGACTGCCTGCATTCATATGGACAGAGAGAGAAAGAGGTGGGAGCAGGGCAAGGAGAGGGTGGGAGGAAGGGCAGGAGGGGGCCTGGCGGTTGAGCATCAGTCGGAGGCTACCCGCCAATGAAAACACGGAGAGGACACCCCCAGTTATCAATGTGTCTCTCTGTGGCGAAATTAGTGCCTTTTTTTTTTAAAAAAAAAAATTGTTTTTCTGTATTTTCTAAATCTCTTATAAAGAGCATACCCTGCATCTCCAGTAAAGAGTGTTTTTAGTACCCAAATCGCATGGTTCCGTTGTTAGGCTGGTCTGTATTTGCTGCTGTGGTTTGTTTGTTTCTGAGAAGCTGGCCCAGCCCTGGTGCAGATGGACAGGGAAGACTCCTGAGGCTTCTGTGGGCGTGTCTCCAACACCCCACCTGCCTGAACAAGTGTGCCACGCCGGTTCCCTTCCTTCTTTCCCCTTCGTATTTAGTTCCACGTATCAGGCCACTTCACCTTTGACATCATGGTCTTGCCTTATTATTATAAATATAGTCATTGAGTTGTGTCCCACCCATGTGTGAGGCCAGGCACTCTGCTGCACGTTAGGGTTGGGGAAGATTCACAGACACTGAAGAAGGACACATTATACACCTATCAGCACTATTATTTCATAAGTGTCATATTAACAGCCTCGAGAGCTGGTTCAGATTACAAAAGCAAACCTATCCATTTTGCCTGTAAGGATTCAGGGCCCAGTTTGCTTCATATGTGCTATTTGAGCTCTATTGAAATGACTCATTTTGGGGAAAGGTAGCATTTTCTTTCCTTCCTAATTTGCGTCTTTTATATCACTTACCAACAGTTAAATGATAATAGAGCATCATTTTGCCTTTTGCTGCCCAGCACTTTTTAGGTTCAGAAGAATTGCAATTTAGTTTTCTAAAGCCCCCAAGCTCCAGGGGATGCCCCAGGGTGGCAGGGCAGGCTCATGTGACCTGGACTAGAGCAGCCAGTGACCCTAGCCTTCTGCCTGTGGCGACTGAGTTGAGGATCACTCTTCGAATCAAGTCAAGACAGTGGAGCCCTGTGTAACTCAATTCTGGGCCATAAAATGTGATCAGGGAAAGTAGCTTCTTTTCTGTGCATATAAGTCAGAAAAGATGGAGGCTAGAGCTAAAGTAGCCATTTCGTAGTGAAGAAAGAGAAGCAGATTGCGTGTGTACGTGTGCGTATGCGTGTGCATATGTGTGTGTGTGTGTTATGACCATCATTTGAGTATTTGGACCAATTCATACCTTAACTGGACCTACCGACCGAGTTTTCAGTTACATAGCTACTATATTTATTTTGCATATCCAGTTTAAGTTGGGTTTTCTGTCATGTTATAAAAATCATCACGGCAGGTGCATTTCCTACTAACTTAAGCTCCAGGAGAAAACAAATCAGGTCTCATTCTTAAATATATTACTAGTGCCCAGTGTACTACTAGTTATTAAGTAAGTTAATAAGTACTTGTTGAATGAATAAATATGGAATAATGTCAACTCCAAAGGAGATTCCAGTCTTCTCCAGATGTGTTGAAACTGGAAATGGTTGGGTTGTTTCACAATGGTGACAAATATGGGGTATTCAGAGTGTTGGCACTAGCTTGCAGGTTTTTATAAAGATTAGACTGATCTAAATGAAAGCTGTGCAGTGGGCAGTTTCTAGGCTCCCAGGGTAGGAGAGGAATGTCTCACTTCACTGGAAAACCTGCTCTTTTCCTGCTACTAAAATCACTTGGGGACTGCTGGCACCAAGTCAGAGAATCAGCCATTTCAAGTGACAATAAAACCTAGGGATTCAGTAGATCTCATTTTACATATGCAGAAGCTTATACTCATATAGTTAAAAAATTGCTGGTGAAACTCAATTTATTCATCTTGTTCATGACATAAGAGTCAGTACCCAAGGGCTGAGCCAGTCTGCTGTACTTCACTCTGCCTCACGATTCTTCATCGCCCCTTCTTCCTCTTCTCTTCCTTTTTTTCCCTTTCTTCCCCTCTTTCTTTCATTTGAAACACCTTCTTCATTGATGACTTGCCCTTCCCTGCCAAACACATCTGTGTTCTTAGGAGTGCCCTGAAGAAGACAAACGTACCGTGATCTCTGTTCTTAGGTATTTCACAATCTATTAGAAAATAGAAAAAGGGCAAACGGCAGTTATAACAACATGTGATGACCACTGAAGGCTGTGGAAGCCCGTATGCAGGGCACTGTGTTGAGTCCCCTGGCCAAGCTGGGTGAGTCGTGGTGACTGGTGGTCAGAGAGAAGGTATGGAGGACTAAGAAGAGGTACAGCATCAACTGAGTCCTGAACTCTGCTTCGAAGTAGAGGGTTACCCAAACAGTAAGACAAGGCTTAGGCTGACTTCAGGAATCAATCACAAGGGGAGTATGGTTTATCAGAGGGATGGTGTTGAGAGATGAGGCTGTTGAGTCATGCGAGAGGAAGCATGGTCAGGTGGGTGTTATAGAGTGACTACTCTAACTGCCCAGATTAATGGCCGGATAGGAGTGATGACAGGGAGAGGAGTTAGAAGGCTGTGTCAATAGTCTGATGGTGCCAGGTGGGGGGCTGCTAAAGGCTGATGAGGATGTGACAACACAGACTGCTATGACGAGACACCCTGACACTCTGATGCTTCACTACCCTCCCTGAACCCTCCCTCCCTCATCTTTAATGATTTCTGGATGTTCTGAAGTGGAACCTGGCAGATGGCATTTTAAGAAAAAAATGACTCCACAGCCCCAGGTTCCAATCTGATTTATATATATTTTTTCCACCAGAATGAGATGAGAATGCAGCACCTTCTTAGGTAATTAATGATCCAACATGGTGCCTTTGCAGAATAAAACTGAAGCAGCTGGAAGCCTCATTTGCAGCCGTGAGAATTCAAAGGACACAAGAAGGCTGATTTGTGATTGTTGCTTTTCCTCAATAAAAATTAAACTGATTATAAAGAGCTGACAATGAGACAATGTCTTACGGCAGTAATGATTCTGACATTTCCCTGAGTGTTTACCACAAATATTCAAATTTATCATTCTTGATGTTCTTTAGAAAATTGGGAATAAAATATTATTTTGGTTCTGCAATATTTGCTGGCATGCACATTTATATGCATGCATAATTGTGGGAAAATTAAAAGATTTCTGAGCTTTCCATCATCTTCATTTCTTTTAAATTAAGTGTTCTGATGGAAGATCATGGAATTAAGCCCAAAGAGCTTTTAATTTAGATATAAAAAGCATTAAAAGAATGACAACATCTATTTTCTGTAGAGAGAAGTGCCCATCATTAAAATCCTGAGGTTCTTTGGTGAGTTCAACCTTTAGAGAAAAATTATTGACAAAACAATACTAGATGGCATTCGGAGAGCCCCGAAAAGCTGATAGAGATGACTTGTTTCATTTTTAGCAACCATATTGAGAGTATTACTGTTCTATTTCATAGATGAGACTAGACTCTCCCTCAGTTTTAGATCTTGGATATGTTCCTCGCTGCTCTGAGCTCTGGGGTCCTTGAATGCAGATGCAGCTGCCTGTTATTGCGTCCTGGGGCCATAGTATGAGGGTCCCGGGACCCGAATAAAACAGAGCACAGCCTTGTGTTAGTAATGCCGGCTGATGTTGTTATCACAACCACTGATGACACTAAGCTTGCTTTTAGTCCTTATTTCCGGTACAATAATCTTGGAGTCATCCCTAACCTCATCACTTCATCGTTATAGGGGTCCTACTTTCACAGCGAACTCTATCCAATGTTTTCTCTCTTTCACTCCCTCTTCCGCTGGCTTTGTACATATTCATCTGACGTTTCTCTAATGCTTCTTTTCCAGTTTTGACACCACCATTCTTTCCATTTATCTTGTCCTGCACGATGACCCCGTGTGGATCTTCCAAAACATTACCTTTGGTTACATTACTTTCCTGAGGAATTCTTATTGTCTACAAAATGAAGAATACATCTCACTCCTGCCACTCAAGGACTCCTTCCTCCAGGTACCTTTGAACTTTTCCCTAAATGTTTCTTATGAATGCTAAGACAAGAGCAGCCTTCACTGAAGTATGCTTTATAATTTACAAAGCCATATAACGTTGGTACGGAGACACGACCGTCCCCAGCCATAGCTATCAGAAGCATGTTTGATTCTGTCACAGTGGAAGCGTTATGGCTCTACCTAACAGGGAAATGCACTTTCTCTTACACTTATGGAAAAAGTGACTATTTTTAACTGGAGTGCATGCCTGTCAAAATGGCTAGAATGTTTTTTTAAAAACCTGACAATACCAAGTTCTATTGAAGTTAAGGAAATACCTGACCTCTCATATATTGCTGATGAGAATGCAAAATGGTACAACTCTCTTAGAAAAATAGCTTGGCAATGTTTTATAAAGTTAAGAATGCATTTAAATAAATATATGGCCTGGCAATTTCACTCCTGAGCATAACCACAGAGTAACGAAAAGCTTCACACATAAACCTTGTCATGAATGTTTAGCTTCATTTATAAAAATTAAAAACAGCAGCTGTGTTTGCAATAACTCAAATCTGGAAACAACCTAAATGTCCTTCAGGTGGTGAATGGTTAAGCAAACTCTCATAAATCCATGTAATGGAATACTACTGAGCAAACAAACAAACAAGGAGCACATTACTGATTTACATAACAGCTGAGGTGGCTCTTAAACACAGCAAACTTACTTAATAAAAGCCGATCTTAAGCTATTGTTAAATGATCCTGTTTATTTAACCTTCTCAATGTGAGGACACTGTAGGAATGGGAAACATAGGAGTGGTTGTCAGGGGGTGGGGGAGGGCATAACTTTAAATAGGGAGTGTTAGGGATTTCTGTATGGTGCTAGAGCAGTCCTGTATCTTGACTGTGCTGCTGATTAGACAAATCTAGACAAGTTGTGAAATGTCACAAACACACATATAGGAGTGTAAAAACTAGAAAGTTTTGAATATGGTCTGTAGTTTAGTTATTAGTATGCTGTCAATTTTTACCATGATTATGGAAGTTATCATCGGAGTAAACTTCATAAAAAGGACATGGGGACTTTCTGTACTATTTTGCAACTTTTATGTTAGTCTAAAATTATTTCAAAATTTTGTAAAAAAGGTTTTTTAAATACGAGAGAGGGAGTTAGAATGTTTCCAATGCCGAAACAAGGACTAAAACAACAAATTATGCAGAAGGACTTCAGACGCTGAACTCCGACCAGCGCAGCCGAAGGCTGTATGTAGCATTGTGTATATTTTCATTAACAGATAGAACAACAGCCAAGGTATTGAAAGGAAGCAAAGCTTTTTTTTTTTTTTTTTTGCTAATCAAGTGATAGATACTAAGTCTTTCAAGTCTGTTTTTAAGCAAATGCTTACATATAGCTTACGAGTTTTCTAAAGCAAGAAGTAGTTGCTTCCACACACAAATTGAGTGAGACTTTAACCTATGATTTGAAATAGAAACCAGGCTGGAAAAAGCCAGAAATGGGACAAGCTACTACATTCTATTGCAAAGGTAATTTGCGAGGTGATTCAGAGGTCTTAGTCTAGACACCATTTCCAAACTCTTGAATTGTTAGAGGAAAAAAGAAATCACACTCATATTCTGATGCAAAGCAAGTAGGTTCCATAGGCTAAAAGGAATCCTCGCCTGTTTGGGTAATAGATGTCATAGACCGATTGTTTTTAAAAGGTTTTTCCGAAGGAGAGATCAGAGGCTACCGGGACATGCTATATCCTCTAGAATCTGTGGTCTGTAGCTTAATACTACAACCCACAGAAAGACAGGATGAGTTAGCCTCACTCAGTAGATCCTTTTATATTCATTCATTCATTTAGTCATTCATTTATTGAACCTATATCAATTGCTTTTTCATTATGTGCCATGAACTTTGCCAGGGGCAAAGAACAGGATAGCAAAAAACTTGTGAAGCCATTATAGTGAGGAAAATATTGTGTGGGTTACACAACACTGAGCGGCTTGGACTCTTGCTGACCCTATGAATGAGCAATGTAATGTCCTGTACTCTACAGCCCTGACCAGCTCCTGTAGACCGTGCCTCTGGCTTCTTTTATGGAGTCCATCTATCTGATTCCCTCTGGCTTCTCTTTTTCCCAGGATTATTCTTTTTTCTAAAGACCACTGCCTTCTCATGGGATTCTCAAAGTAGAACAGTGTTAGTTTTGTCATGTTTGCCTCCAGTGATGTTTCAGGCTAAATTTGTTCTCAGACCCACTCGTTCATCTTTCTGGCAGTCCAGAGTATCCAGAGAGTGGTTCCTCAACTGCAAGTTTCAAATGAACAATTTCTTCCCCTCTATCAGCCGTCCTCACTGTCCAACTCCCACATGCAGTCCTATACTTTACACAGTGATACTCGCCCCAATATTTTGAGTACCCACCTGGCTCCGCACAGAGTTATTACAATATCATTCACCACACTCCCCAGGCTGGACTCCACATCCTCATGACTATTTATTTTTTTTGTATTTTTCTGAAATTGGAAACGGGGAGGCAGTCAGACAGACTCCCGCATGCGCCCGACCGGGATCCACCCGGCATGCCCACCAGGGGGCGATGCTCTGCCCATCTGGGGCATTGCTCTGCTGCAACCAGAGCCATTCTAGCGCCTGAGGCAGAGGCCACAGAGCCATCCTCAGTGCCCGGGCCAACTTTGCTCCAATGGCTGCAGGAGGGGAAGAGAGAGACAGAGAGGAAGGAGAGGGATAGGGGTGGAGAAGCAGGTGGGTGCTTCTCCTGTGTGCCCTGGCCATGAATCAAACCCAGGACACCTGCATGCCAGGCTGACGCTCTACCACTGAGCAAACCGGCCGGGGCTCCGATGACTATTTTATAACTGCCAGTCTGTGCCTCTTGCTCCCTTTCCCTTGCTCATGTGGCCTCTCCCACTCCTCCCCTCTGGTAACTATGAGTCTGCTTGCTGTGTCTATGAGTCTGTCTCTATTTTGTTTGATCATTTATTTTGTTCTTTACATTATACATATAAGTGAAATATTGCATTTGTCTTCCTCTGACTGATTTATTGCACTCAGTGTGATACTCTCTCGGTCTATCCATGTTGTTGAAAATGGTAAGATTTAATTCTTTTTATGACCAAGTAATATTCTTTTGTACTACTACCTTTTTATTCACTCATCTATTAATGGACACTTCTCTTGCAGCATTGCTATTCTTCCTTATGCTCTGTAATATATATATATATATATATATATATATATATATATATATATATATATATATATATATATATATATATATATAGTTTTAGGAAAAGAACTGACCTTTTAAATAACCACAATCTTCAGTAAAGTGGTACTAATTTTGATACTTTCCATTGCTACTCTTTCCAAGGCACAAAGCAGCCAGACTTTCTCTCCATTGTGGAGATTGCTCATGTGCTGACATGCAAACCACCAGCTGCCTCCCATGTGGACACTGCCGGTGAGTGCTTTCAGTATTCTCCTTAGTGATCTCCCCTCCCCACGCCCTTCTCTTGCAGATGAGATTGAAACAGTAGCATTTCCATGCGGTTGAGACAAGGGTTCTGCAGATTGACAGATAATGATCACATTTGCTTCCCGGTGTGTGGTATCTAAATGATAGTCCCCATAGTTCCCCAGCTTTAATCAGGAAAGAGTTTAATCAGTTAGAGAGGGATTGTTCAAACAGGACCCTGCCTAGAGAATTCATCCAATAATGATATTCTCACTTCTGCTATGAAGCGAGAGTCTTGCCCCAGCTCTGTCTGGAAGCAATAGTTCTCACCCAAGGAGCCCAGGCCTCCAAGGGCATTCGGGTCAGTGTTCGGGGACTGCAAAGGGGCCCGGCTCCATTCATTCCGAGGAGATGAAGCAATGCAGAGATTTCTGTCCTGGAGGGGGTAATCAGAGAATGAAAAGACAATAAAATGCAGTTTATCACAGTTTGGGAGTTTGGTCAGTAAAAGCAGTAAGAAAGGTATACCAACACAGTGTTTTATTGTTGTTTTGTTTGTTAGCTTATTTATGAGGAAGAAATGAAGGTCATGGTTGTTTGGTGCTCCATACATTTTAAAGTTAGCCTAACCTACCTTTATGATAAAAAAAAAATCGAGCTTTTCCCACTCGCCTAGAATCAGTCAGTTGGCTGGTTAAGGGGAGTTCAGACTTTACATAGAGGAAGAAGCCAAGACAGGAAGCAGATGCGTAAGCAGCTGATACATTTGTCACAGCTTAGATTTATGTTGTCCTTGAGTTGGAGAGCTGGAGGGGGCCTTCAAACATGTGTGCTCCAACCCCTATTCTCCAACACCCTGAGAAAGACAGCTTTATCTGTCCTTGGATGTCTTCCATGAAGTCTGGACATCCAAGTATCAAGAAGAGTCAAGTATCAAGAGCAAAAAGCTAAGTGACAAGTCTGGGCCAAGAGGAGAGCTTCTCTGGGTGCTGCTCTTAATAATAGTAATGGTTATGGTGATAGTAAGAGAAACAACACTGGTTCTGGGGGGTGGGAAGCAATCTAATGTTGAACCACTGCATATTCCAGACCAGGCAACTTCCAAAGGTTTTACTTGAATCATCGTGTTGAAAACTTTGCATGATTCTGTAAGTCCAGGGACCTTTCTTTGTTTAGTTTAAAAATGTGGATTAGAATATTAATAAAATCCTTCTGGGTCAGGCAGAGGTCAAGTAACAGAGATACGATGAACTGATTACAGCTTTTTTCTTAGCTATAATGCCATGCTAACTCCCATGTACCAATTCATGTGTTTGGAGGATGTCTGAATGAGCAGCAGAGCTGAGATTTCAGTGCGTGGTGCATGATTTGATGCCCCCACATAACCCACTCTGCCGTACCCACCGCAGTCCTGTTGAGCGCGCAGACGCTCCTAAGAAAGACGGAGACGCAGAACTGCCCATGAATCGCACACTCTGGGGACTTTAACAAGAGCAATCAATGTTGGCAGCATGGTGGTTGATGGAAACCAGATAGCAAAGGTGGGAAGAATAGATGGGAGACTGAGAAGAACAGACGGCCAGGATCAACAACTTTTTCCAAAGGGTTTTTTTTTCTTCTTTGCTGAGAATGCTAAGGGAGACTATGGAGTCAAGGAACAGTCTGTAAAAGGAGAAAACATGAACAAATGTGTGAATGCTGAATGCTAATAAAACTGATCCGTGAAAGAGAGGAAGAGCCATGGTCCACAAGAGAGAAATTGATTATGTCCAGAAACATTAGTGTATGATTTGGTTCGGAGTCTTTTGCTACCAGGGATTTATGGACATCTGGAATGAGGGGTGTATGTTCCAACCTGTTTGTCTTATTTCTATTCTGTGCCCGTCACTCACTCAAGTAAAAAAAAACACAATCAATATATAATATACATTTTGTTTCTATTTGCAGTGGTTTTTATTTTTTTCAAAGCTCATTGAACAATTTTCTCCTTTGTAAAAACTGAATGAGGTAATCAGCCAGTTATTATCTCATTCTCTCAATAAATATGTTTGAACATATTCCATAGGCCTGGACCTATAACAAACCGAGTGATGGAGAGATGGATAAAGTAAGCAAGAAGCTCTCACTGCTATGGGTAAGATAAAGCATCCTACAGGATTGAAAAGAAACATATATGTAAATCAATAAGTCAGAATTTTAACCATTTCTCAGATTTTTTACCCCTTTATCTGCCTTCCCTTTCTTTTTACCTTTTCCTTTCTTGAATACACACACATATACACACACATACACACACACACACAAGATATATATGTATATATACACACATATATTTCAGTTATATAGACATTATATATCATAATGAATATATAATATAAATCACATCAGATGAGGGACTTTATCCCAAATACATAACAAACTTTTACAAAGCAAAAACAAGACTAATTTCTCAATTAAAAATCGGGCCAAGGGCATGTACAGACAGCTCACAAAGGAAGATATAGCAATGAGCAATGGAAAATAAAAGGGTGCTCAGGATCATTACCCGCCAAGGAACTACAAATTTTAACCACAAAGAGATACCAGCCGGCATCTTTTAAAATAGTTCACATTTGAAAGACTGGCATCAAATGTTTGTGTGGATGAGGCTCCGGTGGAATTCTCATACACGACAGGGAGTTGGGGGTGGTGGTGTAAAACTCTACAACTGATTTGGAACATTATTTGTCAGCTAAACCCATGTCTGCCTGAATACCCAGGCCTTTGCACACCTAGTTAACCAAAATAAATAAGAAGTTACCAGCACACAAGGAGTTTTAAAGAATATTTATAGCAGCTTTATTGACAATAGCCATGATTAAAATGTTTGTCCATCGTTGGGATAGATAATAAAACTGTGGTGTGGTCACATAAAGGAATACTGCTCATCAATAAAATGGGAAGGACTGAGGAATATAATCATGGATGAATCTCAAAAATATTATCTGAGAGACAGGAGCCAGGTGTAAAAGAGTATAAGCTGTATAATGTGATTTATATGAAAGCAAAATTAATCTTTGCTGATAGATATTAGAACCGCCGTTGCCTACGGGACTGGGGATTGACAAGAGTGGGCACTGGGGACGTTCCTGATGAAACGGTCTAAGTTTGATTTGAATGCTGTGACATGGGTACGGAAATCGTCAGGACTCATCAAACCACCGTTGCTGGGGCCTGCCCAGCACGACAGATGACATGGCAAGATAACACGTGCTCCTGGTGTTACTCCCACGGCTTTTCTTACAAAGCAAAGGGAAGACTACGTAGATGGGCCTGCTATCATCACACTGCCCCTTGAATTGGAGAATTTTCTCCCTTTGGTTATTAAATGAAAATCAGAGAGCATTAAAATGTGGGAAGGACTCCAGCCACCTTTGCTGGGTTGAAGGTAAAGAGCGCCCAGTCACTGGGCAAGCAGGGCCCTCTCGTGTCTGAGTGGCAGCCAGAGAAGACGCCAGGACCTCAGGCCGGCACTGCCAGGGCTGCGTCTGCCATCAGCCTAAGTAAGTTAGAAGGAGATTCTTGCCCAAAACTTCCAATAAGAGTCCTGCCTGGCTGATATTTTGATTCTGGCCTTGTGACACTTTATGTGACAGAACAAGTTGACCTCACCCAGACTTCTGACCAACTGTGAGATTCGGTGTTTTGTTTTGCTTTTTTAATTGATGGATTTTAGAGAAAGAGAAACATTGATTTTTTTTTTGTTCCATTTATTTATGCCATCATTGGTTGATTCTTGTATGTGCCCTGACCAGGGATCAAACCTGCAACTGTGGCGTATCTGGATGATGCTCTAACCACCTGAGCAGCCCAGCCAGGGCCTAAATGGGTAGTGTTTTGAAACATTAAGTTTGTGGTTATTTAGCAACAGAAAACATACTTATAATGATTTAGGAATTTAATTGTATGTACATATTCTCTCTCTCTCTCTTTCTTTCTCTTCCTATCTATCCCAAGGAAGTTAGATAACATTGGTTTGTCACATAAGTTTCAGGTGTACAATATCTTAATTTGATATCTGTGTATACTGTATGTAGCATGCTCATCAAAAAAAGTCTAGTTTCCATCCTGCACCAGAAATTTGACCCCCTTCACCCATGTTTCCCTCCCATTACCCTTCATCCCCTCTGGTGACCATCAATCTATCATCTGTTTCTATAAATTTGTTCTTGTTTTGTTTTGTTGTCTGTCTTATTTTTTGTTTTATATTTCACACATAGATGAAATAATCCTATTGTCCTTTTCCATCTAACTTATTTTACTTAGTAGAAGGAACTCAAGATCCACACGTGTTTTTGCAAATGGCAACATTTCATCTATTTTTATGGCCAAGTAGTTTTCTGTTGTATATGTACCACATCTTCTCTATCTATTCATCTGTCAATGGACACTTAGGTTGTTTCCATATCTTGGTTATCATAAATAATGCTGCAATAAACATAGGGGTGCATATATTTTTTTGAATTAGAGTTTTTATATTCTTTGCGTCAATACACAGATGTGGAATAGCTGGATCATAAACTCAGCTTCTTATCTGTGCTTTCTATTAAAAATCAATGAGGAAACAGTCTGGAACACATTGATTTTTAATAGAAAGCACAGAGAAGTTGCTTGGTTTCTTTCCTGAATTTAGAGGAAGTAGCCTGGGCTTCCACGGCTGGTGACATGTAAGAAATTGATATGACGAGCACAGGATTCTTAAATAAAGCTTCTTAGATTGTTGGAAAAAATGAGAGTACTTTTAAGGGCCTCAATATTTTTGTTCCCCTAAACATGCTCTTCTCCAGCTTTCTCATAGCTGACATTACTGAGCTCTTATTGGGTCCTGGCTATTGTGTTAGGCACTTTCAATGTATTAACTACATAATACTCACAATAACCCTATGGAGTGGTAGATATTCTCATTACCTCCAGCTTACCTGTGCCCTGTCCAGGTTACACAGTGGGGCAGTCTGCTCTTAACCACATAAAAAGTACAGTCGTCCTTGTGTTTTCCCTCACACCCAAGATCAGCCCATCAGCATATCTGAATAGACCTACCTCTGAACATATCCCACCCTCTTCTGAGCCACCATATCGCCTCCGGACCAGCGGATTAGCCCTTCCCGGTTCTCCCTGCTTCTGACATTGACCCCAAGCCCCCATGGTTCATCAGACTGTCTCATCAGCTCATTTCCCTCCCCTGCTTATAACACTCTGATTGTTCCCATGACACTTAGGATAATGACCTGACTGTCCCTTTCAAGGGACATGTGACATTGTCTGGAGATAGATTTGGTTGTTCTGACTTGTTGAGCTGGGGTACCACTGGCATCTGGTGAGTAGAGACCGGGGATTCTTCTAATATTCTACAATGCACAGGATATCCGCCCAGAACAAAGAATTATCCAGCCTATGATGTCAGTCGAGCTGATGTGAGAAGCCAGGTTCTAGGCTGAGTATAAAATAAGTTCAAGACTGGGAGCGTCATCTGCCCTCAAGCCCCTGTGCTAGAGCTCCTGGGCTCCCATCAGGCCGCTGTGGGGTCCAGCATCTGCTAGCCAGGACAGGCACAGACGGGGCTTCCACCTCACACAGAGCATGGCGCTCGCTCTGACAGCAAAGACCTCAACTCTGAGCTGAGACCGAGACCCAGGGATTCTGCAAGTGGTGAATTAAATTTTAAAGAGTGGTGAGGAAGGGAGGAAACATTCTTCAGTGACATAAAGGAATGGCTACCACTCCTTTGACCACAGGAATACCTGCTTTTCTCCTGCTTCCTGGGGTTCCTGATTATTACTTAGAATGTCCTCATTCATGCTGAAATATTAATGACTAGCATGGTAGCACGTTTGTACAAAGATAGAGTTTTAGTAAGACTCTTTCTTCATAAGATAGTATAACCTTAATGTAAAACAATTTTATATTTTTTAATGTAAAAATATTTTTTTAATTAAAAATATAAAAGAACAGGAAAAAAAGAAAGAAAAAAGCTATTATCCCATTACTCAGAAGTTACCATTGATATTACTTAGGCACATGTATGTGTGTGTATGTGTGTGCATGTGGTTTGTGTGTATACAAGCTATATATATATTTGTAATAGACACAGAGAGAGGGACAGATAGGGACAGACAGGAAGAGAGAGAGATGAGAAGAATCAATTATTCATTGCAGCTCCTTAGTTGTTGATTCCTTTCTCATGTGTGCCTTGACGGGGGTGCGAGGGGGCTACAGCAGAGTGGTGACCCCTTGCTCAAGCCAGCGACCTTTCAGCTCAAGCCAGTGACCACGGGGTCATGTGTATGACCCCACGCTCAAGCAGGCGACCTCAGGATTTTGAATCTGGGTCCTCTGCATCCTAGTCTGATGCTCTATCCACTGCACCATTGCCTGGTCAAGCTACAGGCTTTATTTTAACATGAGCATTCTCTCATTTCACTCATATTTTGAAAATCATTGCATCATATCCTATCTTACATCAGTTTTGTGGCTTTCATATTCTTTCCAATTTTCATCATGGAGATTGATAGCATCCATTTTCTTATCAATTGTAAGAATGAAAGGAGGGACCACTTACTCAAGAAAAATGATGAGATGTTTCTTATGTGTCACACATTGTTCCAAGAGCAGGGTGTGAGGGAAGAAGAAAATAAAATTTCTGCCTTCAAGACAAGTCAAATGGCAATGGTGGGCGTTGTGTGCACAGAGAGCAAATGAAGAGCAGATACCAGCTCCCATGGACGCTCCTGAGGGTCACCTGCCTCGGTGGTGACAGAGCTAATGAGGGTCTTTGAGATGTCCTCCCTCTAATCCAGAAATGTTCTACTTTCACAAAGTCTAGTGGTTTTCTCACTAGTGTCTGTATTTACCTAATAATTATTGCAAAAGAGAATATAGTGCAGAGTTTTGTTTACCTGCCTTACATCTCTGTTCATTTCCTTAGAATACATCTTTAAAAGTAAAATTGAACCCTGATTGGATGGCTCAGTTAGTGAAAGCATTGTCTCAGAGCGTAGAGGCTGCTGGTTTGATCCCCACTCAGGGCACATACAAGGATGTTTGATATTCTCGTCTCTTTCTCCCTCCCTTCCTCTTTCTCTCTAAAATCAATAAGATAAATATTTTAAAAAATAAAATTAAATGAAATTGGTCAAACTTACAGCATTTTTATAGTCCTGAACATATATTTGAAAAACTTTTCCAGGAAGGTCATAGAAGTTTACCTGCCATCACTGCCATGATAAATAAATGTGCTTCCCTCACGGAACCCTTGAGAATATTGGTTCATCATCACCATCTTCATCAAAGGAAATGGGTTGCTGTCTTCCAATGCAGAATTGTCTGTGTTTACATTTTGATACTGTTGCTGCCAATGCAAGAGTCCTGCTTTTAGGATTTCCCCCAAATTTCAGGGTAGAGACCTGGGACTTGACTTTCCATCGTCCTCCCCCCTCCCCGCCCCCCGCTTTCCTGGGTTAGTCAGCTGAGGGGGGTGAGGTGGGCAACTGCCTGGGGTTCAGCTGGCAGAGGGGGTGGAGGAGGAATTCCCCCTCCAGGAGCAGCAGTGGGTGAGTCAGCTGAGGGGGGTGAGGTGGGCGACTGCTGAGGGGGGTGAGATGGGCGACTGCTGAGGGGGGTGAGGTGGGCGACTGCTGAGGGGGGTGAGGTGGGCCACTGCTGAGGGGGGTGAGGTGGGCGACTTCCTGGGGTTCAGCTGGCAGAGGGGGTGGAGGAGAATTCCCCCTCCAGGAGCAGCGGTGGGTGAGTCAGCTGAGGGGGGTGAGGTGGGCAACTGCCTGGGGTTCAGCTGGCAGAGGGGGTGGAGGAGGAATTCCCCCTCCAGGAGCAGCAGTGGGTGAGTCAGCTGAGGGGGTGAGGTGGGCGACTGCCTGGGGTTCAGCTGGCAGAGGGGGTGGAGGAGGAATTCCCCCTCCAGGAGCAGCGGTGGGTGAGTCAGCTGAGGGGGTGAGGTGGGCGACTGCCTGGGGTTCAGCTGGCAGAGGGGGTGGAGGAGGAATTCCCCCTCCAGGAGCAGCGGTGGGTGATGTGTGGGCACATGGCTGGTGAGAAGTTGGTACCAGCTTTCAAGGAGGCTCTGGGGGTCACCCACCTTTGTGGTAAACGGAGCAGACGAGGGCATCCGCAGTGCCCTCCCAAGCTCGGGAACTACTCCCTTTCATGGAGCCCCACTTCCCTGCCCGGGCAAGGGGAGCGCGGGGCCTCTGACTCCCTGAGGCTGAAACGGAGCCACTTGGGCTGCGTGGTAGTTTCCTAGTGCTGTTGAAAGCAACTCCCACCGACTGGGTAGCTCAACAGCAGAGAGAGAATCCTCCCAGTTCTGGAAGCTGGGAAGTCCACGATCAAGGCTCCAGTCAATTTGGTCCCTGGTGAGACTTGTCTTCCTGGCTTGCAGGTGGGTAACTTCTCATTGTGCTCAGTGGGGAGACACACAGAGAGAGGCAGACAGAGAGAAAACGCTCTCTGGAATCTTTTCTTACAAAGGCCTTCTTGAAAGCCCCATCTTCATGACCTCAGCTAATTCAAATTACCTCCCAAAGGGGGTCCTACTGGGGCTTAGAACTTCAACATAGAAACTTTGGAAGTGGGACATAACTCAGTCCAAAATAGGTCAGTCACCTAGAGTGTATTTGGTTTTTAAATCAGTAAGATTTTTATTTTTTTATACTTAATAATGTGTTCATGCACAGTGGAGATCATCTGATATCAATTTAGTGTATATTTTCTCTTTTTTCAACTCATAGATATGGGTCATGTTACACATATTATACTTACTATAACGTTTATTACACAAACATTTACAAATTTCTACTCTCCACTGGTCGCTGTGACTGATGGTAAAGAGTAAGTGGTTAAAGTTAGACAGGAGTCTGGAACCTGACCTTGCAGAACTCAGAGTCGAATACAAATTGGACGTGTTTTCTAAGTTGCACTATCATACATAGGCTTCAGTAAATGTTGTTTGTATTTCATTCTGCACCCAATGGGCATCTATATTTTAAGAACAAATTATGTGTGTGTGTATCTAGTTCTTTTCATCCATTAATAGTTTTTAGTGCCTTCTTTAATTTTTTTTTTTTTTTGTGTGTGTGTGTGACAGAGACAGAGAGAGAAAGAGAAAGAGAAAGAGAAAGAGAGAGGGGCAGATGGGGACAGACAGACAGAAAGGGAGAGAGATAAGAAGCATCAATTCTTTGTTTCAGCACCTTAGTTGTTCATTGATTGCTTTCTCATATGTGCCTTGACTGTGGGGGGTGTGTGGCTACAGCAGACCGAGTGACCCCTTGCTCAAGCCAGTGACCTTGGGTTCAAGCTGGTGAGCCTTGCTCAAACCAGATGAGCCCATGCTCAAGCTGGTGACTTCGAGGTTTCAAACCTGAGTCCTTCGTGTCCCAGTCCGATGCTTTGTTCACTGCGCCACCACTTGGTCAGGCAGTGCCTTCTTTAATTAATCACTCCCTTGGGCATGAGATACAGGTCATGAATGTTCATATCTCCTGAACTTTTCACAGAGTCCCATGCATGGTAGACATTCCATGATGGTGGTTGAATGAATGAAGCTCTCTTTAACTGTCACAATAAATATCTGAGGAAGGTGTCACTATTCCTGTATTACTCAGGTCAGTTATAATAACAAAGTGCCATAGACTGGGTGGTTTATACAGCAGAGATTTAGTTTCTCTCCTAGTTCTGTGGGCTGGAAGACTAAGATTAAGGTAGCAGTATGGTTGTGTTCTGATGTGGACCCTCGTCTTGGCTTGTAGATGGCCATCTTTTCCCTGGATTTTCACGTGGGTTGGAAAGAGAGAGAAAGTTCTCTGATGTCTCCTCTTATAATGGCACTAATCCTATTGGATCAGGGCCCTTCCCTGATGACCTCATCCAGACACAGTCAGATGGAGAAGGCTTCAACATATGGGATTTGAAAGACACCAACACTCCGTCCATGGCAATTCCCACTTCACAGATAGAAATCGGACTGGAACAGGATGTCAGCTCTGCTTTGCCCCAAATGCCGACTCCCTCTGGTTGTCAGTGGCTGCCTGGAGCCTGGAGACAGAGGGTCCCAGAGCCATAGGCCAGTGAACTGTGTGTGTGAGGGCGGAGCAGGACGCAGGAGCACGTGCACGCCTGTCAGCCGTCACTGTGCCTAAACCGCACAGCGCCACCTGCATCTCAACACTCACACCTGCAAGGCAAGCGCTCCCTATCCCGTGTCACCACGGCCGACTTGAATCAGGAAAGCTTAAGGATTTCACCAGAGGGCAGTTACAGGCAGGGCTTCTATCTGAACTGGCTTCAGGGCCTTTGGTTGGTACAACTGACTTAAATCCCCCTCGTATTGAAGAGTTCGCCACTTCCTCATTTCCAAATGCATTTGGAAAACTATATATGTATTCCTTGAACAAACCACAGTGTTAGAGAAAGTAGAAGCACAGATGACCCTTAGAGGTGATAAGAATTCCTATTTTTTTCTTTAATTATTAGTGAAACCTATCAGATCATTTACAGTAAAATGGTGGGATCTTGATAACATTATACGGAGTGAAATAAGTAAATCAGAAAAAAACAAGAACTACATGATTCCATACTTTGGTGGAACATAAAAACGAGACTAAGAGACATGGACAAGAGAGTGGTGGTTACCAGGAGTGGGGGGAGGGAGGACGCAGGAGAGAGGGAGGGAGAGAGTTAGGGGGAGGGGGAGGGGCACAGAGAAAACTAGACAGAGGGTGACGGAGGACAATCTGACTCTGGGTGAGGGGTATGCAATATAATTTAATGACAAGATAACCTAGACATGTTTTCTTTGAATATATGTACCCTGAATTATTAATGTCATCCCATCAACATTAATAAAAATTTATATATAAAAAAATTATTAGTGAAACCTTTTTGTCAACGAGATATCACTAGAACTCCAAATATACATAATGAGTGAAAAAACAGACTTAAAGAGAACAAAGATTTCCTCTCACCAAGAAACTCCGGTGTCCTCTGGAACATGGTATGTAAATCACTGATCCTGCTCGCCCTCCTCATTCAGTTGAGAAAGGCAGGATTACTCTGGGAAGGTCACACAGCCAATCAACGGCGGGGCCAAGCCTGCAGCTCTGGCCTCCTGATTCCTAAGCTAACGCTGCTTCTGACACACAGGCGTTGAAATATTTTGAAAAAAAAGTCACCCGTGACTTTGAGACACCAGACTCTTCTGGAATCGTCACTGAACTGTGCGGGGCTCGCGAGGTCCCGGAAAATCCACAGCAAACAACAGGAAATTGAAAGGCACAGTGGGCTTGACTGCGGACAGGTTGACATTCTTCTGCGTCACACGTCGGGACGCAAAGGCCAAGACAAGCCCGGTTCTGCAAGGAGGAGCAGGGAGAAGTCAAGTCCGCAAGCCCAACAGATGTCGCTGAGCTGCTCGGGTGGCTTAGTCCCAGAAGCCTAGCTACAGTACCAGGCACAGAGCAGAGCTCGGCCCCAGCACAGGGGCTGGGCTGACCCCGCACAGCCAGGCCGTGCCCAAGGAGCAGGGCAGAGGTTCCTGCCGGGCTGCAGGACTTTCAAGGTCAAAGAGGACCCCCCACTGCTTCCTGCAGGGACCCTCCTCACCGCAACCAGCATTTGGGGAGGCCACCACACCTCACACCTCAGTGAACAGCTCTGACCACGCCTATGAGAATCTAAACCAAGACAAGAGAGAGAAAAACATCCCTTTCTGTGGAATTCAGTTTGCCTCATTTCATTTCTCCAACACACCTTTGAGAAAAGTAGACTATTTACTGTAGGTGAGAAAAAATGAGCCCTGGAAGTTAGACAACTGGCCCCATGGCCCGCAGCCAATTAGACCTCAGCCGGGGGTTGAAACCAGGTCCGTCCGAAGTGTTTCTGCCGCAGGACAGAGACCACTAGTGAGTGCAGACACTTGCGTTCTCCTTTCCTTCCCAAGGAAACAGCTGGACTATGTTTTGTTTTTTAGACTCTCTCACCCAGCGCCGGCGAGCCTGGGAAACGGTTGAATGGCCAACGTGAGCGGAAGGGGTTGGAGTCATGCGTGCCTTCCTCCAACCTGCTTTTTGCTCAGCAGCCAGAATACTACTTGCAAAATACCCCCCTGGTCATGTCAGAAGTCCCTCCCCCACCTTTAGCGTTGGGTACGTCCTTGTCAGCCCCGCCCACCTTCCAGATCTGCCCTTTCTCCATGTTGCCTCTGTCTCAGTGTCCAGCCTCCAGCTGTCCTGGTCTTTCCACCGCCTGTCTGCTCTACCGGAAGCCCTCTTCTCTCAGCTCTACTGCCTTCGTTTGTTCCCGTTCCACGGATCCAGCGTTCACAGGGGAATCCACCTGCTATTTCTGGGAAGGTTTGAATGCCAGGACAGGGGTATTATCATCTCATACTCTAAGTTTATGGAATCCATGATGGATAATACGAGGTTTAACTCCTCATGCAAACACTGGGCCTACCACAGAGCAGGTGCACAGTAAGTGTGTGTTTAAGGAAAGAAATGAAAAAGAGTAAGGCCTGTAAAGAAAAATCAAAGGAAGGAAGGAAGAAAATGAACAAAGGAGGGGGGGGGGGGGAAACAAACTTCAAAAGATATTAAAATGACTAAATTAAGGCCTGTCTCATAGTTTTCTACTTTTATTAGAAGAGATGACAGACTTTCTATTACATCAGTGATTTTCAATAGGTATACTGCAAGAATTTTAAAAACATGCACCTGACTATTTAGGCAGGGGCACTGACCTTTTTTCCCTTAGATTGTCAAATAAAGAAATGTCGACAGCTAGCACAGCACTAGCCATCCGGTGTAAATGAATCAATATTATACCTATTTTTTTGTCAGATCGGCAAAAAAATAGAATATTTTTTTGGTGTGCCGAAGAATTTTAGTAATTAATGTGTGCCATGAGATGAAAAGGTTGAAAAACCGCTGTAGCACACCATACCAGCTCTCCGACAGAGTGCATCGTATGTGGAGGTCTGACAGATGTGAAGCAGCTAAATTCAACTGCGCTGCATCTGCGGGTCTTACGGAGTCACACTCCGGGCTGCTGTCTTTCTAGAATCCATGTCCTTTCTTTGACCCATGGGCTGATTTCAACGCTGGAGCAATTGGCTTCATGATGAAACTGGAAATAATGTGGATAGTCCTTTATAAAAAAAAAAAAAAGTAGGAAAAAAGCAAAAAGACCCAGATGATGGGTGTGTAGAAGTAAAATAAACCAGTGATGAAAAGACACTTTCAATCCAAGTAAAATAGAACAGAATCTGCTACAGCAGAGAGAAAGGCCTGTTAGTTCGTCGTCAGGGCCGGGATATACTGAAATACGGGTTCTGGTGTTTCACAAAACGCTTCAGAGGTCAAAGCTACGCAGGCAGTCAACCCTATAGAGAATGGAAAATCTCATGATTTGATGTTTGTGTTATTCATTATTGAACTCCCAGTTACCCTCGTGAAATATTATATGATTTTTGCTCTGGGCATGGACGTGGCAATGTCGTAAAATAAACAAGACAGTCAATTAGAGTTAATCTGTTAAAAAATTCCTCTGCCAAGACAAGCTGTGGAAAGTGGAAATGAAAATAAAATAGCGTTGAAGAACAGGGGATACATTCCTGGCTCCAACGGCCATCACTAACATAATAATTAATAAGGGCCAATGGAGAAGATGTCCATCCCTCCGACCTTTCACTCATCCAGTCTGGGTTGTCCTGTTCCTGGAGATTGGTGATATAGGCTAGAACCCTGGCTACTGGATTGGGGCGTGGCCATAAATTCTAACAAGACCGTGAATCGTCCAAGATGACTTATGCATGCGGAGCCCAGTTAAAAGCCAGATGCTGAATTAACCACTAATTACAAGGGTGGGAGTACAGGATAATGATGAAGCACCCCCCCCCCCGGAAATGAATCCAGACACTGGTGAGGGTCTTCCTACATTAAGGAGTGTCATGGGATCTCCTTAATGTCTATCACGTGTATAATGCAGACTTGAAGGGTTCAATGACTTTAAAGTCCAACCACCTATTTAGCTCAGTGACTTAGACTGGGAGTAAGGGACTGAGGCACAGCAAAGTGCCTGTTGGTCCTGCTCTGATCACCTCCATTCCTGCGGCATGCAGCACATGCCACCGACATTTAGGAGAAAACCAGCTGTTAGTTCTGTTCTTATCATCCAGTATCTAATACCTGTTTTTGGCTATTAGACAGGCTAGTGGGTATAATTCAGTAATAACAATACTTTGATTTTTCTCACCTACAAAATAAAGCTAATGCTAGCACCTACCTCATAGGGCTAGTGAGAGTTAAATGAGTTAGCAAATGTAGGTAATACTTGGCATGAATATTACTTATAAGAATACCTAAGAGTTTTAAGAGTACTACCATAGAGAGTATTTCACTTGATTCTCGCAAAACATTTGCAAATGAAGTGCATGTTTTCTCATTTCAAAGATTAAAAAAAAAAAAATTGACAAGTTATCCACTCTCTCCAAAATATACTGCTCACAAAAATTAGAGGGTATTTTATCGCTTCATATTCATTTTGATGTCCCCTAATTTTTGTGATCTATATGAATGAGTTCTTCAAGGCAGAGCTGGGGATATTTTTTTTACTTAGTCTGTCTATTGCACCTCGTACACAGTAAATAACCAGTAAAAATTAGTTAAGCAATTGAAGTTAGTAGATAGTCCTAGATACAACCTATTGTAAGATATAGCCTCAAATAGGGCAGGAAAAAAAAATCTAATTCAGAATCTATTATAGCTGAAATAGTGGATACAGAGGTTAGACTTGTTTATTAAAAATAATGATTATGTACGTTAATATTATGTTTTACAATTCACACACTTTCCCAATTAATTGTCAATTCACTTGATCCTAACTCGGCTAAAACATAATGAGTTGAACTGACATATTTCTCTTTTTTATCTTTAAATATATCTTTTAATTACAATATTTTATTAGCTGTCCCCCTGAAATGAACATATTGAATGACACATTTCTCTTGAAAGTAGAAACCAGTTAGTGCTTAATTCTGGCAGCCATTGTCATGAGGTGTGGGATTATGACACGTTCACAAAAGATTAAATTTAGGTTTTTCAAATTTTATTTGCAAATGAAAGTCAGTATGTATGTGTGTGTGTGTGTGTGTGTGTGTGTGTGTGTGTTTATTTTTTCATGATATAGGCTTGACATTTCTTCATCTTTTGATGTCTTGGAATCCTGAAAAATTGGGCAAAGTCTGAATCAAGAGGCCCTGTGTCCATGGTCCCTTACACACTGAATGCAAAGGACATTTAACCAGCCTTGGAACCAGAAAATTGCAAAATTATCCTGCCTCTGGCCGCAGTCTCTCTGGGTACATAAGAGTCGTCCTCATTTTCAAATCGCTTCTCAGCTCTGAGTGGTGGTCAATCATTTTACATCTCCGAGCCTCCGTTCCTTCATCAATAAAATGGCGGTGCAAACTAAAGCTTCCCACAGTTCGGAAATCTAAAAAAGCCCAGGAATTGGATAGATTTTTTTTTTTCTTATAGGTTTGGAGCTTATAAGCTTTTTTGGCACCAAAACCTTTGCTGAAGCAACATGCAGCTATAGAAGTCATCATTTGTCACGCTTAGTCTCCGTATTCACAGTGTTCGATGCCCAGAAATGGACGAGATTCTGCTGGGCTGTTGTTAAACAGCATACAGCATAGGACCTGGGATGCCTCTGTAGATCCATACGCTTCTGAATCACGAACACCCGTCGGCCCCAGGGGCTCCCGATGAGGGACTGTGGGCTGCTTCCCATGTGATGTGCAGCTGGGCTTTAAAGAAGGTGGAGCCTCTGGCTTAGAGTAAGAACTCTACATTGCTAGTCCTTCTTTATAAGATATCTTTTGGTTCTCACCCAGTAAACGCTAGCAGCCTGCCTCTTCCCTGGATGTCTAGTTAGTAACACCTGGCTTCAGATCAAGACCCCCTTCTCCTTTAGCCTCTGCTGTTTTAGCCAGAGACTGTCTGAAACCCACGGAGTTTCTTCTTCGACTCTAATGGCTTCTGCCAGCCCATGCCCATTTCTGAGCCCCAGCATTGCCAGGACACTCACCACTGTGGTTGCGGTAAGATGCTTACATCTGCTCCTTTTTGTCATGCACAGTAAGGAAATAGGAAGAAAAGGGTACAGCTTTTCAGAAATGAGGTAATTCTTAGACCCACAGCAGCTTCTTCTTAGCCTGGAGGTAGTTAATTAATTTATTCAATTATTTAACATTCACTCCTCTTTTGTTATTTCATTATTCATTTGTTCGTTCACTTACTCATTTATTCATTATTGTGTTCATTGAGCTAGGTAACAAATGGAACCAAAATCCTTACTGATCTTCATTAACTGTTTGTAAGATGACCCCAAGGACTAAACAGAGACATAAAAAATTTAATTCATCTGGCTGATCAAGTTCTTTTACTTGTTCTTCTTTTTTGAAATACAGTTTTTTAAAAGATTTTATTTATTTATTTTAGAAAGGGGAAAGAGAAAGAGAGAGAGAGAGAGAGAGAGAGAGAGAGAGAAGGGGGGAGGAACAGGAAGCATCAACTCCCATATGTGCCTTGACCAGGCAAGCCCAGGGTTTCGAACTAGTGACCTCAACATTCCAGGTTGATTATCTATGTGTCAGCACACATCAGGCATTCTTCTCTTTTTTTTCTTTTTAGTCACTTTTGATGAAACTACATGAGTGAAATACTTAAATATTTAATGTTGAGATCATTCCGTAAGCACTTTGTGTAGGTCAGAAGTCATCATTTTATCAATTAGCACATGTTCTCAGGGACTAGCAGGCTCAACGCTCAGTGCATTATATACATGGCCTCTTTGAACTTTTCACACTTTCCAGAAAGTTATGATTTTCACCAGCAAGTTTTATGGATGTGCCCTGGTTACCGGTCAGTTTCAAACCTAGGTCAACTTAGCCTCACTGTCTTCACGGACCTCCAGTTATACTCAACTTCCTCCCAGGGATAACCCAGAATAGAAAGGGCCAGTGACAAGAGAGGTGACTGTGCTCACTTCACGACTTTGCTGAGGGTCAATCTGAGGAACTTTCAAAATAGAAAGTATTGCTCAAGCCTCCGGTAGAAAGTAAGCTTTGGGGAGGGGAGACAGGAAATGCTTCTAATTCGGAATTGTATCCTCAGTATCTGGCTTAGTACCTGGTCCAAATAAATCTTCTTTAAGTCAGTGAGGCTTGTAGTTGAATATAATATTAGCAATGAATTCAGAGAGAGGAAAAGGAAGAGAAAAAGCAGAAGGAATAGGAAGAAAAAGAAGAGAGAGGAAGAGCGGCAGTGAAAATGGAAAGAAGAAAACAAAATAAAGGAACAAAAGAAGCAATGATTTCAGAATGCTTGAAACATGCCTGTTGCCCTAGCAACTGGGTTTTCACTCATTAGTCCACTAAAACTGCTCTCTCTTATTTGTTGACATAAATGTTATCAAACCCATTGGCAAAGGGATTGAAAAAGAGTCTTTGCAGTTAAACTTTTTGTTTGTCACAAAATAGCTGGGTGATAGGCCCCAAACAATCCCATCTTCCCCAATGATCCCTGCTTTCTGGTATTCACACCTTTGTATCATGTCTTCCCCTTGAGTGCGAGTGGAACCGGTGATTTGCATTTAACCAATAAAATATGGCAAAGGTTAAGTGTCACACTCAAGATTAAATCACATTATATAAGACTCTTACGTGCTAGAAGACTTCTTCTAGAGCAGTGGTCCCCAACCTTTTTTGGGCCACGGACTGGTTTAATGTCAGAAAATATTTTCACGGACCGGCCTTTAGGGTGGGATGGATAAATGTATCACGTGACCGAGACAAGCGTCAAGAGTGAGTCTTAGACGGATGTAACAGAGGGAATCTGGTCATTTTTAAAAAATAAAACATCGTTCAGACTTAAATATAAATAAAACAGAAATAATGTAAGTTATTTATTCTTTCTCTGCAGACTGGTACCAAATGGCCCACGGACCGGTACCGGTTCAGGACCCGGGGGTTGGGGACCACTGTTCTAGAGATTTTTCCTGCAATCCTGATGAAATAAACAGCTATGGCAGAGAACTATAGGTGGCTTCTAGAAACTGTTGCCTCCAGCCCACAACCATCAAAATACTGAATGAGCTTGAAGCAGGATCTTTTGCCTTCTAGTCTCCAGATGAGGACATTGCCAGCCAAAACCTTGACTATGGACTTGTGATGTTCTAAGCAAAGGTCCCAACTAAACTATGGATGAAATCTTGACCCACAAAGACTGTAAAGAAATAAATATGCATTTTATTTGAGCTGCTGAGTTTGTATAGAAAACTAACACAGCCACGTTTGGTGCCAACTTTTCTATGTCTGAGCTCCTTGTTCTCTAACGTGGAAATAACAATACTACCCATCCAGGAACATTGTTGTGAACAACGTAATGATAATATATGTAACACAGAACGGTACCGGCTCACAGAGAGCTACGTAAGTTTTGTTGTTCTAATCACCTATGATATATTGCTTTGACATGATTTCGCATCTCCCTGAAAGCGTTTTCCTCCTTGACTTTTGTATTTTTTTTCTCTTGATTTTCTACCCAGTTTTGCCCACGTTTTTTCAGTCTCATGCATAAACTCTTTTCCCTTAGTCCTTCTTTTGGAATCCTGCCTTCTCTTCTACTCAGCCCTCAGCAAGCCCCTGAGTGCTTCAAGGAGGAAGACTTCCTCTCTTTCCCCATAGTATGCTGATCACTCCTAGAACACCAGCTCCCTGCAGGCCCTGATGGAGTGGTTTCTGCTGAAAAGAAATCAAAACCTTCCAACCCAAAGTGATGAATTCAAGGATAAATAGCATTTTAGACTCAAAATATACCCAAGCCATTGGGCCAGGCACATAACACACTTTGTAATGAATACACACAACTGTCCCACGAGATGAGCATTATCTCGTGGAACCAAGGACAAGACAAAGCGAGGCACAAAGTGGTGCATGGCAGTGTGAGGAGTGGAAAGAATGCCACCTCTGGGGAAAAACCTGGGTTCAAGGTTAGACTCCGCCTCTTGATAACTCTGTGACCTCAGACAAATGGTTTCTCCCTTCTGGTGCTTTTGTTTTCTCGTGGCAAATAGGGATAGTGATATTCACCTCAGAGAATTATGAGCATCAAAAACACGTGCACCAAGGCTCTTTGGAGCAAAGATGGCCCGGGCGCTGGGGATGGCTCCTTGGCCACTGCCTCAGGCGCTAGAGTGGCTCTGGTCACGGCAGAGCGACGCCCCGGAGGGGCAGAGCATCGCCCCCTGGTGGGCAGAGCGTCGCCCCTGGTGGGCAGAGCGTCGCCCCTGGTGGGCGTGCCGGGTGGATCCCGGTCGGGCGCATGCGGGAGTCTGTCTGATTGTCTCTCCTCATTTCCAGCTTCAGAAAAATACAAAAACAAAACAAAACAAAAAAACCACACACGTGCATTGCAGGATCTCAGTTCGTTATGGCTCTGTCTCAAGATGTACTGCTCCTCCTGGGATTCATTTTAGGGATACCAACCCAAATGGATGATATATAGAACATAGATAGATGATAGATAGATAGATAGATAGATAGATAGATAGATAGATAGATAGATAGATAGATAGAAAAATAAGATACATGATAACAAATATTCAATAAAAGAAAGAAAAGGACTAAATCCCTATGGAAAGTATAAGATGCTTGATATTTTTTGATGGTTTTCAGAGAAAATGTCATGACAGAGTTGAGAGAACTTTTAAAATCTTCCATGGGTTATAGAGAGGGAAGCAGGGCCTAGAAGAACACCTGTGTTCCTGACAGCCACAAAGGAGTCTGTTGCTGCTTCCTTTCTGCATAAAGAAGCTGTGGTTTAAAGACTAAGCAGATTTAGAAAGCAGAAGTCTCGGTGCTTCAGCTTTTGAAGGCCTAACGTGTATGCAATGTTCACGTGTCTACCCCCACAACTGAGGACACCAATGCTTGCCAGAGTGTTCAGTGGTGACTGGCCATGAAAGGCCATTTTTTTCTAGGATTCAGGCATCTCTTGGCTTGATGGAGGGCCAGTGATAGAAATCTGTAAGTAGGAGGGGTCTGAGAGTTCCACAGGAGATAACTTAATCTGAGAGTATAAGGAGCTGGAATACATCAGTGGTGTCCAAGGAAAGGAAATAAGTGGACCACGAAGTACAGGGGGCTCCCATGATTCTTACCCACCCCGACCCACCTAGGCTCCCGCCCATGCCCTCACTCTAGACTCTAGAGACTTCAGATCTGGGAAGAAGATGCGGTGAAAACAAAAGATCGATCTCACTCAAAAGCTCTGTAATTCCTAGAGAGCGAAGGCATCCTGCTTCACTTCAGTGTGTGCAAGCTGAGTGTCCCAGGGATCTAGTCTAAGGGTGAATGTGGTCGAGTGTCTTTGGTAACGATAACGTACAAGCCTGATATAGCAGAGGATCTCAAGCACCCTTAAAGGTACACTGAAATGATTGGATGAATGGGAAGAGATCTGTATTACCAGTTATACCAGCTATTCTTCAGATGAAAGTCAAGCTGGCCAAATATTGTTTTGTATATATAGAAATTATGTGTTTCTATACTAATTTTCATGTATAATTTTTTATTGTTTCTATATCCATTTAAAAATATATCTCTGGGTTAGAGACAGCCTTAAAACATGCTGACATGCGATCTGTTGGAACAGACAGGAGTCCAACTAGATCCAACTAGATCAATAACAACCAGTAAAGTAGTTACTCTTTTATGGTGTCTGCTCATTTTGTAAAATGGCTAGTGAAGACAAATTGTTGGCAACTGAGTTATGAGTCAGGGAAACACCCTTTTGAGAGGAAGGAGGGGATTCCAAGGCAAGCACTATAAAGAACCTAGTGTTGGCCACCAGTCAGCACATCTGGGCAATCATGGGCTGCTGTTTAACCAAAAATCTTGATTCCTGGACCTTTAAGGAAAAGTCAACACCAAGAGGAGCTATTTTCCTGAATTAAGTCAGATCATGCCTCGTCATCTCATTGGGGCCTAGACAGGCTGACTGGCTGTGGCGAGCCTGATTCTTACTTTCTTTACTACTGCGAGATTTTAAACTTGACTCTCAGCCATGGCTCCAGCATTGATATATTTACACTGGATTCTTCGTGCCTTGTGCCCTGACTCTTAGAGATTGACTTGGCTTTGATTCTTGCCCTTGACCTCGATTCCAAGACAGAGCTTGATATTTTCCTGCAGCTCAATTGGAACGGTGATCTTGGACTATGCTTTAGTCTTTCCACTCTCCGTTTGGAAGTCCGTGACTTGTGTATACACATTCAATCCCAGCTCCTTCGTTAAAACAGAAGGAACAGACTATTCCTCTTACCCTGGATTTCTCTTTAAGATGCGCTCTGTGACTTCTTTGTCCTTTGAGGTTAATAACAATTATTCTGCTACCCTGATTTTATAACACACACATACACACACATAAACGTGGAGGGGCAGTGTGATTTTTCATGAAATTCAGAATAAAATCTCAAAGGGTAGTTCTGTTAATCACATATATCATCTCCACACATTCCAAAAGCAGAAGGATCTGATCAGGTGTGAAGGTGAACGAATCAAGCCAATGAGGAGAAACTACAAATAATGCGGAGGAGCCAGAGATGTGGTCAGAGGCACACTGCTTTAAGCCTACCTACTTCGTAGTAACCATTCGCTCCTAAGCATGGATCACTGATTCATGCAGATCCATAAAGCAATGAATGCCCCCTTTTATTTTATATTTACTTTTTTAGGGGGTGGGGAAGGGAGAGAGAGCCAGGGACATGGAGCGGCAACCTCTGCACTTCCGGACTATGCTCCAACCAACCAAGTTATCCGGCCAGCGCTTAGTTGTTTTGTTTTGTTTTTATAGAGATGGAGGAAAAAAGGAAGAGAGAGGGAAAGGGAGCATTCATTTGTTGTTCCACTCAGTTGTACACTCATTGATTACTTCCTGTGTGTGCCCTGACCAGGGATTGAACCCACAACCTTGTCATTTCTGGATGATGCTCTTAACCAACTGAGCTAACCAGCCAGGACTGAATGCCCTTTCTGATAAACAAATGTCACTATTAACTAGTGACAAACCAATTTCAGTTGTATCTGCGGTCTCCAGTACTTTCTTGTGAACAGCAGTAATAGACATTGATGTCCATATTAAAAAGCTCTAAAATCAACCAAAGTAGCATTAATTAACTTTTAAAGTTATGGTTTAAAAAGGAGTGGAATTTCCAGTGAAACACACAGCACTGTAAAGAGGACTAAAAACTGAAGAGAGATCTAATGGAACTCATAGTTCACTTCCAAGTCTCCCCGGATCACCAATAATCCTCAATCCACTGCAAGTTATTTCCTCAACTCTTACTAATCTGGAGTCTATTAAAAAAAACACTTTGCCTTCCTTCATCTAATATGCTTATTGAGGCTGATTTATGCCTCAACAAATTAGATGAGGTTAGCATCTGGCTCTCACGGCGTCACTCTTAGGAAAGCTGGAGTCAGAGGAAACATCTGGCCGATGTCTTTTTAAAGGGAATTTTAAATAGTAGGTGACCATGGTGACTATTAAATGCTCTGCAAAGGGGATTATAAAATTTCCTCTCTCCTGTTCATCACCCCATGGACTGTAAACATTTTCTCATACTAAGCAAACAACATTTTAAGCGAAAGGGGTCGACAGGGCGTTTCTATGTCAAAGGCACTTTACAGACTTGGTTGAGGTTCTCCAGAGAAGACCATCTCTTCGTTCAGAGGGAAGGGAGGATGCATAGTGACTGTTAAATCTAGAATGAACCAAAAAAACCCTTCAATTCAATAGATTTATTTGACCATTGAGGAACCAGAGGCTCGCAGACACTATGTAGTATATACACATTTTTTATGTTGAAAAAGGGATTGAAAAAGGGATGTTTCAGATGTCATAGTGGAGATAACAAAATCACTCTTATTTTTTTATTTTTTAGATTAAACTTCAGAGTGTTTCATTCATGCTGTCTCACCCCCCCCCCCCCGGCCCAGTGGCCTGGCACACCACACACATACACACATGCACATTCCTTAACAAATACAAGTTTTATTCTCTCTTATGCATTTTCACAAAACAAATCCATAAGACCTGAATATTTATTTCTGGTTTTTGTCTTTTTTCAGCACATGCTGTAGTGTGTTGTTCGTCTGCGTTACTAACAAGTCTGAAAGACTGTGTGTTACCCAGCCCTCTCTCTGGTCCAGAGACTCTGTGTTCTCTTCCGTGTGTGATGTACTGTGGGGCCCTCTGACAGAGAGATGGGCACTTCATAACCATTTGGATACAAAGACTCGTTAATCGCTTGCATTCTGAGCTAAAAATGAATCAATATTTTTTCCTCTTAAATATAAAAAGAGGCATTACAATGACATCTCCAGTATTCATACCATAAATGATGATCTCTGTTTTCTCACTAACCCAGAGCAAGAATAATTCAAAATGTTTTCAATTAACCACATCCGGCCTGCTACCATGTAAGTTAGATGGATCAGATGAACTGACATCATCATACCGACTGCAGATGGCAAGGAAAATGAGGAAAAGAGCTAGTGTTTCCTAAGGGTTCTTTCTGTGTTCTCCCTGCCATGTTTAGTGGCTCCAGCACCGTGCATTGAAAAGATTCCATTGCTTCTCGGTATTTAAGGAACCTCTATTTCTGTCTATTAGTACTTCAATTATTCTCAGCATTTAAAAAAATTTCAGTACATAGACTTATACACATTGTTAGTTTCTTATTTTTGTATGCTATCTCAAATAATACTCTGTTTTTAAGTTCTAAATCTTTATTATCATTTTATAAAAACTAAATTAATCATTACTATCAATCAAAACATTATCAATTATATTAGGTGACATTGCTGAAATCACTTATCACTTCTGATAGCTTTTGTAGATGTTTTTAGATTTTCTAAATATGCTATGTCTTCCACAAATAAAGGCTGTTTAAACCTTTTCTCTTCCAATTTGTGTCTCTTTTCCCCAATACCGTGTCACCCCAAAAAACATACTGCCTTATTACTGATCTTGTTGGCTGTAAACAAATAGACAAACAGATATTTCTCAAGAAAAATTGATTTATTTGGGAACACAACCACTTGCAATTCAAGACGTGTGGTCTGATGGTGAGCCACATGCAAGTCCCGAGAAACGAAAGAGGGGAATGTTCTTTTGTGGAGCTGGGAGGAACAAGTGTAAACAATCGACGGGAGAAACCTGGAAGTTCCAAGTAGGGTGCCTTCCCATTGGCTGAGTTGTGGCAGTTTTCCACTGGCTGAACGATTCCTGAGCAAAGAAGTACCTTTTCCTCCCTCCTCCTACTGGGGTGGTAATGTAGTATCACCACTTGTCAGAGATGCAAGATATATCTTTACCTGTTGGGGTCAGTTGACACCTGTGAGAGTTCTGATTTCTAACCTCCTGACTCCATTTTAAATGAAGTTCCTGCTTATTAATTTTTATAATCTTAATGATTAAGTATTCATTTCTTCAGTGTTACATAGGGTGCTATCTAGAGATTTTCTAGTGGAGGCCATTTATCAGATTGAGGAAGCTCATTTTTGTACCTGATCTTTTCATGTGTAGTCATGTCAGTTGTGGAATATTAGCCTGTATTTTTTACTTTTTCTCCTGCATCAATTTTAATGATCATATTGGTTTTCTCCTTTATTCTGTTATTCTTCATATATATATATATATATATATATATATATATATATATACATGAAGCAAATAAAGGAGGAATTTATTGGCTGTATAGGAAGAAAGTTAGGGGAAAGGGGACCCTGCAGACAGTTTCGGGGGGACAGGCCAGGATGAGCTGCCCCTGCCCACTGCTCCCCTGGTTGCCAGTCTCATTGGATCCCTTGTAGCTTAAGAAAAAAAGAAGGGCAAGAAATTGACACCTGGGGAAGATGAAGAACAGGAGAAGGGGGGAGGGAAAGGTGCAGGCATATTCCCTTAAGGGAGAGCACTATTCTGTTAATATCATAAACTTAATAGACTTTTTGAAATATAAACCAACCTTGCATTCACAGGATAAACAAACCCTGATCATATATCATTGTTTTTACATATTACTGAGTTTATTTCCTATATTTGTGTTATACATATTTTTGTAGCATATTTATTCTGATATAAATTAGATATAAAAATCATATGTCTTTAAGGTCTACAATGTGATGTTTTATATACATATATGTATTATGAAATGATTACCATAATCAAGCAAATTAACATACATCACCTCACGTAGTCACCATTTTCCTTTTTTGTGTGTGTTCAATGAGACCATTTATGATCTACACTTTTAGCAAATTTCAATAGATAATCAGTATTGTTAACTATAGTAACCATGTTGTACATGACATCTCCAGAACTTATTCATCCTGCAACACTGAAACTGCACCATTTGACCAACATAACCCCATCTCCCTTAATGGACAATCAATATTCTATTCTGTGCTTCTACAACTTAAACTATTCTAAATTCCACCAATAATTGAGAGTATACAATGATTGTCTTTCTTTGGCTTATTTCACATAGTATAATGACTGTATAATGACTATCAGATTTACCCATGTTGTTGTAAGCAGCAGGATTTTTTGTTGTTGTTGGATGAATAATATTCTATACTATATTTATATCACATTTTCTTTATCCATTCACCTGTCACAGACATTTAGCTATTTCCATATCCTGGCTATTGTGACTAATGTTACAATAAATATAAGAGTACAGATTCCTCTTTGACATCCTGATTTCAGAGTATTTGGATACAAACCCCAAAATTAGAGTCTCTGTTATGAGAAATGTAGGTTTGCAGATGTCTTTCTCATAATGGTTTTGCCAAGGTATTGATATTCATATAATTATGGTATCATAAAATGAGTTGGAAAGTATTCTTTTTTTCTCTATTTTTTGAATAATTTGTATGGAATTTATCTGAGAAGCTATCTGGGACTGAGGCTTTCTTTGCAGTAAATTTTAATATACTGTATTGAATTAGATATTTTTAATAGTAATAATGATGTTTAAAGGTTTCTATTTCTACTTGAATCAGTTATAATAATTTTTATTTTAAAGAATGCACCACTTTATTTTAGCAGGAACTACAGTGATTTTCTTTCATTTCTGATATCAGCGATTTTTTTCTCTTTGCTTTCTTTCTTATTTGGGATATAGACATAGTTTAATTGTGTATTGGTATTTCCAATAGAACAAGTTTGGTTTTATTGATTTCCTTTGTGGTTTATTAGTTTACTATTTTTATTAGTTTATATACTTACTTCTATTATTTTCTTCTTACTACTTACTTTAGATTTCATTTTCTCTACTTTTCTAGTTTCTTCTAGTAGAAATTTAGTAATTAATTTTGCATACCATTTTCAAATATATGCATTTCAAGCTTCAAATTTCATTTTCAACACTGCTTTAAGTGCATTTAATGTTTAAACTTTTAATTATTTCAAAGTATTACTTAATTTCTTTTTGAATTATTTTTTCTATCTATATACTATTTGAAAGTATATAGTTTAATTTCAAAGATGAGATATTTACATACTTTTTTTTTTTTGTATTTTCCTGAAATGAGAAGCAGGGAGGCAGAGAGACTTCCACATGCACCTGACTGGGATCAATCCGGCATGCCCACCAGGGGGTGAGGCTCTGCCCATCTGAGGCATTGCTCTGTTGCAACCGGAGCCATTTTAGCACTTGAGGTGGAGGCCATGGAGCCATCCTCAGTGCCCAGGCCAACTTTGCTCCAATGGAGCGTTGGCTGTGGTAAGGGAAGAGAAGACAGAGAGAAAGGAGAGGGAGAGGGGTGGAGAAGCAGATGGGCCCTTCTCCTGTGTGCCCTGACTGGGAATCAAACCCGGGACTTCCATGCTTTACCACTGAGCTAGCCAGCCAGGGCTGAGGTATTTACATACTTTTTAAAAATTTATTTTTATTTTAATTTCATTGTGGTCAGAAGACATACTGAATCATTTTTTTGTTTTGTTTTTGAATCTCAAAATATAGTGCAAGTGAAAGAAACCAAACAACAACAAAAAGGAGTACATACTATTTGCTTCTATTTATATGAAATTATAGAGAGTGTAAACTAATATAGTGACAGAAAAAATTTTTGACATATATATACTCATGTAATTGTTGCCCTATGCAAGATATATTCTGGCCCTGGCTGGTGGCTCAGTGGATAGAGTTGGCCTGGCATATGGACATCCCAGGTTCAATTCCCTGTCAGGGTTCACAGAAGAAGAGACCATCTGCTTCTACTCTCTCCTTGTCCGTCTCCCCCTTCTTTCCCTCTTCCCCTCCCGCAGCCAATGGCTTGATTGGTTCAAACATGACCCCAGGTGCTGAGGATAACTCTGTTGGAGCAGATCAGCTATAGGCACTAAAAATAGCTTGGTACTGGAACATCTGCCCCAGATAGGGTTGCCAGGTGAATCCTTGAATCCTGGTCGGTGTGCATGTGGGAGTCTGTCTCACTGTCTCCGCTCCTCTCAACAAAATAAATAAATAAATAAATAAATAAATAAATAAATAAATAAATATATTTGATCTTTTAAAATGTATTAAGACTAGTTTCATGGCCAAGCATATGATCTCTTTTAGGAACTGCTCCTGTGTGCTTGCAACTAAAACCAGAGTCTTTTTTTACAAATGACAATTAGTTTAAGTTATTTCACTGTTTTGTTCCAGATTGCTGTATCTCTACAAATTTCTGTTTGAGGTCCTATGAACTATCAAGAGAAGAGTGCTGGGCCCTGGCCGGTTGGCTCAGTGGTAGAGCGTCGGCCTGGCGTGCAGAAGTCCCGGGTTCGATTCCCGGCCAGGGCACACAGGAGAAGCGCCCATCTGCTTCTCCACCCCTTCCCCCCTCCTTCCTCTCTGTCTCTCTCTTCCCCTCCCACAGCCGAAGCTCCACTGGAGCAAAGATGGCCCGGGCACTGGGGATGGCTCCTTGGCCTCTGCCCCAGGTGCTAGAGTGGCTCTGGTCACAACAGCGTCGCCCCCTGGTGGGTGTGCCAGGTGGATCCCGGTCGGGCGCATGCGGGAGTCTGTCTGTCTCTCCCCGTTTCCGGCTTCAGAAAAATACAGAAGAAAAAAAAAAAAGAGAGAAGAGTGCTGAAATCTCTGTCATGATTGTTATTTGATCTATTTCTCCTTTTTTAACTATCAGTTTTTGCTTCATAAATTCATAGCATTTTTATAAGATGTATACACATTTATCATTATTAGTTATACTTAGTTAATTTATATTTTTGTAATTTTGAAATATCATGTTGTCTCTGAAAACTTCTTTGTTTTTCTATTTTATCTATTATTAAAATAGAGCCCTGGCCGGTTGGCTCAGCGGTAGAGCGTCGGCCTGGCGTGCGGGGGCACCCGGGTTCGATTCCCGGCCAGGGCACATAAGAGAGGCGCCCATCTGCTTCTCCACCCCCACCCCCTCCTTCCTCTCTGTCTCTCTCTTCCCCTCCCGCAGCCAAGGCTCCATTGGAGCAAAGATGGCCCGGGCGCCGGGGATGGCTCTTTGGCCTCTGCCCCAGGCGCTAGAGTGGCTCTGGTCGCGGCAGAGCGACGCCCCGGAGGAGCAGAGCATCGCCCCCTGGTGGGCAGAGCGTCGCCCCTGGTGGGAGTGCCGGGTGGATTGCGGTCAGGCGCATGCGGGAGTCTGTCTGACGGTCTCTCCCCGTTTCCAGCTTCAGAATAAAAAAAGAAAAAAAAAATAGCCAGGGACTGTCTAAAGATTAATGTTTGATGGTTTACGTTTTTCTAAGTTTTTACTTTAAAAAACTACTTAATTTATAGTAAAAACAGCACTCTTAAAGGCAAGACATTTTTGTGTTGTTATTTTGTTCAATACCACTATTCTGTTGTTTTTTTAAAATCTTTTTCTTTCAGTTACAGTTTACTTTCAATATTATTTTTAATTGGTTTCAGGTGCACCACACAGTGGTTAGACAATTATATGCTTTACAAAGAGTTCCTCTTGATATTTCCAGTACCCACCTGGCCCTATACATAGTTATCACAATATCATTGACTTATTCCCAATGGCTATTTTAACTCTGTCTGTTAATTAAGGTGTTTAGACAATTTAATTTTAATATAATTGTCATTTTGACTTAAATCTACCAACTTATTATTTTTTTGTTTCATGTATTATATTTTTCTTCCTTTCTCTTTTTAAAATTTTTTCTTTAGTATTTATTTCCATTACTGACTTATTGACTATCTTTATTTGTGTTATTTACTAATTTTTCTAGCATTTGACCTTCCAAAGTTTAACTTCAAATATGTTAAGAATCTTATTGAGATATGTTGATTTTCTCCTCTGTCACTTAAAAATTATTTCAAAACTTTTATTTGTATATTCTATAAATCCCCTAATACATTGTTATTATTCTTACACCATATAGGTAATAACCTTTAAAAGTAATTAAAACATAAAAATAAAAAGTTTTCCATATTTACCCAATATTTGTTATTTTAGCACTCTTCATTTCTTTGTGTAGATAACAAAATTTCATTGGATTTTATTTTCCTAATGCCAGATGAAAAATTTTAAATACTTTTTATAGTGTAGATCTACCAGGGATAAATGATCTCAGTTCTTTTTCCTCTGATAACCCTTTATTTCATCTTTGTTATTGAAGAACATTATTGCTGGAAGAATTCTAAGTTGAGAGTTACTTGCAGTACTTTAAAAATCACATTTGAATTTTCTTCTGACTTGCATAGTTTCTTATAAGATTGACTGTGTTTTATTAATCAAATATAAGCTAGGTATCCAGCTTTTTATAAAAGTCTTTATTTTGTTAGTCACCTTCTGCAATTTGATTATGCTATATCTTGGGATGATTTTCTTTGTGTTTATCACACTTGAGTTTCTTGAGTCTGCTCATCATCATCCTAGGGGTCTGTGCTTCTGTTTCCTCCCCACTGCTAACCCAGCTCTAGTTATTTACCCTTTCATCCAAGCTCTCTGGTCTTATCTTCTCAGACTGTGGTGTGGTGCTCTTTTTACTTCATTGGCTTCATTGTCCAAAAGTTCGAATTACTGAAACAGCCATGGTAATATGTCCAGCCTATCTCCTTCTCTGGTAATATGTCCAGGCGAGGAGTGCGACGTTGGTGAAGCTTGCAGACCCACCCTTGTTCCCTCCTGCTGTGTTTACCCAGGCTCCAGCTCTGGCGGGCCCTTCCCCTTGCAGAAACTCATCACGTGCCCCAGCCCCATCTGTTTCTCTGCCTTGTGTCCTCTCCCAGAAATGCTTTGCCATCTAAGAGGACTGTCGTATCCTCCAGGGTGACTTGCTGGGTTAGATGTTCTTCTTCTTCTGTGCTTGTCTGTATTTCACTTGTCACCATCCAATATGATTTTCCAGTTAGGGTGATTTTTTCATCCTCTATCAAATGAGTTTCTGAGAGCAGGGATTGTGATTTATTCATCTTTGTATTTTGAGCACTTTGCCTTGTTTCCAAGTCTAGTCAGTGTTCAGTGAGTGTTTTTAAACGCATGGATACAAAAACACTGTAATAGGTTATATTGAAAACGTTAATATCTGTCCAAGTGGGTAGCATTTTCATAACCAAAGTTATTTCACTCTCAAAATACTTATCAAAGATAAATGTTGTCTTTCTGATGAGGAAATTGATTCGGGAAAATGTCTAGATAACTTTTTCAGAGTCCATCTAGTGACCAGAAAGAGAATGTAACCTTGAAATCTAACATTTTGCTTGTTCAGTCATGCATGGGTCTATGAAAGTGGATTCTTTGTCTACAGGAGTCTCAGTCGTGATCTTATGTCCTTGCATTCTAGTCACTGCCTACATAGTGATCAGCCCGAAGGTAACGGTGTGCACATTTGCATTTTGGGTTTAGCATCTCCTACCTGTGGCTGTCGATTTTAGGCTCGTCTCCTTGGTGACTTGATGTAGGGAGCACAGTCTTTGTCTCTTGTCTGCATGGATGTCCCAGCAGCACGTAGCAAAGCGCCCAGAACACAGCAAACCCTGAAGAGCAAGGCAAACCTTATTAACTCCCCCTCCTGCTTTTCTTTAAAAGTGCAATGCCATTTCTAGGGTGAGCACCAAGGACCTTTAAGCCAAATTGAGCCCAAATAGCCTTTCTACCAATTTCACCAACTTCTGTGAGCAAGGCATTTAATCTCACATTTTTATTTTCTGTAAAATGTTACTAACAAAGCTTAAATGTCATGGCTAGCATGAGAAGCCCATTAAAATAATAAATGTGAAGTAATAAACTCGAGCTCCAGAAAGTCCTTTATTTCCACCTTCTCTAGGATATTTCATCCATGCAGGACACTCATTGTGGAAAGAGATTTCACTTCAATTGTAAAAACAAAATTGTCACTTTAAAGAATACACATAGTGCTCATTGCAATCATCCTCCCCAAAAGAATGTGTAGCCTTTAAGCTGAATTTGCGAACATTCCCACAATTCTCTGCCTGTACACGGCAAAAATGAGTAAAAGGAGGAACACTGTTTAAAAGGAAGAAAAAATTTTGAGCTAGCTGAGGTTTGTGAGTTGAAGGAAATGCATGCCCAGCACACAAGGCGATTGATTTAGCAAACAGTTCTGGGGCATCTATTATATGCATGGTGCAGAAATAAGTACTGGGAGGTGAGAAAAGGTGATCAGCAGCCCCTCAGCCAAGGGTGACTGTCATGCGCTGGAAAAAGGCTGCATTTTACATTAACTTTCTACATAATTTTGGGCAAATCTGTGCTCTCTGGACTTTAGCTTTTACATTTGTAATTTCCAGGCCACCTTCACAAAATCATGGAGAATTCCAAGAGAGATGTATGTGAAAGAGTCATTCATCCATTCACACGACAAATGTTAACCATCTGCCTTCTGCATTCTAACTATGGGCAATGCCAGGGTTGACCACACATACAGGCCCCTGTCCTTACTGATATAACACGCCTTGTGAATAGGAAAGTTCAAGTTATGACTGTTGCACCAAGCCTCAAGCTGCTTGAAGATTTTGGCAGAGTTGCAATCATGTATTAGCATCAGCGATGCTTTTCATTCATTTGCTTGATATTGGGGGCCCGCTGTGGAATAGCATTTTATTAACAAAGTGCACTCTCTAAGAAATTGCATACACTTCTCAACTTACACAGTTGGTGTGCACAGTCCAGTTTCCAATGAGCTGGTCTAATGTCCAGAATGGTTAGAATGAACCTTCCTAGATTCAGAGCAGCCTCCAGAATTATTCAAAACAGCAAGACTCTTAGCACTGATGTGATTTTAACAACAACAAAAATCTATTATTATCCAGGGTCATCAAAGCATAGTTCTCTAGGTGAAAGGGCTCTGCAGAATTGTTGTCTAATGTGTTACTGGTTTGGCTTTTGGGACTAAACCCAGATTGGGAGTATTTATCAATAAAACTACAGGTAGATCTCCTCCTGCACTTAAACTCTAGATAATTTTGTATCACAACAGATGGTTTTATGATCAGCAACCTTATCATTTAATGATGGCCAGGTTTATTTATACATTGGCATATTTCCATATTTGACTTCCCATTTTGAAAAAATTCTGTCTCTACCACAGCAGTATAAGGCTGCTGGAAATAGACCTTTTCCTAAATTAATCAGATTGGCTTCATTCTATGCTTCCACAACAATCTCTGAGTAACTCTGTCTCAAAAACTTTAGCCCACTGTATTATTATCATAATCCATGGTCAATGTTTGTCATTTAAATCATATTTTTACCACCTACCATCTGTACCACCTCCCTCTCTTGTAACCTCAGCGGTGATAATGTCTCTCACAGGTTGGTGACCATGAAATGATTCATAAAGTGCCCATGGCATTGTCACTGTCGACATCCCTTTCTTCTATTGTTGTTGTTAATAGCTCTAGTGAGATCTTGTGTCTCCAAGTGGTAGAGTCTTCCCTACAATGCACTGTCATCTCCAGTGAGCCAGGGCTGCATGTGGAGTCGGCGTTCCAGTTCAGCTATTCTGAACACAAACACTGCACTAGGTATGCTCACCTTCAAAACGCAGCTCTAGCATAAGCCTGGCACCCAGCCCAAATTCAATAAATATTTGTTAATGGGTCAAAGTGATAGATTGTATATTCTAAGACAGAATAGATAAAAGGCAACTTTTCTGGCCATGTTGATGAATTTAAGGGTGATATATTTGAGAAACCAGGCTATTCTGATCAGCTGGGCTTGTTACATAATAATTGAGTTTGCCAAACCAATTCTTTTTTTTTTTAATTGTATACTTTATTGATTTAATTTATTGTGTTTACATAGATTCAAGTGTCCCACCAAATACATCCCTCCCACCCCCATGTTCCCCTCAACATCTACCTTGCCCCCCTCCTCTCAACACCCTCCCTTCTCCCCTCCAGGATTTGCTTTCCTGCTCTCTATAACGCTGTGTTATGTGTATATAATTTCACCAATCTCTTTCCCTTCTCTGATCCCATCCTGTCATCCCCTTTCCCTCTGTCCGCTTTCCCTCTGGTCCCTTTGATCCCTCCTCTGTCTCTAATCCGCTCCTCAGTTCACATTGCTCATTGGATTCCTCAAATGAGTGAGGTCATATGATACTTTTCTTTCTCTGCCTGACTTATTTTACTTAACATAATAGTTTCCAGGTCCATTCATGTTGTCATAAAAGGTAAGATTTCCTTCTTTTTCATGGTTCTATATTTATGTACATTTTACTGGGGAAGATCATGCATACTCAGTATCATTAAAAAGTAGTAATAACATTACAAGTAAGTTAATTATATTAGCTTAGAAAAAAAAAACAAAAACCTGAGCTTAGTGATAGGTCTATGTTTAAAATTCACTGATTTTCCAAGTTGCGCCCGACAAAATATTTGCAAGGAGAGAAATATACAGAAGAAAAAGGGATTTGAAATTTGAAAGACCAAGAATTGCTTTTCCTTAAGTCTCATTTCTCTCACTTATAAATGTCATTTAAGATTCATGCCTCATAGTTATTAGAAGGATTAAATAAAATAATGCCTTATAAAATAGATTAGACATTAAATAATGTATCCCTTTCCCAAGAATAATTACCTGCCTCTATAAAATCGCACTGACAACCCTCTTATCGCATTATGGAAACTGAAGCAATGTACATGGTGTCTTTGTAATAATGCCATTATTAAAACGGAAATTATTGAAAGAGCTGAAAACATTTCATTTCTAATACTTTACAGGCTTTCTTTAAGACCCTTGAAAAATTCTTTTTGACCAAAAATGGATTTATTTTAGAAATTTAAAACTAGAACAAGTGTAAAATTAGACTCCTTGTCCTATTTTTAGAGCCCACTGAATATATATATACGTTCTCACTGACAAGGTCCGAGCTCAGAGGTTTGAATGGATCTACACTTCCCGTTGTTCCCGGAAGGCTGTGGTCTCAGAGCAGCCTGGGTAGCCATGGCCTGAGCCTGCCTTCCGTTTTAGGGGTTAGAAACCTGTCTGTACAAAGCTGAATTGTGCTAAGACTGGCCATGCACCTTTGTTTCTCCTTCTTCTTCTTTGGGTTTTTCTTTGTCCTTTTATTTTCCCAGAAGTATTAAATGATAGGAAAAACAAGAAATGACTCCAAACACAAAATAAGGGAAACAGCTAATGGACTTTCCCCAAATCTTCACCTCCCAATTCCTCTGAAATAAACAATATTAACAACTTTGCCCGTGACACGCCTACTTTTCCTCGTTTCCCTATCCACATACAAGGTCACAACCCTCCATGCGCGGCGCCCGCGGTATAAAACATTTGGGGGTTTGGTCATTATTACAAAAGTCGGCTTATTTATAAATTTGGTAGTATATATCTAATTTTTTTTCTTGATTTAAAAATGTATCATGTATTGTGGACAACCTTTCAGGTCATTGCATGAGGGTCTAGATCATTGTTTTCAAGAATTATACAATATTACACAGTATAGACATATTGCATTTTTTTATCTATTTTCCTATTGATGACAATCAGTTTATGTTCATGTTTTTGTGATAATGTTGTAATCATTATTTATATACATATATATACATTTATATACATATATCTGTAGGAAAGACTTACAGTAGGATTACTAAAACAAAAGATCTGTATATTTTAATTGTAATATATATTACTCCCGAAATTTTATATCCATTAACATTACTATTAGCATTGTTTATGAACCCACAACTCCCCCAATTATCAGTTGTCTGGGACATTTTTGTGATTTTCTTTTTATTTAAAGCAATCTGAATATGAAAAATATTTCTCTTATCTCTGGTTTATACTTCTCTGATCAATAAAAAACCACTAGAAGCTGATTTTATTTATATACATCTACATACCTGTGTGTATATATATACAGTCAATTTGTTGAGTCAATACTATAATTTCTAATAACAATACAAAGTCTAAAATACCTACTTTAAAGTGCCAAGAACACGGCAGAATAATTTCAAGATAAATCTATCGAGAGATCATTAGAATGTCAAAATGAAAATTTAAAAAATCAATTTGTGCTGGATGCACCGACATTTGAGACCGACTCATTGTCAAGCTGAGGGGGAAGGAAAGACTGTCAGGAGGTTTGCGAAGATCGGGTTAGGCTAAGTTGGAGGCACAAAGACGTCCCTATATGAGCCACATTATAAAATCACGACATTAAGATTGAAATAAAATGTACAAGCTTTCTCTCCATTAGGGGTTTAGTCAGTGCAACATTCTAACTGCAGATTTTTCATCTGTCACTCATCTAAAATGGGTAGCATTCTCAGACTGATATGTATTTTCGTATTTCAGAAGACTCCGAGGGAATTCTCCCTCGTCTTACTCATGCCAAACATCTGAACTTTCCCTCTCATTACCAGATACCATCCACCCCAAGTGCCTTTTTATAATAAGCCTAAAGAATTATTTAACTCAGAACTGTTATTTGTAGAAATAACTAAATCCATTTATTGTAATGAGAAAACTTTCTTACTCTAAGCACTAACATAGAGCATACGGTTGTATAAATTTTATAGAGAGTTCACATTACTTTATTTTCATTAAGTAATCATTGATAACATTTGCAAGTGTGGCTTAAAAATTAGCCTCTCTGCTAGACAGGTCTGTATTTCTTCCTGATGGCATATGACGTTCTTGTCCGACAATCTGGTCTATTAGAATGGCTGAACTTTGTTTTACGAGCTTTATTTTTATCTTTGCCTTAAACATTTCCTTAAATATTAAATTTTTATTACTTCTCTTTCCTAAATATTTTAACACTCTCTTTCTCAACTGGGTCCCTGTTCCCTGCCTCTAAACTTTCTCATGGATCTCTAATTATGAACAAAATTTTAAAACCTCCCAAACCACATCTACCTGTAATTCCCACTCTCGCCCAGTCACTCAACAACGAACTTCTACAAGGTGGTCTCTGCACCCTCTTCCTCTTCTCCATTCATCCTTCAGCCTACTCTAGTCTAACCTCATTCCCTCAAAACAATTCACGCTTCACCCACCGCCTCTAGCAGGACCTGATCATTCAGTGAACACTCTTCATCGATCTTTTCCTTTAAAAAAAAATAAATAACCACTTCCTGTGCAGTTATGACACCATATTTCCAATTGTTCATCCTAACACTCTAACCTTGCCATAATCCAATTTGCAGGGTCACTCTCCGGGAGCTGCTGGCACCTCTCTGCCGGTGTACAAAAAGGGAGTCCTCACCGTGTCCCTAATAGTTACTCCCACACCATCGCCCTCTTCACACACAACAGAGCCGGAGTGTGCCCTAAATAAAGAGCTGGTTATGTTATTGTCCTAACAAAGCTTTTCAATGGCTTCCCATGGTGCTCAGGATAAAGACTCTTATTCTCCACCTGTCTTACAAGGCATAACACGGGCTGGCTCTGGTCCACGTCTTCAGCCTCATGTGTTCCGCACTCCTCACCAGGGTCACCTCCATGCCCGGTTCCCGCCTCCAGAGTCATGAGTCATGCTGCATGCTCTCCCTCCGCCTGTAACACTTTTCCTCCTGCCCTGGTCTTGTTCGTTCCTCCCGATTCTCCATGTCTCGGCTGATCATCTGCTCCTCAGGGTTCCCCATCTGCCAGCCAGATCTGGTCACCTCGCCTTTCTGCACCTCCTTGGCTCCACATGCCTTCCTTCCTGCCGTTCATCCCACTTAGTAACTATGCATCGCTTGGTGTGGTCTTCCTGTGTTGTCTGGATCTGTGCTGTAAGCATCTGAGGACAGGATGCATGTCAGCTCCTACTCGCTGCTGTGTGCTTTGCATCTGATTCCTTGCAGATAACATGATGCTTTGTATATAAGTACTAACATGATTCCTTGCATACAAGTGCTAAAATTCTGAACTACTAAATCTTCTTCAACTCATTTTAATGGAAGGCTTGTTTCTCTCAATATGCTCTGAATAAAAAACTATTTATAGCTGTCCAGTGCTGTAGCTCTCTGTCTAGGCTTTCTTTTCTAGCCCTCTCAGGAATTTACTGAGATTTAAGCCAATGAAACCTACCATATAGGATTGTGGGAAATTTTTTAACGACCCTGATTTGTCTACCTGCACGTACCCATTTATCCATGGGACTCCGTCATTCCCTTCATTTCAGACTCTGTAAAGGTTCCCACTCTTCTTTTTTGGGTTCAGAATTCAGACTTGCTTTGGCTATTGGAATATTGGCTGACATCACAAGCAGAAGTCTGGAAAGATCTGTCATAACAGGGCTTACTCCTTTGCATTAATGCTATCACCATGAGAAGAGCCAGCTCAGAATGGCTCCTGATCACGTGAAGAACATCAGAGATGATTGGCCAGAGGCAAGTCCAAATTAGCCCAGTTAAACTGACCAACTCCCTGAAGACCTACAGGCTTAGAAGCTAAAGAAATACTGGTTCTGTGTTTCTGAGATTGTTGTGACCATTCGTTAGGCAGCATTGTTGTAGCCACAGTAGATGATAAAATGTTCAGGGAAGATGAAATTAGATAAGAATGCCAAGCATCTGAAGCGGGGTCTACTCTTTCTCAACTTGCCCTGCAGATAAGTTTGTTTGAAAATGACATATTTCTTGGAGCTTTGCACTTTCTTAGACACTAGCTAGAAGAAACCTCCATATGTCTTGATATGATAAGACAAAAAGCTAGTTGCAATCCCTCTGGTGGAGCCAGAGGCGGAGCATGGTAACGGTGTAGGCAGAAGCTACTACTCAGGGAGCTCAGCTCTTCTCTGAGCTCCACTGATCTTTTTTATGGTGTCTTTGCTTACTCTTTCCTTTCACTTCTCCTGCTATCTTTATTATCTCTTTTTTTAAAATCTTTGAGTTTATACTTGTTTCCCTTCAACTTTTTGAGTTGAAGAACCCCACTAATAATTTTAGTCTTTTTTATATCTTGTGTGATCATTTATGGCTACATAGCCTACCCCGTTCCCACCCCATTCCCCTCAACAGAGATTAGCTTCATTGTAATTCTCAGGCTTTTACACATGGTGTTCCCTTGGCCCTATATTCCTAAGTATTTTGCAATTTTCACTACTCTTTTCACAAATTTATTTTTATGTATTTTGTTTTTACTATTATTGGTTTTAGTTTAAATCATATTGCTTTTTAAAGTGTAGTTTGGGGGAGTATGTTTCTAAATTTATTATATTACATTCATAAGATGTGAAATATACTTTATAAATGCTAGTATTTTTGAAGACTATCTGTGACTGAAAAGATTATAATAATGTTTTAAATAAGTCTATTAGTTCACTATAGTTAACTACTCCTTTTAAATATTCTATGTTCTTAAGTCTTCGTTCTTTTATTTGATTAAAAGTTATAGATTTTTTAAAAATTTTTGTTATCTTTACATTGCAACACATATCAAACTTGAATTCTAATATTAAGTCAATTGAGGCAATCATTGTTAAGTCTTGTTATCACTTCTTTTTCAACATTATAAAAATTATTTTGAAACTCTATGTTGTGGAATATATATTACTGAAATAATTTATTCTGTAAGAATTTGCAGAATTTTTCTATAAAACTGCCAATTATAGTGCTTTTGGGGGGGTGGGAAATAGCTCTTTAGAGACTTGCTTATTCTGTCATAATTTGTCTAGCAATATTTCCCCAATATTTTGAAGAAAAATTTTTCTTTCTTGATATTGTCTGTTTTACCTAGACTTCAAGCATATTTTCTTCCTTTATTTTTTCTTATTTTCCAAGTGAGAGAAGGGGAGACAGAAAGACAGACTCCCGCATGCATCCCAACTGAGATCCACCTGGCCACCCCTGTCTAGGGCCGATGCTTTGCCCCTCTGGGGCCATGCTCAAAACTGAGCTGCTTTTAGCACCTGAGACAAAGGCTCCATGGAGCCCTCCTCAGGGGTTGGGGCCAATTTGCTCCAACCAAGCCATGGCTGCAGGAGAGAGAGAGAGAGAGAGAGAGAGAGAGAGAGAGATGAGAGAGGGAGGGGTGGAGAAGCAGATGGTTGCTTCTCCTGTGTGCCTTGACTAGGGATTGAACCTGGGACATACACACATCTAGCCGATGCTCTACCACTGAGCCAACCAGCTAGGGCCATATTTTCATGTAATTGAGAAAAAAATGTTATAATTTTAAAAAATTTTCTGCAACTTTGGTTATTTTACTTTCATAATTTATTTGTGTTCCCTCCTTAATCACTGAAACGTTCCTATTTACTGGTTACCTTTTATTCTTAGGTCATTGATTCTATTCATGAGATCTGCTGAATTGCTCTCGTCTGTGGTGGTTCTTGCCCTTATACTTTTTTGACTGTGAGTTCTTGTTCAATGGCAAACATTTTTGTTTAAAACCTCTGGTAGAAATTTTAACTATATACTATGTTTATAGTATATAGTTAAAATTACTGTCCCATTTCTTAACTTGGCTCAATAGTTCTGATCTCATACTCCTACCATCAATTCATAACATAGCACCCAGACTGATGCTGCTAGACTATAGGTCAGACTGTGTCCCTCTTCTGTTCAGCAGCAATAAATAGCTTCTCATGTCAGCAGAGGAAGAGGCCACGTTCTAACCGTGGCCACAAGGTCCTATACATTCTGGCCCCTCTTCTTATCTCATTGACTTCATTGCATTTAACCATCCCCTGGACTTTGGCTGAGTCTACTCCAGCCACACTGACTTGCTGATTTTTCTATAGATGTAGCGGGTCCTCCTTTGGGGCCAGAGTCTTAGCTCTTCTCTATGCCTGCTATGCTCTTCCCTGAGAATCTCACAGCACACACACTGTTCCTTCCATCGGGCCTCAGTTGAGTGCCCATTCTCCTAGTGATCTTCCCTGGGCAACCTACTTATAACCCTCTCACCCTGGAACTTCTGATCCACCTTCCCGGTTTTACTTTTCTATAATATTTATAACAAACTAATAGGCTACAAAGATACACACACATTTAAAATATATTTACTTTATTTATTATTTAAATGCCCCATTATTATGTCAGCTTTTTGGATTTCTTTTTTTATTCCTACCTAATGTATCCTCAGTCCCTACAACATTGAGTACCTGGCACCAGTAAGCATATTGGACAATAAATAAGTAAATGAATAAGTAAAAAGACCGCTTATTGAATCTATACCATACGAGGCATTTTTCTATGCACTTACAGGCATCACTTCATTTAATCTTACAAGGCAGGTCTCACATATGCCTTGTGTTACAGTTGAGAAAAGGGAAGTGCACAATAATTATAGAGTTGTCACTGGATACATAATATATGTTAAATTTCTATGTTCAAAATCATTGACTCATTTTCCCATTACATCCTTGACAAAGTACAAATTTTATAGCTTTGAATTCAAGACTCTTTGCCATCTGACCCTGGATCATCCTCCCAGAAACCTGACCCACCCTCTCTTTACCAGTTTTACTGGGAAGTTCCCACAGAAAGAAAAAAAGTGATAAGAAAAAGAAGACTTAGTGTAATGACCTTTGAGCTCTTAATCTGTGCCAGGTTTCATGCAAATCTGTCATATGTTCCATCTCATTTAACCTTCACGACCACTACTGAGCACATGGAGGCTTGGACAGTTTTTCTAAGTGCACACAAGCAGTCAGGAACCAAGCCTATAATTCACTGTGGTGCTCCCTGATCTCAAACCCCATGACCTTAACCATACATTAGACTGAGTTGGAGTACATTCCTGTGTGGTGCAAGCTGCACAGAATTCTGGGAACATATTACCCAACTTGGGGTGAAAATGTTACTGCAACTTTAGCTTGTGCTCTGTATTAGATATTATTGATATGTAACAAATTTCACCACATCTAACAGCTTGAAAAGCAACCAACCTTTTATTAAATCATAGCTCTGTATGTAGAAGTCTTACATAATATACAGCTGGCTGTGAGCTCTGTCCAGGTTATCACAGGGCTGAAATCAAGATGTTGGCTTGGCTGCATACCTTTCTGGAGGCCCTGGAGAAGAACCATTTATGATCTCATTCAGATTGTTGAACTACTATTATGGTTGTAGGACTGAGGTCTCTGATCTTCATTTCCATGTTGATTGTCGGCTAGGGACCACTTTTAGAGTCTATAGGCTGCCTATAGTCCTTACCACATGGCCTGCTCAATCTTCCAATAATACTAAAAATCCTTCTCATGTATGAATCTCTGATTTCCTCCTTTTTTGACTTCCAGATCATACATCATGGATTAAAGTCAAGTCAACTCATATACTCTCCCTATTTTAAGGTCAACTGATTTAGGAGCTTAATTAAATATGCAATGTCCCTTTTGCCACCTAACAAACTATAGCTATGGGAATAATATTCCATCATATTCCCAGGCCAGAGAATTCCACGCGGCATATATACCAAGAGGTGAGGATCTTGAACGACATCTTAGAATTCTGCCAATCACAAGCTCGCCTGCCTTCTCATGCTCTCATTCTGCATCAAACATCTACCCATCCCCGTGATAATTACTTTTATTCTTTCTTGGAAAAATACCAGTCAGTAGACCCACGTGAATCTTACCCATACTCAAAGAAAATTTGTCATTGGCCTCATTGGCCTTAGACTTCTCCACCTCCCATTCAATATTATATTTCAGGGATCAGAACAAACATTTTATCTCACATTTCTTTAGGTGAGAAGTTTGACATGCATTTCACTGGACTGAGTAGACAGTGGGTGCAAGGCTGCCTTTCTTTAAGAAAGATTTATGGGGGTGGGAGGACCTGTTTCTTGCCTTTGTCAGCAGCTATATGATGCCCATACACCTAGGTTCATGGCTCCATTTCCTTCACCTTCCAAGCCAAAGTGTTGCATCTCTGTGATTTGTGAATCTTTGCAAGTTTCACAAATAACTGGCCACCTGAGAGTTTGTCTCCCTCATGCTGAATTCCACTTTGATTTTCTCAGCCTTGATTCTCATCTCTTTATGCCCAAATGGTATTTTTTCCAAAGATGTGTTTCAAAAGTGTTTTTGTTCTACTTTAATAGTCTCAGTTTTCAATGTTTGGGCTGAAACTGAGAAGGTGCTTTATGAAAAATTAGAGTCTCTCTCTAATTATAACCAGGGAGGTTCTTCAGTTTTTAAAGACGAGCTTGCTTAGATTAGATCAGCGGTTCTCAATCTGTGAGTCGTGACCCCGGCGGGGTGGCCTAAAGCCATCGGAAAATACATAATGCATATCAGGTATTTACATTCTGAATCATAACTGTAGCAAAATTACAGTTATGAAGTAGCCACCAAAATTATTTTTTGGTTTGGGGTCACTGCAACATGAGGAACTGTATTGCGGGGTCACGGCATTAGAAAGGTTGAGAACCACTGGATTAGATGATCACTATAATCTCAAGGTCTATCTTTGTGATCACATGTTTAAATCTCCTTTTGCCATGCAAGGTAATATATTCACATGGTAGTGTGAATATCGGGGTAGGGGAGTGACTCTGCATTATTCTGCATATGACATCGTGTTAAGAAGTTTGGACTTTGTTCTGAAAGTGAGTAAAATTATTGAAGGAGTTGTGGCAGAAAATGACTAACACAGATTTGTTCCTGAGAAAGATTCCTTGGGTCTAGGCTTTAAACTAGTGATGGGAGAATGGTTATTATTAACTAAGAATAACTAACTTAGTGTGAAATATTAACAATATTCTTGGCTTTGTTTGAAATATGTGGCAACCCTTGAGACATTTAACCCTTACAAGGTAGATAATGTTATACTAGCAATAACCCCATTCTGTAGATGATAAAATATATACACAAAGAATTTAAATAACCCTCCCTAATATTTTTACAACTAGCAAGTGTCAGAGCCAGGATTCAGTCCAGGGAGTCTGGCTTGCAATGTCAATATTCTAACCACTATACAGAACTTCCTATCATAGCGCAGAAAGGACCTCTACACAGACTTTGAAACAGGGAGAAAGCATGGTCAGTGGTAATTGTCAGGGAACACTTTACACATGCAAAGAGGATGCAAAGAAGGAGAAGAACTTACAAAACTCTGGAGAAATGGAGAGAGGCTTCCACAAATCCCCTAACTGTAGTCAAGTCTATGTCCTCCCTTTTCTATGAAACTGACCCCCCTCGTTGCTTGACTCTTCCAGTGTTTGAAAGAGTTAATCAGTGGTGCTATGAGACAATACGTGCTGATGTGACTAGTCCCACCCTTTGATGGCTACTTTGCAAGTTTCACAAATAACTGGCCACCTGAGAGCTTGTCTCCCTCATGCTGAATTCCACTTTGATTTTCTCAGCCTTGATTCTCATCTCTTTATGCCCAAGTGGTATTTTTTTCCAGAGATGTGTTTCAAAAGTGTTTTTGTTCTGATTTAAGAGTCTCAGTTTTCGATGTTTGGGCTGAAACTGAGAAGGTGCTTTATGAAAAATGAATGCATTTGAACAGTGAAGTTTCCTGTGAAGAGCGATACAGCATTGTTCCACCCCGAAGTTCCTCGGAGCCAGCCTCTATTATTTTTCTCTAGATTTCCTTCCATCTTCTTTTTGAAAACTTTTCAAAATGACATCAAACAACTTTCCTCTTCCTTTGAAAGACATGGAGCCCTTTCATCTGTAGGTAGGCTGTTGGTGTGAGGATTATCAAGCAGGGACAACCAAAGCTATTGTTCTTGTAAAATATATTGACTTAAAAAAAAAACCTTCCTTTCTAGCTACTCACTGTGAGCTATCTTCTTTATATCTATAATCCTTAAAATAAGAAATGGTTACAGACAGAGACAGCCCATCACATTCTCCAAGGGAATGACAATCGTGACGAACAGAAAGGGAAGCCACATTTACTGACCACCAATTATGTGCTAGGAAAAGCACTGTGTTATGTATTTTATGTACCTTAAGTCGTTTGTATCTCCTAAAGTCTGCTGAGAAAACTATTCTTATCTGCATTCTACAAATGAAGAAACTGAGATATGGAGAAGCTGGACAACTTAGTCAACATTTTTATGAATGACAAGCCCAGGTTGGAATGCCGGTGTTTCTTACAGTAATAAATCAAATCACTTACCTTTGCAATTTAGTATCATTCAAGGAAATCATTATTTGTGAAGCTTTCTGATTCCTATAAGCTATATAAGAAAGCGAGAAGTTTAGTCAATGTGCTAGGAAAGAAGAATAGTTATTTCTTGAACATGAAACATACATTAAATATTTACTATATCCCTGGACCTATACTTAAGCATGACTTATAACATGAAATATGAATTTATCTCATCAAAAATTTTTCTACCTGACCAGGCGGTGGCACAGTGGATAGAGTGCCAGACTGGGATGCGGAGGACCCAGGTTCAAGAACCCGAGGTTGCCAGCTTGAGCGCAGGCTCATCTGGTTTGAGCAAGGATCACCAACTTGGACCCAAGGTCGCTGGCTCAAGCAAGGGGTTACTCGGTCTGCTGTAGCCCCACATATGAGAAAGCAATTAATGAACAACTAAGGTGTGGCAATGAAAAACTAACGATTGATGCTTCTCATCTCTCTCCATTCCTGTCTGTCCCTATTTATCCCTCTCTCTGTCTCTGAAAAAAAAAATCTTATAGGTTGAAAAGCTAACATTTCTTATCCATAGTAGAGTTAAGAAATGAGAAAACATTTAATTGGTACTCAATTTTATAGCCCAACAATTATATTCTCTAGTATTTTTCCAGTACCTCTAAGTTTGCAAACATTTTCTCATTCATTATCTGGATGAGTTTCCCATCCTTCCATGAGACAGGCATTACTTGGTCTGATTGCTTATTAAACCGAGGCTCAGAAGCAGTTCAGCAGAATGAGTAAGATAGCACAGTTAATAAACTGCGAAGCCAGACCTAGAACACTGTTCGTCAGCTTTCAAGACATAATTTTTCCAGGCCACATTATCTGACATCCTAATTAATCTACAAGTAGAAATTGTAAGCCTTTTAAATACAAAGAGAAGACAGTCTTTGTAGGGCAATTTGCCCACACAGGAAAATTTTCACCTTCTTGCCTTAAAAATTAACTCCAACTTCAAACTCATACCTTGACTCCTTCAAGATCACTGTGTGAGGACTCTTCTCTTGGAATTTTAGCTCATCTTTCTTTTACAGTGTTCGGTTTGGTTTATATCTCTCCATAACATTGTCCCCTTTTTCTTTTTTATATTATTTTTTATTTTGAAATTAAATTTAATGGGGTGACATTGATCAATAAGAGTTCATAGGTTTCAGGTGAACATCTCTATAGCATTTGAAATGTTGATTGTGTTGTGTGCCCATCACCCAAAGTCAAATCATTTTCTGTCATCTTATATTTGTCCTTCTTTACTCCCCTCCCCTTCACCACCTCCCCCAGGTAACCACTTCACTCTTATCTATGTCCATGAGTCTCAACTTTATATCCCACCTATGTGTGAAGTCATACAGTTCTTAGCTTTTTCTGATTTACTTATTTCACTCAGTATCATGTTCTGGAGGTTTCTCCATGTTGTAATAAATGGAAATATATTATCATTTCTTAGTATTCCTTAGTATATATGTACCAGACAGACCCTCAGAATTCAGACCCACATGTGGAAGCCCATTGTGGATTCCATTGCAGTGACATGTGGGACCAAAAGCAGGTAATAAAGAAAGAGGTCCTAAAAGGAAGCTGTAGTAAAGGAGAAATTTGAGCTGGGTTTTGAAAAATTAAGTGGGATAAGACGACCAAGAAGACAGAGCAATGCCAGGGGAATAAAGGCGGAGTGAGCACAGTGTATATGAGGAAAGACAGGGAGTGGGAAATCTTTGTTCATTCAATTCTAAAGTTACTACACTGAAAACGCACCTACAGTTCTTTCCTTCAGCTCTTGAATTATGTATAAACACACACACACACACACACACACACACACGTAGCTGTTTCTAAGGGTTTATGGAATTTCGCTTTCTGGTTAGAAACATAGAGCCCAAAGGGCTTTGGAGTATTATATAAAGATGTAATCACTCCAAAAAGCACAATTTTGTCATGTGTTTTTGTCATCAGAGCGCTGCATGAATTTCAAAGTAAACACCCTCTTTGTTGTGTTAGAAAGCTCTATAGTCATGTCATAAAAAATAAAGTAGGGACAGATTCGCCAAGTAGTCGCAAATCTCAGTGGCCTAAAGTTTTGATGTATGATTCCCTTATCAGCGTCCTCATTGATGCCACCCATTACCTGTGTGACACTGTATGATACATAAAGATAAAGAGGGGGAAGGAAGGGGTCTAGCAGCAACTGACCCCCCACTAAGTGAAAAGAACTAAGCATGCTTCTCGATACCTTCCTTGTCATTATTTTCCCACAGCTGGTCTCTATTGAACATGCTCTCCACATTTACAAGATGAGGAAAGTGAGAAACAGGTGAAACCATTTGCCAAGGACAGAAGACCTTGTGTTCAGTACGCAATAAATAAGGAGTAAGGGATTGGTGAAAACATATTACTTTATAAGTTGCTGAGATTTTCAACTTCTGAATTCAACTTCTGTAGATTTTGGCACTCACAAAGTTATACAAATAAAAGGAAAGAATGCCCTTATATTTATTTTTAAAAATCAGACCTCAACAGTGCTCTTTAAAAAAAGTAGTTTTCAATTACATTTGACATGCAATATTGCGCATATTAGTTTCAGGTATGCAGCATGGTGGTTAGACAGCATATACTTCATGGAATGATTCTCTCCCTTGATATTTCTAGTACCCACCTGGCACCATGCATAGTTATTGCAATATTATTGACTTTATTGCCTGTGCTGTTCTCTACATCCCATGACTCTTCTGTAACTACCAGTCTGTGCGTCTCAATCCCGTCACCTTTCCCACCCAGCCTCTCACTCCCCACCACTGGCAACCATCAGTCTGCCCTCTATATTTTTGAGTCTGTATATATTTTAATTATTCATTTATTTTGTTCTTTCAGTTCTTAAAGGGCTGACCCACTATTTCTCAATGGCTTTAAGGTATGTGTTAAATCATAATAAAAATTCTTATTTTAATAAAAACTCCTCATAGTTCCTCATAAAACATATTCTGGAAAGTTTATTAACACTACACAGTTATTTTCTTTGCAAAACCAATGTTTTGGAAAATGCTTAAGTGATTCATGAACCATTTAAAAAATATTTCCTCTTTAGAGGAAAAATAAGATGTAATGAGCAGGCTCTGGTTTTGAACAGATCTAGTTTCAAATAGGTTTTTTTTTTATTCACTACCTGAATCCTCAGATGTTTTACTTGACTATTGATTATAAAATGTGTTAAGCGGTGTTGGAAGTATTGACTGTGACAATAAACACATCATCAAAGATAGTCTATGCCCGATAAATAGTAGCTGTTTTGACTATTGATCTGAATCACAAATTCTAGTGCCCATTCTGCATGTCTATCACTATGCTACATCCACTAAGACTCTTCTAAAGAGAGATCAATAAAATGGTTAATATCCCTCCTCAGCGTGGCTCTCTCTGCATCTTATCTTCTTCCTCTCTGTCACACAAAACTCATTTCTTTGCTCGTCTCTAACAGACAATGGAGATAAGCGATCTCAGTCCCCATGGCCCAGGATAATTTGATCCAAGGAAGAGAGCAAAGAAAATAAAGTCATGCTGTGTCATACATAAGACCAACTCTCCTTATTGGACTGTAAAAACATTGGGAGTAAAACTGAAAATGATTTATTAAAAGAGAAAAAAAAAAAAAGAAAGGAAGACCTTATCGCTGTAAGATGAAAGTCTTTTGTAGACTTGTCAGACTCCTGGCGTCTAGTTGTGCTGATGAACACCAAATCCAGTGGACCATTGCTGTCAAACAGAGCATCAGCTTCTCCTGATCTCTGCCAGGTACATGGCCCGCCCTTCATTACACACTGGAGACAAATTTCTCAAAAAGGATACCAACAAATTTTATTAGAAAATATAACTTCAGCACATAGAGGTGGCTATTTTGATGAGAAATTCAAGTTTCAACAAATTCAGGATGGCTTCTTCCCATCAGTTGATCAATGGGCGGCTTTCCCCTCTCTCTTCCCTTTCCTTTTGTGAAAAACTCTTTAGAACGAACGGCATTTTAAATATAAGGCCTCAGCTTCCTTACAGGTTTCTGGATTTTGTAGGAGGCTCCCTTGCCATGCATTATATAGAAACTCTTCGTTTCTCAGGCTTCACTAGTTATTTCGTTTGACAAGCTCCTGAAACTACCCCTTTCTTTGGCACTCATGGTATTTGTTCCTTTCTGATTCTCTCCAGGTATATTATATTTTAAATGTTTTCTTCTTAATCTTTGCTGAATTTGCTTCTTCAATTCTTTGCTCTTTCTCATGACATGCTCCCATATTCATTGGTCTATACCAGGGGTAGTCAACCTTTTTATACCTACCGCCCACTTCTGTATCTGTTAGTAGTAAAATTTTCTAACCGCCCACCAGTTCCACAGTCATGGTGATTTATAAAGTAGGGAAGTAACTTTACTTTATAAAATTTATAAAGCAGAGTTACAGCAAGTTAAAGCATAGAATAATAATGACTTACCAAGTACTTTATGTCAGATTTTCGCTAAGTTTGGCAGAATAAATCTTTATAAAACCACTTACTATAGTTAAATCTTTTTTTTTTTTAAATGTTTGTTATTTTTATTTTGTTTGTTTTATACGACGCTTATCAATGCGGGCATATGCTAGGAACCCTTGTACTTGTTTGTTTGTTTTATTTATTCATTTTAGAGAGGAAAGGGAGAGACAGAGAGAGAGAAGGGGGGAGGAGCTGGAAGCATCAACTCCCATATGTGCCTTGACCAGGCAAGCCCAGGGTTTCGAACCGGCGACCTCAGCATTTCCAGGTCGACGCTTTATCCACTGCACCACCACAGGTCAGGCAAATCTATCTTTTTATTTATACTTTGGTTGCTCTGCTACCGCCCACCATGAAAGCTGGAATGCCCACTAGTGGGCAGCAAAGACCAGGTTGACTACCACTGGTCTATACTCTTGAATCTCAACATCCCTGTCCTTATCCAATCTCATTTAGCTGTATCACCTGTTTGCAATGTTTTTACAATTACTTTTGTGTAGACAAAACCAGGATCTACAACTTTAAAGTTTCCTCCTTAGTTACAGAACTGGTAGATTTTCATTTCCAGCCACTGTTGCATTATCTTCATCAGGATGAGTCAGCAGCAACTGACATGAACTCATTTCTTCCCTGGCACTTTACCTCCTAAGGGGCTTTAGGTAACAGCCCTTTAAAAATCGTCCGAAGTTGTATTGTCTGTTTTGATCAGAGGTTGGGGGAGGGGTCTTTCCATTCTCTCTCTCTACAGAGGATACCTTGTCTGAGGGGACGACAGGTGTTTCACTCTATTAGAAGGCGTGATCACACCACTGTTTGTGATCCACCCGCTTATCTCATTCCTTATGCATTTAGTCCACAAATATTGAGTGCCTAGTTTGTATAAGTCACTATATTAAGTGTTCAAAAAAATTACAATTCCTTAGACCCCAAAGCTTTTTAGACACCCCCTTATTGTATTATAATTAATAACAAGGGCTATTGTTAAAATCATTTACATAAGTGTGTTTCTTTCTTGAATATTTTGTCTTTAAGGTACATGTATGCCTTATCTATATTTATATCCCTTTGAATAATATCCCTGGTTGGCAAGAGTTAATACTGGCATAATAGTTAATAAAAATTACTTATCAAAATTCATTGAAAGTTACTAAAATATTTCATAGTTGTCGTCATCATTAATTTATGGGTAAACTACTTTTACTTTAAAGACGGGAGCTTGCAAAGGATGCAGGATACCTTCCATTATTCCTCTGTTTCTTTTAAGAAATTGCTCTTTGGCCACAGTATTTATAGACTCAAGAAAATCATTCATTTAGATTATGTCTGAGAAAATGTATGTTTAGTTATACAAGACTAGGCAGAATACTTACCTGATAAAATTTGTTCTGCTGACAGGTTTCAAAATATATTAATATTGCCATGACACAGACTGTGTGGCATCCTGCCATAGTCATATGTGGGAGCCCTAACCCCCCAAGATGACTGCTTGGAGGGACGACCAGTAGGGAGGTAATTTAGTAAATTAAGATTATAAGAATGGGGTCCTAACAAACCTAAGAATTTATGTCCTTATAAGAGGAGAGACAGACATTAGCAATCTCTCTCTGTATACTTGAACACAGAGGAAAGGCCATGTGACACACAGCACATCGGCCATCTACAAAGAATAGCACTTTCACCTCTCACCTAATTTGCTGGCACCTTGACCATAGACATTAAGTCTCCAGACTTAATGGCTATTGTTTAAGCCAACCAGCTGTCCCATTTTGACATGACAGACTAAGATCACAAATAAATGCAAAAGAGCCTAAGTGCGCACTGCATGCTATTAATTTTCTGTGTATTTTAAGTTATAATTGCAACAGGTCTGAGGATTTAATGTATAATCAGGAGATTATAGTTGATAACACTGTACTGTATAATTGAAAATTTTCTGAGAGTGGAACTTAAACAGTCTCACACACAAACAGTTAACTACGTGAGATGGTAAATGTGGTCATTAACTCAGGGGGGGAACACTTTTACAATGTATACCTATTTTAAATCATTATACCATAACTAAATTATCATTTTATTTGTCAATTATGCCTTGATAAAGCTGAAAAAAATTTAAAAGCATAATGGCAAACTTGTAGTTATAAAAAAAAATCAGTGGGTTTTGTCTAGTTTCATAAATACCTTAAATTGTATAATTCTCTTTCCTTGGAGAAATAGTTGGTCCTTTTTTGCTTTTGTCTATTGGCGGTATCAACAACTGTGTTCCTTAATAAGCTTTACTCTTGGCATGTTTTATATTGCTTAAAACAATTATTAATGCTATTATTTTCTGTCTTTTCACTATGCCCAAATGTTTGGGAAGACAGTGCCAGAAAAAAATTGTCAAACGTGTCATATTTTACTTTGTATTTTTTTATCTCAATAAAGTAGGCAGTATCGAGGTACATGTGGCCATTTTCATAATCAAGGAAATGAAAACAGTTTTCTGTAACCATAAAAAACATTTGAATTAATAAAGTTATTTTTAATGATTGGAAGATAAATAAACCATAGAAGAGAAAATTCTCCAATATCATTCATTCTTTCACTATATGTTTTGAATGCTTACTAAAGAAATACCAAGCATTTTTCTAGACTTTAGGACTACATCTGTGAACAAAATATGTCTGATGTCTACATGAGGGACTTTATGGGTGACACAGATAAATAAATACATATTGGCAATTGCATAAGGGCTCAAGGTTAAGGTTAGGCACAAATGTCTTTAGAGCACCAATCTCCTATGACTAATCCTGCATTGACTTTATTTTATTTTGCTAAAATACCAGGCTAGGGAACCAGATCTCTACTACAGAAAGTAATGCAGTAAGAGTGATAAGAAGCATTCGAAAAGGTTAATGGAGGTCATCTCTGGATAATAAAATTATGAGAAATGTTTATGTCTCTTCCTTCTTCTTTTGAATATGTTTTCCAAAATGTTCAAACTGAGAGCCAGAAAATTGGCAAAGTGTGCATATAAACATTTGTTTATCGTGTTATAAAAATTAAAGAAAGTTAAGTAGTAAAAATGTTAGACTGTCATTTTCCACCCACTCATTCACATGGATGCCTTTTCCAAGTTCCTGGAATTAGTATGTATTACTTTAAAATGAAGGAAAATATTTTATTTGTGATAGCTTAAAGAAGAAAATATGAGATAAAACTCTTAATATCTTACTTAAATATTATTTATCTTTTTAGATTATAAATACATATGTCTGTCTAATGTTTATACTTTTAGCACTTTTACAGAGGGATGTTTTAATTTTAACTAAAAACACTAAAATGTCATGTAAAGTGTTTTTATACAGCATCTCTGTGGATATATCCTTACCTCTATTACCATTTCTCTAGACATGCAGTGTGATAGCATTTTCAGTATTACAAATAACAGTTGCAGCCTAAGAGTAACCTGTGCGCCTGCATCCTTGTCTGGATCTCAGGATATTCCCATATGATGAACTCCCATACCTAGAAATACTGGATTAAAAGACATACAAGAATAACTCTCTTGAGATATTGCCATTTAACTATGAATGTCTTATATCTTTATAATCTTGGTGTGTGTGTGAGGCTCTTTTCCAGATAAAAAATAGCAACCTCTGTGAACCTCAGTTTTTTTGTTATACAGCAGGGCTCATGCGACCTCACCATCTGGAACGAAGGTTAAATGAGACGGCACGTTGATAGGATTCACATGGAACCTCGTACAGAGCAAGTGGCCAACAATTACTGTATTCTCTCCTCCTCACCTGGAGGGGGAGCCACCTCTGCTTCAATCTCTCTTCTCCACCCCAAATCCTCTCTGCGATTTACTTTTCATCTGGAAATCAACAGGACCCTTGAACTCTGCTTCTTGTGCTCTGCCTTTCTTCTCACATACTTATTTTTTCTCCCGGTTCCATTGCCCGTGTCGTCTATATTACAAGGAGCTTATCTTCTCTCTCCACTCTATAAATAACAGACTGCTGATAAGAATAATAATAGAAAGTCAGATTGCAGCAAAGTGGGAGCAGGGAGGAATCAAGGTAACATTGAGTGAACTCTACCGAGGAACAAAGGAGGTGGCACAGATACATGATTCTATACCCAGGGGTTATGCATGCCCTCTAGCAGTAACTATGCAAGGAAATAAAAAAGGTCAACATGAATACGGATGCGTGAAAAAGAAAAAAAATCAAGGGACAGCAAGAAAGCCAAACAGGACACAAAAAGACAGTTCTTGAGTTAAGAGAGTGGAAAAAATGGATAAGGTGGTGGATTGAAGGATGCAAGGCAGAGTGTGCAGGGGTTGAGGGATGATGGAGTCCATGGTGAATGCTTTCCGGGGACAAAAGGTAGACAAGGTCTGAGAAGGAGCCTGTGACACCAGCAGAGAGCGGTCCTGATGGAATATTAAAGACATTGGAGTCCAGGGGAAACCAGATAGGATTTTAACCACCTGCTGATGGACACAAAAAACAAGAGAAGACACGGAAAATCGATATTTTAAAACAACCACATAATTGTGTGAATTTGGTGACTGCATATAGCACCTGGTCGGATGGGCTGAACCACAAACAAATTCTTAAAGATAAAGTTTTAAAAGTGCGTCCAATTCTAAAGTGGCTTGTGGCCTCTTGTGGCCCCTGTAAGTGGTCATCCTAAGTCTCTGGGGTTGACTTCTCCCTCTCTCCCTTAGGTGGAATCCTTCAGCAAATGGGCAATGGGTCCCTCTACCGCCAAGGAGGGCTGCCTGACAGATCGTCTGGAAACATCTTGAGAAAGCCTCCTTACTTCAAAATCATCCATGGCTTGCTACCTGCTGCAGAGTAGAGCCCAAGGTCCAGTTCTGGCACCAAGATCTCCACCATGAAGCATCAACTGACCTTTCCTACCAGACCCTCCATGTTCTAGGTAAGTTGCCCTCAACTCTGGGGTCTACAGTCCTTTCACTTGTGTGTAGGCAGATGACACTGCTCTCTGTCACTTGAATACACTTAGAAGCTGGGCCGGAGGCTCAAACCAAGGGCATCACAAGTCGTGTGCTGGTGAGACAGACAACATGGCCCATCAGGCTCACTTCATGTGAATGGTCCATGAAGAGCCACAACAATGGTCCCCATCGTCAGTGCGTGCACATGTAATCTCATATGACCCCTCACAGCAGTTCTGTGAGATAGAAACTGGTTTTTATATTTTACAGATCAGGTAAGAATTATTATCCTCATTTTATTATCTACATTTAACTAATGTGCCTAAATCACACGCAGTGAAGTCCCGAGCCAGTCTCTGTCACCATCTTGCGAAGTCTGTGCTTTAATGACGATGTATGCTCTTCTAGTCTCCAACCAGTTCTTGAAATGTCTTATGCTAGATCAAAGTGTTCATTCTTGGCTGATTTTTTTTATCCTGGTACTGTGGTTGTTTGGGTATGGTTTCCTACCTGTCAAGTCTTTCAGTTTGATGTTATCATACTTTGCTTTTGGAATATTGAACTGCCTTCTGAAATATGCCATGCCATTCACTCATTCAAGGTCTTGAATACAAGTTCTCTCTGCAAAATGAAAGAACTTCATATTAGTTTTCCCCTTGGACTTTGGAGTCAACCAGAGCTTAATTTCAATCTCAACTGAGCCATTTTCTAAGCTGTATATACTTGAGGAAGTCTTAAAAATTATCTGAGTCTAAGTTTTCTTACCTATAAAAACAGAATAGCAATATTTCTCTGTCTAACCTCCAGGTTGTTAAAAGGATTGAATTAGATAATGAATGGGAAGCTGAAGGTGACTTGGAAGATATAGAGTGTTATATAAATGTCCAGAATGAGTATGACATCATTTTGCCATTGTCATTTTTGTACCTGTTAATCCAAAACTGTTTGTAATCCTTTATTGGCCCTTTGAGGCATTCAGCTATTACCAAAATACCATCAGGTCTTGTAATAATCTTCTTAGGGTATTGAAAATCATTTCTAAAATGCTTCCATCCTGTGTTGAATTAAAGCTCAGGGATTTTCTCATCTGACCTATAGGTTAAATCATTATCCCAGGTCTCATGTGATTTTAGACTTTCCTTCACCTTTAATGTTTCTATCTCTATAAATTTGTAGACAAAAAGAATGCCAATAAGAAAAAGACAAAACAATTCCACACAGAGTGATTTATTTCCAGACCCAATACAGTGATTCTGTAATACAGAAAGAACACATTTCCACTGATTTATTGCTTTGCCAATTAAAAGGTAATTTTGTCAGGTTTTATTATAGCCTCTCCATTGTAAAGAAGCCAGAGGAAAAGTTTGAGTTTTTTAAAGGCTGCCCTCGCTGTATTTCATCTAAGAAACTTGGAAAACACCAGACTTTTCTTTTAAAGTTTTAAAGAAATCTCTAAGTTTTGATCTCTCTCTCTCTGACTCCCTCTCTCTCTCTCTCAATTTTTCCCCCATAATTCAAGGTAAGAGATGAGACAACTTTCCTCTTCCTGTTTTATATGGGTCTAGAATATACTACGTTATCAGGGAGGGAAATAAAGAGTCAACCTGTAAACACATTTTTCAATTCTTCACACTTTCTGTTTATTCAGATATATAAACCAAGGCTCTGAGAGTGAATTACCTGCTGCAGGGTCCAGAATTCAGTACCCTGAACCTGAGCAAATACTCTATTAGAGAGTACAGGTTGTACGATGCGGCCCTTTGATGCACAGTACCTTCCTTCCTTTTGACAATAGTTTGAAATAAGCTCAATAATTTCATCTTTAAAATTGAAAACAGCATAGCTGTAAGAATTAGGCAGCTTCCTTTTTGTCACCAACCAGAAGGGGACAAAACCAGGGGGTGAATGCAGGGCATTCTGTCTCCGGACCCTGTAAAGCTCAGAGAGCCACCTGCGTGTCCTTAGAAATCCGGGTAAAGTCCAAAGAGTTCATGAGTAGAGTCGATCTTTCTGGATGCTAGCAAGAGGATCCTACTATGTGATAAGAAACAAATTGTCGTTTGTTTAAGGGTCATAAATGTTATGAAACAAAAGGAAGACTAGAGCAAAGTAAGGGGTATTGGTGTGGTAAGACTAAAAAAGGCCAGAGAGGTTTCACTGAGAAGGTTAAGATTTGTTCAAGATTGGAGGAAGTAAGGGAGTGGTCACGGAGATACCTTGGTATCCACTGTGTTCTATGGAGAGAGAAGGCTGGGGCCGGGGGTGTGCATGGCGTGCTAGGGTGGAGAGCGGTGAACAAGAGAAAGTGTCATCCAGAGTCAGGTCAAGAATAGGAATGAGGAAACGAGCTAGATGCTGTCAGATAAGGGTCTACAAATTGTGGTCCCGTGGGTCACATCTGTACCTCCACCTGCCTTTATGAATAAGATTCAATGGGAACACCCTGAAACCCATTGGTTTATATTTTGTTTATGTCTGATTTCACACTGCAGTAATAGAGTTGAGTTGTTGGGACAGAGATCATCCGGTCCCCACAGGCTGAATTATCTACTTCCTGGCCCTTCACGGAAAAGGTTTGCCAATCCCATGCAGGGCCTTCTAAATTGTGTAAAGGCTTTCTGCCCTGAAGGCAGTGAGGACCCGTTGCAGAGAGATTACATGCTCTAACGTAGACTTTCCGGAAAGATTCCCTGGTTTTTGGTACGAGTGGGCACTGGGGATATAAGAGGAGAAGGAGAGAGACCAGATAAGAGCCATCATGACGGTCCAGGCAATGAGGAGTGGTTGGAATCCAAGGAGAAGCAATGGGATAGTGAAAAGGTGATAGAATTTGAATATATTTGCATAGTTCAGCAAGCCGGTGGGTTCTTTAGCTTCCAGAGAGCCCCACTCAATAGCATGTTACCAAAGCAAGAAGAAAATAGGAGAATGTCTGTAATCATTCGAGCTGGGCACTGGGACAAATACTGGGACCCAAGGGAACCAGCTCACCTCGACCCTTGGGAACAAGAGAGGAACAATCCTGTGAGGTGCAACCTGGTGACCCCACAGTGCCAGCCTGCCTCCCGGACCTTTCTTCTGCCTCCACGTCTATTTTAGCATCTGATGCAGGGGACCATTCGCTGTCCTTGGAGAGTCTCTTGTTTCTTTTCATCAAGTTCAACTCTGCCTTCCATTAACGCAGGGCCTTGCTCTCTGGGTACAGAACTTGACTACCCATTGCAATGCATTCCCCTTGCAGTCCATTGTATCTATTACACTGTTACGAATAATAAATCATGTCATTTCTATTTGGCAATGTCATAACAGGTAGTAACTGCCACGTAGTAGGCTTTTAATCCATATAAATTTCTGGATGGTTTTCTTTTCCAGGAGGTGTTCTCTGATCTGCGTGGGGAGGATGTTTCCTGTCTATAGCCAGCCGGGCATCAGGATGTCCTCAGCTCACCTCGGCTGGCGGATTGCTGCTTGCCAATTCCAAACTTCTGCAGACTGGCTGTGAGGAAAGATCAAGTAATATCACAGGTGGGCGGGAGACAGCAGGGAGGACGTCCTGACACTGATTATTCATGAGGCGCAGTCTAATCCGGGTCTGCAGACAGAGATACCACACAGGGCCAGCAGGTTCAATTAAAGAGCCGCCAGCGAGACAGGCGCTGCCCCCGCGCTATTGCTCGGGAGACCCCGGGGTGACCGGCTTCCGGAAGATGGGTTTGGAGGTAGCTAGAGTCCCTATGGAGGGGTCGTACAGGGTGGGGAAAGTACTGTCAGGGAACAGAAAGGTTTTAACGGGAGGAAAAACCACTTGCTGTGCTCTCTCTGTTTGAAAATGAAAAGCTTCCTAATGGCGCAGCCTAAGACAGTAAAACCAAAGTGTGGTGTGACCAAACCGCGCGTGCCCGCTTTGCCCTTGTCTCCTCTGAGAAGCTCCGAGGTGTGAACAAGTCAGTGGAGTAGGACTTCAATCCATGTCCTTTTCGTACTATGTTCTTTTCCTGCTTAGCGGCGGTGCATGCTGAGAGAATTCAGGATTGCAGACGTAAAAAGAAGAAAACAAGGTTCTCTTTGCCAACCCATACATATATCATGACTTTTAACATGTTGATTTATTTCAGTTACTTTAATATGCATAATCAGCAGGCACCAATTCATGGAGAAAGGTGTTCTCCGCAATCAGGTGCCTGCCCAAAGTCACACATTTCACAGAATTCTCCTCATAACACATTTAGCCCCTGTTTAAGTTTTACTGAACTTGTGTGTCTCATTGACAGATGACTTTTTTTCCCAGAGAAATACAGTCATTCGTTTTCAAAAGTTGTATTGCCTTGAGCAGTAAGTTGACAATAGCGAACCTCTGTGGTGTGGAATCAGAAATATCAGCTAGATTTTTAATGAGTCGTGCCAAACAAACTCATGGTTCTCAGTCATTCTTCAAAAACATTATAGATGAGGATGTGCTGTGATCTTGGAGCTCACATATCAACAAATATCTGCCATCATTTACCATATTTGTCAACATATACACACACAGGTATGCATGCATAACTAAGATCGGTAAGATATATGCAATTTTGAATCATTTTCCCCTTTGCTACTGCAGCAGGACAATTTTCTTGATGAAATTATTCAAAAGCTCAAGTTTTTGAAACTGCAAACTGGTCATTTATACAACCATTAATTGCTAGATATTTCAAATGCTTCAGATTTGGGACTATAAATAGTATTAGAATGTATTTATTTCATCTGCAGAATTTTCTTAGGATAATTTCCTAATAGTGAAATTAGTGGCTCCAAAGGTGTAACTATGTAAAAGTCTCTGTATGTAGCTAGCTAAGTAGCTAGATAGACACACACACACAGGAATTACTTTCCACAACTGTTGCACTAATGTCCCTCCCTGCCACCTCGAGTCCACTGGGGACATATGCTTGTTCTCGTCTCTGTCAACATTAGTATGGGACAATAGAGTTTTAAAACAGCTCTAATAATTTGACATGGACACATTTTTCCATTGTTTCTTCACTTTTCATTTGTTTTACACTGGTAAGATTGACTACTGTCCTATTTATTAGCTTTTTTTTTCTCTTTTTTTACAATGTTCTAAATTCTTTGACTAGTTTTGTAGGAGTTATTCAGATCTCCTCTGAGATTTTCCCCAGGGTTCTTAAGACTATCTCCCCCCCCCCCCCGGTCACTTACTTTCTTGCCTGTACGTGCGAACACCTGCGTGCTGCCCGCGAGCCTGTGGCGGCGGGCTGTGGAGCTGAGGTGGCGGAGGCTGAGGGAGGCAGGAGCCTACAGATGAGGAGATACTGAACAATTATTAAGGAAGTACAAAGGCTGAGATGGTTTCACTCAACAATACCAGTGTTGACCATTCCATATGTTGAAGTTCATATGCAATTTTTGTCTAAATAAATATTTGAAAACCACCAATAGCCTTAATGCCCTATGTCACAAATAAAGAATTTGGAGCCCAGAGAGGTCAGCAAACTTGCCCAAGATCACGCAGCTTGTCAGAGCCACAGCCAGGTCAGTGTTCCTTCTGCTACACAGCGCTGCCTTAGAGACCCCCCCTCTCCAGCCCCAGGACATTTCCCGTTCACGATTCTCCCCATGGAATAGTTCGCAGCCCCAGACCGTGCCGCTAGCATCTTAAAGTGGTGTGGGTTCTGCTTAGTGTCTCTGCCCACCCTCATTAGTCTCCTTAGTCCCTCCTCCACCTCCCCACTGGCGGTCACCACACTGTTGTCCGTGTCCATATTTTCTCTTTTTTTCCTGTTCTTTTATGTTCAAACCCTCCACCCCCTCACCTAGCGCCTACTCCCAACAGCTGTCAGCTGAGTCTCTCTACGAGTCTTTGCACTACTGAAGGTGGCTGATAAGCACCAACTCAATGAAATAAGAATGGGTCTGCTTTGATACCGAATTCCAAACTCTCACTCACCACCTAAGACAACCTCCCAAATAACGAAGGCACCTCATGAAGGAAGTACAAAAGAGTCGCATGCATGAAAGGCGCGGGAAACTTAACAAGAAAGGGGAAGAAGAATACGGGCAGGACCTCAGAGGATGAGATCTGGAGGGACTTCAATGTTTGAGAAAAGGCAGAGTGGGTTCTGAGCCGGAAAAAACATTGACATGGTGCAAAATACCTCTCCAAAGCAAATATCACCTCCTTGGACCAGAGTGCTGGCTTTCCCAAATCGTCAAGGCCCAGGATGGACGAGAATGGAGGGAGGCTTTCAGACATTGCCCTGGACAGCGGCAAGGCAGCCACACTTTGACCTTCAGTTCTGCAGCAGCACAGAAAGTAAGTTGAAGTCTTAGATTTCAAATATTAAAAATTAAAACAAAATTGGCAATACCGCAAAAAACAACAAATTAAAAAAGGAGAAAGAAAAAAGAAAAATCAAGCACTTAAAGGCATCAGGCATCCCATCACAAGTCTATAAATTTTGCACAGTGGAGTTTTACAGTCATGGATTCCAAAAAACTCTTAACTTGGTGAGACTCCTCTCCCTCTGCCCCTCCCACCTTATTAAACTCAAAGTTGGCTTTTTACAGGCTTTGCAGTAAATGTGAGTCTTCGGGGCACTCACAGTGCTCTCAGAAATGTTTCAGTTGTCATTAGTTCACGGCCAATGGATGAAGGCAGTCAGGAGAGAGTGGGAGATGGGGAAGGATTTGATTTACTGTCGTCCTTGTACCCAAAGTGTCCTTGACAATCTGTTTTAGGATGCTCCTCCTGCAGCACAGAAACATCTGCCGAACACTCCGCTTCAGGGCAAAAACACAGTTGGTTTTCGGTGCTGCTGGATCAATGGCCTATTTCTCTAGACTGAAAAGTGGGTTCAGAGTGTGCTAATAACTAAAGAAAAAAGAGAAGAAGCTTGTTTGACGGTGGTTGCATAAAAGTCAGCACCTGCTACTTGGATTTTGGTGGGATTTTTAATGCCTGGTTAAGAACAAATGTCAAGGGCTTTTCAAATTTGCATCAATTTAAATAAAACATTGTTCATAGAGTTTACAAAAATAAATCAAAACACTTTGGGGGAAGTTAGAACAGATTTTTTTTTTTCTTCCTGCAGAGATTGGCAAAAAAGCAACACCTTGGAGATCTTAATCGGAAGCAATCTTGTGAGAATTGCCCAGGCTCGTATTTGCCAATTAAACTCATGTTCCAGAAGATAAAGCAGTGGTGAAGGAGAGTCTATAATTTAGTAGATAAGGGAATCTCTTCCCTTCATAAATATTTTATCAGGAACTGGAAACATGCAAGCTTGTCCTCCCGATAAAACCACGAGTGCGAGGAAAAGTGATCTAACTTCTTTTCCAAGGGAAATAATTTTAATTGAAAATCCATGTTCCATGTTATGTCTTCTAGTAAACAGAATGGTATGTATCTGTAAACAAAAGAATTTTCTGAAAAATGAACCAAATAGTTGCAAATGGGTTTTATATGAAAAGTGGAATTAGAAAATAAATGTAACCTCTTATTTTTTTCTTGAAAAGATTAATTGAACCTGAAAATCCTCAAGAATATTTCATTGCCATGAGCTTGATAATTGGGGCTCAAGCAGACGTTTGTGGTCTCGGGTCCTTGGAAATGGCTCATGCTGTGTGGGAAAGAGCCCCATGAGTAGACGTCGCCTTTATGAAGTTAGATAGTATATACAACATTAAAACAGGTACTGATATTGATAAGGTTGATTAGTAAGCAGGAATGAGACTTTTCCAAGATGCACATGAGTCATGGAGGCTTTATTTAACTCAAAAACTGAATTTTAATTCTTTCATCTCAGGTCATTAAATTTGCCTACCAATCAGTCCTACTCATGGATATCTGGGGGCAATTAATATGACTAAGTTGACACTTCAAAATGAGTCACAGATAAGCCAAGAAAGTTTTCCAGACTCTTTGATGGGTGACCTGGTTATCCATTCTGAAGGAGATAGGAATTTAATAAGATCTTCAACCACAGGGGACCAGAGGGACTAGATGTTCGGTCTGAGGGCTGAACAGCCATTGTGGAAGGAAGATGGTAAGAATAGAAGGAACTGCGTCTTCCTTCTGGTCTTGCTTTTTCTCCTTCATTGCCAGTAGCATACCCAGACCTGTGACTCTTCCTCACCCTTGGAATAACAGAACCAAAGAAGGACCCCGGGAAGAATGGTCAGCAGCTTAGAACCACCTTGTTCTGGGCCTGGAACAGAGAGCCCCTTTCCATCCTGATCTGCCACGTCTAGCACTAAAAAATGTTATTGAGTTTCTGCGGTATGCCAGGCCCTCTGGTAGGGGCAACAGGTTGGCCACACCCTTCATGCCCATAGGGACCCTCATAGGAAGTAGGAAGTAGGCATATCGCTCCTTCCATTAGCAATGAGGGGACTGAGACAGACGACAGGCAGCAGCTAAGTGGCTCATCCTGCTGTGCTACAGAGCTGGGCCTCTAACCCAGGCTGATGTCTTCACAGCTCCCCTTCATTCACCGCATCCTGCTGACCTTCTAGCTCATGGGATGACATGAGCTGATGTGATGAGCGCACCTCTGAGGGCCGGAACCAAGAGTGGCTTATTACACTTCTTTTCTACTTTCTCTTTTCCAAAGAGTCTAATATATTGTTCATACAGGCAGAATTCACAAGTATATGAAATATTAGATTAACCAGCATACACAGTACCAAATCTGTCTTCTGTGATACAACAATTACTGAATCGCAGAAGGAGACAACCACTTTTTATCTTTAGCCTTGGTTCTGGTCCTGAAGCAAGTCACTTACTTTGGACCTAGTCTTTCTGCTCATCCACAATGGGAATCCTCAGGACACCTCTGGCTTCACCATCCTGGTGGTCTCACTTTCTCTTAGTGTGTCTCCCCCTCACCCCACACCCAGGCATCAGAGGGCTGAGACCACATTCCACTATTTCCTTCATCCATTCCTAGCACCGAACATGGTGCCCAGCCCAAGGAGTTTGGACTGGAGAATGGAAGAGCCTCCATTTTGACTTCTCCTTATGAGGATGACAACATTTGCATTAACTCTGTTGGAAGGATGTGAGGAAACTGGGATGACATAATGCAGAGGAATGTATTTGGAATGAAAACGGGCTGGGAGACTAGAGATTCTTTCTCTTAGAGTTATCTGGAATCATTCTCAACTGTAGATGTACTTGACTTTTCTGAGCGAGCCACACTCAAGGGAAACAATTATTGGGAAAACTTTCCAAAGTCATTTCAGAAGCTAGATCTACTCTATCTTTCACTCGAGTAACTCCTTGTCTTGGTGATGAGGGGAAAGGAAAAATATAAGACTTGTGGTTTCAGAGATCCCGGATGAGGCAGATTTTATAGAACCAGAAGCTGTATGTCTATACAGCTTTCAAAGCTATCATTTTGGAAAATGATTTGAGTTTGGATGATGGTCACACAGCACAATCAACAGTTCAAATGCTACAGAGATGTTTGCCTGAAACCTGATCAGTCACCTCATTACATGTAATTTTCTAAAAAAAAAAAAAAAGCTGTCACTTTGAAGGAAGATGTTCAGCTCTAATCCAGAGTGGGAAAACACAGAGCACCTACTTTGTGTAAGGCTCCATGGTTGGCACTGCTGTGTAACATTGCACTGAAGCCCCAGCATTCTGTGAAGCAATACCTCAATGTTGAAGGTAGCAGGAACAGAAGCTCCGAGAGGGTAACCACTCACCCAGAGCCACACATGTAAGAAGTAGGAGGATAAAGATTTAATTCATACTGGATAAAATGCTTGAAAAGTTTATGCCACATACAGATGGTGTAGTAGAGCATTGTAAACCTGATATCTGTAAAATTTTATTAAGCAATGTCACCACCAATAAATTTAATAAAATTTAAAAATAAAAATATTAACTATTCTTAAATGTTTTTAGTATTTTTAAAGCGTCTCACTTTCTACACTCCCCTACGCCTTACTATCAACCACCCTATAACACTCTCTCCTCCTACAAAGCCCAAATGTGTTGTGAGGGGGTGAGGGGGTTCCGGAAGCACGCATCGCTGTGTGTATGCATAAATGAAGGTTATTATACCTTCAAGTGATTACAAAGAAAACTAATGAGAAAAAGGGAAGTTACTTATGCGTATTTGAGTGCCTTGCAGAACAGATAAGCTGTGGAAGGGACAAGGAGCAAAGAGACCAAAGAAACATCTGGAGTACAGGAACCTAAATGTCATCAGAGCAGCTGCTTTGTGTCCCCCCACCTGCTTCCTGCTCTCTCCTCGCCAGTTTGCTCTCCTTCCCAGTGGACAGGACCATAGACAGCTCTCCAGCGTGAAGTGCTTCCTTAGCCCATGGAATAATAACATGTGGCTCTGAGTCTTAGATTTAAAATCTCCAGGAAGGACTCTAATTGGCCGACTAAGGTCCCATGTCTCCCCTGCACCAGCAAAGCCAAGCCAAGGTCATCAAGCAGAAGAGAACATTCCACAGTGTAGCAAGAGGAAGATTCACACAGGACACTGACCCACGCACTCTGCTCCTCCCAGCACCTTAGGAACTGGGATAGAATAAGAAGAGGAGAAAGGACGGGGGGCATAGTTGGGAGAAAATGATTTCCAGATGCAGAGTGGGTCCAAACCCCACATGCCCCACGCTCATTGTTTTGTTTTGTTTTTCCCCTGTAAGTATTCTTCTACCAAATATTCTGGCCCTCGACAACCGGGCATTTTTGCTTGGCTAGTAATGTAAAAATGAGAGAAGTATTTATATATCTATTTTAAAAGATCATTTTAGAGAGAGGGAGGGGGAGAGAGAGAGAGAGAGAGAGAGAGAGAAGGGGGAGAAGCAGAAAGCATCAACTCCCAAGCAAGCCCGAAGTATTTCTACTTGATTGTCATAAAATTAGCATCTCATCAAGGGTCCCCCTGGTCTGAGCTCATTCAGAAAAAGTGTGAGACACAAGAGACAGTCATCAGCATTATATAGTTGTCATAGTCTATTGAAGACTTGGAAATTTCTGGATTTATGACATCTCATTTAGCAACACAAATTCTACAAAACAAGGCACCCCCAGTGATACCTTAAAATGGTATTTTGAAGGTATACTTTTTTTGGAATACATGTAGATTTCAGATCTACTGAGTTAGGATGTTTCTAAGTGATCGCTGGAACCTGGACACAAGGAGCTGCTTATATAATTTTGATGAACAACAAAGCCCAGCAGCATCTGCCCTTTATGCAGTAATTGCTTCAGACACGTGCTGGCGACATGCCCCTGGTCCCCATGATCACACACGGTGATGCAACCCTCCTTCAAAGCAACTTCTTATATACATCAAGATGCCCCAAGTGTTCACACCTTTGGTTCTTAGTAATTTTACGCCTGGGGAATCTCTCCTAAGAAAATATTATGTGATATAAAACAATTAAGACTTTAAGTAGAGATAATAGTCATTACTTAATAATATGAACAGAAAAAAATAGAAATCATAAGATGGGAATAGTTACATAAAATTGGGTTAATGTACTTTATTCAGACATTAAAGTAGGTGTTTGTGCAGAGTGAGTAGAGAGTAATTTCACAAAATACTTAAATTATGAAGTTAAATAAGAAAAAATAGCATACAAGTATAATAATAGTTAATGTATGCCAAAATTACAAAATAACATTGTACCCTGGAAAAGACTAGAAATACATTAAAATGACAATGACAGATCATCAGATTATACACAAACTTTTCCTTCTTTAGTTTTCTTTACTTTCTAAATGTTCTGTAATAAACATAGTAAAGTTGTAATAACAAACTAAATAAAAATCAACATTTCATTTTTCCGAAGTGAGAAGCAGGGAGGCAGACAAACAGATTCCCACATGTACCCAAATGGCATGCCCACTGGGAGGTGATGCTCGGCCCATCTGGGGTGTTGCTCTGCTGCAACTGGAGCCATTCTAGTGCCTGAGGTGGAGGCCATGGAGCTGTCCTCAGCTTCTGGGGCGAACTTTGCTCCAATGGAGCCTTGGCTGCAGGAGGGAAAGAGAAAGAGAGAAAGGAGGAGGGAAGGGTGGAGAAGCAGATGGGCACTTCTCTTGTGTACCCTGTCTGGGAATCAAACCTGGGACTTCCACATACTGGGCCGATGCTCTACCACTGAGCCAATTGGCCAGGGCCAAAATCAACATTTTATTAAGTTAAATAAAGTTCTTAGGGCTCAAAAAGAAATTTGGCAAAAACATTTAAAGCATCAGGGATGGATTTTGAGAAGATCATACTAAGTGAAATAAGTCAGACAGAAAAATCCAAGAACCATAAGATTTCACTCTTTTGTGGGGTATAAAAATAAAAGCAGCAAATATGCAAAAACTCGAAGAGACAGACAACAGGATAGTAACGGAAGGAGATTTAACTCTGGGTGCTGGACACACAATGCAATACACAGATGATGTATCCTAAAATTGTACACGTGAAACCTATGCCATTTTATTAACCAATACTATCTCAATACATTTACTTTTTAAAAATTCGCACTTCCTCTCTCTCTGCCTTTGGATGTATGAATGCTATGAAACCACAACCCATTCACCGGCTTCTGTAATAAGCCTCCTCCTCTTCTACTTCCTTTTCTGGTGCCTGGTCACCCGAGTACCCCTGTCTGGGTGCCTTTCCTTACTCTTACCTCTCTCCCTCACAGCTACAACCCTGACTCAGCATCTTGAGACATCAAGTTGAGAATCTCCGATACCTACTCCAAGAAGTTCCCGACAGCGACCTCCTTCATGCTTGTATCTCTAACCACGCAGTTCACAACTTTATTCTACACACCCTAGTACTACAGACCTCTTTAGAACAATGTAGACATTCATGCAGCTCATTTCAGTGTATAACAATACTAGAAAAACAAGGGAAGAACTTGAAATAATTACTGTTAATTGTTTTGTTTTTTTCTTTTTATACATCTCTCAAGATATAACCTTTTTCAGAATATCATAGAACCTCTTAATAGAGTAGATCCTTTTCTTTCTTTTACATATATTTGACATAAAACATTGTGTAAGTTTAAGGCGTACAGCATACTGTATTGATTTGATATGTTTATATATTAATAATAAAGAGCAGTTAGGAAAAAAATTTAAATCATATCTACTCCTGTCTTCGGAATCCCATGAAAATAATTTTGGAAATGATAAAAACAAGAATAAAATCTTATCTTCTATAACCTAAGAGAGGGCAGTTATTTACAACAAATCTCAAAATATAAAACAAAGATCAGAAATAAAGGATTTTAAAATGGAGACAATGAAAGCTTGTTCAATTTTACAGATAGATGTGCAGTTCTCGAAAATGACTGTTATAGTGTGGAGAGACCCATCCAATGATCCTCTAATTAACATCAGTGATGGTTGGTTATAAGAGGGCCAAATGGCTGGCAGATCCATCCTTACACAGACCACAGAGTTGCACCAGAAGCACCAAAGCAGCAGGAAGAGCCATGAAGACACGCCAGCTCCATTAGCGGTAATATTGCTGAAGCAGCCATGCACGGGCACTCTGGAAGAGGGGAGGGAAGCAGATGACAACACAGAGAAATGAGATTTCCAGCACTTTACTGTAAACCCTACAATCCTTGAGTACTCACACTAAGGGACTATCTGTCCCCAGGCCAGAGGACGTTGACTGAAGGATGGTTGAGACCATTAACCACAATGTAAGGTGTTGCCTTTTTTAGTTCTCTGCCTTCGGTCAGCTTTTCCCAACTCTCTAGGAAGAAATGACTGATTCAGAGAAGCTGCTGTCCATAGGCTGGAAACATATGTAATAAAAAAGACCTGGTTCAGAACATAGGCATTCGTTCCAAAATTAGAGCAATAATAATGCTGGTGAAAGGAATGTCAGCTAAATTTTTATCAGATACCAGAATCATCTGAAAACCTTGTTTCCTGAAAAAAAAAAAGAAAAAAGAAAAACTCAAGAGATAAATCTTAAAGATCAAAAGAAAAACGTACTGATAATGCAACAGAAGGAGGTTAAAAAATGAGACTAGATCAGAAAAGAGAAAAATGATTAATGAAACAGAGAAATGAAACCACTGAAGAGTCAACTGTCATACTTGGAATAACCCAGCCCCACTAACAAAGTTAAATAAACGTGACTGAAATCATGGCCAGGGACAGAACAGGCTTCAAGGAATCACACACAGAAAATAGAAAAAAGTAATCAAAAGTTGACAAAAGATAATGAAATATAAATGTTGGAGCATGCTTCACATTGACAATGTATTTTCATTAAAGAGTAATTCAGAATGGCTTGTTAAGGTTTACTACAATTGTATTTTTCAGGGCTAAATAACATAACCCATGAGGATGAACATTTTTAAGGAATGAAATGGACACTCATCCTTTCCACCGTCCTGGGAAACTGCATATTCTGAGTCAAGAAGTCAGATCTGGAGAAGATGACCTTAGGATAGAATGAGAAGTCTTACTGCCTTTCTTCTCTGTGCCTCACGGATTCGGGTCAGAATAGGACTGTGTCATTGGAACCAGCCTTCCAGAGCATGCTCTCGCCTGGGGAAGAGGAGATGGCAGCAGGTGCCAGGATCCTCTGGGGCCGGCTTTGGCCAACCTCTGGAAGGTGATCTGATGATGCTAAGCCCAATCACCGTCCAGCTGCCGGTTTAAGCTATTTCCTCGCTATTGTTTTTAATTTCAGCTTTCATTGCAGTCTTATTGTAAAAGTCATCTCCAGAGACTCACAATAGAAATGTAAAGACAAGGCATGTACTAACTGTTACGGGCTAAGCTGTGTCTTCCTTAAATGTGTATATATTGAAGTCCTGAACCCAGGATATCAGAATGGGACTGTATTTGGAGACAGGGCCTTTAAAGTTAAAACGAGGTGATTGGAATGGACCTTCATTCAATATGACTAGTGTCCTTACAAGAAGAGGAGATTGGGACACAGACACACACAGAGGGAAAACCATGTGATCACACAGGGAGAAGACAACCATCTACGAGGAGGAAGGTCTCAGAAGAAACCAACCCTGCTGACACCTCACTCTCAATGGCCCAACCTCCAGAGCTGTGAGAAAGTCCATTTCTGTTGCTTAAGCCGTCTAGTCAATGGTCCAGTAGCCCCCGCTTATCCAGGAAGGTTGTATGTAGTCTAAGACCCCCAGAGGATGTGTGAAACCACAGAGAGGACCAAACCCTATATATACTGTTGTGTCCTAGGCATGCACACCTATCCTAAAGTTGAATTTATAAATTAGGCACAGTGAAAGGCTAGCAACACGAATGAATAATAAAATAGAACCATGAAGATAACATGCTCTAACAAGAGTTCCGTGAATGTGGTCTCAGAATATGTCCTTGGGCTATAGTCACCCATCGTCCTGTGGTGACATCAGAGGCCACACTGCCCACGGGGTGATGTGGAATAGTGCAGGCTTTGTGACGCAGTGTTCAGCCGCGATGATCTAGCAACCAGGCCACTGAGTGACTTACTATGGGCGCAGATACACTGGGCAGAGAGAAGACGCTCGTCCTGGGCTAGCAGAGCGAACCGCATGTGATTCCGTTATGCTACTCTGCATGCTACACAATTTAAAACATATGAACTGTCTTTTTCCCCCCTGCAATTTTCCATGTGTGACTTGCACCACATAATTGACCGCAGGTAACTGAAACCCTGAAAAGTGAGACCGCGGCTAACGAGGGACTCCCACGCTTTGCTGTGGTGGCTCTGGGAAACGAGGAAGACGATGAAAACGGACCCCACCCCCCACCCCCCACGCCCCGAATCCTGGTAGTGGGGGTAATGCCACCCTGGTAAGATCGCTCAGCTGGGAGCGCACGCGATCTTCCCCACAGCGCCCAGAGGAGAGGCCCGGCACGGACACCTGCGCCACGCTTGGGAAGGCGCCTGCGGGGAACCAGTGTTCGAGTGTTCCTTAAACGAAGTCTGCTTTTTATTCCTTGTATTTTCGAGGCGGGGAGACAGAGGCCCAAGAAAGTGACACAACTTCTGCACATGTTCTTGAGTGGAGATGTTAGAACTCCCACCACTGCCCCAAAGTCAGGTGGGGTTAGGTGAGCCCCCAGGACGGAGACCACGCGCTCAAGGGGACAGGGATCCCACGGTGAACGTCAGCCGTGGGTAGATGACACTGGGAACTGCTCAGGAACGGGGAGGGGCCATCCTGGTGGGAGCGACGGTCTTGGGAGGAGACTGCAATCGGGCACATCAGACCCATGCGCACAAGCACACAGCCCTTCTCAGCTGAGCTCCACGTTTTGAGTGACCCCCTGACCTTTCTTAAAGTCTCGGTTATCAGATGCGTCACTTCGTTCCACATTTAATTCAATAGCTGATCTAGCCCAGAATTCGTATCTAGTAATATCCTTCAGGGATTTATTGTCTTGACCTTTAGGAAGCTTACCTTCCGGAAAGAAGGGGAGAGAAGGATTCCAAACTGTCGCTTTGATTTTTTTTTTAATAACTATCCATCAACAGCAGAGCCATCTGCCGAGGTCCAAGGGGTTCCGTACTGGCTTTCAGTCCCTGCTTTCTCCACCTCGCCTGAGCTTCCCAGGCTGATAGCTTCAGAAAATGCCGTAATAGCTGACATTTCTTTCACAGTCTGAGAAATACGTGCTACACAGAACAGGTCAGCCCTTCTCTCCCGTCTCGGTCAAGGATCCTCATAATACAGAAAAACAGAACAGAGAAAGGTGGAATTAATGGAGACAATGCTAGTCAAGGTCGACACCACACCAGGCCCGTTTCTTTGTGGATTACACATAGCACCCTAATCTCACAGACTCTAAAGAGGAAATGGGACGTGGCAGCGCAAGTGTGGGGGTGGGGGGGCAGGTTTCTGAATTCCCACAGCATCCTCATGGCCATGGCGCTGTGAGGCACCCCCTGTTCCTGCCAGATGCCGCCGTCCTTAATCCGTCAACACGTGCCAATTTGCTCCCCGTGCCCTCAGCACGCCTAGCAGGAAAACAATATGGTTTCTCCCGTGACTGCTTTTGTCGCATCAGTTCCTGATGCAGCTGCCATTCTGAATTTTTCTTTCAGCCGCTCCGTTGCCTTCCGCGCTCACTGAGTGAGTGGTTGGCTCTCTGTATCTCCGCAGTGAACAGGAGGAACGGTGTGGGCTGGGACAGTGCGGACACGAGTGGGAGGGGCCGACTGCTCTCTCATGCCGTCGATTATTCAGTTTATTTTCAGGAGTAAATGTGGGTCTGTGTGGTGTGTGTGTGTGGGAAAGGGAACAGCCTGGAGAATGACCCAGACATGCAGGATGGTGGCTGTTCCCTTAGAGATACAAGAGGTGCAGAAAGAATCCGAAGGGGCCATTTCCACCTGCCAGTGCTCCAGAGATGAGCTGTGTTATCTCAGAGCCCAGGTAACAAAGGGTGACACAGATGTGGAGGAAGGGCCTTCTCTGTCACACGGGGGTTACAACAGAAGGCAGTGCCAACTGTACCCTCCACAGCTTTGCAGCTTTCGGGCCAAGCATCCTAGGAAGGTTTTCTAGGGAGCAGCAGCAGTGGGGACACTGAGAAGGAAATGCAGGTGACCCAGGGAGAACTTGGCATGGGAGCAAAGGGGGCAGGATGTGGCCTGCTCGCCCCTGGTGGGGAGGAGTCACCTGGTGTAGTCTGTGGCGCGGAGGGCCGGGGCAGGGAGGAGTGGGACGTTCTATAGTCAGCTTGCAATATCAACGTGCAACCTCCTTATACTCTCCGGCTGCGAGGCCCCGAGAACCAGCTGTCTGTCATGGTTTGTGCTGCTCCTGTGGCTGGCAGGGCGTCCGTGTCTGGGTTGCTTTTACAGTCAGTGTGCGTGTTTGCATGTGCCCGCACAGGGTAGGGAGTGTGGTCTCAAGTTCAGTCCTGCACTCACGGTGATCTCTGTGTCAAACACAATTGGCCGTGCCCTCCACTGAGAAGCCTGGGTTGAGCAATTCCATCAGTTTTCATAGGCGTTCTGAAAATCTCCGTTGAGAACATAGAACGTGCACAACTCGTGTGAGAAGAGTTTCTGAAAGCACAGCTCCAGCTTTTCTTAGCCTCCTAGAGGAAGGAGGATGCTGGGAGAGATTTAACCCCCCCCCCCCCCAGTAATAATGCTTTATACAGCCAGGCACTTTAGAAACACAGTTGCCACGTAATGCCCCATTTAAAATCCGCCATGACCTGGTGAGAAGATCGTTGTTATTGAAATTCCCATTTTATAAATGAGGAAACCGAAGCAAAGGGAAGCTACATAGCTGATGAACTCACCTGGGAACCACAGGAATCTTGCTCCCTGGACCGTTCCTAGCAGGTACAGAAAACACCACGGCCATTTTAAAGACACACCCGGGGAAACAGAGGAGTCTGTTCTTGAGTGGAGGCCGTTGTCCTGGGAGTTCAGCTGTCGCAGACCCTGTTCAGCGGCCTTACTGTTGGGGTGTTCAATGTCTGGGCTTACCTATAACCCATCAACTGGAACGCTGCCCACGCTCTTACTTCTTCTCTGAGAAGAGTACCATGTAGTGCTTCCCCTGAGTCCGCGCGTAGCGCCCTCCCCATCCGCCCACTGCCCGCCCTGATGCCTCTGCACGCGGACATTCTTAGCAGAATGCTGAAGCGGAGGTTTAAACAGATCAACCCGGCATCTCCAACACATTCATCAGTAGACTCCGATCACAACAATTGCAAAGTCTAAGAACACCATGATGAACCAGACACAATTTATTCCTCTCTCTCCCCCATTGTATAGCCACAATGTACAGTTTGAGAAATTGATTCTTGATCTGGGGGGGGGGGGAGGGCAGGGGAGTCCTTTCGATTAACCCAAACCATCTCTGAAAATCACAGCATCCTCGTTCATTATTGATGGATAGGCATGTAACCGAACTGTAGCCACTGAGCCGTCAGGGGAACTTGCTGGAGATCTGAACATTTTCTCTCACTTGAAAGACAAAGCAACAGGATAGAGGGTTCCCTGTCCCACACCGGATATAAAAAAGCCAAGCCATGACTATGAGAGGATCACCTTGTCACCTAGTAAACACTGTGGGTGGCAGAGTGGGACGCCAACAGAATTTGGGCCACTCAGGTCTCATGTCATCTACTGAACTAACCCACCCCCCAAACCAGGTCCACCTCCAGACTTAAAGTCATTTGAGATAACGTACACTCCTGTTGCTACATCCGAGTCCGGTTTCCGATTTCTTGCAGCCAGAAGCTACTGGACCCTCTGCTCTGCCTCTGGGGGCCCCTCGGAGCTCCTCTCCATCCCCCCAGGGTCCCTGGCATGGGGACGCCTCGCCTTGTATCCCATGGATCCCCTTGGAACTATGGTTTATTTTTGAGGCTCTTCCCAAGAATAGTTATTTAAAGCATTAAATCTAATAAAAGATTTAGAAGTAAAATGAATTATACTGAATTTCAGTTATAAAATCACTTTAAAAATAACAAAATTGTGACATAGTCATGTATGTGTTTTTATAAAAAAAAACGTCTACTGGAAAGTTCTGTTTGTTTTTGGAATAAAACAAAATACAAATTTTTCTTACCGTCAATAAACTTTATTAAATAATGTATTTCCACACCAATCTTATCTTCCGAATATGGTCCGAAATGGTTTGCTGAGCTGAATTAAGCCTTTCTGCGATCTCCGATGTTGTCAGAAAAGGATCTTTCTCCAACATGGTCTTAACAACATCGTCATTGATCAAAGATGGTCGCCCAGAACGTGGCTTATCAGAAAGGTTGAAATCACCTGTTTCGAATTTTTCGAACCATCTTCTGCATGTCCTATCAGAAACTGTACCTTCACCAAACACTTTCAATAAATTTCTACAAGCTTCTGTAGCATTTCTTCCTTGTTGAAATTCGTATACAATACAGTGGCGTAAATAAACTTTATCAGTAGCCATGGGTACACTATCACTTCACACATAAGACTAACGTGAATCAACTTTGTTTTACTTAATTTGCTACATCAGTATGTATACATTAAGTGATAAAAATAGAGAGGCACACATGCGCCAAATAAACATGTGCTTACGTGTGGAAACCTGTTGTGACAGAAACGGACAGAACTTTCCGGTAGACCTTTTATATAGAGTAAAATACCATGATCTAGTGGTGGATGTAATAAGTCCTGTGATATAACTGTGGTGGCAGTTCACAATTTCACCTTTGAAACAACTATACGTATAATGTCATGAAAAGATTTGTGATTCCTCTTAGTGACCAAGACACAGCTTCTCCTATTTTATCATGGTTTTGGGCCCAGTAGAGTTTCTTGGATCTCAGGTTAAGGTCCTTGAACTAAGGAGAAGGTAGTGACATTGAAGTCCATGGCCTCCCAAGGTCTCTGAAGCTGACCTCTGTGCCAGAAGTTCTTTGCTTTGAATCATCTTCTAAGCAGCCCCAGGGACCTGTCTTACCTCTTCTGCTTTTTTTTTTTTTTTTACTTTTTTTCCCCTGAATATTCTTGCAGAGGAACATTCTCTCCTCCCTTACCCCTGAAGTCTACTGTGATTTTTCACTGTGCTCTCCTGACATCCCAGAAAATCTCTCTCTCTCTCTCTCTCTCTCTCTCTCTCTCTCTCTCCCTCTCTCTCTCTCTCCATTCTCCAGCATAACCAGACTCTTCTTGTTTGTCTCAATCTTCTGTTCCGGCCACTGAAGCGGTTGAGATGATGAGTTAGCTTGGGAACCCTGATCCTATTTGTTTGAAGATACGCTGAGGAGAGAAAACATACATAGCACACGTTTCTCCCCTGTAGAGTGTCTTCTTTGTGATTTAGGTCAAGAACTCGAACAGAAGTATGAGTTCTGCTTCACTAAAAATCGGGACCCGTGTGTTCACCCGCCTCCCTCCTCTGACTCCCTTCTCCCCTCTCCTCTCTCACCTGCTTTCCAGCCTCTCCCGGGCAGACCAGCAGAGGGTTCGTCAACCTGGAATCCAGGCCAGATCGAATCAAAACATGCAGAGACTGTGCAAGGACATGTACAAATCTCTTCATGTTATAATGTGTAGTGTGGGATAAAAAGTACCTTTTGTTTTCCTCCCAAATTTTTTGTGCGTTTTTAAATAAAATGCTATGAAGATGCATTGCTTTTCAAATATGGAAATGGAAAAAAAAAAACATGTTTGAAAACAAAATATATAAGATGCACTAAAAATATATGTGACTCAGATAGGAGGAAACGGCCGAACTTGCAACCCAGGAAAATTCCCCACTCCACCCGGCACCTCTACTTTGCTCTTGAGTGTCTGCACACATGGCTAATGAGCAGCCACTGAGAGGGACTCTGAGTTTACAGAGTAAAGTCACAGCCATGGCCTCATTTGGCCCTCAACAGTTCCATGGGACTCGTAGGCCTGCTAGCATTACTTCATTCCCATTTTGTAAAGTGGGAGACTGAGACTCAGGGTGGTTCCAAGGACTTAGTTCATTTCTGTTGAAGGTCACGATCTGGAGTGGAGCCGGCAGGACAGAGCGTCACAGGCACAGCTGGAGTGGAGCCCGCAGGACAGAGCGTCACAGGCACAGCAGTGAAGCCCAGAGAGGAACAGAGGGGCTCTGGACGCTGCCGGGGTGGAGGGCAGGACGTGGGGACAGCAGCATCCTGCCCCGTCAGACACTCACCCGCGCAGGCCCCTGGCACCAACCGTTCCCGCTGCTGCACAGGACAGACATGCTGTTGTCCCATTCTTAGTTATTTTTAATTAAAAAAAAAACTGATTGAAATATATTTGACACATAACATTATATAAGTTTTAGGTGTCCACCACATCAACTTGATACATTTATATATTGTAATATGATTTCATGGTAGGGATAGTGAGCACTTCAGTCATGTCACATAATGATCACTCCTGGGGGGGGGGGTGGAGCATGTGGGGACAGGAGATGTTGTCAAAGGCTGTTGTCCCGTTTCCAGAAGGGGAATTGGAAGCTCGGGGCGGCTAAGTCACTTACTCACACTCAGAAGCTAGCAAGTGAGGGAGCTGGGCTTCAAACGGGGGTGTGCCTGACCCTCATGCTGTTTCACCCCCTCCTTTCCCACGGTGCCGGTGTCAGAGGAAAGCCACGATGCACTGCAGCCCCGTGACGATCTGACCCTCCTGCTGGACTGTGGGAGGCTCAGGACTATAGGTACAGTCTCATTACCTTCAGACCCTCAGTGCCAGTGGAGAGTCTGGCTCAGAGCACGCACTTAACTTATGAAAGAGCCCCCCTGAATGGTAGGGGTTGCAGTTCTAGCAAGGCTGGGGCATCAGCAGCTGGACTCATCTGTCTCTCTGGGCCCAAGGCATTAAGGAAGACATCGGCTGGCATGCCGGGCTCCACTTCTTTGTGCTCGCTGTAGGAGAGCTGCACGGTTACCAATTTTCACAGGCGTTGGTTGTCCCATAGACCCAGGCACAAAGCAGCTGGTGCAGCATCTGCAGAGATGGGCAGGGCGGGCTGTGGAGTCTGGCACGGGGACCTCCCTGTAAGAATTCCACCTCCTCCACCCACCAGTGCCAGCCCCAGGCCGGGTGCGGGAGCTGAGGACTTCCTTAGGGAAAATGAAAGGTTAAAACCTGTGTTTCAGCGGCAGGCTTTGTGCAAAGTGGCAGCCAGTCTGCGGATTACGTTGTTCCCTGACCTTTCTGGGATGGAGAATTCTTCACAGCTGTCATTGCGTCAGTGCACAAGCCCAGAAATATCATTAGCGGAGACGTCTTGGCTGGCAGCCTATGCCAAGTCTGCGGGAGGGTGCTGTACTGAGGAAGCATGACCAGAAATTCAATAAATAGAGCTGTGGCCAAACATAGATGCTGTTTCAGAGACTGAGGGAGGAGACCAGGATACAGGGATGCTCACCTCCTGTCTGCCCCTCGCTGCTCTGCATTGCCGTCACCCATTCCCACATCTGTATTTCTTATTAGTCTGTGTGTTTCTCAGGGGAGAGACCAGGTCACATTCCCCTTCCCCCAGCCCAGTGCCTGGCATGTGGTTGAAGTTCTATAAATATTTACAGAGGTGAAAGGAATAAAAAATGATTCTATGGAAAAGGCTCAAAAATCAACTCACCTATATTTATTCTGTCTCCCTAAAGCGGAGACTGAAACGATTCAAGTACAGGGAGATTAGATAGATAGATAGATAATAGGTAGATAGATAGATAGATAGATAGATAGATAGATAGATAGATGAGATTTACTATAAGAAATTGCCTTGGCTTAAGTGATTATGGAGGCTAAGAAGTCCAAGATCTGCAGCTGGTAAACTGGAGATCCAGTCAAGTAGATGATATAATTTCTATCCAAGTTGAAAGACCGGAGGAGCAGCACAGCCTGTGTGCTCTGAGTCCAAGTTCAGAAGCAAGAGAGCACTGATGCACCAGCTTGAAGACAGTCCGATAGAGAGAGAATTTGTTTTTGTTCAGCCTTTGCTTTCCTCAGTTCTTCAACAAACTTGATGAGGCCCACCCACATTGGAGGACAACCTTCTTTACTCAGGATACCCGTTCACATGTTAATCTCATGCAGAATCCCTCACAGACACACCTGGAAATGTTTAACCAAATATCTGGGTGCCCTATGGGCCAGGCAAGTAGACATACAAAGTTGCCATCAACATGGGGGCATTCCACGAAGCAGAAACAGGGAGAGAGTGGGCGAGGCAAAGGAAGAGCAGTCAGTACAGGCTGAGGTGGACAGCTGGGGCTTGTCCCCACAGGAGTCAATCGGGACTCTTGTAGAAGGTCTCAGTGTCATCACACAGAAGCCTGGGAGACTGTGGCATTGCTTTGTCCCTTTCTGTCCCCTCCTGGTGTGGCAACAACTACCCCTGTGTTCCCGGGAAGAAGCTACTCCTTGGAGAAGAAGCCCTCCAGACCTTGGAAGAAGCTCTGAGCAGGGGCGGAGCAGAGGTTGAGAGGTTGGTGCGGTCCTGAGAAGTCCAGAAGAGCTTTGCTGGAGTGATGTCAGCCCAGGGTCGGTTTGGGAGCACACAGACCATATCTGTGGCATTTTCAGTCTCATTTCACACGGCCCCGGACTAGTGGACCATTGCTTTTGGTGCAGTGCTTCAGAATTGGAAAAGTACTTTCTCATTCATGACATCACTCCTCAACACCCCTGGGCCTTAGGCAAGGGTGAGAGGTCCTCCTGACTCATAGAGAAGGTGCGGACCTCAGGGGGCCTGTGTGCTTGCCCAGGGCCATTGATGGCTGGAGAGTTAAGTTGAAACTGTAACCTCTTGGCTTTCTGTTCCTTCCTTACCAGCACCGGGGGCTTCTGTCTCCTTTCCTCAGCCTTAGGATTTTTGGAATAAGAAACATAAACAACTGAACAAAACATAGAATTAATGTCACCTCAGGTTAGATTTGTAGGAATCCAGCTAGGATCTGTACATGTCATAGATGAGACAGAGATAGGCAAGGGAGAGTTCCGGACCGGGAGTCTAGACAGGTGCATTCTCATTTTAGCTCTGAGACTAACCAGCTAGGGAAACGTCTTCCCCTTTCTACATACTCCATCTTATCCCTTCATCGATGAGTCTCATTAGATAAGCAGCGCTTGGTTTGTTGTTGTTTTTGTTTGTTAGAAACAAACAGGGAGGCAAACCTATCTGTTATTCTAGTGGCACTGATCTGTTTGAAGAATGTTGGCTTTGAAGTCAGGGAGACCTGGTGCCATCTTGGTTTCACTAGAGTGGTGTGATCCTGGGTGAGTGAGCTGGTACTTCAGACATTTGCTTTTCTTATATGGTAAGTGAGCCTAATATTTATCTTGTGAGGCACATCACAGGGAGATATTAGAAAAAGTGCCGTTATTGCATCATTGCCTTATACATAGAACACACTAACAGACCATCGCTGCTGTTATTGGTGCTCAGATTAAGTTCAATAAGCTCACTTTCTTATTCTAGCGAACTCTTTTGAGAAGTTTGCCCACTGATCAATGGATTAACCCACTTGGCATCTACTTATACCATAAGGGTAAATTTAATCATTATATCATCTTTGTTCAAGGAATTGGGAAGGTGTAAACAATTCTTTTATTTTTTCTATTTTTACAGATGTATCCAGATGTCTATCTTTAGAATTTAACTAATCTGGCATGAATGCCAACATCTTCTGTATACATTCAAAAAAGGGGGGAAATGTTAGTTTGGATGATTGATAATGATCCTTTCATTCTATTTAATGTAAGGATAATATTTTTTTCTAAATACATGGATATAAAAACATGATTAATAAGTCTAAGAAGAACTCGAGTTGTTTTAAATCAATTATCACCTTGAAATAACCAAAAAAAGAAGTAGGCCATCTGGAGGCACATCACAGGCCACTGAGGGGTCACATCAAGTTCATTCAGGGTTACGGTGAGCGGTGTCATCACCTGCACTTCCATCTGAGGATACATGGATTAGTGGTGGAGAACCAGAGCCATGTGTAGTTAGAAGGTGAAAAAATGCGAAATTAGAGAGTCTTGGATCGAGCCCTATAGAAAAATGAATAAACAGAAACCTTCAATCCAACTGAGCCCAACAAAGACACACAACATGAGCCCAGTGACTAATACAGGCCAGACCCAGCTGCCTCAGGGATGCTCTGAGCGGTCATGCCAGCTCACCATGCAAAATCTATGCCTGAGCTTATTTGGATTTATTTCACCCCTGGCTTCTCTCTCTCATCTCCTTCTTGCATTTACATTCCTCTTTTGAAGGCTTTAGCCTTGGGATTTGCTTCTAGTCCCTTCAGCTCCTGACTTTGGGCTCCCACTCAGAACCGGCTTGGATTAACTTGGGTTTAAGGAGGATGCTAGCAGGCACTGCAGTTTCTGATGGTGAGCCATTCCTGCCTGGCTGTCTCTCTCTCAACATGGAAGGAGGAAGAGAGGGGGATTTGGATGGGTGGGAGGAAAGATAAGCTAGAATGTACCAGAATCACACAAGACCCTGTGAATCGTCAGCTAAGGACCATGACAGTTTATGAAATTGTTGACTCATTCTGCTTTGGCTCTGAATATTTATAAAAGACCCCACCAAGAATATGGGGAATCTGACCGCCTTTATGGGGGAGGGGCAATCTGTGTCCTGCCTTCTCCTTCCTGGTCACCCTTCCCGTCGCCACCAGTCGAAGGCTGATCTCTGGTTCTTGTAGATCAGGGGCAGTCAGCCTTTTTATACCGACCACCCACTTCTGTATCTCTGTTAGTAGTAACATTTTCTAACCGCCCACCGCTTCCACAGTCATGGTGATTTATAAAGTAGGGAAGTAACTTTACTTTATAAAATGTATAAAGCAGAGTTACAGCAAGTTAAAGCATATAATAATAATTACTTACCAAGTACTTTATGTCAGATTTTTGCTAAGTTTGGCAGAATAAATCTTTATAAAACAACTTACTATAGTTAAATCTATGTTTTTATTTATACTTTGGTTGCTCTGCTACGGCCCACCATGAAAGCTGGAACGCCCACTAGTGGGCGGTAGGGACCAGGTTGACTACGATTGTTGTAGAAGATTAATAAAACCCTGATTTGAGATTGGTAATTTCCAGCACCACAATTATCTTCACTGTCAAGAAAAGGCTTGGAGGCATATGTGGAAAGGGTTAAATTCTTAGCTTTCTCAATATAAGTGGCCACAATTCTACTTCGCAGAGTATGTGAGCAGAGATCATGTAAAAGAGAAGCCCACAAAACAGTAAAAGTTTAATTACTTGACAAAAAGAACATTCCTTTTTTCAATTTAGCTGAAGAACAATTTTAGAAATGCTAACTCTTACTAAATCACCTCTTAAATAGCTTAATTTAAGTTAACGGCACAGGCTCTTATCCCAAACTCAATTAAAAAAATGGTGCTCAATAAAAAAAAAAAAAAAAAAAAAACAGAAATGGAGGAGGGGTTAAAAGAGAGAAGAAAGTTTATAAGATGAAAGAAAAAACTTAGTAGAAGAAATGAAGATTGCCTGACCAATGGTGGCAAAGTGGATAGAGCATCAACCTGGGACCCTGGGGTTCCCGGTTCAAACCTCGAGGTCTGAGGTCACTGGCTTAAACTTGTGATTGCCAACATAATCCTAAGGTCACTGGCTTAAGCAAGAGGGCACTGGCTTGGCTAGAGGTCCCTGGTCAAGGCACATATGAGAAGCAATCAATGAACAAGTAAGGTGATAGCAATAATGAGTTGATTTTCTCATCTCTTTCTCTCATCCATCTCTCCCCACACCCCGAAAAAAAGAAACTGTGTATATGCTCTTTAAGCCGTCACTGCAAATATTTATTATTGGTGGATCCATACATGAGATAAATAATTTGACCCAAACTAAGAAAATAAAATCTATTATTCAGGACACGCATGTTTTGAGTTCCTAATGCATAGCATGAACTCTGCTAATGAAAGACTATTACCCACAGAGTGATCAAAGTGATATTTTTAAAAACATGTAAATAGGATCATGCAATCCCTCCCCCCATGGATTGCAATCAGAATAAAGCCTAAATCCCTTGACCAGGCCCACCAGACTCGACAAACGTCCAACCTAACCATGTTTTCAGCTTCATCTCCCGCCCTCTTGTACCCTCTTCCTCTGTGTTCCTGCCACGTTGGTTTTCTGTCTTAGTTCCAGCTACTTAGTTAGCAAATAGAGTCATGCAGACTCCGACACAGCAATGCTTCATCTGAGTGTGCCATTGAGAGAAGCAGGAGCGAGGAGAGCACGGGAGGTGGAGCTGGGGAGAAGACAGAGCAGCTCGAGAGGCTGCGTGGCCGCGCTGGCCCCAGAGCTACGACAGCTTGGCGGTCTGCGGAGGTTCTCCAGAGAAACAAGAGCCACAGGTCCAGGAAGAGGTGGATCCTAAGGCACCGGCTCAAACTGGAATGGGCGGTAAGACGTCCTGCCGTCTGCCATCTGTAAGCTGGTGACTCAGGCAGGACAGTGGTGCAGTTTGGAGGCCTGAGAGCCAGAGAGCAGATGGTGGAGATCCCAGTCCAGGCCTGAAAGTCTGACAAACAAGAGCCCTGAGGACACTGAAAGATCAAGATCCCAGCTCAAAGAGACTGCAGAATGCAAATTCAAATTTCCTTAATTCGTTTGTGCTGTTCAGACCCTCGGCCCGATTGGGTGATGCCCACCCACCTCTGCTTTCCTCAGTCCCCTCAGTCAGATGCTGATCTCTTCTGGAAATACCCTTCCAGCTATACCCAGAACTAATGTTTAATTAGCTATCTGAATATCCTGCGGCGTAGTCTTGTTGACACACTAAATTAATCATCACGCCCAGGGACAAGCCAGGCGGAACAGATCTGGGGTAATTCACAGCCTGGGTTCAATGTACCTGCTTTTTATTCCCCTAACAGGCCTAGCTCGTTCTCACCTCAGGGCTTGTACACTGTGTCCTCTGCCTAGGACTCGCGAGGTGTCCTTGTAGGAACACTTTGCCCCTAGCCATCTTTCATTCTTCAATCTTAGCTCAAACACCACTCCCTCAGAGTGGCCGTGTCTGACCAACCTGTCTGCAGTCACTCTTCTCTCCTGCACTCTCTTTAGGCCATTTCACTGGTGTTTGTTTTTTTAAATTATTTTATAAAATGTACCACTACCTAAAATAATTTCATTTGTTAAATGTTTTACGTGACTAGTGTCTGCCTTTCTCCCCCATGAATTGTAAGCTCCATAATGCAGGGAATTTATCTGTTGTATTCATTGTCATACTTCCAATCTCTAAAATAAAATGGGGATAGAATATGTGCTCCATATTTATTTATTGTATGGGGGATGAAGAGAGGAAGAAGGGAATAAAGGAGGCAGTCTCCACCATGAAAGAATTCCCCCTGTTCTGAGGAGACGGGCAAGTCTTCCATGTCAAAGTCGTGTGACGGGTGCTCAATTTGAAACAAACTCAAGGTGACAAAGATCAAGCAGAGGCACCATTTCAGACTAAGTGGAAGGGGTCTCACGGAATGACTGATGCTTGAGTCAAACCTCAAGAACCCAGAGAGACAGAGTCAGGGGTGTGAGGGGGCCCAGAGCATTGCATTCACTCATTCCCCCCCCCCCACCACGGTAAAGGTTAAGATTCCGAATTCTGCCTGAGTTTGAGTCCTGCTCTGCTATCCCCATCTTTGTGACCTCAAATTAAATACACAAGCACTCTTTGGCTCAGTCCCCTCATTAATAAATAGGTGCAATGTTAACAGTCTTCCCAGGGTTGGTGTGGGGAACACGTGGGAACACCCCTTAACGGTGTGCTTAACTTGGTACCCGTCTCACTGTAAATGTTCAATGCATTTTAACTATAGCATTAGGACTAATGATTACTAATTTTAAGGTTATCAAGTATGGTGACAAGCAGAATAGACCAAGGTCCTTCCTCATAAAGCTGTCATAGCAGGTAACAATGGGTGATTTAAAAAGTGTTTTTTAAAAGGTGAGCGGCTGTGAAGCCAAAAAAAAACCCCCCAAAACCAAGAATAAAACATACTGGTGGGGTGGCGGGCAGTCAACTAAGGCTCGCTGAGAGGATGACATTTAAGCTGAGATCTGAAGGCTGAGCGGGAGCCAGTCGCACAAAGACGCGGAGCAGAACATCAAGGCCAAGGCTGCTGTGTTTGGAAGGTGGAATCGGGAGCTGGGGGGGGGGGGCTCTGAAAGAGTGATCTCTGTCTGGAGGGCAGAGATAAGGATGGGGAGGGCTCAGATGGGCCTGGAGAGGTGAGCAGAGACAGATCAGGCTGCACTTTGAAGGCCAACTTGAAGGCGTGGATTTACTTGAAAGTGTAGAAGTTCATCAGATGGCTTCAAGCAAGTTCATCACAAAACCCAGTCACATTTTTAGAAGACCAGTCTGGCTTCTGTGTGAAGAATGGATTGGAGATGGGCAACAGTGGCAACAAGGAGGCCAGCTAAAGGGCATTCATACCGGCCCCAAGATCTGGAAGTTGACATCACAAGACAATCACCATTCAGATGGTTTCTTTCTCTGGAACCCTTGGAGATTTGCGTCTGCTTTCTGGTGACTGCTTCCTGCAGTCCCGGAGGAGCAGGTCACAGCCGACTATATTCCAGAACCCTGGGAAGGCCATATGCTGAGCTTAGTGAGTCTTCTTTAGGACACCCACAGATGCTGGTTTTTATGACTCTGCTGACTTTTAATCATGACTTGCTAGGTCTCAATGCTTGGTAGTCACGGTGGTCAACTGCATTCGTGGTCCAAGTGATTAATCTGTTTAATTATCAGGTGGCACTTGTTAGATTTTATTGCAACTCTCTGTACCATTCCCTCCTATAAAACTTCACCTGGGCTCAATGACAGAGAGGACCCGGTTTAAAATCATAAGCTATTCATCAAATTGTAGTACTTCTTCAGAGAAAAGCTAATGACTTCGTGTCAAGGTTGTCAAACATCAGTTGAAACAAATCAAAAACACATTATCTCTTGTGATCTTATGAATTGTATGTGTCGCAAATATACTTTTCAAGAACCCTTGCCAATTGCCAAAACATATCAACTGCTAAAACATCATTATCCAAAAATTAGGTTAAAATCAGATCATCATCACCATCATATCTCACAGTGATGGAAATAATAATTAACACACACTGAGTTCTCATCACATGCCCTGGCCTAGACTACAGAAGCACTCTGCCCATTGATCTTACTTAATTCTCATGCAATATTGTTAAATAAACCCCGTGTTCCCCATTGTATGTAATAAGTCGGGACTAAGTTCAGCAAGGTAATGAAATGTCTACGGTGTCACAAGCTAGAATGTGGTATGGATGCCAAGATTCAGGTAATTATGACTCCAAAGGCTATCATTAAACTCTTTTCAGTTTATATCACTGGGCCTCACCCCAGGTGTAAAGGACAGAATCAGAGCTGGTAGCAAGAGGGATCAGGAGGCCTCAGTTTAGGAAATGACTCCATGAAATTACCTTTTGATCTGTATTTTCCTCAACTGTAGACAATCATGTGTATGGGGGGAGGGGTGAAATAAGACATTTAGTGCTGTGATGTCAAATTGGGCTGAAATGTTTCTTCTTTTCATCTTCGCCCCTAGAGATGTCTTTATTTGCAACACTTTGGGGAAAGGTGTTTGGTGTACCGTTTTCTGTTAACAGTTTAACAGAAGCTAGCATGACATCCATAGTTCTTGACCGAAACACCAGAATGGCAAGAACACTCTTCCCTCTGGCTTAGGTCTTAGAGTGGCTGCACGTCAGCTCTTATCTCTGGGCATGTTCCTCAAAGTAGTTTACCTGAGAACACAGGAAATAAGACAGATTGTTCCTTTTAGCTCACAAGACTCTGAACAGCGCCAAGTGACCAGTGACTCCAAAGTCTGGAACAGAAGACATCTAAAATTGGTTTTATCTCAAAAACATTTTCTTCAAAAGAATTGGAACCAGGATCTAGGAGAGCTATCCGCACCCCATGTCTCCCTACAGCAGGATTCACAACAGACAACATGGACAGACCAAGAGGACAGGAGGCTAAGTGAAACAAGCCAACCACAGAAGGACAAATGCTGCCTGGCTCCAATTATGTGAGATACCTACAAGGGTCAAACTCCTAGAAGCAAAGAGTGGGCTGATGGTGGCCAGAGGCCGAGGGGAAGAGGAATGCGGAAGAGTTGCCTACTGTGTGTCAAGTTTCAGACATGCCGGGTGAACACATTCTAGACGTCTGCTATACAGCATATTATTTCTAATTAATAACACAGTATGGTGCACTCTAAAATACATTAGAGGACAGATTTCATGCTAACATACGCACACATATCAAAGAACACAAGGAAACTTTGAGAGGTGATGGGTAGGTTTAGAACCTTCCTATGGTGACGGTTGCATCCGTACATGTATATATGCCCAAACTCAGCATGACGAATATATTAAATGTGTGCATTTTTTATATATCAATTACACCTAAATAAAACTTAAAAAAAAAAGTTAATACTGTATGAAGAGTGATTGCCCAGAAACAGGTTGGTGTCTGAGAGCATCACATTCAACACGAACTTCTTACACAACTTCCGGTCCATTTGTTTTTGCTGCACTAAGACGCTGACTAGAGCTGCGGATAGCTTTTTCAGACTTTTTCATCATTGAACCCTTTGTCTTCATTTGCTGACACTGTCCACATATATTCTGGGTTCAAGTGCTCTTTCACTGCTTTACGATTCTTCTAATTTCCGAAGTTGGTCATCAGTCTGAGCCATGCCTCCCTTCTTCTTCGTCACTTTCCGTTCTCACCTGTACCTATGCATGCTTCAAATCGGCTTCAACCATTTTCTTTTAGAGTCTCTCTTTTCTCTTCCAAATCTCCTCTCCTCTTTCTTATCCTTTTATTCAATAGCATGCATTAGCTGTGGCTTTGTTCTGGATGTAAAACCTTCAGAGAGGTTACAGTGTTGGAGGAACATCAACATGCTGGTGAATGTTTGCTGCAATAAAAGGCCCCGGTTCATACAACCTGCAGATTTCAATGGTGAAATGCTTCCATCACAGCCGATTTCAACCTCTCCACTTGACTTCTCCTGACATAAAGTTGGAAAGAAACGCGCACAATGGGCTCTCACTAGAGCAAGCAGGTTCCGTTCAATGCTGCTAACATGCTTGTTCTGGCATGGCATTTAAAACCACATCTATTTCAGCAATATTCATAATGGAAAGATATGAAAATCACATTTTCCTTGAATTCCTATGTCTCAGATAATATATTAACACTAAGCTTGTGTAATTACAACCAGGGAGTTTTGGCTAACTCCGGATGTCTGCCCACCTGGGCATTGGGACATGAGCCAAGGGTCTTAAGAGTAGCCATCTTGTCTGAGATCTTGTCTTTTTCTCTCCAGACAGGTTCTAAATCATACCTCAATCAGAGTTCTTGGTGTCCCTGTCTGCCACTTCACAGACTGCTCTCTCTGAAGCACATGGAGTTTTACTAATTCTATTGTACAAACAACCTCACTTTCTATTGTCCTATTTCTATCCCTCGTTGTTGGTATGTAAATCTGTGCAAAATTAAGAGGATTGAGAGAGAACTCCTAATCTAAACCTTCCCCCGAAGTGTCCTATTCTGGAGGGCAAGTGTGACACTGAAGTCCTATTTTGTCACAGGGAGACCAAAGTAGGCAGAATGTTGCTGGAATGTGTCTAGCTTACTACTTAGGAGGTAAAATAGCTGTTTTCTGTTTTCCTACTAAAACACCTCAGTAGTCTACCATCTGATGCTAAAAGTTGTTCACCTGTTAGCCTGATGAGGATTTTTATGTCGGCCATTGTTCCCAGGATTCTTAAGTAGGAAGACCTTCACTTTTCCTGTCTCCACACTCTTCTGTCTCATGAAGTTACTGTGCATATTTAGTTGATCTTGAGAAACTCTGTCAAAGAATGTTCTAGAATCTGCAGGGACTTAATTCTCAACATACTGATGGGATGCTTTTCATCTTTAGAATAATAAATAATTTGAGTCAGTTGTAGGAAAAAAATAAATAAAATTCTCCACAGCCAGGTGGAAAATCTGAGTTCACAATCCATCACTGTTCTTTCCCATATGTGGGTTTATCAAACACACACACCTCATTTTCAACCTCGTGGCTCATCATCCTAGGAAGCCTTAAATCCTAAGAACACTTCACACTTACAGAAAGTTTCTCATACTTACATTATACGCTGTCCGTGCTCGCACACCAATTTGGTCTGGCTTTGGCTTTGTCCCTGTGGTGAAGCAGAGATGACTATCGCCATTGTAGCCTCCACCTCAGTTCCTAAACTCGCATCTTCGCTCTGCAGCCCCCCCCCCCCCCCACACACACACTTGAGATAGGACACCATCATTCTTGTCTCAGTTCCGTCTCCCGGCTCTCAGAACATCCTTCCTCCATTTCAAGAACCTTCCAGCAGACGATGATTTTCCAAAACTCAAATCTGATATCGATACTCTTCTATTTATAGCACGTTTTAGGCCCGCCTCCATTCCCAGGAGAAAACCCAGACCCCATAGCTGCAGGTCTCAAAATGCCCGTCTCCGGTCATTTCCGTCTGCAACACGCCACGCCCATGGTGCCACACGGTTCACGGTGAGTCCCGGTCGTGAGCAGGAGCAGAGGGGAAGCAAATGCAGAAAGACGAAATAAAAAACAAAAGAGGAGATAAAGGCACGGCTTTAGCAAAGGGGCAAGAAAACAGATGTGCAAATTTCCTTATCAATTTCACCAAGAGAAAGAAAAAAAAGAGTGGTTGCTAATAGAGTGTCATAGAGTTAGCTTACGTGTGTGAGAATGGGTGTGTGTGTGTGTGTGTGTGTGTGTGTTTGCACACGCGCGTACGCGCATGCTTGATGGAAAGTTGGGTGAAATGACTTGAGTTGAACTGCCGAAGGAGAAAAAGGAAGAACACGACTGTGCAGTTCTTTCTGGCAGAAAAATCGGAAGGACCCAGCTAATCACTTTGTCCTGTTGACTCTGGAGTGCTGCTCACTGGGTTCAGCTTGGTGACTGTTTTTTCATTGGGTGGGGGGGTCACCTTTTTTACCCAAAGTCATTACAGTGGAGAGCAGGAGCCTGGCTGAGCCTGTAGCGCCCACGTTTTGCAGCAGGGTGGACAGCTGTGGGAAACCTTCTATTATTTATGGAATGCTCACACATGTTCGGTTCTCCAATGAGCAGGGAGACCAATGCGCCAGCATGGACCACTGCAGGCTCGTCTATAAACGGGAAATTTTATCTTCAACATAACCCCACTTGTGGGGGGGAAACCTGAGTAACAAAGGAAGCGAGTCAATTAGCTGGTAGCAGCAGGGCATGGTAGAAACTCATGACAAGTGCAGGAATCGGGAGAGGTTCGGGTGGGCTGCCAGGTTTGGGGGAACTCATGGAAAGAGGGGGAGAGGTCTCCCCTGGCCGTAGGAGGGAACTGAGTCTCGAGAGACAAGCAGCTCTGTGAGGAAGGACAGGGGACCAGGGAGTAGACAGTCCTAAAGGTGTGCGAGCCTGTCCCGGGGAAACAGAGGTGTCTCAGGTGAGCATGGGGACCCGTCACTTTCAGAGCACAGCGAGCAGAGAAACTTCAGCAAGATCAAATTTATTTCTTCTTCTCTTCCAAGTGAGCTGAGCTGTGGTTGGTTGCCTTATCTCCCATGTCCTCCTTGTCCTTCCTTCCTTTACTGTGTTCTTTCTGTTTCTCCTCCTTGTTCACCCTCTTCTTTCATCCTTGTCCTTTTCTTTTACAGCTCAGTCGTGTTTTAAAAATACAATGAAGTGTGATTTCTAGCCATAGGACGTCTCCCTGATGCTCAGTTGTCCTCCATTGAAACTGAGATGACTGCTACTTCAGGGAAGGCAGAAAACCAGGGTGAGAAAACGAGAATGCTATTTCATGTTTTGCTTTTAAAAATAGCCGCTTGAAATGCATTTAAGCACCAACGTGGAGCAGGCAAAGGCTTTTGCTTGGAAGTGCCGGACTCTTCTGGGAAATGACAGTTTTCTAAAGTTCAAAATTGTTCATCTAAAGATCCAGAGCCACAGGCTGGCGCATAAAGATGGTCGAGTCTTACCTACCACGAGCCACAGAAGGGGCAGGTAAGCGCTCAGGCCGCGTCCCTTTAGGCAGAAGGTGACCCCCACCTCTGGGCTTGGTGAGTGTGTTTGCAGAGTTGGAGGATCCACAGCTGGCAGGAAGGTGCTGCCCACCAGGATGGACCCACCACTGCTAAACTCCGAGCCTCTTCCAAGGCGACGGGAAACGTTACTTTGAGAAGTAGATGAGAGGAGAAAGGGATTCTGCCCTCTCCCCCGTGGGGACGCTCAGGGGTACACTTTATAGGGTGTCCTGTACCCACGCGAGAACAACCTCAGGAAGTTGACGTGGTGCAATGATTTGATTGGTCAGAAAGAAGTCCGAGGCTCCTTTTCTGGTTTCTCTGACTTGTCCCCTTGCTCGTCTCAGCTTGCAGGGGTCTCCCCTGTTCTTTGCGTCATGGCCACCTTCTTCCATCTCCAAAGCCAGCACCATGACATCACTTCCACCATCTTCCATAATCCCCTGTCCCTCGGATTCCTCTCTCCTCCTCACTCTTTCATGTTAAGGACCCTTGCGATCATAATAGGCTCACCCAAACAACTCAGAAAATCTCCCACCTCAAAGTCAGGGGATTAGCCCCCCTTAATTCCATCTGCAGCCTTAACTCCCTTTTGCACAAAGTAACAGAGTCATGAATTCGAAGGATTAGGTTGTAGATATCCGTCTGGGGTCATTGTCCTGTCTAGCATGGAGGCCTGTAAGGATGGAGGCCGTTACTAGGATGTGAGAGACCACCGACGTGATCAGCAGAAGCAGCAGGGGTCCAGAAACAGGGGTTCAGACTAGAGAGCTGCATCCATGACATCGTATAAGCTTCCCATTGGGAGGAGGGAAGAGAGAAGGAAAGTAAGAAAAGGCGAGAATAGACGGAACCCACCTGAAGAGAATCTATGATTTAAACGGGAAGAGACAGATAACTTTCAAACAACAAGATTAAAATATTTTGCTGACATAAGCTGAACTGGAGAGCTTATTATCAAGTTACTCGAGTTGTAGAAAATATAGAACATTATAAGCACACGTGTGAGAGTAACGGTCTATAAATTTCAGTACGACCACATTTTAAAAAATTTTTACATCTTTTCCTGCTACCTCTTCTTTTACTCTTTTTCTTTCCTGCCCCTCCCATGCCCCTTCATTCTCTTCTTTTTTTTTCCATTTCCTCTTTCTTTTCCTCTCCTTACAGTCACATGACTTCTCCTTGTCCTCCCCGCAGCCACTCCTGTCTCCTTGCACCTCACCTGGTTACCAGAAGAGAGACGAGAGGTGAGACCATGCCTTCCTCATGTTTTTGTGCCCAAGACTTAGCACGGGGCCCGGAAGATTGGAGATGCATGGTGCCTATTTACTAAGTAAACGAACAGATACATTGACCCCTTAGCCATGCGGTCAGGAAGAAATGCTACAGAACGTCCAGGCGCACGGCCAGTGCCCCGACAACACAGAGAATAGCTGGGCACGTTGCAAACAATGTTAAGTATTTCTCCCTTTAATGATCCCAGCTGCTCGAGCTGTTGAGCGAAGTATCACCTTTTCAACATGCCAGTTTGGAAGAAGTTTTAAATTATAACCATAAGGTGGCAAGGAAGTCAGAGTAATTGGCATTAAATTTATATGGAAGAGTCTTTCTGTTTTGACTGTTGTTTAAATAGGTTCAGGTAACGCAAAATAGCAAGAAACTTCCAAATGTAACAAAACATCATGGCCTCAGCCAGAGCTAAAAGCCGGAGATGAGCTGATCAGGAAAGAATCATTCCCAGAAGGAGCCAGCACTGTGCTCTCAAACTGTGGGGATAAGCAGGTTTTCCTTCTGAAAATAACCGTCCTGAAAATAGTCCACTGCTCCCTGAAGGCCAGTCAGTAGCTCTAAATTATGTGTGTCCGAATCACGGGCCGAACACCTCACAGCGATTGTGTCCCTGAAAAGGTCGTGGAAAAGAAAGGCATTTCCAACTTCAGAAGTGTTACAGAAATAAATAAATGACACTTTCCAAATGAGACTTTATACCTGGGAAAGCATTAAGATGGGACTAACAAGGAAAGGGGACAGCCGCAGAGTGGGGCAGGGACCCAGAACAGCACGGAAACGCCCTGCCTTCCTGGTGAGATCAGGCCCTGGTGTCACCCCGCTATCGACGAGCAGGTGGAAAGCATCCAGACAGCGAGGGAACAGGGTACGAATCGGGGTTTTTATTTCAGTCGCCAGAGAAGGCAGAGTACCACAGGCATGGCTGTATTTGATCTTTTCTACAACTTTCCAACTTTCATAGTGCTGGACACGTTTTTCAAATAAAGGAAACTAAAACTGATAATATTTCAATGATTTGTGCCACCCTTATGCAACTTCCCATAGACCTGGGATTTGAACTTGAGTATGTATTAATTTATGTGTTTTAATCGCTCTGCCACGTGAGGAAACATTGTCCTTCCTCTGTAGAGTCGCTGTTGAATTTACATTTGCTGTACCTGTGTCCATACAAATCATATTTTCGGCCCACGTAGAGATTGCATATGTCCACCGTAATAACAGCACAGCTCAACCCAGTAAGAACCGGGGTCAGAAAGCCAGGGTCACTGGCCATCACATCAGTGCAATCGCCTTCTTACATCCAGAAAACTGGTCCTGGGGCATCAGATTGTAATGTCTAGCTAATGCCTCTTGTTGCAAATTTTTCTTGATAGCTCCAAAGCTGAGGAGAACAAGGCTGTTGCAGGCATGGGGGGAAATGTCTCCAGAAAACAGCTTAGAGCAGCAGGAAATAGTCTCTAATTTACTTCTGCCTAACAAATGTTCGGTATGTGCCTGTAATTGGTAAAACCCTGATTTGCATTTAGAATCCCAGCTCTGAGGGCGTTTTGCAAATGCAGTTTTTTATGTTTCCTGTTTATGGAATTTTAAAAAAAAGACAATAGGAGGAGCTGAGAATAGACGCTGAATGCCAATTTTCTATATTCAACGCACGCAGAGAATAATTCTGTTTTGCAGCCTCTGTTGCAAAGAAAGACAAGGATGAAAGGAAGAGCATGTGGGCTGATGTGCCGAGGAGAGTGCCGATAGAGTGTGGGGCGTCACCCAGAGAGGATGAGTTTCAGGGTCTCCTCGGGAGCTGCTCACCTGCGACGTCCCACCACTTCCCGCTGGGCTCGGACTGGGAAGCACAGAGCCCTCAGCGCTTTTGGCTGTTCCCCTGCCACCTCAAAAGGAAAGAACACTGAGAGATGGAGGGAAAGTAACAAATCCAGAATTACAGTATTCAAGTTCCTTTAGCCAGCCACACCTGAGGCCATGACCCTTCAACTATTGTAAGCTACATAGTTAAAAATAACAAAAACAAAAGAAAAAACAACGCTGGCTGGTTGGCTCAGTGGTAGAGCGTTGGCCCAGTGTGTGGAAGTCCCAGGTTCGATTCCCAGTCAGGGCACACAGGAGAAGCGCCCATCTGCTTCTCCACCCCTCCCCCTCTCCTTCCTCTCTGCCTCTCTCTTCCCCTCCTGTAGCCAAGGCTCCATTGGAACAAAGTTGGCCCGGGCGCTGAGAATGGCTCCATGGCTTCTGCCTCAGGTGCTAGAATGGCTCCAGCTGCAACAGAGCAACACCCCAGATGGGCAGAGCATCGCCCCCTGGTGGGCATGCTGGGTGGATCCCGGTCGGGCGCATGTGGGAGTCTCTCTGCCTTTCTGCTTCTCACTTCAGAGAGAAAAAAAATTATATATATATATAATATATTATAATATAATATATATCAGTCTTGCAACCTGTCACCTTCAACCAAAGAGTCTTAATTGGAATACCTTCTCTTGATGTTAAAAGAGGACGGAGCCCTGGCCAGTTGGCTCAGTGGTAGAGCATCGGTCTGGCGTGCAGGAGTCCCGGGTCCGGCCAGGGCACACAGGAGAAGCGCCCATCTGCTTCTCCACCCCTCCCCCTCTCCTTCCTCTCTGTCTCTCTCTTCCCCTCCCTCAGCCAAGGCTCCATTGGAGCAAAGTTGGCCTGAGTGCTGAGCATCACTCCTTGGCCTCTGCCTCAGGTGTTAGAATGGCTCCGGTTGCAACAGAGCGACGCCCCAGATGGACAGAGCATCGCCCCCTGGTGGGCATGCCGGGTGGATCTCGGTTGGGCGCATGCGGGAGTCTGTCTGACTGCCTCCCCGTTTCCAACTTCAGAAAAATACAAAAAAAAAAAGGGGGGACGGGACCTCAGTTCCTCCGGTCACCCATTCTAATACAAAGTAAAGAGAGTGTCAAGACATGGTTTGCAGACATGACTGCAGTTTGTAGTAAAGCGAGGGAGCTAAATGAGTACACAGAGCAGGGTTCTGCTTCCGGGACTCCTTCCCGGGAAGAGGGAGAAGTCCTGATTGGACAGGACGCCCTGGGCAGCGTACTGTTCCCACACAGAGAACTCGGTTCTGTTCAAGGGCTCCTCTCAAAGGAATTGATGAACTAGAACATTAACAGGATTGAGAAACGTGATATCAACCCAGAGAAGGCCAAGAGACCGCCCTAACCAAAGAACATGTTTTCTAGCTTTATCGGAAAGTAACAAGAAAATGCTCTTTCTCCTTTGCTATGCTTTGGATTTGGGGAGTAAGCATAGCTAATACTTACCAGCATGTATTACTTTCGCCCTTCTAGGCATACAGAGGATTATACTCTCAGACTATCCTGCAGCTGGTTAGAACATGAGCGCTATTTTAGTCAATAAACTATGATCCTAAGTGGCATGGGAACAAATCATTGTCACTTCTGAGCTGAGACCTAGCAAAACACTTCTCTAGTAGCTCTCTCTCTCTGACTGAGAAAGCCATGCATTTTCTGTAGGGCAGTTACGAAATGGTGGAGTTTTTAAATCTCAAGCTCTCCAGCATCCAATGTGAATCATGTAATATGAGCAAAACTCAACTTGTATAGTGTTAAGACACTGAGATTATGGGAAAGGGATTAAGGTCACTGAAGCATTATGTAGCCTAGGCTGGCTAGCATTTGGGGTCCTAACACGAAATGAGAAATTCTCATCCTATTACCTTTTTTGTGCAAGAATAATGATTTCATCGCAGCACTAAAGCAGGCATGTCCATTCATGCTGACCGCAGAACAAGTTCCAGGGCTGATTAGACTAAATCAGACATAGGAATGTTTCAGAAAGATTCCATAGAGAAGTGACATGGTGCTCTAATGAACCGAGAGGTACCAGAACTGGGTCAAAACTGGTTTCAAATACCAGCTTTGCTAGTTATTAGCTGAATGCCATCCTATTAAATTTTAACTTCGGAACACCAATTTGTTTGTCTACAAAGCAGAAATAAAACTGCTGTGCTTGTAGGAATATTGTGCAAATTGATTTAGAACACATGAAACATATGATAGGCGTTCAAAAAATGCCCCTTTGCAGGTGAAGAAACCCCTGTTCTCCCAAAGTGAAATTAATTAGTCAGGACCAAACAATGACTTACTCCAGAAACCTGTAATAGAACCCAGATCTCCAGCCCCAGAACAGGTGCCTTCTTTTCCACAGATGCCTCTTCATGTGACTGCAAATCCCAGACATCTGTGTATGTGAACAACTCATTTGTAAATATGTATTATTGGTGTTCAGTGCAGTCAATCAACCTGTGTTGAATAACTGACCAGACTTAAATATGTGACAGTTGGTATCCTTGGCTTTCATAACTCCTTTGATCTAGCATATTCTTCAACATACTAAGAAAAGGTAGCACTTATAGTCTTTCTTTTGCTTTTTTTTTTTTAAAGTACATGTATTTAATGTGGCTGATATGAAGTGACAAATGCTCTTTGGACCTTAAGTCTTCTCCAAGAGAAATGGAATGTCTGCAGACTAATGGGGTAGAGAACCCTTCACCTATATAGTTCACTGGTTCAAACCCTCCATGATGAGGTCAGTAATGAGTCATTACTATCTGATGCCTGTGCAGTGACCTATGTAAAATGAGCTGGAGGTCTTATTTCCCTGCATAGAGGACAGTGTCTTAGATTAAATGAAAAACAACAACACCGGCATCACAACAAAGCTAGCTGTCACATGACAACCCGAATGGGAAGTTTTGACATTCTGTTTGGAGGAGAGAAGCATATAAACCAAATATTGTTTTCTGGCCATTGGAGTTGGATCATCTTAGGAAGCAAGGATGCTAACATAGCAGTTGTGTTTCTATTCAGCCTAGGGGAAGATTGGGCTCCTAATTCCTTAAAACACTTCATTTATTGTACACAAACTAAAATGTTTTTAAGACAACCTTATATACTAAAGTGGATTGATATGCTAATTATCCCAAATTAATCACATTTCCTGATATCCACACACTATACAATCCCCACCCACATTGACACAATGCTCACTGACATGATTTTTTTTTTTTTTTTTTTTTTTTTTGGCCCATGGGGAAATAACAGATAAAACACAAATAAGAGCTTAATAAAAATTGTGCATTTGGGATGTGACTTTTTGGAACCCAGTTGCCATGTAAAGAAGTTAACACCACAAGGATGTCCTGCAGCCAACAGCCTCAACCATGTGAGCAAGGGCCCTCTGGAGCAGCCTGGTCTCAGACAACCTGCCCCCTGATGATAAGATCGTTAATGATTCCCATAAAATACAACATGGAGCTAAAATCAACTGTCTCAGCTGATCCATACCTAATTTGTAAGCCCACAAAACTGTGAACAAATCATGAGCTGTCTTCATAAACCACCATGCTTTGGGGGATTTTGTTATGCAGCAACTTCTGACTAATACAGAGATTAATATTCTGACTCCATTTATGACCAAGCTTCATATAAGGGTCCCATCACAATCACAATGCACTTGTTGTTTATTCATTCAACAAATATTTATTAAGTATTTTCCGTGTTCTACTCACTGTAAGAATTACAGTTCATGCAGTAGTAAAAACAAGCTAACAAAACACCAGAGCAGACTGTTCCTCATGGAGCTTAAACAGCTGTCCAAGTTCATGAGCATAGGTACAAAGCTGGTGGCCAACATACATATAATGTTTGGCCCACAAGTTGCTTTATAAAATATTCATTTAAAAATTTGAAGCTTTGCCTGACCAGGCACTGATGCAGTGGATAGAGTGTTGGACTGGGATGTGGAGGACCCAGATTCAAAACCCCAAGATCGCTGGTTTGAGCGTGGGCCCATCTGGCTTGAGGGCAGGCTCACCAGCTTCAGCACAGGGTTGCTGGCTTGAATGTGGGATCATAGACATGACCCCAAGGTCACTGGCATGAGCAAGAGGTCACTTGCTCTGCTGCAGCCCCCCGGTCAAGGTACATATGAGAAAGCTATCAATGAACAATTAAGGTGCTGCAACAAAAGATTGATGCTTCTCATCTCTCTCCCTTCCTGTCTGTCTGTCCTTATCTGTGCCTCTCTCTATCTCTGACACAAAAAATAATTGAAGCTTTGACATTAACATTGGAAAGTGCATCTGCCCCCCACATACACACACAGTTGCAGTGAAATCCCTGGGTCAGCCCTTCCTTCCATAAGGTACAACTGGCGGAAAGATGGGAGTCCTGGCAGCCCTGCCCCTCCCCGGGCAGGGCCTGAGCTCTCCTGAGCCACAGTCTCATTGCTTGTGTTCTCTGTGAGTGTGAGCACTAGTATTGCTTAGCTTTATATGCTTCTGTTTTTATAGAATCATTTCATGCTGTTTTGTTTTCTTGTTTTTGTTTTTTTGCCTGTGTGGTATCTATAGACATCAAAGTCTAAGACTTCCTACATACAGGATCTTGTGGAGTTGAGGGATGTGATCGTTCAGAAAGATAAAAATACTCTATTCCTTTAACTCTGAGTTGAAAAGATTTAGGCCAATCAACATATCACGCTTGGTATCAGATATACGAGGTTATAGGGCCATGTGTTGGGCAGGAGTACCGGTTTCCTTATGTGCCCATAGATACTCGAGGTCACAAAGTACTTCTAACCTGCAAGAATTCTCAGAGAAGCATGCGCTTGCACCACAGGTCGTTCAGTCTGGGCCTGCAGGCCCTACACAGGCAACATAAAAGGGAAAAGAAATCTCCAAATCCTTCAGGTCATCAAACTGCAGGAGGAGCTCCACTGAAAAAGATTTCACGCTGACCTTGTGTGCTTGTGTAGTCAATCTACCTTCCTCCTGGCCCAGAATCTAAAGCTAGTTCAAGATTAGAACCTAAAGAAGACAAATGTATATTTTATTAAAATTGATCTATAATGTGCAGAGCTCCCATAAAAAAGAACTCATCAATATCCCCTTAAAATGGGAGGCTGCTGGACACTCAGCAGCACTGTCAGCTTTCTGCAGTAGCTGGCCACACACCTCCCACCCTGTCTGTCTCCAATAACACTCTGGATCTAGCATCAAGTCTGGTGGAAGATAAATCAGAAATAGAAGTGCCGGAGGAGCAGTGGATGGGAAGTAACGCCATCATTATCCTATTACTCACAGCACGGCTCAGCACAAAACACCCATTAACCGCAGTGCCTCCGCCCCCATTATTTTTGTGCTTATAACTGTTGAGATTTTGTGCATGAAAGTCATCTTTTCAAAGAGTAATTTGTCATCATTTAGGATTGGAAAAGTTTTGGTTTTTTCTCCCCCCCCCCCCACCCCGCTGAAGATTTTGTCGCTGTTGTTGTGACAGACACAAAAACGTATCTCTTGGCATGTGAGTGGGAGCTATTACATGTCAGGCTCTTCCAGAGACTGGAAACCACACCCTGTGGGCCAAATCCAGCCCTCCACATGTTCTGGACATAAAGTTCCATGGGAATACAGCATGCCCCTTCATTTATATATTGTCCACAGCTGCCTTTGTGCTACAGGTGCAGATTGGAGAAATGGGAACATAGACCCTGTGGCCCACAAAGTCGAATCTAGTTATTGCTGTCTGTCTGACCCTTTACAAAATAGACTTGCTGACTCCAGGACTCTGTTGTTTTTTTCTAAGATGGAGAAAAGGCAGGTCATCCATACAAGATCAAAGTAAAGATATGTAGAGAAAGTAAAAAGCATCATAATCCTCTGAATAATTTAACCAAGATAATTTTTGGAGTAAGAAAAATACCATCAGAGAATTTAGTACAGTTATCTCAATTACAGATGACAAAACTGGTAATTTGTCTCCAAAGAGCCCTCCCACCCCAGTGCTTCCCAATAGTCACACCCTTATGTGATCCTCTCCTGTAGTACCCAGCTAGTCCTGTGACTAGTTTTTGAGCGACAGAATTCAGGCTACAGTTCAATGTGGTCATGTGTGACTTTCAAGGGTAGGTCCCAGGAAGCCTTGCAGCCAGTACCTGACGCCCCTCCCTCTCCCTGCCCTACATGCCCCCTCCTTTCCACTCCATTAGTGTCTCTTCCAAGCAGCCATTCATTCAGTTATTCATTTAGGCAATAGATACGTTATTGAGCATCATTTTTAAACAGCACCTTAACAGGCTTGGAAAGTGTGGCCAGGTTCCAGAAGCTCTGTTTGGTGAGAGAAACGAACATGCAAACAACTATGACACAAAGTGGTGTGTTTATTCTACAGAAAACATGTAAAATACATGGGATCTTTCTTAATGGTCTTCTTGGAAAGTCAGAGAAGGCTTTGCAGAAGAAGTGACCATTAAATTAAGTCCTGAAGGAGGGGTAGCAGTTTGCCAGACAGAGAAATGAGAGGTGATTAGTTTGAGGAAAGAAGATGACCTTGAAGAACTTCCTAGGCAAATGGAAGAAAGTTATGAAAAACAAAATTTACTTTTTCATATAATTAACACCTCATTTTCTATAGCATCTACTCATTAGTCTTGGTTCCACTAATTGAAATCAACCACGCAAACACACTCTTCACTACCTCTAGAGGGCAAAGAACACTTTTCATTCATTTTTGTTCATTTAAATATGTATATGAATAAAATCTGAATTTTCAAATGCCATTTGAATTTCATATGACAAACATTCTGGTCTGTGAGATATATATAATATTATAAATATGTATGCATTTATATATAGTCAAATAAAATATAAATATATGTATTATAAAAATATAAATATACTTATATATTTACTTTTACTTATATTAAATATATGTGTATATATACATATTATATAAATGACCAACCACAGTGTTTATTACATTAAAGGTCTTGTCAAAGTATTTTTTACTGTTATTGATTTTTTTTTTTGAGAGAGAGAGAGAGAAAGGGGGTAAGGAGAGGGAAGCATTAACTTGTTTTCATAGTTGCTTCCTGTCTATGCCTTGACCAGGAAAGCCCAGGATTTCGAACTGACAACCTCATCATTCCAGCATAGCGCTGTATCCACTGTGCCACCACAGGTCAGGCAAAATATTTCTTGAGTAAATTTTAATTGAATAAATAACCCTTTCCCAAAGCATAGCACTTTGTGGACACTTGAAGGTGATAACCACGTTCTCTCTGAATCTTACTACAGATGCATTTGATTCCTCTCAAATAAAAAGACTTCAAGTGCCTTTCACCCAGTGGGTTTTAGCTACTGTGTACCCGGTACGTGTTAGACAATGTGGTGGGCTCTAGGGACATAACACTGGAGGCGACAGACAGCCACAGGACTCAAACATCTTTCAAATCCCATTGGATTTTCTCTGAGTGGGCTCTAGTTTGCCTGTGTCCCACACAGAGTAAAGTTGTACACCTTGAAGGCTAACGGTCAGGCTGAATATTGGGTAATCTGTCATATTAATTGTATATTAACATCATTTACAAGACAAATTATCATTTATTTGGGAGGTTGAGGACCGATGTTGACCTTACCTTCATTTGTCCTAAACTCACGCACTTTATGTTCCAGGTTCATACAAATTTAGTATGAGAAATATCTTCTTACTTCCGATGACATTAATGAGTACATTTAATTTAATTTCTACAGTTAATAAAAGACATCATCCAAAGGAGGTATTTTTGTACCATTAATGAGAACTCATTAGCAAAGAGACTGGATTGTGAAAGGACAATAAGAAGTGACCTTTTTGCTCTTTGTGGAATTCTGTCAGCTGATTTCTTTCTGCCCTTCTCTCTTTCTAAAAAATATTTTCATCCTCCCCCCAAAAGCTGCATGGACGTCTCTCTGTCTACTTTGCTGAAATGATGCCTTCTCTGTGAGGTGCTTTCTGGCCACCTGGACATTCTAAGGGAAATAATTGCCTCATCCATAGTATAATCTTTGGGGACGTTATTTCTCCCTCACCTGTACATTGAGGAAAATGGTAGTACCAATGTCATGGAGTTGGAAGATTATATCATAACGGTGATATGTCACCATCTAATTGGCACGTATTACACAAACCCAACCCATTTGTTTTCATCTTTTTTTTCTATCTCTGCATCTTCATAACAGCAGAGATTTTTATCTCTTTCATTTCTCACTCTATCTCCAGTGCCTATGACAGCACCTGGCATAAAACAGGGTTCTGATAAATCTTTACTGAATGAATAAAAGAGAAAAGAAAGAAGAAAAGGAGGAAGAAATAAAGGTAGGAAGGAAGGAAGCAACAAACAAAGAGGAGGGAGGGAGGGAAGGAGGGAGGGAAGGAGGGAGGGAGGGAGGAAGCGAGGGAGGGAGGGAGGGAGGGAGGAAGGAAGGAAGGAAGGAAGGAAGGAAGGAAGGAAGGAAGGAAGGAAGGGAGGGAGGGAGGAAGGGAGGGAGGAAGGACAAGCCTAAAATTTTAGTTCAAGTATGTCTGGCTCTAAAGCAGACACATTTCGACCCCACCATGCTATGTTAACCCACCTCTTTTCTATTTACATAAGAACTATTTTTTCTACCACTTGCTTTAAATGTCTAATGTGAACTCCATTAATGAAGTATTTTAGTGTGAAAGTGTTTTTATCAAGTGCATCACTCAAATGGTACCTCTGGGAAACATTTTCTGACCCTTGGGCCTTGCCCAGGGGTATATATCATCCCATGACATTGTATACCTTTCCTCATAGCACCTATGGTTTGCAATTTTCCTTCTACTGTTTGTGATTAGTGTATTGTCACCTGCCTTTCCTAACAGACTCTACAGGCTTTGGGAAGGCAAGGTCTTTGTGGGTCTTTGCTGGGCATCACACACTTAGTATCCGGCAAGGTGCGGAACGAGAGGGAGCTCTGTGCAAGTTTGTATTGAGTAAACAAACACATGTGCATGTGTAAAAATAAAAAACAGTGTCCCAAACAGTGACTGAGAAGTCATTCCTCTGTGCCCTTTTTCAAGCGCCCTTGATTCTCTCTGTCTCCGCGTGGGCCCAGGAGAACTAATTCCTATCTCTGCTCCTAAGTCATGCTCCAAGCGAACCAGTGCTCAGAGCCCACCACACTCATTCTCACCATCACCGCCTGAGCAGAGATCATTAGCATGGCCCGCGCGGAGGGACTTCAGCCTTAGGCAGTGTTTAAATGTCAGCAAAGGATCATCAGAAGTCATTTCATTTACATGGCGTCCTGAAATTACTTTCTGATTCTTATACTTTCTCCCACTCTTCAGGCTCCCCTACATCAGAGCTGAAAACAGCACCCTGTCCTCCAGCCCAAACGACTCCTACAGCGGAGCTCAAAGATGTAGACTTTTAAATAAATCGCCTTGTGGTCCCGGCAGGTAATTTCTCACTCTGTTACAGCGCATAGGAGGCTGCATGATTCAGTTCACAACAGTGAATGTGGGACGAGAGCATTCAGGACTGTGCTGTTTTCACTAAGCTTTTTCAAATACACGATAATGAGAAGAACTGAGTTGTCTTCTTTTCTTTTGAGGAAGAGGGGGCACCCCACTATCTGAGCTGTCTGGAAGCTCTAGAACTAACACCTGTCCCCAGATCTTACTTGGAGTGCTCTTAAAAATAAAAAAAAAAGTCCACAGTAAGGTTTATGTTTTTTTTTTTTTTTCTTTCTACTTTTCTCTCCACGAATTAAAGACTGGAACATCTTTTTTATGAGACTTGGCCTAAGCCCCACATGATTACTTAGAGGCAAGAAGTTGTATAATTATAGCGGAAAGAAGATTTCGTGAAAAGACTGAACAAAGGTGAAGCGAGGCATTTGCCTCAGACACAAAATGGAACGTGTTGCCAAAAATCTGTAATCAAAAATAAATCATGTTTTAATGCAATTTTTGAAAAATCAAAAACTAGGCCCAAGCATTCATAATGAACAAAATGTCAACATTTAAAATCAAGACAAGATTAGCATTACTCATTTTTCTTTTTGCCTCAGGCTGCAGTACTGGGTAATATTTCAAGTCTTGATTTAAATTTTTGATATTTTGCTTATCACAGAACTTTTATATTACCTTTAAGCCTTAGAAATATTGCATATGAGGCCCTGCCCAGTTAGCTCAGACAATTCAATGTGTCGTTCCAAAATGACAAGGTTGCGGGTTCGATCCCCAGTCAGGGCACATATGGGAAGCAACCAGTGAATGCACAGCTAAGTGGAAGAATAAGCGAATGCTTCCTTTTCTCTCTCTCTCTCTCTCTTGCTCTCCCTTCTTTTCTCTATTTATAAAATCAATCAATAAATTAAAAAAGTACAATTATTGCATGTGATATTTATTTTGATTACGAAGTTATTTTGGTATTCCTTAGATTTTTTTTTATTTTTTATTTTTTTTTTTGTATTTTTCTGAAGCTGGAAACGGGGAGAGACAGTCAGACAGACTCCCGCATGCGCCCGACTGGGATCCACCCAGCACGCCCACCAGGGGCGACGCTCTGCCCACCAGGGGGCGATGCTCTGCCCCTCCGGGGCGTAGCTCTGCTGCGACCAGAGCCACTCTAGCGCCTGGGGCAGAGGCCAAGGAGCCATCCCCAGCGCCCGGGCCATCTTTGCTCCAATGGAGCCTTGGCTGCGGGAGGGGAAGAGAGAGACAGAGAGGAAGGGGGGGGGTGGAGAAGCAAATGGGCGCTTCTCCTATGTGCCCTGGCCGGGAATCGAACCCGGGTCCCCTGCACGCCAGGCCTATGCTCTACTGCTGTATTCCTTAGATTTTGTGTCTCCGTGACCCTCTAGCCTCATCCTGGTTCTGCAGAGCGGAAGGAAAATTTAGAAGACAGCAATGGTCCAGAGGCACTTCATGTAAACAGAGGACCTTAGGAAAATTATAAAACTTCAGAGTTACCTTAACTGTCCCCAGCAGCATTCAGAGAGGCTTGTCACCCACAGATGCAGCCTCAGCCAATGTGCCAGCCACTCTTCATTAAACCTGGGTGGAAACTTAGGCTGAGCCACCTGCGTATGGGATTGAAAATAATATTAATCCTAGCTGGTGTTTACTTATCACTTTCTATGCCAGACACCTTTACATGAGCAATAATAATAATAATAATAATATATTTTTAATGCAACTAATGCATTTAAGTTTTATTGCTTTTCTCCAGCCCCAAAGTTTTCTTTTCCCCAGGAAAGAGAAGGCGGAGCCATCGAATAACGCCATCCACTGTGGCTAGTTGTGCATCGCCACATGGGGCCTCTGAGGTGTCTTGGTTGAGCATATTTGCCCTCAGACCACAACCATTTTCCACGAGACCCAGATCCCTGCACTGTCCCCCTGGGTTTCTGTTCTGGCTTCCCACATACACCCAGGGTTCCTCGCCGGCCTGCCTTCCATCTTGGACCACATTCACTTGTGCCATTCTATAAGAAAACACCATCACGAAAATCCCGCGGTTAGCAATCACCCCATAGAATGTGAAAATGAACTGCACTATTACCCTTACCAAGCTCACGGGGTGGGGGTGGGGGGCTCTGAACACTGGAATTCACAGCTATTACCCCGGGAACCCCTTCCCTCAGCTCCGTCTTCATTCCACCCGATTTCTTCTCTCCACTCAAAACTCAGGAATTTGAGTTTGTACACATGTTGTCCCTAATGCACTATTCCCAAAATGTGTTTCAAAGACGATCTGATCCAGGAATTGTCCCGGGAAAGGTAGTTAAATATCATAATTTGGGGCAATGCTGCCCACTGAAACCCCTTCTTGGAGATTTAAAATGTTTATTAGCATATGAAAGGCTCTGAAAAGTACTGTAGGAGAGAAAATGTGGGACTCTCTGGAGTTCAGCCATTGCCAAATTAATTTGCTCATAGAATGCCACCCCCCACACACATGCGCAGATTTATTTGTATCCTCTCATACCAATAGTGCATCCTTTGGGATCTACTGGCTGGGCCAGCTCTGATCCTGCTCATGTGTCTGCGTGCCCCCCTGGAGGAGATCCCACTCAGGCACCTTCCTTGAGAAGCCCACCCGTGAGCCCAGCCAGCAGCCCACCTCCCACCTGTGCCGACCTGATGACATCCTCACATGCCCTTCAGGAAGGGCTCTGCCTCTCCCGCCGTGACAGCCATCTCTCTAGGACAAGGAGTGGGAGTTCTATTAAATCCTTTGTTGGACACACCCTGTCCTTTGTTTGGGGACATCTTAGTACCCCTTCTTTTGGGGAGCCCCATAGCACTTCTTGTCTAGCACAATTTCAAGTCCCCGATCCCCACACCTCGTGCCTCTCACTGTAGCTCTGAAGGCTGCTCCTGCCTAAGCCCCTGAGGTCTAAGAGTAATTGGCACAGCCCTGACTGTGGTACTTAAGCTGGTCTCAGAGTCCCCCTGAGGGCTTGTTAAAACTCCGATTATGGGGCCCACCCCCGGGGCTCTGAATCAGCAGGTCCGGGAGGAGGCTGCGGTTTGGGATTTCCACCGCACTATCAGGTGATGTTAGTTTCAGGAGCCGTACCTGCGGATCCCCGACACACACCAACAGTGGCGCACACAGAGTACCTTGCCTGACAGAGCGCCGCAGTTACCCTAGGCTAAGACCACTATGTATGATGAGAACACGTTACAGGAAAAAAAGAATTTTTGATTATCAAAACAAGTAATCAGAGGCCAACTGGAATGCCAGCGCCCTAATGTAGCAGTCCACTGGGGCACAGAAAGAAATAAAATAAAACCCCTGCTATGTTTTTATCTAAAAGATAAGAAAGAAATTAAGCCAACAAGGTATTCTGTGGGGTGGAGGAAACAGACTTACATACCACACGGGGACTGATCATTTATTTACTGTTAGCACATTATATTAGTTAGGATACTGGTTTTATTGCTAAAACAATATATCAATGACAAAAATAGCAACGTCTTTTTTTTAAGAAAGTTGATTTCTAAGGACCGCAGCGGCCTGGGCCTGAGCATTGCAGGGTTGGGTTGGCATCCTGTGGTGCTTGAACCCACGAGCTCTCCACGGTGCTGCCCCGCCATTCCGAGCAGGAGGCTGCCACCGAGGGCCAGGTGGCAGCTTCAGCCTTTGCAGAAAGTGGAGAGCAAGAGAAGGGAGGGCATAATTCTTTCCTATTGAAGTTGCACTCATCAATTTGCTTGTTTTCATTTGCTGGAACCTAATGATCAAATCAGCTGCACAGAAGACCAGGATGCGCTCCCTCCTCGACCAGCCAAGACTTGTATTTTTTTTAATTAATTAATTTTTTTTTTGTGTGTGGGCGAGCACAGACAGTTGAAGGGCAGCCGGCAGTCTCCACAATGTGTATTTTAAGGCACTGTAGTTTATGTGTCCCTGGGTAATTATATTTACAGGTCACATGATCTCATGTCAACTCTGCTAGCACTCAGAGAGTAAACAAGTTGTTTAGCAGGGTTTCTACAAAGAAATGATTGATTGAAGTCAATGCCAGGTCCCTGTGAACAGGAGAACGGCAGAACCGACTGTCCCTCGGCTCCAAGGTCTTGGGCAGTCACAATAATGAATCAGCATAATGCCCATCTAAATAAACGGTCTGACACACAGCAACACAAACACAAACAAACCTTGAAATTGTTTGGGAGAGCATTTAAAGCAGACTCCTACACCCTGTCATTAGCATTAGCTAATATCTTGTAGGGGAAGATGCATTTAAGGTAAAACGTGAAGTTAATTTGCAGGGTTGTAAACATTATCACACATATCATTCTATATGTGGTGTCATACTTCTTAACTTTTATGTTCAAAGGCTATGGACATCTCATAAATCATCTGCATATCCTATAAAATGAATATGCACAATTACTATATATCAGAATTTAATTCAGCAATCAGAAAGAGAAAAGTAAGAAATTCAAATTTCATGTAGTTATTATGATGCCATTACAATTAGAGAAACATTTAATGTATTATTTATGTCATCTTCATCATTTCCATTTAATGTTCACTTTCAAAATGATATATTAGTATTTTAGAGCACATATACAATTTATAAATAAATAAGCATGCCTATAGTGAAGATGCATGCTTAAAATATTTAACTACTCATTTCCCTACATACAGTTTATCAGTGAGCTTCACGTAACTGGAAGAGGCAGGAAACCTCACAGGAGGGGAGGGTGCGTACGATGCTTTGAGAAGTCAGCAAAGTCCTTCAATGGCCCTGCATCTGACGTCTCAGCTCCACGTTTCACTTTCTCTGTTGCTACGACACCACAAGATGACACTCTCTGATGTCTGGCATTTGACATTATAGGTCTCCAGTGTCTCCTCTGCCAATCAAAGTCGTTGAGGATTGACAGTTAATACCATGGAACCTAGCCGGGAAAGATAGGTTTGAGAGCCCTGTAAAAATGGGGGCGCTGGGGAAGACCTGAATCCAGTAAGAAGGAGAGGAGACTTGCATCAGGATGTGAAGAGACAGCAAGAAGGACAACCAGCTGTGCCTAAATGTGGGCCTTGCTCTAAAATCCTGAGCCTTGAGAGAGAGAGAATTTTTATTCATAAACATGTGATTTTGTGTTCAGAGTTGAAGCTGAGGATATTATCACACTGCAAAACCCTGTATATTGGGGGGGGGGGGTTCAACTTCTTCCCGTGTCTTTTCTGTAGTGGCAATGCCTCTGTCATCAATCTCACAATGTGGGCACCATGAGCACAAAAATCACTTTGCAAATGACAAATATCATATTTCCCCATGTATAGGACGCACGCTTTTTCAAAAATTTTGGGGTCTAAAAACTGGGTGCATCTTATCCAGTGGTTGTAGATTTTTTTACATTTTTTTACATTTTGCATTTTTCGCTTTTTCACGCTTGATGAGGAGTTGTATGAATTTTATGATGAATAAAACTTGAGGTCAATAACTTTATGTAACACAATTTTTTTTCAAAATTCGGGCCCCAAAATCAAAGTGTGTCTTATACGTGGGAGTGTCTTACACATGGGGAGATACGGTACCTGTGTGTCCAAACTTTCACTGAAAAGACAGTAAGAGATTATGGGGAAATTATTTCAGGTGGAGTTGAAGAATATGTGGGAGCAGTTAGGAGAGAAGTAGCATTTACTTTACACACGACCTCTCAGACACAGTGCAATCAGCATCTCACTTAATTAACCCTTACCACCGCTCTGCGGGTAGCATTTATACCTATTGCACAGATGAAGAGATCGAGGCTCTCTGAGATACCTTTGTCTTTCCAAGGTCACACGCTTAGCATGCGGCAGAGCCTACGGTCACACCAATGCCTCTGATACTCCCTCAGTCTGGTAGCTAGCTCCACCTCAGCAGAGCCTCTAGCCTGGCTCACCTCCTGCATCTGCAGCAGGAAACACATCGGAACCGGATGGAAGGGGTGAAATAATGGGTCTCAAATGTGGGGATAATGCACTTTGACCTGACGTTTGGGAAATCAAGCATTTGCACAGGGTTCTGGGTGGGACACATCTGTCTGGGTCAGGAAAATCATCCCGTAGGGATAGCCGTGGCAACTTGCAGCAGGGAGAATTTGGTCTGGCAGAGAACAGTCTTTGGCAGGGCACCCAAGCAGGTTGACGAGGCCTCCCCTGGAATGGTGGTGTCTGCTTCAGCCAGAGTTGGGTCGTTCGGTGCTGGGCGGCAGGACAACATTCAGTGCGCCCTTCCTAAAGTATCTGCTTAGCAGATAAGTTTCTCAGTGGTGTGAGGCATATGAGCACATTCCATTTAATTGTTTTAAGTACTAAGATATGTATGGAATATCGTCTGTATAAAAGATGCTATCCTAGATTCTGAAGATTAAAGCAAGTAATAGACACAGTTCAGGCCATCAAATGGTTAGTGGGGGGAGATTAATAAATAAATGATCATTGCAGTGCACTCTGACAAGCTATAGCAAAAGAAAGCCCAGACTATTATTGGAACAAACCAGAGCATATCTCCTCATTCCCCACTATTAACATCCTGGAGGGTCAAGACCATTGCTTGAACTTCAAATCCCAGCTCACCGCGTGAAGGAGGACAAGTCAGCACTATGTCTGAGACTGCAACGATGCCCACACATGAACTATGTACATGTACTGACCTGAACAGAGTAAATGTCCTTTATCGTTTAAAACATGGCCACTGACAGTTTTATGTCCCTGACAGTCAACCAATGTCAACAGGATTTTATGGTGAATTTACAGTAGCGGGCTCTGGGTCTTGGGTTAATAGGCCTCTGCCTCTGTAATAAGGGCCCATTAAAAAAAATAAAATAAAATAAAAGAGGGAGGGCCTTCTAAACACAGCTTGACACTCAAGCTCAGCTACTGTGAGCTGTGGGGTATTGAATGGTTTCCTGGCTCAGGAGTCACATTACAGATGGTATTTCCATACAGCGCAGCCATAATCTCATCTCACTAAGTCTTCAGGCCCAAACCTGCAGCTATGAATCATGACACCAGGGGCAGATCACTTGTAGATCTTTGGGGAAGATTTTCTAGTGATGCCTGATGTTTGACAAATTCTGCAAAACAACCAGTAGCTATGAACCTACAGTCTTAGAAGTTCAAAATCACAGCTGTCTCCTTTCCAGCCACTGGGAGCAAGAGATGGGAATTGACTTCATAGTTGAGGGTCCCGATTGCCACAGAGAGCTTGTGGCAACAAGAAAGCGCAGCAAACATAGCGTCAACATGTGCATTTAATTAAAACGACGTCTATTTTCACAGGTGGTAAAAATGCCAGACACGATTCTAAGACTCATTTATTCTATTTAGTCCTCATGCAAGATATATTGCTACCCCCCATTCAACAGCTAAGAAAATGAATTCAGAGATGCTGTATACCTTTGCCCCAAAATAAAGAGCAGAGCGAGGTTTTGAACCCAAGTCTGGGCCCTTTATTCACTCTGACATGTCCTTCCTCGAACCCCAGTTTTGTTTTTGTTTTTTTATAGTTGGTTTCCTCAACTATACAAGAAAGATAGTAATAGCAACTATCTCTTGGAGTTGTTCTGAAAATGAATAGATGTACCTCTCACTCTTAGCACAGTGCCAGTCATCCGGCAAATATCTAGTGGACTGGAGACTTTTCTATTCCTGACAATAATCTCATTTTATATAGTTTATATTTATGGAGTGCTTATTAGGTGCTAGGTTCTGTTACAAGGGTGTGACCTTTACTAACTCATTTAATCCTCATCACATCCTAGCTGGTGAGAACTGTTATCACTCCCATTTTACAAATGTGGGACTGAGCCTGCTCAAGTTTCCAACACATGAGCAGCTAGATGTGGAAGTCCAAACCCTGTCTCTCTGATTTCAAAATGCATTTGGTTGTGTTCAGTGCTCTCTGGATGCAACAGAATGGTCCAGAGGCACTGCAATTTCAGCTGCTGATTCCGTGGCTCTACATAATATCTGCCTTTGACTGAACCAGTCAACTGTATTAGACAGTGTTCTCCAAAGAAACAGAACCAATATGCTGTGTGTGCGTGAGCGTGTGTGTGTGTAAAGAGAGTGAGAGAGAAAGAGAAACAGGGAGGCAGAGAGAGACACAGAGAGAGAGAGAGAGAGAGAGAGAGAGAGATTTATTTTAAGAATTGACTCACATGATGACAGAAACTGACAAATCCAAAATCTGTTGGGTTGACAAGCAGGCCACTGTGGTAGCTTAAATCTGAAGGTCATTTACTGGTAAGATTACGTCTTGCTCTGGGAAGTTTGATCTTTTTTGTTTTTGTTTTTCATTAATTAATTAATTAATTTTATTTTTTTATTCAGGCCTTTAATTGATTAGATAAGGCCCACCCACATTATAGAAGGTAATTTGCTTTCTCAAAGTCAACTAATTTCAAGGTTAACTGTATTCGGAAACACCCTTACAGAAACATCCACAATAGGGTTTGACCATACATCTGGGCCCCGTGGCCCTCCCAATTCACCTATAAAATTGACCATCACACCCACTATCAAGGTGGAAGTTACTAACAAACTTGAGTCACAAGTTATGAATACAAAAGAAAAGCTCATCTTAGAGAATAAAAGCAGAAATGATGAAGTGGATGGTGAATAGAACATATGTCTTAATTGCTGGGTTTCTTTCTTTCTTTCTTTCTTTCTTTCTTTCTTTCTTTCTTTCTTTCTTTCTTTCCTTCCTTCCTTCCTTCCTTCTCTCTCTCTCTCTCTCTCTCTCTCTCTCTTTCCTTCCTTCCTTCCTTCCTTCTCTCTTTCTTTCTTTCTTTCTTTCTTTCTTTCTTTCTTTCTTTCTTTCTTTCTTTCTGTCACTGCATTGAACACTGGATGAAATAAAAATAATGCATTCAACAGAAAAGAATAACAGCAAAGAAGATTATTCTTTTACACAAATTTAAAACCTTCACAGACATGGTGACTTGTTTTTTCTTTCTTAAATTTAATGAGAGGAGGGGAGGCAGTCAGACAGACCCCCGCATGCACCCTGGCTGGAATCCACCATGCAAGCCCACTAGCGGGCGATGCTCTGCCCATCTGGGGCCCTTGGTCTGTTGCAGCCGGAGCCATTTTTTAGCACCTAAAGCAGGGGCCATGGAGCCATCCTTAGTGCCTGGGGCTAACAACTCGCTCCAATCGAGCCATGGCTGCAGAAGGGGAGTAGAAGAGAGAGAGAGAGAGAGAGAGAGAGAGAGAAGGGGGAAAGGGAGGGAGGAGAAACCAATTGGCGCTTTTCCTGTGTGCCCTGGCTGGCAATCAAACCCAAGACTTTCACACGCCAGACCGAAGCTCTACCACTGAGCTAACCGGCCGGGGCAACATGGTGCCTCTGTTAACAGAAGATCAGTGGCAGGTGGAGATAAGCAGTGGCAAGGGCTCTACTCCCTCCTACAGCTGTGGAGTCAGAGTGGCCTGGACACCACAGGGCAGTGTCTCAGCCCAGCAGGCTCAGAACAGGGGCTGGCAGGAGGGCAAGGCCTTCATCCACTTCACACCACAGGGGGACCCAGGCGTGCAGAATGCAGTCTCCAGGATTTGCAGCCAGGTTGAGGAATCACTGCACCACTGAGAAGTTTAATAGATAAAGTGTTAACCTAGAATACTGAGGTCTCCAGTTTGAAACCCCAGGCTTGCTTATTCAAGGCACATATAAGAAGTATCTATTAGGAGTTGATGCTTCCTGCTCCTCCCTCTACCTTTCTCTTTCTCTAGCTTCTCTCTAAAATCAATAAATAAAATCTAAAAGAAAAACTTCTAGAAATTTTAATTTTATTGGCAACTAATTTATAGAGTTTTTAGTTTCTCCACCAATTAGATAAGAAAAAGAAATGGTCAGAGGCACTCGATATATACAACTTTATTTGATCATTCTAACATTATGTGACATAGGGTTTACCACTCCCTCAGTTTTAGATGGTTTACCTAAAATGCCCTAACTCATAATCAGAAGTATTCCCTAATGAAAAGACGGAGGGATGGAGGAATAGGTGAGTCGGATGGGTGGATGGATGGATGAATAAAATAAATGGATGGGTTAATGGGTTGATGAGTTCTCAGATATCTGCTTTAATTTGAGTCCCCATTTTTTTTAAAATCTGAGTGATGCCTTCTTGGACTTTACCTGAAGAGGAGAGAAGGCACTAAATATGCATTCAAAACAAATCTTGGAAGCCATATAATCTTTAGAAATGTATTGACTGTCAAATTTTATAGCTAAACTGGCCAGCTGTATAAAGAAGAGAATGCAATAATATAGACATTGGAATGAAACTATTTATTTCTGTGAGTTGCAAGCGACCGTATAACTCACTAGAAATGCTGCAGTCTGTGTATTCCAGGAGATTCATGCTGCATTGCATCATGGGGAATGGCTCATAATTCATTCGCTGGGCTTCCTTTGGTATGCCCAGCCCGAACATTTCAGCATAAAATTTCTTTTCTCTTTGCAGAAATGGAAATGCCACTGTGATTTTCTGGCAGCAGATTTGTCTGTCTTAGAATAACAAGGTGTTTGGATACCTGGCTCTGCTTGACAAACTCCAAAAGTGATAGGCAGGCAAGAGGGACACATGCAGTGATGTCATTTCATCACCCCGCTATGATCCCAGTTTCCAATGGCCACAGAACCACACCCAAAATAACAAATGTTCATACTTTTTAAAACATAGAAGTGAATAATTATATAGAGAGACTAGTGGCATAGAGTAGCCAGAACAAAAAATAAAACCAATTCAAAGCCCATTACCAATAAGAACTGTTTTTAATAAATTGATAAATGTATCATTATATTTTTATAGCAGGGGCTGCATAAACTCTGTTCTAGCCCAGGAACTAGGAGTTTGCTAGTTTTGAGACCCTCCCATCCTAGCCCAGGTGCTCAGGGAGGACCCCGGGAGCTTGCATACCACCTCCAGGCCCAAGGCCCCCGCTGAGCTGACAGGTGTTCTGATGCAGTGACGCCAGGACACCACACGGGGCAGTCAGTCCTGGGCTGGTCCCCTGGCACTGCAGGTCCTTGCTCCTCCTTGACCCTGAGCTATGGAAGATCACCATAATGTTCTTCTTGTATTTCAATGGCACACTACCCTACAAGTATGTCATAATTTAGTGTAATAATACCTCTTTTTGTTCATTTAACTTCATTTTTTAAAAGGCATGGATGGAGCTGGAGAGCATAATGCTAAGTAAAGTAAGCCATTCAGAGAAAGACAAGTACTACTTGATTTCACTTTTTTTTTTTTTTTTTTTGGTGACAGAGTCAGACAGAGGGACAGATAGGAACAGACAGCCAGGAAGGGAGAGAGATGAGAAGCATCAATTCTTCATGGCAGCACCTTAGTTGTTCATTGATTGCTTTCTCATAGGTGCCTTGACCTTGGGGCTACAGCAGACCAAGTGACTCCTTGCTCAAACCAGATGAGCCTGCACTCAAGCTGGCAACCTCGGGGTCTCGAACCTGGGTCTTCTGTATCCCAGTCTGATGCTCTATCCACTGTGCCACCGCCTGGTCAGGCTGATTTCACTCCTATGTGGAATCTAATGAACAACATTAACTAACATACAAGCCAGAAGCAGACTCATAGATACAGAGAACAGACTGGGCAGCTGTCAGAGGAGAGGGGGGTGGGGGCTGGGTGTAAAAGGTGAAGGGATTAAGCAAACATCACCTTATATAGACAGCAATAGTGTGGGGACTGCAGGAGGGGAGGGGAGGGGAGGAGGAGGAGAGTAGAGGGGGACGGAGGGTGAGGGAGGGAGACTTGACTGGGGGTAGTGAACACACCGTGCAATATACAGATGATGTATTGGAGAATTGTGCACCTGCAACCTGTATAATTTTATTAACCAATATCACCCCAGTAAATTCAATAAGTGGTTTTTGAAAAAAGAAGTAATATAAAAGTTAGACAACAACAGAGCCCCTCATTTCAGCCTCTCTCCCCACCATCACCCATGACCTACAAAGAGCTTAATTCTGTTTGCTTGTTTTTCTTGTTTGTTCATTTGTTGCTTTCAGTTTTATATCTCACATGTGAGTGAGAACATCTGGTTCTTCACTTTTTCTGTCTGACTTACTTCACTTAACATCTCAAGCTCCATCCACCTTGCGGTAACTAGCAGCATTGTATCTTTTCTTATGGCTGAGTAGTGTTTCATTGTATATATCCCATAGACACAGAAAACAGCATGGTGGTTACCAGAAAGAAGGAAGGCGAGGGGATAGTGAAGGGGACAGGGGGTCAAATATATGATGAGGAAAGAGTTGACTCTGGGTGGTGAGCACACAGTGAAATATACAGAAGATGTAGCCTAGAATCGCCTACTTGAGACCTTATTTATAATCTTCCTAACCAATGTCATCCGCATACATATATTAAAAAGCTCAATTCTTCCTCTTATCAATGTGGTCTGAGATGCAGTGGATCATCTTGCCGGGCTGCCCGTCAGAGACGTGCAGATCTGGCAGGCAGTTCCCATTCCCTTCCTTCTTCTCCCCTGGCCATCCCGTCTCTGCCAAGGCAGTGAGCAGTGAGGGCTGTGCTGTCGCTCTCGGGGCTCCTCCTGAGGAAGAGAAGCAGCTACCGCCAGTTTTGACTTGAAGTGCCATCTCCTTCCTAGGCCCCTTTCTCGCCTGGGAGACCCCTGAGGCTTGGCGAGCCCTCTGGGTGTTGGAGGTGAGGGGTCTCTGAGCATTGGAGGTGAGGGGGACAGACCAGCTGACGTAACAGCAGGGTGGGTGCCCAGGCTGGGCTGTCGTTGTCCTGAACACTCCTGACGCCGAAGACCTAAACACACTCACACTGTGAGTATGGAGAACACAGATACAAACCTCTGCTGAGCCCAGACAACGCCTCAGGCCCCTCACTGCTGACACATGACCCCCGCGGCCCCCTTCTGTCCACACAGCCGGCACCGGGGAGTCGGGAGAGCGTCTCCCCGAGGTGGCAGCACAGATGCGGAAGGCAGTGATTTCAGAGGGCTTATTGCAGAGGCAGAAAACGGCTTCCTGGTGACAGGCTGGTGGGGGGCGGGGCTGCAGCTCATCGGGTATGCTGGCAGACCACCCTCTGCTGATCTGTTTTGTCACTTTGTTGTCTGTTGAGGAGACAACAAAATATTGGTGAGCAGCTGGTGGCAGAATTATGTTTTATGTACAAAATGTGGGAGAAAAATCCTAGCCTGGTGCTATAATTGCGTGATTGGATGAGGGCGGGAGAACGAGCGATGCGTGTATCTGAATGAAATGTGCCTTCTCCCCTCCCCCTTCGGTGCGCCCAGCTGGGATGGGAGCCCGTGCGGAACACCGGGTGCGCATTTCAGACGGGACTCTCTGAACAGGCCTGCTCTGAGCTTTCTGGAAAGTCGGAACCAGCCTGGAGTCCAGACAGGCTCCCAGAGAAGTGGGTCAAGATGGTTGACACACTAATAGACAGACACGCACACGGAGGACTGGGAAGAGCGCCCAGCAATGGGGCTTGCGAGGAGTCACGGGTGGACCGGCAGAACCGAGTAGAAACATTTAAACCCAGCTTTGGTTCCCTTGGTGAAATGTCGTATCCAGTAGCCTTGACATGTAAATTTCTTTGAGCAATCAGACAGCTGTCAAATATATCATAATACTTCGCTTTACTCACTTGAGTTGTATGCATTTTTTAATTTTTTAATTCCAGTTTACATTCAATGAAAACTGTATCAATTTCAGGTGTACAGTACAGTGGTTAGACACTCGTCTGCCTTACAAAGGGTTTCTCCCGATATTCTGGGTACTTACCTTAATCCACGATTGCACCTGCGCTCTGCAGAGACATTTCAACCCTGCTCCCCCCCCTCCGGACCCCCGGTACCAGGCCCGTCGTTCCCAGGAGATCCTTTCCCTGGGCTTGGTCAGAGAGTAAGTCCCGAAGGTGGAGGAAGTGGTGGATGTAGCAGTCTCCGAGGGAGGCTGTCCACGCCGCACCTTCCCAGCGAAGCAGGCTTACTGTCTGATTCAGCTCGCTGGCAAATTCGGCTGAATAGCTGATTCAGCTCCCTATTATTTTAGGCTTCATGTTTAACATCTGATTCCTTTTTGCTCCCTTCCTTTATTAATACTAACTAGGTACCTATGCTACCAGTAACATCAGAGAGCAGGCCACTCAGTGGGATGGTTCATCTTATGTGTTCACTGAATTGGGCCATGGAATGCCTGGTTATTTGGTCAAACATTGTTCTGGTGTATTGGTGAGGATGTTACTGGTTGAGATTGGCGTAGGAATCGGTAGATTGAGTAAATAGATTGCTCTCTCTAAGATGGGTGGTACTCATCCAACGCGTTGAGGGCCCGAATGGAATTAGAAAGCTGAAGGACTGCCCAGCAGTCTTTCTGCTGGCACATTGGGATTTTTCTGCCTTTGGACTTGAACTGAAAAATTGCCCTTACTGGGTCTCAACCACGCTGGCCTTCGGGCTGAGACTTTCCTAACAGTTCTCCTGGGTCTCAGATTGCCAACGGGTCTTGTGACTTGTTAGGATCCATAACTGCATGAGCCAGTCCTCTGAATCTTTATAATCTCTCTCTCTCTCTCTCATTCTTTCCCTGTCTCACATAAACAGAGAGAGAGAGAGAGAGAGAGAGAGAGATACAATTATAACACATATGGAAGTGGCTTTAAACAGGGTGATGGGTAGTTTTGAAGTGCATGCTAGAAAAAGTCCACGTTCGTGAGAGGGCGCTCTATAGATATTAATGGCCATTCCAGTAGAGTCTCAGATGGAAATATGGAAATGAAGAACAGGTTACTAGAAAATGGAGAAAAGGTAATCCTTATTATAAAACAACAACAACAACAAAAAGAAACCTTTGCTGAAGCTGAATATTGGTTGATCTGAGCGTGCTGTGAAAGGCAGAACTTGTGAGTAAGGAAACTGGATATTTTAGCTAAGGATATTTCGAAGCAAAGTATTGAAAAATTGCCTTGGCTCCTCCTGATCGATTATAGCAAAATGTGAAATGAGAGAGATAAATTGAACAAATTGTTAAGCAGAAATGAACCAAGAACTTGAAGATGTGAAAACTTCTCAGCCTATCATGTGCAGGAAATGAGAATGCTTGCTCTGAAAAGCACACAAAGGGTGTGGCCCAACAGCCATCTGATAAGGAGATTAGTAGGGCGTGAGCCACAAATGCAATCCATCGCCTCAGCAGAAGTCAGCAGAAAAGATGGCATTATCCCAGCAGACAAGATGCCAGCTGGAACCAAAGAGAACAGACATTATTGGGATGGAATGCAAATAGGCTGCCCAGCTTCTGGGGTTCTACCGGAGGAGAGAGTAGAGCTACCCAACTGCCATCTTAATTACCCTTCAAGAGAGGGAAGAACGCTCCTGAGGGTGAGTCAGAGATCTGCTGAGCTGTCTGTCCACCTCAGGCCCAGTGGGTGGGGCTAGTTTCTCCTAGGTTTCAAAGGGCAAAGCCTCTTTGGTTTCAAAGGGAAAGATGCCACACTGCCCCTTGCCTCAGGGGCGAAGCCACCCATTGTTGCAGGGGCTGGACCACCCCTCCAAGGCAAAGGGGAAGGCATCCCCTCCGGCTGTAGAGGGGATGCTGTCACCCCAGAGGGCCTGGAGGGCAGAGCGTCAAACCAAAGAGCATTATTTTGAAGCTGTATGACCTACTGGAATTTTCCATTAAGTTTTTAACTTACTTGGGACCCTTTATCCCTTTTTTCTTCCTCTTTTCCTTCCTTCCTCCCTCCCTTCCTCCCTTCCTTCCTTCCTTTCTGTTCTTCCTTTCTAGAATATTCTCTCCTACCAGTGTTGTATTTCAGAAGCACAGAACTTGTCCGGGTTCACGGGTTCCTAGCTGAAGAGCAATTTTACCTCATGTTGACTCCTACCTTGATTTGCACCCATATCTGATTTAGATGGTATGTAAATGGGATTTTGGACTTGAGGATTTAGAATTGATAAATAAATAAATTAAAACGTTAGGGGCTGCTGAGATGGAATAGATGTATTTTGCATGTAAGAAGGACATGAATTTGGGGGGTTCATGTATGGAATGTAATGGACTAAATGTCCCCCTGAAATTCTCATGTTGAAGCTCTCTCAGTGCAGCTATATTTGGAGAAAGGGCATCGGAGGCAGAAGGCATGAAGGTTAAATGGGTCAAAGGTAATATGGGTAGAGCACTAATTCCATACAATCAGTGTCCTTAGAAGAAGACATGAGGCACTGGCAGGTGGCTCAGTGGATAGAGCGTCAACCCGGCATATGGATGTCCCAGGTTCAATTCCTGATCAGGGCACACAGGAGAAGCGACCATCTGCTTCTCCTCCACTTCCTCTCCCTCTGCCTCTCCTGCAGCCAGTGGCTGGATTCGTTCAAGCATGACCCTGAGCACTGAGGACAGCTCAGTTGTCCACCTCAGGGGGGATGCCACCTCAGAGGGCCTGGAGGGCAGAGTGTCAAACCAAAGAGCATTATTTTGAAGCTACTGGAATTTTCCATTAAGTTTTTAACTTACTTGGGACCCTTTATCCCTTTTTTCTTCCTCTTTTCCTTCCTTCCTCCCTCCCTTCCTCCCTCCTTTCCTTTTTGTTCCTCCTTTCTAGAATATTCATCAGCCTCAAGCACTAAAAATAGCTCAGTACTTGAGCATTGGCCCCAGATGGTGTTGCTGGGTAGATCCCAGTCTGCCTCATTATCTCCCCTGCTTTCACAAAAAAAAAAAAAAAGAAGAAGAAGAAGAAGAGGAAAAAGAAACACTAGTGAGTCCCCTCCCCCTCCACATGTGCTCACAGAAAGGCCGCATGAGCAGACAGCAGGAAGGTGGCCAGAAGAGGGCCTCCCCCAGGAACCTAATCAACCAGCATCTTGAGCTTGGAATCCTCAACTATGAGAAATATGCATCTGCAGTTTAAGGCACCCAACATGTGGTGTTTTGCTAGGTCAGTCTGAGCTGACCAGCACTTCTGGCTGCAGGGTGGAGGGGCCCGGGCCAGGACGGGACGGCGGGCCAGCAGGAGTGAAGGAGAAAACCAGCCCGTGCCTGTCAGAGCTGCAGCAGGGCCAGTGGGGAGGTGGGGGGGAAAGCGGAGAGACGTCCCTAAGGGCGTTAGGCCAGGCCAGTTCTAAACTGCAAGCAGTGCATTAAAGACAGCGACAACAGTAGGTGGCCCCCTTCACTTTGGCCCCCTTCCGCCCCCGTGGGGCGCACACTTCTTCTCCCGGGTAGAGCAGGAGCAAGAGAGGCTGAGGCTGTTGGAGCCAGGCCCTCCTAGTCCGCCCTCCCTCCCTTTACTCGTTTGTCCGGTGGGGGAGGCACCAATTGCATTTTGCAGCCCACCAGCCTGCTGGAAACACCATTAGGCATGTGAAGGGGCTTTGGGGATCTCTGATGCTCTTGTTTGAGCAGTTCTGAAATCGTCAATGAGTCTCTTCCACCTCAGGGACGTTGTCATGAAGAAGAGGATGTGGGGAAGAGGAACAGCCCAGATTTCCTAGGAAAAGCCCAAGGAGAGGCCAGCACACCCGGCGTTTCCTATAGGAGGTGTCAGCGCAGGGCTAGACAGTGAGGAGACCGAGAGCAGAACAGGGGAGGGTGGGCCACAAAGCCCACATCCCGAGGAGGAGACACACAGCGCGCTCGGCGCACACACACACACACACACACACACACACACACACACACACGCCAGGAGCCACGCGGGAATGCATCCGCCAGTTCCCTCCTGTGGCCGGCCCTACGCTGCTCAAGTCTGCCTCGCTGAGAAGTCAGCCCCGGCTCCGTTAGCCCTCTGGCTTGCGTCACCTGACACCTTGGGCACCTTCTGGAAAAGCCAGGTTCCTAGACCTGCCCCGGACACACGTTCCGCTTGAGGCCAGACGCAGCGTGAGGAGCCCCGGACCCCTGGTCGTGGCTTCCAGTGGGGGACTGTCCGAGCATCCTGAGAGCTGGTCACGGTGCACCTTGTAATAGAGAAAGTCGTGAAGCTCCTGAGAGAGGGGCGGTGAAGGTAGTGTGTGGCTGCGCCCACCAATGCGAGAGAGGCGCGTAGCCTGTGTGGGATCATTTCCAGTGGATAAAACCTCCCCTATGCGTCCTCCCCTGGAGTCGGACACCTTCCAGCGGAGTGATCCTGAGGGGCACTTCCTGAACTCCCTAGAGCGTCGTTTGCAACATCTCTTGTTGTTTACCTGTCTTAGAAAGTCAATGTTAAATGGAGGCACGCCCACCAAGTTCAATGAGGGAGGACTGGGCTTGACCCCTACGCTATGACTCAAAATCAATTCGAGATGCACACCTATCTCAGTAAACTATCGGGTGCGGGGAGCAAGAACCTGGTTTGGACAGGTGACTCCCGCTGTAGCTGTAAGAAATGATTTCTTTAAAAATACCCAATGCAAATACATATAGCACGTGAATATGTGTCAATCAAATACAAACCCCCAAAAGAAGGGTTATTTGTCTGTTTGGTTCCCGGCCCTATTTCCAGTCCCCAGCTTGTTCACAATGGATAATGTGGACCCAATTAAAATGTGACATCTAGACGTGGATAATATAGGGTCTGTTGTATTTTATTTTCCTATTCTATATGTTAATATTTTCTTGTGATTTGTTGTTGTTTTGGGATGAACTCTATGGTCAGATGAGATGGTCGAGATGGAGGTTTAGCAAAATGAAAGACTTAGGAGATAAAACTTGACAGTTTTATCAAGTATTTCTCAAGAAACAGGGGCTTTTTACTTTTTCTATTCCTGTTTACAGATAAACAAATGATTCCACAAAATTGAAACACTTGTAAAGGTCAGGAAGTGAGAATTGTGAGTCTGGGACTCAAACTCAATATCTGTAGGTAAGAAGAACTTGAACTTTGAAATCAAACAGACACAGGGTTAAATTCTAACCTCATCTAACTTCACATACTTTTATGTGTGTGGGGAAGGGAAGCATTTATGGAATATCAAAAGGTTTATGATATTGACTCAGTTAAAAAAAAACTGAGTACCAGATCTCACTATTTATTATTGTATGCCAAATGCCATATTAAACATCATCTTGTTTTGAATCCTCACATAGATTCTCTGAGCTTGACAGATTAAAAAATGGTACTACAGAGATGTTCTGTAACTTGACCAACATTGAATAGTTAATATTGTACATCAGCAGAAAGTCCAAGTGTGGTGGTCAGTGTAACTTCAGAAATCATTTCCACCCTCACCAAATGTGGAGAAGAGATAGTGTCTTAAATACAAACCCAGGTCTGTCTTATTCCAGAGCCATTTGTTTATGTTTGCTCCCCGCCCCCTCCTCCTTCTTCTCTCTGTCTCTCCCCATCTCTCTTTTTCTCTGGCTATTGCTTTTTCTCCAGCACGTGGACCATTGATCCCAAGTCTTTATCTTGCTCTTGTCCATGTCAGCAAAGACTCAGCACCTTTCCATCTTAAAACTCTTATGGGGAAATAATTCTTAAATGTGCACTCGTCTTCAGTCTTTGTTATTATGCCTTAAAAGTTGCACACCCTAGTTCACTAGTTGTTTGATAAGCCAGATTAAGAAAGCCTTAAAATTTTCCAATATGGTTTTCCTAATGGTATGCAAATAATCATATTTTGGTGGCCAACAACTCTTTTCCAACCTGATTTTTTTTTTTTTTTTTTGCTTTTGTTTTATTAACGTAGAAAGCACAGCCAGTTTAAAAATTTCTAGAGGAAAAATGGCTGTGAGAATAAAGGCATTTGATTTATAGAGAAGGGTCTTGTTTGTTTGTTTGTTATTTTTTCCTGTGGAATCTCTTACCCCCTAGAGCTGGTAGGAGAGTAACCAGAGGAGAGAGCTTGAGCCAGTCTTAAATATTTAATTTCCATCTTCAAATCTCAGATGTCAGGAGACGTTTGGAGTGGCCCCACACCGGCAGTCAGCAACCAGAGACGTCCCAGAGCTTGTCTTCCGTCTCTCTCTTACACGTCATGGGACTTGCATTTGCTATTTATCTCCCAAATCTGACTCTCTACAGGAACTAAAACCCCATTATTCTTAAATGGTGTGGTTTGATGTCACCACCACACTGAAGTCATTACGGTCCTCCAGGGCCATTTTCTTCCTGGACTAATAGTGCTCCATTAGCATCTTTCCAAGCCAGAGGGGAGTCTGTTCTAGGGTGGGGGGAAGGGGGAGAGGCAGCTCAAAGTGAAAAGCAGAATAAAATATGTCTGTATTTTAAAAATACATATATAAAATATATGTATATATATATAAAATATTTCTCTAATCCTCTGCTGACACAGGGTTTCTCAATTAGACTACCCAGGCCTCCCTATTTACTGCTGGTGAAGGAGGGAGGTGTCTGTCAAACTCGGGAGCGGGCTGCTTCCCTTTGTGGGCTCTGCCTATCAGCAAACACACACAGAGCAGTGACCCTCGGAGCGTTCCAACCCACGAACAACCCGGATGTGATGGAGAAAACTGTCAACTGAATGCAGTTTCAACAAATGGGGCATTTGCTCTGGTTATATAATATATCAAACCTCATAAAACCTTGTTTTTATACTTAAATTTTTTTATTGATTTGAGAGAGAGAGAGAGAAAGAGAGAAACATGGATCCGTTGTTTCCCTTATTTATGTATTCATTGGTTCATTCTTGTATGTGCCCTGACTGGGAATCAAACCTGCAACCCTGGTGTGTCAGGATGACACTCTAACCAAATGAGACACCTGGCCACAGTTAAAACTTTGGTTTCTTTTTTATTTTAAATTTATTAAATATTTGTGACAAAATATGTATTTTTTTATCTTCTTATATGCGACACTGATTCTAAATTGTATATGCATATGAAATTGCATATGCATGCATATGACTTGCATACATATATAAAGGGTATGTATCAATACGAATGTGTGCACACATGCATGTGCACATCAGGGCTCAACAACTCTTTGCGTTTCACAGCATTTTCCCATCGCTCGCTCTTGCTTTCTCTCCACTGCACTGATTCTTCAGCGGCCCTGGCGTTGACGAGGTGCTGGGTAGACAGTACAGAGAGAAGATTCATTTGTACCATACTATAGAGGGGTAGGGGAGAGTCCCTGAAGAAGCATACTGTATATTAGGAGGTAAAGGGTTAGAAAGAGGGAAGCTGTAGTGATCTCGGTTCTCAGAGTTTTAGAGATGTTCGGGGATTGTGAGCACAAGCCCACAGCAGTAATGATTTAACATCGCTTTTTAATGATTTCGAGATTTTGGACTAGATTGTCTTCTGTAGGCTGCATCCTGCAGAGAGGAATCATTAAGCAGCATCACAGCTTTATGGGAGTGCATATATATTAATAAAGAGGTGCATAAATGTATACATCAGAGTATAGACGCAATTTAAGAGCCATATCTACAATGGTGGCGAATTGGTGATCTCCAGACTATTATTCTCAGCAGAATTTATTTGAATAAATAATATATTCATTGTCTTTAGAAACAATGCGGTGAATAGAAATGATATTGTGTTTTTTGAAATATTCTCATGAGTTAATTTTAAGTGAGAACAGCCACTATGAGCTCAAGGAATAGACTCTTGTAACCAAGTTATTACTTTGCCATATAATATTATGGAAAAGACTGCAGGCTTTAGAGTCCGACTACCTGCCTTCTCACCTTATTTTATGACTTCCTGGTTGTATAACCTTGGGCAAGCGACTTGCCCTCTCTGTACCTCGGTCTCCTCCTCTGTGAGGATAACTGTACTTATGCTTCAGGGTGACGAGATCATTAAATAAAATAGTACATCTAAAGCATTTAGAACAAGGACCAGCATATAGTAAATGCAGAATAAATGTTAGCTGCCATCTATTCCAAAACTAATGACCCAGTTCCATTATCCATCGAATAAAAATGATCTTACATCCAGCACAGGGTGGTTGTAATAATTAAAGAACATATATTTTTAAAGTTCTTAGTACAATGTCTGACATACAATGGATATTCTATCCACAGGGGTACTTTTTTGTTGCTTATTGATATAAATTATATAGACTAACAAAATGTGTAACAACTTTCTGCCCCGAGTGTGTGCAACACCTTACAAATTACAGGCAATTTAAAATGTTGCCTTATTTAATCTTTTTAAACATATTGTCATGTGCAAATTTTTAGTGCCTTTTAAAAGTGAGACTCAATGTGTTTCAATGACTTTCCTGAGGTTATGCAACAATAAGGAGAACTACAGGAGAAGAAGGTTCTTTTTCAGCACCCATTTGTGCAGTAATTGCATTTGGCATTTAATCTTTATGATGCTATTGAGTCTTCCAAGAATCCCCAAATTAGGGGTTATTATCCACTAGGATGCAGAAAGCAAAGTCCACCTCCACAGCCACTGAAGTTGAGCGTCAGTCTGTGCACCTAGGTCTGTCTGTAGATTCAGGGCACCAATTCTTTCTAAACCGCACATCATCCTGTGTTCACACAGCGTTCTGTTTTTATGACCGTCCATGTTCAAATCAAGGAGAATCGGATCTGTTCGCATCACGCATCATGTATGTGGAATGGTAGCTGCGTATGTGTGGTTTGAATCAACACATCTTCCCACCCCTGGTTCTTTCTTCTGCCCTAAATTTCTATAAGTTTTACTAAGAAATTTTTTAAAGGGAGGGCAGAGAGAAGAAAGAAAAGAAGGAAAAAAGGAAGGAAGGAAAGAGAAAGAGAGAGAGAGAGAGAGAACAGTAATGAGAGCAGCCGGGTGTGTGCAAGCGGCCAGCCATCTCCAGGGTTCCGATGAGCCATCCCTCTTATCTCCCCGTGCCTGAAGGTACTGTGATCTGTGCAGCCTTCTGTGGCTACATGTCTCCAAGCACAGTGATCGTTCTGAACAGCGTGAACTTCGCCTTATCGCCCCCTGCCTTTCAAATCACTCTCAGTTAGGCAGCGTCTGTGTGCACCCACCGTGGAAAAGACCGCTCGGCCCCAGTTGAACTAGCCAGAGTTGACTGCATTTCAAGCTCTTTCCATCAAAGAAGAAGAGAGAAAAATCTAGCTCCTTTCTTTAAAAATACTCCAAATAGCTTGACCAGGTGGTTGCACAGTGGATAGAGCGTCAGACTGAGACATGGACGACCCAGGTTCAAAACCCCAAGGTCACCAGCTTGAGCGTGGGCTCGTCTGGTGTGAGCAAGGCTCATCAGCTTGAGCCCAAGGTGGCTGGCTGGAGCAAGGGGTCACTTGGTCTGCTGTAGCCCCCCGCCCCCCAGTCAAGGCACATATAGGAAAGCAATCAATGAACAACTAGGGTGCTGAAACAAAGAATTGATGCTTCTCATCTCTCTCCCTTCCTGTCTGTCCGTATCTGTTCTTCTCTCTGACTTTCTCTCTCTCTCTCTCTCTGTCTCTGTCACACACACACACAAAAAATACTCCAAATAATTCTGGTTTATCCATGCAGGCTTTAGTATCAGCGCTCACAAGAAACAAGTGCAATTATTTGTTCAAACACAACTGTGTTAGATTCATTGTCAATAGAAAAAAAAAGTGAAATTCTCAGTAAGATAAGAAGGGGCTCTTTAGCTTGGATCTTGTTATTAAGACACCCAAGTAAATGATGATATCAGAAAATAAGAGCTTGCAGAGGCAGAAGAAAATATGGAACGCAAGGTACTTGCTGGGAACTACGAGTGAACTGTCCCAAGTGCGAGGTGAGCGTCGCTGGGCCGCAGCTGGCTTGCCCCGGCGCTCACACCAGCACCGTCCAGTGTCAATCCGCAGCCGATGGGAGCTCTTCTCACCAGGCAAGTGGTGGCAGGGCTTCCACAGGGGTAGCGGGCTGAAGCCGGGTCAGAACCCCAGCGGCCTGACCTGTGTTCACAAAAGTAGACAGCTTCCCACAACACCTGGGAAACACCTTGGAGACCCGAGTCAGGTCACTGCTGCTGCTCCAAGCTCAGTGGCTGATGGCCAGGCGTTTGTGCCGTTCCCTCCCCTGACTTGCAAAAGACAGATGTGTTGTTTCCCAGACTTTATTTCTTTAGCACCTCTTGTATGCAAAAGTGCTCTGCAGGGCGTACAGAGAGAGAAAGGCAGGGATACGGGCAGAGTGTGGATGGCCCCTGGAGCAGCTCAGCAGGGAGTGTGGGAGTGGGATTTGCTCCAGGAGGATCGGGGAGGAAAGGAGAGGGAAGGCAGGACGCTGGTGAACTGGGGCGGGCTCGCAGGGCCACTGCAAACAGTGTGATTAGAGTCAGGGTACCCTCTTCTAAATCCTGACTTGCGTGAATGAGAAAAGATCTTAGTGGGGTCTGACACTGGTCTTTTACATTCGCCCCCACCCCACCTCCAATTCCTCGCAACGTCCCCCCACACCTGCACTCTGTATTTCATATAGCTACTGACATTATTATGATGCAAATTCAACGGTGTTACTCTCCCTGCTGAAAACCCTTTAGTCACACACCTTTCACATTTTTCTCTTTAAGATAAACTCGGACAATTTTTTAAATATTATTTTCTACTTATTTAAGGGAGGAGAGAGAGAAAGAGAGAGAGAAGAGGGAGGAGCAGGAAGGCTCAACTCCTATCTGTGCCTTGACCTGGCAAGGCCGGGGTTTCAAACGGGCAACCTCAGCGTTCCAGGTCAATGCTTGATCTACTGTGCCACCACAGGTCAGGCCGACTCTGACAATTTTTAACAGGATACACAAGAATCTTCATGATCTGGTTCCTGCTGTCTCCTCGGCCTCACTGCCTCCTGATCAGCTTCCCTCTCTAGAACTAATTGAAGTTCTCCAGATGGGCCATAGACTCTCTCTGCTCCAGATCTTCACACATGTTTCTCTCTCTCTCTCTCTCTCTCTCTCTCTCTCTCTCCCCCCCCCCTCCAGAAAACACTCCCTCCCCTTTCTCTGTGCCTGGTACATGCTATTTTTATGTCAGGTTTCATTCAAGATGTCACTTTTCTCTAGAAGAATCTTTGACCTGTTTGCCTGTGGGCATCCTAAAGACGCATCACCAAAGGACTGTTCAAAGAAATACCACACCTCATCCTGCCAATGAATTCAAATCTTTCTGTAGAGACTGGGCATCGGTATGTTTTAAAACCTCTTTAGGATATTTTAGTGGGTAGCCTGGGTGTAAGAACTACTAGTATAGACAGACCTCCAGAGCAGGGGTCTGTCAACTTTCTGCAAAGGACCCTGCAAGTCTTACACTACTGTCACAACTGCTCAACTCCAACACTGTAGCTTGAAAGTGGATGCAGACATTACGTAAACAAGTGGGCATGGTTGTGTTCCACTGACGTTTATTTACAAAACCAGGCAGCGTTTCGGATTTACCATTCAGGCAGGTTTCCACACTGGATTGCAAGAGTCTGTATACATGTCCATCTGTGGCTACATAGTAACTGATAGATACATGAGTTTACCAGAACTTCCAACTGCCCTTTTGTTGTCCCACCTGGCTGCCTGACCTCACCCTTACTTACTGGATAATCGCCCCTGAGGCAGAAAAGTTCCAGAAAGCTGATTAACCGCCCAAGAAGAAGCATTCCAGAAAGCTGAAATCCTAAAACCATAAAAGGGAACATACCAGAACTTTTGACTCAGTACCCCCTCAGGCTCTCCCAAACTCTATAAAATCCGCCTCATATTCTATAACTGGTGCCCTTCTCCCTGGAGAAGTACCTGGCAGGGTTCCTTTCTTCCTTTCAATAAAGCCTGTTACTCTGGTCTTTTCGGAATCCCATGGATTCCAACAGTAACCCCCTTGAAGGCAGAGACTATGACTTATTCACCCTCAGTAGTTCCCACTCCCAGCAGGAGTCAGTTGCCTGACATCAACTGGTGCTCGAAGAACTTGGTGGGGGAATACCTAAATGAATGAACGTAAGGATGGGAACGAACAATCTTAAACTGTTACAAAACTGGATTCTTATCAGAAAGTGCTTCTGGCTATAAGTTTAAGAAACTGGCTGGGCGACATGGAGAGGAGCCATTTAAAAACCCTATCTCGCCCTGGCCGGTTGGCTCAGCGGTAGAGCGTCGGCCTGGCATGTGGGGGACCTGGGTTCGATTCCCGGCCAGGGCACATAGGAGAAGTGCCCATTTGCTTCTCCACCCCCCCTCCTTCCTCTCTGTCTCTCTCTTCCCCTCCCGCAGCCAAGGCTCCATTGGAGCAAAGATGGCCCGGGCGCTGGGGATGGCTCCTTGGCCTCTGCCCCAGGCGCTAGAGTGGCTCTGGTCGCAGCAGAGCGACCCCCGGAGGGGCAGAGCATCGACCCCTGGTGGGCAGAGCGTTGCCCCTGGTGGGCGTGCCAGGTGGATCCAGGTCGGGCGCATGCGGGAGTCTGTCTGACTGTCTCTCCCCGTTTCCAGCTTCAGGAAAATACAAAATAAAATAAAATAAAAAAATAAATAAATAAATAAAAACCCTATCTCACATGACAATTAGTTCCGGAGCCTTTCCCACTTCTGACATTCTATCACATGTGAATCATTTCCTAGAAAAATACTATTGACACATAGTCATTTAGACAAAGAAAATTCCATCCCAGTTTCCTTTCCTCCATTCCCTAATGACTCACAGGGAAGTGTGTCGAAGGCAGCCAAAGAATCATGTGAAGGTTCTAACATTGTTCATGGCCGTCAAAAACATTATCCTATTTTTACACCTGCTCACACCCCCGCTTGCATCCTTCTTTGGTCCAGATAGCTGATTGATCTGTCATAAACGGTACCTTGGATAAGATCCCTCTTCCCAGATTTCTTCCACAGTTAGCTGTTGCCTTAGGCTAAAATCTACAAGCATCACTTTCGCCTCAGCGATCGATCATTCACACTTCTTCCTGACTCAGTCATCTTGAGAAGGCATATCCTCAACAGCTTCCCCAAGTGCTGCCTCCACTTCAGCTCAACCAGAATCTAGAATCCAGGTAAATACAGGCTTCACAGTAGTGAACACGACTTGTCTTTGCATGGATGGATGGAGATCTCTCTCACACACACCTACATACCAGAAATTGTAAGTGAATTCAGAGTTAATAAATTATTTCCCATGCGATTTTTCCATGTGATCTTGAGCACATTATTTAACCTTTCTGAACTTCAGTTTCTAAATCCCCAACATTACCTGAGTCATAAAGCTGTCATGAGGATTAAGAGATGATGTATGTTGAGCATTTAGCATTCTCTCTGGCATATAGACAGCTCCCCAGCTATTACCACTAATTTATGACGTTTCTATTCTCTGACCCTCTCCAAAACCCAGTGAGATAATGAAGGCAGAGATAATGTTCCCTTTTTTTTTGTCAGTGAGAAAACAAAAGCTTGAAAAGTTAAGGCATTTGCCCAAGGTCACAGAGCCACTAAAGCATTAAACCATAATTAGATTAAGGCTTTCTGATGCTTGGGGGATTATCCCATCATACCCTGCTCTTTTTGAAACTTTATCTATTTTGAAAATAATATAATAAAGTAACCCATGGGTTATTTTAAATAAAATGGCATTGTTACCAACATGAGATTTGATGATTTTACTTATTTTTTTTTATTTGGTAGAACTACAAGGTAGAAGAGGTTAAGATCTGGAGTCCTTAAATCTGCCCTGTGCAAGCTGGATGTCACTGGGCAGACGGATGATCCTCTGGTCTGAAGTCTATAGTCTCATCTATACAGAGAAAAGGTTAGGCCAGATTATTCTTAAGGTGCCTTCGAGCACCAGCATTTATAAATCTCTCCCGGAGTCTCAATTATTCATGCTAATAGGGAGAGGAAGTACTAGGGTAGTTGAAATTCACAAGTCATCCTCCCGTTTGCCTCTGAATCCTTGCCCACCAGGCCTTCCTCCTTCCATTTCAGTTGCTGACAAGTAGAAGTAATTGACTGCTTTTAGTGTGATCCTCCTTCTGACCCTATTCATCCTCAGGAGGAGGGGACTAGCAGTGAGGAGGAAATTTGCCAGACGGGGGCGAGAGGGCGTCAGCGATCTGTAAATTGGTAATTTGCCCCTTGCATTACTGAAAGTGTCCCCAGGGTTCTGCCTCCGCTTTTGTCTTAACCCTGACAACCACTGACAGTCAACATTTACCGGGTTCTTGCCAGGCTATGGGGGAGTTTGAGAGCCCACCCTCCTGTCTCATTCGAAACATATCTATTAGATTGCTTGTTTAAGAAATAAGAAGTAGTCAAATTCTTGGACAACTGACCAGAACTTAGATATTATTTAGTAGAAGAGGAAACTCATCCAGTGTGGAAGGACTAACTTAAAATTATATGCTCTTAATTTTGTTTTTTTTTAATATGAATAATCAGTTCTTCATATTAAAATGTTTTATTGTTAATAAAATATTATTTTTTTATAGACTTGAAATGCTATTTTAAACTCATATTAAATATAAGATCCCACCAATTTCTGAACATTCTATGTTCTTTTTCTTTGGTTATTCTTGACTTACAGCCATATGGTTTTAATTACAGGGCCTTATACAAAGTTCTAAAATCTGGGAAGGGAGAAAGAAAGCATCACAGTCTTTACTAGTCTATTTTGTCTTTTTTCTCATTTGAAGATATTTACTGCTATATTAATTTCAAAATTGTTGTAATCAAGTTACATTCACAGTATAATTAAAATTGCATATGCTCGTTAATTTTTGGAATGATTGAAATTTATATGATATTAGTTATTCCTATAGAGGAACAAATGGGTTTTCTCCATCAGTTCAGGTCTTATTTTATGTCCAACAAACTATTTTGGTTGTTTTCATATAGGTTTTGTAGTTTTTTTTATTAAATATATTATTTGGCGCTTATAAGTAAATATACATATATTTTCTAACTGGATATTACTAGTATAAGGAAAAATTAATTTTGTACATTTATGTTGGATTCAGGCACCTTATCAACTTATTTTATTAGTTCTAGTCCTTGATGTTGTTTTCAGAGGGCTTTTCTTCTTTCCTTCCTTCTCTAGTTCCTTTCTAAAATCTTCAATCAGACAATATTCAAATAAAAATTATTTTATTTTCTAACAATTAGACTGATAGTCTTTATCTACTTTTATTTCATTATCTAAAATCTCCAAAGCAACCTAATATCTGACACATCTGTCTATGATTTAGTGAAAGTAACCTTGAGCATAACCCCATTTAATTTGATGTTTGCTATTAGAAAATAGTTTCTCATGTTGTAAATGGCTTTCTTGTATTCCTTTGTAATGCTGAATTTTTTTGTTTATTAATAGATTTATATATTTTTTTGTCCTTTGTTATTTTTTGTCATGAATTATTAACATAGATTTTCTGATACTGGATGTTTCTCTAATTTTGGTAATAGTATATTATTCTTTACATACTTTTTTGAATTTCATTTGCTATTTTTTTCAAGTTTAACATTTATATTTATAGGTAAAACTAATATTTGCTTTAATTTCTTAGTATTACGTTTATGAAGCTTTGATACAAGCTTATGCTTTCTTCCTGAAACACACTGGGAAACTTCCATATGCCACTTAGATTGTTGAATAAACTTTGGAAGAATTTTCTTTTTAAAGGTCAGATAGAAACACAACAAAGAATTAGAGCATGATTCTCTTTTAACTGAAATATTTTCATCTACCTTTCTATTCATATTTCCTACCTCTTTTTAATATTGGTTAGTTCTATTTTGCTAGAAAAATTGAACCTACTCTACAAGTTCAAACCCATGCCCATGAAACTGTGGATCTGTGTTCTTACATACTGTCTCATTTCTAACAGTAAATGATTAACTTTTATTCCAATTTCACTTCTTTCTATGTGATTTATCATTTTTTTCCTCTTGTGTCTTCTTCTGGGGTACATTGTGATGTTCCCCTGATCTCTTAAAACAAAATATTTACTTCCCTCTCAACATTTTATCACAACATATTATATGGATCAAGTTATCGATATAATAAAAATAAAGAATCATAAGCTGTCACAAATAAACATCACAGGAAATTGAACATACAGACATCTTGAGAAGGAAAGGATCCGAGAGAACAGACGTACACTAGGACATTGGTGGTGAGTGAGATGGCTTAGGAGTTGAAAGGGGAGAGAACAGGAGCAAGATTCCCCAAATTATGTGAGCTAGTGTGTGTGTCCACCAACAGTGTTCCCAGTTAGTTCGTTATGGGATTTCCATTTGCATTAAAGGAAATGAGCTCTTCCTGAAATAAAGAAAGGCCACTCAGGAGCTGAATAAGACAGAAGGAGTGTTTCTGTGTCCAGACCCTGCCTTTTGTTCAACTTTTTTGCTTGATTCACTGGGTCTAACAAAACCCGGGCTCCCCAACAATGAGAAAAAGAAGACGTGCCAACTTGGTGCAAGGTCGTAAGCGAGTACAATAATTCTAGCTCCAACCCCACAAAAAAAAAAGAAAAAAAAAAAAGGTGATGATGTGATGCAGGTCTTCTTAAAATTGTGAGAACCTTCATAGCACAATGGCTTGTAGGGTAAAAATCCAATTTAATGAAAATATTCAAAGTCAATGCTCCTGTTTGAGATGAAACAGGAAAAAGGGACGGAGCAACTTTCTTTAAATATTTCTCTTCAAAAGTGATAATATGGTAATGGAGTATAAAAATAGAATATTTAGTATTTTCAAGACACATGTTTGATTTATATAAGGAGTCAATAGACTTCTTCTGTTCACAGAATAACAAAACAACTACCCCTGACCTCCGCTTTTATTGTAGGACACGTTGCCTCCCATTACGGGATAAATGGTTTCCATTCAGAGGAGAGAACCCATAGGAAGCATTTGGGTCTATAAAGAGCCTTTTGCCTTTATTCAGAGGCAAAAAGAAAATGCAAAAGAAAGGACCCTTCTCTGCCGTGTCAGCAGATACGTGATATTTCCAATTTTCTTTTCATGACCTCTCAGGAAAACACAGTCTCAAAAGTGCTGTTCAACTGGAAAAAAGAAATTGCCCAACAATTATAGATTCATTCACTGTAAGGTGTGTGGTTTCTGGAACATGCAGCAACAACAACAAAATATGGCACACTTTATTACCATGTTAGTGAATTATAAAGATTTTCTTGAAGGCCTGGTGCTTTGCAATAAAAAGTAATTTTTGCTAATATATTCCCTAGACATAAGACATTGTGTTATATTGAACTGTATACATTAGACCAAATGCTCTCTTGTTCAAGCTTGTATAATTCCAGAGACTTCCTGCAAGTTTTATGTATGTGAAGAAATTTGCTTATGGGTCATTACGAACAAGTTGTTCTTTTTCTTCATGAGGAGGAGTGTAAAGGGACCACAACTGGAACACAGGGGGAGAAATGTAAGGCAAAACGAGAAGTACAGATTGTTTACTATTTTATTCATAAATACTGAAATGAGAAAATCAGTAAGGCTGAATTTTTTGCCATAACCACTTTTTGGAAAGCACACAGTAATTTACTGAGGCATAATTTACCTGCACTGAAACACATAGTTGTAATTGTATAGCGTAATGCATTTTTCAAAAGTGTAACCCCACCTTTGTTAAGACAGAGCATTAAGGTGCAAAAGTTCCTGTCTGCCTATTCCATCTCATTCCCTTACAAAGTAATCTTTTTTCTTATTTCCACCATCACTGATTACCTCTGTTCTTGAATTTTATATACACGGCATTACACCTTAGGCATTCTTTTTTGTCTGTCTTCTTTCACTCAACATGTTTCTGAGAATCATCAATATGTTACACGTAGCCATTTGTTTATTGGTATTCCATTGGATTAATATTCTACAGTGTGTTTATCTTCTTATTTGTGGACATTTGGGTTGTTTCCACCTTTTAGCTATTATGACTAACATGCCTTGGGATAATTTTGCAAAGTTATTTTTGTGGACATATTTATTCATTTCCTTTGGCTATATAGCTAGGAATGGACTTGGATTTTATGACATGTTCACTTTTTTTTTAAAATACAGAGTTTAGGAAAGTTTCAGTTACAGTACAAATATTATTTCTTTTAATTCAAATATAGCATAACAAAAGTAAAAAATAAACCACAGGTAATATTATCACATTTTTTCTAGATGTTTTTGTATATAGTTGCAATAAAATATAGGCATAGGCATCCATGTCTGTATTTGTGTATAAGCATGTATATATACAGATAAAACATATTGCATTAGGGATTGTTATTCAAGAAATAATGAATTCACACATTCATCTTGCCCTTTCATTCATAGAACAATCCATCTAAGACATCTTTGTATCTCAGTATACTTAGATATACTTCATTCTTTTTAATAACTATAGTTACTCATTCTCCCCTTCTGCTAATATTTCATCTCTATGTTTCTAGTAAATTCAGGCACTGTTCAAGGAGCTTCCAATAAAACAATGACCTATGTCGCAAAAAATCTTTCCTTTACAGAATGTACATTTTAGTAGGTAAATAATACATGTATAATCAAGTGAATGTACAATGAATACTGCAATTAATTTCTTGGTAAACATTATTATGGGTATGTGTTAAACATTTCCACAGGCTACATCCCCAGAAATAGAATTGCTGATTTAAAATCCACACATTTTAAATTTTGAACTATACTAACAAATCGACATATTCTCTTAAAACTATAGAAATCAGATAGTTGGGCTAATAGGCAGAATGATGGTGCCCCAAAGACACGTGTGTCTTCATCTCCAGGACCTATCAATACGATATCTTACACAGAGAACGGGACTTTGTAGACGTGATTAAGTTAAAAATCTTTAGACGGAAGGATTATCCTGGACTATCTAGATGGGCCCACGATAATGGCAAGGTGAAAGGAAGGCGAGAAAGGGGGTACCCGACGGATTCTGCACGAGCAGGACTGTTCTGGCCACTGCTGGCTTTGAGCTTGGGAAGTCACCACTCAGAAAATGAGGGCAGACTTCAGAAGCTGGAAATGAGAAGAAAACGCATTCTCCCCTTGAGCCTCCAGAAAGAAACTCAGCCCTGCCCAAATTCGACGTTAGCTTGAGACCTCTTCACACTTCTGACCTCCCGATGGTGAGAGGATAATTTTAAGGTCTTTTTAATATTTAAATTTTTTAATTTGTTGTGTTAACACGGATTCAGGTGTCCCACTCAATATAACTCCCTCACCCCAACCACGTGTCCCCCATTATACCCCTTATCCCTACCTCCCTCCCCCTTCCCTCTGGAATTGGCTGACCTGTTATCTGTATCTGTGTGCTATGTGGATATATATAATTTGGCTATCCTCTTCATTCTCTGATCCCATCCCCTTGTCCCCCTTCCCTCTGACAGCTGTCCCTCTGCTCCCTGTGACCCCACTTCTGCCTCTATTCTGACCCTCAATTTACCATGTTCATTAAATTCCACAGAGAAGCGAGATTATACGATGTCTATCTTTCTCTGGCTTATTTCACTTAGCATAATACTCTCCAGTGGAAAACAGTATGGCGTTTCCTCAAAAAATTAAAAATAGGACTGCCTTTTGACCTAGCTATCCCACTTTTGGGAATATATCCTAAGAATCCCAAAACACTAATTCAAAAGAAGATATACACCCCCATGTTTATGGCAGCACTGTTTACAATAGTCAAGGTCTGGAAATCACCTAAGTGTCCGTTAGCGGACGAATGGATTAAAAAAAAACCTGGTGTATATACACAGTGGAATACTATGCAGTCACAAGAAAGAAGGGCATCTTACTTTCAGGGATAGCATGCATGGGCCTGGAAATTTTCGTTGTTTTAAGCCACTAAGCTTACGATCATTTGCAGCCGCATCCATAGGAAACAACTATGCTGAGCAGGGACTCCGACTCCCAAAGCGTGACGCATGCGCTCTGGAGCGGGGCTTTCTGACTGCGGAGCGGCTGCGCAGATGCTGGTGAACAGTGAGAGTTTGGGCAGGTTTCATATCCTATGCCGTTCTTTCCTCATTTTTAATTTGGTATGATTTGATTAGTATCTACCTCATAGTTTCCTTTGTGTTCCTGTTGCTTTTGTTTTGTTTTGTTTTGGAAAAAATAAGTTCATATACTAAAATTTTTTTTAAAACAAAGCGTGTTTTACAGAGCCCTCTATGTAATAGTTAGCTATTTTTATTTCAGCTGTATAACTGCTTTATATTTCTCTACTGGAAAGCAGAACAAACGTCAAAGTTTGGGCTTTATTATGAGTAATACTTTTTCTTATATTACTATGTCACATGATAAATATAGAAATATGGGTGTGTGTGTGTGTGTGTGTGTGTCTGTGTGTAGATAACAATATGACTCTAACTCATCCTCTATCACTTTTCAGGTACTATTGCATATACACACATGTACACACGATGCATACAAATGTATAGACATTGACACATGGAAGCAATGGGCACCAGACGTGGAATAATGCAAGTGCTCAATATTATTTTGAGTCAGCTCAGGGTTGCATAAGGTTCATGCTGAGTCCAGTCCACTGATGGTCAAGAGTATCTGCTTCTTTTTCTTCTAAATTTTATACACACACACACACACACACGAAGAAAGCACAGTCATGAAAAGCAGTGACCCTTAGTTATGCTCAAGGGCTAGTCCATTTCACAGAAATCACATGAATTAAAACTTATTTTTCTTTCCTTTCTCTGGAAGCAGAGCGTTTTCTGGAAGAAAACAGAGTGGCCCCCTTTCCTTATGCTCTGAGAGGCCATGGCACACCCTTCCCCAGAATCTTCCTCACGCCTGTGTCCCCATTTTCTTTGAGTCCTCTGAGGTGCCGGCAATTACATGCAATCTTGTCGCCTTCACAGAGGACAGAGAATTGTGGCTGCTCTTTGGTCTGGATTGCAATCGCTCTGAAGCAGGAAAATGAGGCGAGGGGAATTACAGGCCATTCTTTCCAATTCCCTCAAAAGAAAATGCCAGCTGCTCTCCTCCTCTTAAAGCCGGACACCTGCGGAGATGCCGGACAACATCCTAATAAACATGGGGTTGTTGAGGAGAGAAAACCAGAGGAGGGTCCCAGATGACTATGTTCTAGCCCAGATCTGGCCACATGTAGCCTTGATGGCACCAGCCGAACACTGGCCCTGTGGGGGGCCCTACAGTTCCTACTGTGGTGAGCGCTCACCGTGCTCTCCGGAAGAGGCTGATGGGCGAATCCAACACAGTGACTTTGTTCAGACCATTGTACGCAGGTCTCTTCCTTCTTGGCTGGAGTTTGAGCCCTGTGAGGTCAGTGACCCCATCTTTGTATCCCCGGGTGGGACACGTCGTCAGGAGTATGAGGGGAACTCAATGACTTATCCATAGTTGATTAAATGAATCACATGGACTTCCACTTTAAGCTCTAAGACACTGGGGAAACATAAGGTGGTTTTATATTTGTTTGTTTCTTATGACGTCTCTCTAAATATCTTCCCAGATTCCCAGAAACACCAAAACTTGTCGGGAGAAGACGTTCTAGTGTTTTTCTTTTAAGTAGACACCTTGGGAGAGGCATCCAGAACCTCGCTGTCCCCTGTTGGCATCGTGCCAGACACAGGATGTTTACTACATGGCAAACACTCTCTAGTCCCAGAGGTCCCTTCCAGGAGGATGTGCCTGGTGCCTGCACTTCAGGTGTGGCAGCATGCCACAGAGCAGGTGCGTGTGGCTTCTACAATTCTCTGGGCACAGTAGATGAAAATATGTAGCAGGTGTTACTGCGCCTTGGTGATTCCACAGCTTTCCTGAAACGGTTTCATTAGAAGCTATTAGAGGTGATAATGAACTTGCAGATCTCTGCAGAATACTCAGGATTTTAGAACGAAGTGTATCTGCTTCTCCAAGGGCTCGTAGGTTAGCCCTTAGGGATGACTATTCCCAGGGTTCTTGGCTATTTCCTCTAATCCTCTTCCCTGTGATTTTATTTTCCTGCCCTGAGAGTTTATTTGCATCCAAGAACAAACCACAAGAACATTTATAGGCAGACAGAAACACCCATAACCCAGTCAGATAAAATGTATACCGTCTGATACCCAGTTAAAATTTATCAGCATTGCAAAGAAGCAAGATATTAAGATCCATAATGAATAAACAAGACCAATCAATCTAAACTGACCCAACAATGATGAGATGTGAAAAGAAGCAGAAGGACCCAGGAGGGAAGGACGTGAAATTAGTTAAGTGAAGACATGAGAGATCTGCAAGCGTCCAAATCTAAGTTTAAGAGATTAAAAAAAAAATTATGTGTGAAACAAAATAAAAACCAATCAATGGGACCAATATCAGATTAAATATTACTAAAGGAAACAGTAGCAATCATGAAGGCTTATCATTAGAAACTGCCCAAAATGAAACAAAGAAAAAAATAAAGTCAAACAGAATAATAAACACGCAAAACAACATGTAAATGTGTGATTGCGGCTTTATGGCAATAACATTTTCTATGAAAGAGCAGGTAGTCAGTCGGCAGGCCACAGTTGGTCAACCCCCAACTTAGATGAAAGCAGAGATAAGCTCATGTGTTTAACCTTTGGTGTTGAACTAAAAGTCCACTGAGCACCCCCATTAAAATATATCTATGTATTGTGACGATTTCTGATATGACAGGCACTTAATAAATTAACAGTTGTTTAATGAGTGGATGAGTACACCACAAAAGTTTGTTGCATTGGTGAATCAACCTAATCGGATAAATCCTCAGAAAATGTGAACCCTAGACTTTCTTCCTCTGATGAAATCGAATCTACCATCTTCAAAGGGTGGAGCCTGGTCTGAAATGTTTACATCTGGTTTAGTGTCTTATTGTGACAAGAAAATAGTTTTTGAGTGTATTCTGCAATCAATTTCTGGAAATGGAGAGAGAATTTTCTTTTCATCTAACTTTAATGAGGTAGATGCCCTTCATCTGAAATTCATCAATGTTATGAAAGCCAGGCCTGCTGAAAACACAGGTGCTGTTTCTCCATAAATTATTTGGGCCTCTGCAGAGCCCAAGCAGAACAGAAACGGCAGGGTGTTTGCAAAATTGTTTTCTATATTTGAAACTGCCACCTAAATGGAAAATGAAAAGGAGAAGCATCTGGCCAAGTACAGGTTTGTGAGGAAAGAGGAAGAGGGAGGGGGTGGAGCTCGCTAGGGATGTATCCCAATTCAAAACCCTTTTCTTCCCACAGGAAAACTGTGTATCATTTGAGAAGATAGCAACTGTCATATTATGGAATCATAAAATTGCAAATTCTCAGGCATAAATAGCCCTTAAAGATGACATATTCTGGTCCCAATTTTCTTCAGTGTTTGAATCCAAATACCATATTCCACCCAATGGTGATTTGTACACCTTGTGTTTGAACACCTCGGGGACAAAGGGCTTACTTAGCATATCAGAGATGCTACTCTACACTTACATAGCTTTCTTGTTCTTTTTAATACAGGGGGAAAGACTATCTCTTCTTCATCAAATCACTTTTCTGTTTTCCCATTGCATCCCCAGGAAATGAAGGGTATTGATAAGAAAAGGTTTCAGTACAACTAAATATATTCACTTACGCCCACTGACATGTATTCAACAAGCATTTAAGAAGTGTTGAACAGAAACATGACATTGTGTTGCGTGAAGGGCACTGTCCCTGTCCATGAGGAAGCACAATCCAGAGGATAAAACAAAGAAGTAAACAGATAGAACCCCAAGACTGCTTAGGATTTAGATAAGATTAAATTGCAACACTTTCCCTGGGGCTTCTGTTACCATGGTCACCTGCAACTCTGAGCTCCTGACTTCAGTGGCTGTGACACCTGTGAGAATCAGCCTGCTACCTATCCGATACTGTATTAGTCCGGATTCGACCTTTCCACACACACGAAAAGCTCACCGTGGGAAGCTTCTGTGCAGGACAGACTTCACTGGATATTAAAGATGAAGGGGGCCCTGGCCGGTTGGCTCAGCGGTAGAGTGTCGGCCTGGCGTGCGGGGGACCCAGGTTCGATTCCGGGCCAGGGCACATAGGAGAAGCGCCCATTTGCTTCTCCACCCCCCCTCCTTCCTCTCTGTCTCTCTCTTCCCCTCCCGCAGCCAAGGCTCCATTGGAGCAAAGATGGCCCGGGCGCTGGGGATGGCTCCTTGGCCTCTGCCTCAGGCGCTAGAGTGGCTCTGGTCGCGGCAGAGTGACGCCCCCTGGTGGGCGTGCCGGGTGGATCCGGTCGGGCACATGCGGGAGTCTGTCTGACTGTCTCTCCCCGTTTCCAGCTTCAGAAAAATACAAAAAAAAAAAAAAGATGAAGGGCTAAATTACATAAGATTAAACAAACAGTGTAAAACTGCGTGTCAGATCTCCTGGTTACTAAAATCCATTCCTTCGGCCAGGTCACCACGATTTCTTCAGTGGCCTGTTCCACGCCGTGGAGTCCCAGCCTCGTCCCATTGTCCAGTGGACCTCTCCTGTGGTCTCCTATTTTGCTTTCTCACCATTCTCTCTAAAAGAAGCCCCAGGGAGTCCCACGTTTTCTAGCTGTTTTAGACGACTAGACCGACGGAGCTGTCTCCAGCCCCAACTCACCCACCCACCTCTAGGGTTCAGGTATTGAAAACAAGCTGAGTAGTCAGCAAAGTCAGGGAGCCACTCACGGAACAGAAGTCCCCCTCCCCTCTGTCTCTCATAACTTGGGTTTCTTGAGAAACAGGCTCCAAGTTAATCAAGCAGAACGTTTTATTACAGAGTAGCCTCGTGATCAACACCTGCAGAAGGGAGGGGAAGGAGGCAGGATCAGGCAGAGGGAGAACAGAGCTGAGATGCAGGCTGGAGAAGCTCAGCTCAGCCTGCTAATCTAAATCTCTTATCTAAATCTGAAGCGGCCTCGGGATTCTGTCTGTTCATTTCTTTGTTCTCGGGAGCAAACCACGCCCGTTAAAGCAGTCTCAGGCTGTACTGAAACGGCTGCCCCTTTGTACTCACACCTCCCTCCGCCTTTTAGTAGAGCTTTCCCGGGAAGAGCGTGACTCTGAGCACGAAGGATCTTTGGAGGCAAGACCTGCAGGTTCTGACCCTGTAGGCTACCTACTCACAGCACGGCCAGAGCTGAGCAGATAGGTGCCTCTCTGAAGAGATGCCTGGATGGTGCATCACTGGGTATCCCAAAGTCCATCCCTTATGTCGTTCATAGCCACCTTTTCATATTTATTTGTCCGGAATTCTTGGGAGGCAACTTAAAAGCAGACTGTTCCTGAGATGAGCTGCCACTCTGACCGCAGCAGTGAGACTCAGGGCCGCGGCTGCTCGCCGTCCCCAGCCTCCATTGTCCAACAGAGGCCGTCTTCGTCTTCAGCTGCCCCCCGTCCTGGTCTCAGAGGCTCACCTTCCGGAGAAGACACAGACCAGCCTGTGGGGCTGTGAGCCCCTGGTCCCTGTGCTCTTGCCAGGCCGGAGCTCCTGCTCTAATCCAGTTACCGTCACCACTGAGTGATAGGTCACCCAGACAGCACACCTACTTCTCCTTCGCTCCAACGTGTAAAAGAAACCCCAGCCCCTCCTCACGGCCAGGGTCAATGACCTCGATCAAGACAGTGTTCCCACAGCTCAGTGTGTGCCTCTTGTTCCCTCCCGTTACGGAAGTGTTCCCCCTTTGGGGATTAGGAGCTAGAACCAAGCAGAGCCTGCAGTTGCGGGAACAGAAGGTTCAGATGCTCCAGGGTGGTCATTGGAAGTGATGCTAGGGGTACCATACCTGTTTGCGTCCCTCAGCTCCTAGACCTGTTTGTTACTCCTACTGAGGACATGGAACCATACAATGGTCTTTGCTTCTAAGCGTGTACACAGAAACCTTCAAAAATATACTCAGAAACCTCCAGTGTCAGCTCATCTCACCCAGGAGACAGTCCAGAATCCTCAGCATGTCTGTTGAACTCTTTGGTATCTCTCTGACCTCAGCTCTCACCACTTGCTCCTTTTAGGTATTCCTCTTCCCACAACCATGGCTTCCTGAGGGGACAGGGACATTCCAGATGTTTCCGTCTCAGAGACTCAGCACTTGATCTTTGTTCTTTCTGGCAGATCATCCCCCTGACACCTACTGGTGTCACTTATTGAACTATTTCGGGTATTTGTTTGAATGCCCGCCTGACGAGGCGTTCCCTCATCGCTGTTTTCAAATGATATAGTCCCTGGATTCTTAAGTCTTTTTGTTCTTCTCCTGCTTTATTTTTCTACTCTTCTCCATAATACTGATCATCATCTTACACCCTGTGCACATAGTATATTTATTACCTGTCCCCTGCCCCCCCCCAGTATGTAAGTTCCATGAAGGCCACTGGGTTTTAGTTTGGGTGTTTGTTTTGCTTTAGTCTGTTTGGGCATTACCATTTACTGAGTGTTTAGAACAGTGCCTGCTAGGTGCTCCGCAAATATTTGTTTAGTGAAGATCACCAATGGAAATATCATGACTCATCCGCTAATGTTGATATAAGAAGGTATAATTAGGTCTGTGAATACACAGACTAAAAACGGGATCAGCCGGACAGGAATACGGGGCACAAGAGTTGGAAAGATGTGAAGGACCTAGGCTGCTTCAGCCGTAGCTCCTCAAGATTTGGTTCATTAGATTCCTTGTTGAAGAATCAAGATAAAAATATGAAACAGAGTAATGTTGAATTTTCAGTTGTGTCTGTTTGACTTTCACTTAGAATTCCAGCCTGTTAGAGCCTTGCAGAGGGAAGAAGTGATTTATGGGAGAAGAACCTGGAATTTTTATGAGATGTCCCTTCACACTAAAACCAAGGACAGCTATTGAACTTGGTTGATACTGAAAAATTTAAGAAGTTCCAAGTGTTACAGATTATAGTCAAGCCAAGGAAGTCCAAATGTCCCAGTGTGAGTAATGTTGTGACTTCTTATAGTTCTATCTTGCTACCAAATCAACATGATGCATATGGACAAATATTTATTTACTCAATACATTTTTTTCAAAGAAACTTACTATGTTCACTTCTAAAATGTGCCAGATCTTCTGCAAAGTACTCAGACACCAAAAACAGATGTGACAAAGTTTGAGTCATGAAAGAATGTAGGCTGTAGCACTAGCAATGGATAAATGATTAGTGGCCCAAAAATGTAATCAGTGCCAATTTATGTGGCAGACCAGTAAAGTACATAGAGTTCTAGTAGAACAAAACAGGTGACTTAAAGAAGACATTACATGGATAATAACTTCAGAGTTGGACGCTCAACTTTGCGTGGTTGAAATGAAAGAGATTTGAGGGGGAGCCAAAGAAGGATATGTATCCATGAAAGAGTATGCTATGTTGAATGAGTAGCAAATTCATCATTATAATGAGAGCAGCAAACTGTTTTATGCATCAAGAAGATGCTACAACTGTTACACTTCATATCTACATAATGCTTGATTCTCATAGTTAATCCTATAAAGAAGATATTGTTCTAGCATCTGTTTTACAGATGAAGTGGGATAGTCTAGATTGTTGGAGAAGCAGATGCCAAGGAAAAGTTAAACCTGCAAGAGATTCATTAGGGAAAATGCCCACGAGAGAAGAAGGGTCAAGAAAGACCACAAAGCAGGTCTAAGCTCTGTGAAGGTAAGAAGGAAGGAAGGACTATTGAGTGAAAGAGTTTAAAACTTGCATGAGTCTGAGAAAGTTCCACATAGCCAATGGGGAGCCCTCAGGCCAAAAGCAGAGGAGAAGTTACCGGGGGAGACCTGCCTCCCAGCAGGGTCTGCAGTAGTAGTTAGTCCGACTGTTTTCAGTCATTTGTTGTCAGAGCCTGTAGGACACACAGCCTCAGAGTGAACATGAGGGTGTATGTCAGAGTGCAATGTCTGAGACAACTGGTCCCTTTTTCGTTCCCTGAAGTCAGAGATCTGAGAGGTGCATCTTCGTGGTCACCAGATGAAGTAACTGAGGAACAGGGAGATATTTCCACTGAGATCACGGAAATAAAAATTTTGAGCCTGTCTCAGACAGTTTGGTCCCAGGCTCATGCTTAAAGGATAGTATACCTTAAAGTAAGAAAGAGTCATTTTCAGAATTCCATTTGAGAGTTCTCATTCTGGTATCTAGGTGACAGATGGAATAACACAATAAAGAGAAACTGAAATGGGAAGGATCAGACAGGAGGCTGAGGCAATCATCCAGCAAAGAAATTCTGAAAATCTTTAAAAAGAAAATGTAGCAGGAGGCAACAGGAGCATTTCAAAGTTTAGTCAGTAGAATCAACAGGATATAGTGATAGACAAGATGTGGGAAAAGAGACGGAAGACTGGAAAGAGTGGGAAAATACGTTTCAGTGTTAAGACATTAAGACTATTTGCTGAATTTGAGAATATCCTAGTGGGTTGGCAAGAAAAGACTGAATTCTTGCTTTGGATATATTAAGCTTGAGATGTTATTACGTATCCAAAACTTCGCTAGGCACAAACAGTGGAACCCTCTAAAGGAATGCAAAGCATATTTTTGTCTTTGGTTAAATTTTAATTATCTACAACTATTTTGTTCAATTTGAGAAATAACGCTGGAATTTAGGTATGTTTATAAGAGCAAGCGCATTATTGATGTGGGATGGTTGCTGAGCTGCTCGTCCAGCTCTTCCAAGTTCACAGCTTCTGAGTGGCAGGATCCACTGTGCTGAGTCACTGTAATGACACTGCACTTACCATCACATTGCCATTGTGATGGATCATTGCAGGTGACAGTTGACAGTGCTTTGTCCTCCGCACAAAGAGTTTTCCTTTGGTGTAAGATAAAAAGTTGAAGATATATGTAGGAAGCTAATCAAGGCTTTGAAAAACAAGCTAGAGGGTTGAGTTGTATGCTATTAAAAAAATCACAACTTACATTGAATATCATGTTAAAGTTTATAAGACACACTTTAAAAGGAGATCTTCATCATAAGCCTGTGGGATGCTCAGGGAATAGGTTCGTTTTACAGACGTCGAAGTGACATGCCCAAGGTCACATGGATCTTGGATGAAGGAGACGAGATATGATGTCGAGCCTTCAGGCTCCACATTCAGTGGGAAAGTGCTTGAGTTCAGAAGTGAGAAATCCACAGTTGTACTTGAGGGGGACTTTCCTGCGTCCAAGAACAGAAAAGACTCGAAGGCAGGAAGGCCAAAAACACAGGCAAATAGGATAAAGGTTGACATTTCCTTAAGATATAAAGACAACCTTACAGTTATATTACTGCAAACCTGACCTGCAAGAGCATGAGGCCAACGGACAGACCCGTCCCAACCTGGTGCGTAAACAGCAGGGGAGTGAGGTTGGCTTGGCAGTGTGGCCGCTCAAAGGACAGAGCGTGACTCGCACAAGCCTCGTTTTACACTGATGAACGGTGAGGGCTTATCCAAAGCTCAACTCTGTGGATGGAAGAGTAGAAACAGAAACACAGTGTCAAGGAGGTCATCCAAGGACAGTACCCAGTTTTTCTCAAGAAACGCACTTATTTACACATTGGTATGTATAATGAGAAGAGATCGTAAATGAAAAATAAAGACAGTCAAGCCAGTGAGAAGAGATGTGAGAGAGAACAAACTCACACCTTCCAAGGCTGACTTGAGAATTTTCTCAGTGGAAAAAAACCCAGTATTTTATATAAAACATTCACCTTAATAGGCATACTTGGGGACACAGGCAAAATCTTCCATCGCAACACACAGAAATCATTGTATCCTCTGCATCAGAGCTCCAGAGGAATCTGGGTTTTGGGGCATTCCCAAAGAGAAGAGAGTTGCAGTTGTGGAGAGAAAAATTAAGATAAAAAGTTAAAACAACGGTATTTTAAAAAGAAGGAGGCATTGAAAGCTAGTGGCAGATGTGAATGAGAGAGCTTTTAAATAGCATCCACATTTCAAAATGAATGTACTATTTATTGTACTATGGTAGCATATGCAAAGGGTCTAGCCTTCATATATGCCAGACCATCTGCATAGGATTTTCCCCTCCATTTCTACAATATTTATTTATGCTTAAACATCCAAATAAGGGGTCTTCTCCTCTGTGAAACTTTCATTGATGCTTCCAAGCAGTGCTGATAGCAGCTCTCTCTCTACCGCCCCCATTACACAGTGGATTTCCCATCACTGCATTTATAGGACCCTGTGTGCTCACGGCACTAACTGCTCTTTCCCCTGCACACTCTTTTCCTTGCACACTCTCGTACCATGCTCTCGCTGAAGTCAAGGTTCATGTAGTATTGGCCTCTGCCACTCCATCACATAACACATTATCTGATGCAGAGGAGGCTTCCAATAAATAACTGGCTTTCAAATGGCTCCCCTGTTTCACTTGAGGGTGACAACATTATATATACACAGACCCTGTTAGTTTCAGATTAGAAATTTGCAAAAAGTTTGGACTGCATAGTACTAAGCATGACCCTGGGTATTAAATAGAGGAGGTGGTGGGGGAAAAAGCACTGTAGAGGACCAAAGGGGATATTTAGAAAAACATTTTGAGGATCAAAGCAAAGATGATGCAATAATAAGACTGAGCCCAGCTCTTCAAATGACCTGCGTCAGAGCAAATAATAGAGAGAGGCAGTACCAGTACCAGGGAGACAGCAGTGCCCTGGGGAAAGTGGCGGCTGCAAATGTTCCAGTAGGGCACCCTTCAAGAGTAACTGTTCTGAGCCGCCCCAAAGATTCCAGCGAAACAGCTCCTTAAATCAGGGCAACTAGGCTCGAGCCCAAGTTCCTGCTAATGCCTCCATAATCTGCCAACTGTGAAGCTGGAAAGTAATGAAGAGAAATGGAGGACTGAGGAAAGTGAGAAAAACAAAGACAGGACAAACCAACAGAGAAGGAAGTAGAAAAAAGAACAAGGGAAGAAAAGGGGAGGAAAGAAAGGAAGAAAAGAACTAGATACGGAGAGAAGAACACCCCCTCAAATACATAAAGTTGACTTTGATGGAGATTTCTCTCCCTTGATTGACCAGGTTTTATTTCTTCTTCAGTTAATCATATCCACATAGCTCAATATTCTAAAGAGATGGCCAGATGGAGGAAGTCAGTGTTGCCAAACTTTATATGCATATTTAGTCTTTCTGAGATATTTTATAAATACAGATATGTCTTTATTTCCTTTCCCACCATTTTTCTGTAAATGTTACATACTGTGCATACTCGTCTGCATTGCATTTAAAACTACACCTGCAAGTTCATTATCACTGCATAAACAGCCCGCGACTCTGGTCTCTGCCAGTCTTGCAGGTGAAGAACAGAGTCTCTGTTCAGTTATTTATATTTTTAGATATCAAGCTGATGTCATTGAGTCATCATAATTTTTGGTTCAGAGTGCACTTATTGTTAAACCTTGCATGGCTCTTTTTGACTATATTTTATTTGTTTAACCAATTGATTAATTAATTACTATAATTACATGCATGACTCTCATCACACAACCCCAAAACTAAAACATTAGCTGGATCTACCTATCAGTAAAGAGAAGTGTTTGGGACTTTTTTCATTCTTTCTTTCTTTCTTTTTTTCTTTCTTTCTTTCTTTCTTTCTTTCTTTCTTTCTTTCTTTCTTTCTTTCTTTCTTTCTTTCTCTCTTTCTTTCTTTCTTCCTTCTTCTTTTTTTTTTTTTTTACAGAGACAGAGAGTCAAAGAGAGAGAGAGATAGGGACAGACAGACAAGAACAGAGAGGGATGAGAAGCATCAATCATTAGTTTTTTGTTGCGACACCTTAGTTGTTCATTGACTGCTTTCTCATATATGCCTTGATCATGAGGCTACAGCAGATGGGGTAACCTCTTGCTCAAGCCAGTGACCTTGGGTCAATGCTGGTGAGCTTTGCTCAAACCAGATGAGCCTGCGCTCAAGCTGGTGACCTCGGGGTCTCAAACTTGGGTCCTCGGCATCCCAGTCCAACGCTCTAGCCACTGCGCCACTGCCTGGTCAGGCTGTTTGGGACTTTTCACTAGGTTTTCCTAATCATGTTCTCTGTACCTAGCATTCTTTACCCTGAGAGAGGATATAAGGGAAATCTCATCTCCTGCATCAAGTGTGTGCTCTGCAAAGCTGTCTAACAGAAGCCCCAGTACCTCTGCCTTGCCCGTGTGCTCGCACCCACACCCTATCTTTGTTCCCGTTGGCTGGGTTCACCATAATTCACACTCTTGATAACATCCCTGGAAGCTCCCACTGCTAAGGTGAAAAATGAGAAGTCAGAGACGGGGATATCGAATTTGTCTGCTGCAGTTGTGATGAGAGAGGCTCCACCATCTTTACAACAATGGCCAAAGCTATTTCCCCTTCCTGACATATCTTTGATGAGGTAGGGGACCCTTTGCACTTCCATCAGAGATACCTCTATGGAGAGAGACAGAGGACTTGCTAACACATGCTGGAGAGAGGACAGTGGGGAAGGGTATAACTCTGTATTCATTGAAAACCTGACGATATTTCTCCTCAACTCACACTCTGCCCTAAAGCCAAAGAACATAGAAGAATATCAACATGGCTCTGGCCAGTTGGCTCAGTGGTAGAGCGTGGGACTGGCATGTGGAAGTCCTGGGTTCAATTCCTGGTCAGGGCACACAGGAGAAGTGCCCATCTGCTTCTCCACCCTTCCCCCTCTCCTTCTTCTTTATCTCTCTCTTCCCCTCCTGTAGCCAAGGCTTCATTGGAGCAAAGTTGGCCTGGGCTCTGAGGATGGCTCCATGGCCTCTGCCTCAGGTGCTAGAATGGCTCCAGTCATAAGGGAGCATTGCCCCAGATGGGCAGAACATTGCGCCCTGGTGGGCATGCCAGGTGGATCCCAGTCGGGTGCATGCAGGAGTCTGTCCCTGCCTCCCTTTCTCTCACTAAAATAAAAAATTTTTTTTAAAAAGAATGTTTCTGGAACAAAATTTTGACCAAACATATTTTAGGATAAATTCATAAACTAACAAAAAGAAATGAAATAGGAGAGTAGGAAGAAAGCTGTGCCTCTTTCTTTCCTGCTGCAGGCTGGAAGAAAAACAGGTGCAGATGAAGGGGTTATTTTGCAGTTTTTTCGGTCTTCACCCTACTTGAAGTTTTGGCAGCATTAGGCAATGATGAGCCCTCCTATCTCCAGATACTCTGTTTTCTGGCACCTGACTTATTCTTAGTTCTCTAGCTTTCTCTACCTGGCCATTAAATGTAAGATATCCTCAGAGATCCTTCATAGACTCTCTTCTGATCTCACAATGTTTACTCAGTAGACAATCCTATTTACTTTCTGAGATCCAGGAATAATGTATTGGCCAATGACTTTCAAGGTTATATACCCTATATCAGGGGTCGGGAACCTATGGCTCGCGAGCCAGATGTGGCTTTTTTGATGGTTGCATCAGGCTCGCAGACAAATCTTTATTAAAAATAATAATAACATTAAAAATATAAAACATTCTCATGTATTACAATCCATTCATTTCCTACCGCTCACATTCATGGTTGCGGGTGGCTGGAGCCAATCACAGCTGTCCTCCGGGACAACACCAAATTTTTATTAGATAATGCGTAAAGTACATGGGTCATTGTATGGCTCTCACAGAATCACATTTTAAAATATGTGGCGTTCATGGCTCTCTCAGCCAAAAAGATTCCCGAATCCTGCCCTATATAGTCTTCTCTTCAGAAGTCCACACCCACTTGTTAAATGGACATTTTCCCTTGAGCACTTTACGGATGTTTAAAACCCCTCTGTGCCATCTCGTTGTCGTTAGGGTATAGTCTAAGCTCAAACTTACAAGATCTGGGTTCTTCTACCCTGCCCTTTCACCTCTTCTAGTGCCATTCACCCTCATCGTCCAGTCTCTGGCCACACTTCAGCTCTCCAAATGGGATGCAAGCTTTATTGTGCTAATCCCATTGCCAGGAACACTTCTCATCTCATCAGCTAGCTCTTTGTCCTGTTCCTTCTCAACATTAGACCTTTGATCATGTGTCACTTCCTAAGGGAAGCTTTCTTTGACTCTCCAGAAGAAGTAAGCATCCCTTGCTTACATTCCTAAGATGTTCCCTATTTTTGTATTACATACTAGCCAAGTTTTTTTTGTATTTTTTTTGTATTTTTCCGAAGCTGGAAACGGGGGGGGGGGGGGGGGGGGGGGCGGGGGGGGGCAGTCAGACAGACTCCCGCATGCGCCCGACCAGGATCCACCCGGCATGCCCACCAGGGGGCGATGCTCTGCCCATCTTGGGGCATCGCTCTGCCGCAATCAGAGCCATTCTAGTGCCTGAGGCAGAGGCCACAGAGCCATCCTCAGCGCCGGGGCAAACTTTGCTCCAGTGGAGCCTTGGCTGTGGGAGGGGAAGAGAGAGACAGAGAGGAAGGAGAGGGGGAGGGGTGGAGAAGCAGATGGGTGCTTCTCCTGTGTGCCCTGGCCAGGAATCGAACCCGGGACACCTGCATGCCAGGCCGACGCTCTACCACTGAGCCAACCAGCCAGGGCCCCATACTAGCCCATTTTTAATGACATTTCAAACTTTATGTTCTTCAAAAGACTATTAACTCCACAAAAGTGACACTCTGACTGTCCTTTGTGATAGTGGACACTAGAACTTCCCCACTGCTCATGTGGCTCTGGGGCAGGACCTGCGTCAGGGACACTGCCTTTTTCTTGCCCCCTCCCCACCTCCACCCTCTCACTTACTGTTGCCCAGGGGCAGGGAAGGAATGCAGCTAATGGATGGATTTGGGAGAAATGTTGGTGGAAATATCACTTCCCCCCTTTGGTCACTTGGCTAACAGACTAAAAGTAACATCTTCCAACAGCTTTATCAAGATGTTTTGCTCTTTAGCTCTCATTTAAAAAAAAATCTATTTCTCAACTAGTTTCGAGTTCAGGCAGAAAATGAAAGTTTTATTTATTGAGACCTCCAAAACAGCAAGATAACCTAGTTTTTGGACCATGGTAGTTATATAACTGTTGAATAAATGTATGAAAGATCTTGTTAATGAACTAAATTTGAAATGATGAAATAATGGGAGAATCAAAGAGGGCTTTGGAATAAATAGAAAGATTAAAAAACAAGGATGGTATAGAGAAAGGGGAGAAGGCACAAGAAAAAATGGATTCGAAAAGAAAGGAGATTATGCTAGGACTGTGGTCAGCAACAGAGTCAAATATCAACAGTACAACGATTGAAATTTCCTTTGAGAGCCAAATTTTTTAAACTTAAACTATATAGGTAGGTACATTGTTATTAACTTAATTAGGATACTCCTAAGCTGGCCTTTGCTAAACACTCAAGGGGTCAAAGAGCCACATGTGGCTCGCAAGCCACAGTTGGTCGACCTCGGTGCTAGATATTTAATGCAGATGAGTTCATTGATCTTTAAAATAATTGTGGGTAAAAATTAGAGAAGAAGGAGACATATTAAAATACTCATTAAATAAAAGAAAGTCAGAGAAAAGATTTATTTTTCAGAATAGAGTATGGGGGGGCAAATCTAGATAAAAATGAGAAATAATAGAATTAGCGAGGCAAGGGATTTAGAGACAATGTGACACATTTTGTTTATTGGAAGATAAGACACAGGTGCTCAAGGTCACAAAGCAAGCGGGAAGCAAATCAGTGACCAATACAGGGCTGTCAGCTCTCAACTCAAAGCCACTGTGTTTTCCTATGCTGTCTCCTTTAAAACGTAAGGAACCTAAAGAAAGCCCAAAAAGAAAAATGTAATAAGCCTGACCAGGTGATAGCGCAGTGGATAGAGCATCAGACTGGGATGCAGAGGACTCAGGTTTGACACCACAAGGTCAACAGTTTGAGCGCGGGCTCACCAGCTTCAGTGCAGGCTTGCTGGCTTGAGTGTGGGATCATAGACATGACCCCATGGTCGCTGGCATGAGCCCAAGATCACTGCCTTGAGCCCAAGGTCACTAGCTTGAGCCCAAGGTCGCTGGTTTGAGCAAGGGCTCACTCGTTCTGCTGCAGCCCCCCCCCAAGTCAAGGCACATATGAGAAAGCAACCGATGAACAACTTAGGTGCCGCAGCAAAGAATTAATGCTTCTCATCTCTCTCCCTTCCTGTCTATCTGTCCCTATCTGACCCTCTCTCTGTCTCTCTGTCTCTCTATCTCTATTTCTGTTGCAAAAAAAAAAAAAGGAAGAATATAATGAGAGATCAAGAAAACCAGATAAATGGTGAAAAATGTAGCACAGGATGAGAAAAGTGAATTAGAAAAGTGAATAGAAAAAGAGAACAGCAAGTATGGAACCATTAGAAATAGACTAAGACTTACACTTCCCCTAGGTTTAATCTGAGTGCATTGCATATATAGTGTGTTGAAAGTTTATAACATACCCCGCAGGGTCTTTGGCCTTGTGAGAATATGGTCCTCATTATCAATTAGTATGTAGTGTTTGGGAAAGGCAAAGAACCTGCATAGTTGCATGCCGCTCTGTCCAGAGCTTATTCAAATAAACAGGGAGAAAAGAAGAGAATATTTGGTAATAAAAAACAATGAATGTTGATATTTGCCTAATAGTGTTCTAAGATTTTACATAGATTTCCTCAATTAATTCTCCTTACCATATTTTCAGGAATGTCTATTACTACACCTGTGACTCAGGAGAGATTTCTGGGGTAGAGAGAGTTACTCTCTTTGACTTGCAGAGCTATGGGGACACTGATTACATCTGAGGAGCTTCACAAACATGACCTTGTGTACACAGAAGTCACGTGAAAGTCATTGCAAGACTTATCTCAGGACGATAGCATTGAATTACATGTATGTTAGTTGTATGGCTTCTGAAGGTTCATCTAAAACCTCAAATCAAGCATTTTGGGGACTAACATATGTACTTTTCCCTAAAGTATTCCCAGTCAAAATAGAAATTTCATAATGGAGCTGATATTAAACTTAGCCCAAGAATTTTGGAAAGGCTTATTATTGATAGAGGGGGAGGAAGTCCCGGGCCAAAGGGAGAGTCAGAAGCAAGACAAAGAACAGAAGTGCGAGGGCACCTGGACGGAGCCAGCAGGCTCGGGTGGCTTCCCTGGGGAGAGAGATGAGGTGACTAGTGAGGAGGGGGCCGTCAGCAGAGGCCGTGAGCGTGGGGCTAAGGAGCAGGGGAACAATGGCAGCTTCTCAGACTCCAGGTTGTCCCAAATTGATGACTGGGTAGTTCTAAATGGAACCCAAAGGTCCCGTTGTTGAGTAGACCTACTCTTGGTAAGGCATCAATTCGGGAACCTTTTAGAGGTTCATTAAACATCTCAAAAGCTTTTCCAAGTACCAAAAGGCTTTAGCACTCCATCTAAATGTAAATATACTTGGGAGCTTACATACTGAGATGTAAGGACGAATGGAGAAAAGTGCCTGGAAGTAAACGTGGATTGGAGAAGAGAAACGGAAAAGCGGTGGACAGTGGGGGACCCGGGAAAGACCTGACTGCATCCGGTGCCACAGGTTTTCGGAATTTACAGGAGCCTCCGCCGCAGGTCCCCGGGGCCAATCATTCCTCAGGGGACTCAGAAGACACCAAGAGAAGAGCCCCCGCACAATGAAATACAAGAGATAAAAACCACAGAATGAGAGCTCAGCTGGGTTTGGGCAGAGTTATGCTTCCAGGTGGCTGTTTGTATTAGAAATCTGGCAGGTCTGCGTCTGTGATGAAGGGGTGACTGAGCGTCTGCGGTCTACAGAGGAGCCCAGGTCCCATCCAGATGGTGCTCGCACCAGCGTGATGATCATCATCTTTCTTCCGCTGCTCTGCAACATCCATGTCACTGCACCCTCCTAGGACTTCAACAGGAAATTGCTTTTATAGAATATTGTCTTGAAGACAAAGGAGATAATGAGTGCTAGGTTTTTTTGTTTTTTATATTGCCATTATGACAAAAAAGGAAAAGAACACAGAGAAACTAAAAGGACAAGGCTCGCTCAAATGTGAACTTACTATTGTTTATAAGGAAGAAATATGCACAAACAGATATTTCAAATCCTAACTCCTTCCTTAATCTCTACATCAATTTATGAGACATTCAATCATTATTTTGCTAAATTCTATATGCAGGGTTAGGAAAAAGTAAGTTTATAATTGTGAGGATGTAAAACACAGCATTTATTCTTGTACTGTTATTTATTAATTTTTGTATTATTTTCCGTTCAAACAACTGTAAACCTACTTTTGTCCACCCCTGTATTGATGGAATATATAAGCAATAGAGATTTTTCTCTTTTTAATAAAATTTCTACCTTATGTTAAATACCATATTGTTTAAGTGTTTCTATAAAGTAATATAGTTTTATCATAAAGCATAAAAATTATTAATACTTTTACATAATACAAAATGAGCAGTGAAAACACATTGATAAACCCACCACAAAGAGACAATAGCTGTTAATATGTTCATCCCCATCTTTTCTTTTTGGCCGTGTACCATAAGCACACAAATTGTCTAGACAAGCTGAAATCATGTCATATGTAAACCATGTTTAAAGATCCATTCTGTTTGTATGTTTCTATAACACAATGCAGAGGTTCAAAACTCTTAGGAAAAAGTCCACTACTTTCCCTCTTAACCTTAAGTTTAAAAGGTTGTGAAAGGAGTTTTCAAACTACTAACAACCTGAGGACACAGTTATTCTGGGAAAGTGGCACAGTCCTCTTTCCTGAATAAATATGTAACTTCACAGGCTCAGGGCTTGTTTCTAGAAAGAGGAAGACTCAACATTAGAGCACATTTCTCAAGAAGAAGCACATGCGGTGTTATTGGAAGAATTTCTAGAATCATGCTATAAGGTCATTTATAAAGATGACAATGGCTTGGTAAAAATTGAACTTGACCCATCCTGCAATACCCACCCTTGCAGAGAGAGTGCCCGGGCGGCCTTGAGAACCCAGCAGAGACTCTGTGGATCAAGGAAAACCAGGCTGAATTAGTGCTCCATCTGCTCCTGCCCTGTGCGGCCACCTCATTGCTGATAGGATTTGGATTGTCAGCCAAGTAGAATGGATATGTAACATCAGCGTGCTCCTGCAAAGGCACGTGTGAATGTCTGTGTGAGCCTGTGTTTCCTTCCAGGGGTCCCCAAACTCTTTACACAGGGGTCCAGTTCACTGTCCCTCAGACCGTTGGAGGGCCGCCACATACAGTGCTCCTCTCACTGACCACCAATGAAAGAGGTGCCCCTTCCGGAAGTGCGCGGGGGGCCGGATAAATGGCCTCAGGCGGCTACATGCGGCCCGCGGGCCGTAGTTTGGGGCCTGCACCTGTGCTCCACATACAAGCCGGGTCAGAACCTCGAAATAGCTCTGGATTCTTCAGAATTTTATTGTAAGATTCTTCAAACAGAGAGAGACTTGTACAGGATCATATAAACGTGGACTCTACAGGCAGATTTAACATGTGATGATGTTGATGTTTACTTTGGACCTTTTTGTTCACCCGATTCAGTGTAGTTACAGCTGTTTTTGCGTCCCTCCTTGAATCCACTTTCTCCCTTTCTCCAGCTATAAGCATTACTCTGAAGGGGATCTGTGTTCCCAAGCAGAAGACTTGCTCTGAGAATGCCTGGCATGGCTTGCCAGGGCTGCCACATTCTGCTGGGAATATATGTTCCTGGTGCATCTCTCGGCTTTAGCAGTTATTGCTGCTCTGTTCTTACTGCCCGCGCTATCTCTAGCAAGGCTGTTGAATGCGTTCCCAGGAACGGTCTCTCCGGTATGAGCCAGACAGTCAGAAATCTCCTTGTCTCTTTGAAAGGGGTTCTTTAGAAAATAAAAAGTCTTTGCTTCGACATTAAAAATAACCAATACACATGGTCCATCCTCTTTTCTGCCATCTCATCTGCATCTTTACAAAAATTAAAATGCTTCCCATATATATTCAATACTTTCAAACTAGTCTTTTTTTTTATTTAAAAATTTTATTTATTTATTTATTTACAGATACAGAGAGTGAGTCAGAGAGAGGGATAGACAGGGACAGACAGGAACGGAGAGAGATGAGAAGCATCAATCATTAGTTTTTCATTGCGCGTTGCGACACCTTAGATGTTCATTGATTGCTTTCTCATATGTGCCTTGACCGCGGGCCTTCAGCAGACCGAGTAACCCCTTGCTGGAGCCAGTGACCTTGGGTTCAAGCTGGTGGGCTTTTGCTCAAACCAGATGAGCCTGCACTCAAGCTGGCAACCTCGGGGTCTCAAACCTGGGTCCTCTGCATCCCAGTATGATGCTCTATCCACTGCGCCACTGCCTGGTCAGGCTAAACTAAACTAGTCTTTTAAAGCCCGATGTTCTTTGAGTTTCTCAGATCATAACTGTGTTTCAAAACGACCGCTCTCAGCATACAGAGTTCAATTTGTTTCTGATTAGGAATTGTCCACTAAAGGTGTCCCAGATATCCTCACTAACTCCCCACGTGGAACAAATTTTAAAAACATCACAACTACAGAATCATATATACAACGTGATAGAGAAATAATTAAAACAGATGCATAATATTCTATACCATCCTATTTTACACTAATATATGTTCTATATATTTACTTAAAATACAAAATATATATATAGCATTAAAGCTCACATTTTTCTAAATACTTCTAAAAGTAGGTTCCTATAACACTCCCTGTTTCTCTCATTGGAGCCAGACACGGTAAGTTATATGTCTCAGGTGTATGCATACATTGTGTTCTTACCTCAGGGGTGAGAACTGTGTCATCTTAATTTACGATTTCTGCACTCTGCCTGGCATTGGATCCTGGAAGATAATAGGTGTACAAAATTTATGGAATTATGAATTTGTAACCCTGAAGGCAATGGGAATCTCGCAGATAAAGACTAAAATGCCGAGAAGAAAACAGACTTTCAGAAATCCTGGGTGTCTTTACTCGGCTTTGGGAACAAGCCAAGGCACACAGGCCACCAAGGGTCCGAATTAAGGGAACTGCTGAGTCACCATATGGGCACAGAAATAAAACTTGGTGGATTTAATAAAGAAAAATCAAACTGTAAAGTCAAATGTGAGTGACCAGTAGGTTCAGTTCAGAGAGCTAACTAACATGAGCATCTTCCCCACCTTTACAACAAGGAAAGTTCTGGAAAAATAGGTCTGGTTGTTCATTTGTTTGTTATCTCAGAGAGCTACTTAATAAGGACTGCAAAATTCTCAATCTTAGTAGCAGACAGCAACCACAGATCCAGAGAATATTAAGCAGAATAAGTTCCAATAAAACTACACCTAGTTCTATCCTCATCATATCGCTGAAATCCAAGAACAAAGAGAAGAGCTTGAAGGTAGTCAGAGGAAAAAAAAAAGATACATTACAGAAAGAAAGATTTTAAAAAAAATATAGCAGACTCTCATTAGAAATTGTGTAACCAGGAAGGCAATGGAATAAAATATTTAAAATGCTGAAAGAAAGAAAGAAAGAAAAAAAACAAACCCAGCAGCTCTGAATTCTATAGGTGGTGAAAATATCACCAAAAAATTATGGAGAGAACTTCTGGTTTCAACCCCAACAGGTGTCAAACTTTGGAAACTGTTACTTCCCTACTTACAATGAGGCAAAGCTGAACAAACCAAATATCAATGACTTTTGTTGAACCTGTCATTCAACTGAGGTCACATAGCAGACTACAATCCAACAATCTGGAGCGATGACGGATCCAGAGACGTACAGCCGAGAGCTACCTACCTATAGCAGAAGCCACGGGAGCTGTAAACTGGTAGAGCAACTTAGTGTTCTTAACTAATTGCTGAAGGCTGGGTGCAGGTTAATAGGAGAGAGAAGCTCTTGGGGACCCAAGGCTTGCAGGGGTCGTCAAACTTTTTATAAAAACCGCCCACTTTTGCAGTGCTGGTAGACCTGGTCCCTACCGCCCACTAGTGGGCGTTCTAGCTTTCATGATGGGCCAATCGCAGCGCTGTTTGGTTGCACGGTAGGGACCAGGTTGACCAGCACTGCAAAAGTGGGCGGTTTTTATAAAAAGTTTGACGACCCCTGCTTGGGTTTCACATCCAGGAATCCCAATAGGCTCTAATAGTGGAGATCTGAGGAAAAACTCCCAAATTGCTTTGTCAGGAGGAGGAGGAAAGTAACCATTGTGGAAAATAGGTCCAGTTTTCTCTATAACAAAGACCTATTCTCCAAGGGTAAAGACTACCTAGTAATATTTACTAATATCTATTGATTATCCTCAGAGCATATCTTGGGGAACGTATATATAGCAGGAATGGTGCCCGCCTGGATTATAGAGAAGGTAATCCATCCTGGCAGCTCTTCCTGGAAATTCTGGCATGGTATCTCTTCTCAATTCCCTGGTTAATAACCTTTGAGCACACGCGCACCTAGCTGCATATATTGCCCCTTAATTGCGTCATTTAAATGCATGCCTTGCCCAAGAACAAACCAAAAATATCTTCCAGGAAGAGCTGATAGGGTAAACACTCTGATATTAGAATACCTGGGATGATTTTCTGCCTTCCCTGACCAAATACCTTTCCCAGAATATCTTTGGTGTCACAGTCAAATAAACATATCGTTAAAAAGAAGGGGGGGGAAATTAGCAAGGTTATTGAAGTGTTTTTATTATTATTATTATTATTATTATTAGAGTATATTTCTGTAGGAGAAAGGCGGTTGAAATGGCTTCCAGGGGTATGGAAGACAGCGTAAGAGCGACAGGAAGAAAGAAAGCACAGAGGCTGAAAGATGAGTTCTATTAATTTCATAATTTCTGTAAGCGCGCAGGCTCCTACTGTGGCTTCCTCAAAACAATTAATAATTTTGGAGCATAGAAATGGCTCAGCTCCCCAGACCTGGGACTTCTGGAAACGATCTCTGAAGACATCTTTCCGTGTCATTAAACAGTGATTTTATTTATTAAGAACTGTACTTCCTGGGCCGAGGCTGAGGCACAGGGTGGGTGGGTAGATAGGGGGATAGTCCCTTTCTTGTCTACAGATCCCTCCAACTAGACAATGAGACAGAATGCTGGCTTTTTCTTTCCCCTCAACATATTTTTTTGGCCTCCTTCATACCAAGCTGTGCATTTGAGAGAGAGAGAGAGAAAAAAAAAATGGAATGAATTAGGCCCTTGCTAATTTGCATGAAAACTCTAAAATGCCGATGACACTTTTCCCCAGTTGTCTGTGTTCCTGGATCCATTTTTTCCTGCACAGAAATCTCTTGTGCTAGAAAAGCAAACAGCCCTTTGAGTCAGGCTCATGTTTGCTCATACCCCGCGGAGAGCTGGGGCACAAACAGATGAAATGAAAGCTGACGTTGCTCAGAAAAGATGGAGGGAGACCTTCTCCGGAGCGCCGTCAAGAGTCATGTTCAGTGGCTCTCCGTGCGATGTGTGCTCAGGTGTCCTTGTTTGGCTTTTTTATTATTGCCTGAAGGACCACCCATCAGTCCCCAAAACGCAGCCATATTTACCCATGCTGTATGATCAGGGTCCAGAAACCTCTCGGAAGTCTCTACCGATTTGTTTCAGCCTGTGATACCGATTCCTCCTCCTGATTTAACCTCAAGGAGGAGACCAGACCCTGAGAGGACAGCCTGACCTCACTCTGTCCACTGGCCCAGAACTGAGCGCCCCTGGAGTCTCAGGCACAGGCCCCCGGCAGCCCACGCGGGCGCTCGGGCACAGGCCCCCGGCAGCCCACGCGGGCACTCGGGCACAGGCCCCCGGCAGCCCACGCAGGCGCCCGGGCACAGGCCCCCGGCAGCCCACGCGGGCACTCGGGCACAGGCCCCCGGCAGCCCACGCAGGCGCCCGGGCACAGGCCCCCGGCAACTCACGCAGGCGCCCGGGCACAGGCCCCCCGGCAGCCCACGCAGGCGCCCGGGCACAGGCCCCCCGGCAGCCCACGCAGGCGCTCGGGCACAGGCCCCCCGGCAGCCCACGCAGGCGCTCGGGCACAGGCCCCCCGGCAGCCCACGCAGGCGCCCGGGCACAGGCCCCCCGGCAGCCCACGCGGGCGCTCGGGCACAGCCCCCCGGCAGCCCACGCGGGCACTCGGGCACAGGCCCTCAACAGCCCACGCAGGCGCTCGGGCACAGGCCCTCAGCAGCCCACGCAGGCGCTCGGGCACAGGCCCCCGGCAGCTCCCGCGGGCGCTCGGGCACAGGCCCCCGGCAGCCCACGCAGGCGCTCGGGCACAGGCCCCCGGCAGCCCACGCGGGCACTCGGGCACAGGCCCCCGGCAGCCCACGCAGGCGCTCGGGCACAGGCCCCCGGCAGCCCACGCAGGCGCTCGGGCACAGGCCCCTGGCAGCTCACGCAGGCGCTCGCACGCTAATGAGATGGCTGTTTAGTGCTCTGTGTCCGCAGCGCTGGCCTCTGGGGGCACGAGGGCATTCTGCAGAAACAGACAGCCAGTCTCATGCCCCACTGGCAGCTTCTTATCCTGTCCTTCTTCTCTCCCACATTCCGCTATAAATTGCTTTTATCTTTCACCACCATTAACTCGTTGAAACTGCATAATAGCTTTGCCAGGCAATACCTCATCCTTGTCCTTGTCAACAGAAAGTAAGGTCCAGCGAGGTAGGGCACTCTGGTGAAGCGTGTTCTGCTGGAAAGGGATGAAACCAGCTCGAGCAGAGACTCTGAAATCCTCCCCACCTGCTCCTCAGTGGAGCACGTTTGTTCTCGTGCCATTTTCTCTGTAAAAACCAAATTAATTGAATGCTTTGCATAGAATGGATAGTGCTAAATCACATCAGATTAAATTGTGGCAAGACTCAATAAACAAGTGGAAAAGAAAGAAAGAGGTTTAATCCAGAGAGTGTGAATTCACATTTCCCTCCCAAATGTCTTTACATTGCAGCTCACTTGAAGGAAGATGAAACTGGAAGTCTGAACAAAATCACGAGGAATGAGGTTTCCACAGGAAAATTAATGTGCCAGTCCAATCTGAAGACCTGTATCGAAGTCACAGATCTCGCCTTTATTTCAAAACATTGCTGAATAAGTTTAAATAAAATGGTTGAGCTAGAGATTCATCCTTTCTTTTAACCCTCCGATTTGTCTGACCTTTCTGATTAGCCAGCCGAAGGCTGGCTTCCGTGGCGTCAGACAGGAGGCCACTGCAGTGTAAAATCACATGAAGAAAGGACTCAGAGAGGGCACTGAAGGAGAGGGAGGGACATCAGATCGCAGTGGGGACGGCTGACACTGCTGAGTGGAGGTGTGGCTGCACTTGCGCTCGGTGTCCTCTCTCCAGCTGCTCGCTCAGGCCCAGGGCCCCATGGTGACACCCAGGAGCTGTGCGCAGACGGCTCCTCAGCGACCTCACAGAGAATGGAGACTTCCTGTCCTAGGACTCTGGGAATCATCGTAATCCTGATGTAGGCAGCTCATGGGTGGAGGAGGAGAACTGCTGAACTGTGACGAAAGGGGGCGGAAAGCCCGCAGGGAATCTGGCACCGGCACCGCGCCTGGGCTCCGATGCCCAGAGCACATCTCCATTCGTCGTCCAAGGTCAGTGAAGCCCAAACATGGGAGCCAACGCCACGGACACCGACACCGACACCGTCTGGGCCCGTGGAGAGAGCCTGCACGACAGGAGTCAGAACCCAATGGACTTGGAGGCTTGGCTGTGACTCACTGGAATAAGAATAAGCTACCCAGGCCCCTGGGTCGCTCTGGGTCTACATTTCCTCCACCTAGAAAAACGTGGATCGTCAGGTCTTCCGTGCCTGTCTCAGACGCTCCCCGCATCTCTTCTGGAAGGACCCTTTTCCCCTGAACCATGTGCGAGGGCCTCCCTGCCCTCTTCCGTGATCAGCTTCCTCACGTTCGCCCTCGTGGACGATGACTGGAGCACGATTCACTGGCAGGCTGTCAGCATCACCTGGGCTGCTCTTCATCCCGGCTGTGTGAGCTGCCCGGAGCGGGCTCTGCCTCGGAGTGAGGGCCGCTCTCTGCCGCCCCATGCCGGGCGCAGGCTCTTCCGTCCACTGAGGAGCCGGTGCAAAAGAAGAGACTCCAGCTCTAAACCTCGTCCTGACAGCTCATTGTGGACAGAGCCTCGACTCATGAAATAGAAGTCCCGCTCTAGTATGAGATAGAAACACTGTGCGCTGTGTATCCTTCTGACCATCATGGTTTGTAGGACAGCTTTCCGTTCTACAACAGAAGCCCAGAGAACAAGGGTTAAACCGTAAGACAACAAAACGCCACTCCAAATCCTTAACGGGGAAAACCAGAGGCTGGCTGATGAAATAACGTATTCAGTACAAAACAGAATAAAAGGGGAAAATGATGAATATAATCACTTCAGTGTCAGGACTTCTCCCAAAGGGAAGAAGCAGGGGACGCCAATCTCTCTTAGAAATGCAGAAGGGTGACCTCGGTCTTGTTTTCTTGGCCGTGCCAGAGCTGCACCCACTTTCCAGGGCTGCTCACGTCTACCCGAAATGCACCTTGGCTGACAGCGATGACCACGAAGCTTCCTGTGGAGCAACATATATTTCTTATTTTTTCCTTCTGGCAAGAGATCTCAGACAATGCGCTTAATTATATGACGCCTCAGTTTTCCTGTCTTTAAAATGAACGTCACTGGCGCAGTTCTTCTTACATCCATGGGGAGTTTGGGGGGACAAAGGAGATGACAACTCAAAAGGTTCTTTGTAAAGTACCAAACAGAAATACACGCGCCCTATGTGTATGCAGAGCATGGGGCAAAAATTAGGTTTACAGGAGTGAGTTTATTCTTGTGTTGTTATTTATTAATTATTGTATTATTTTCCATATGGACAGCTGTAGACCTATTTTTGCCACCCTGTATGTATGTATGTATGTGTATCACATATATATGATTCTAAATCTCACGGCAGGATATCCGCCCCCTGCTTCTTGCTGTAGGCAGGCATGGAAGTGCTCACATAAATAAGCGCAGTGCTAAGCTTGGATACCATGTGCTCTGTCGCTGGAACCTCGCCCCCCTCCCCTTGTAGGAGATGGAAATGGTTGCCATCTCTTTACAGAGGAGCAAAGAAGCAACACGCCTAAGCCCCGGAGTGATGCCCTTCTCTGGTGCGGAGGCCAGACTTGGCGGTCCTTCCGAGTATTTGACAGAGCTGCAGTGAGAAAAGTTGGGTGAACTGTTACCCCTAAACCTCTCACCGCCTGTTTTAACCGTCTGAGCTTGAGCAAGGTACGGCGAGGCCAGACAGATGTCGATCCAGAGAGACAGAAATAAAAAGTTCCACATTTTTATTATGCTTGCCATTCCCTAGCGAGAACAGCACAAAGGTCGGTGACAGGCAGAGGAAGAGGAACCATGACGAGCATTTTTGTGGCGGTTTGTGCAGGAAGGAAGGGGCAAGACAGGGCAAGCAGGCTTGGGATTGGCTAGTGTAAATAATTCCTGCAGGCTCTGAGGTGAAGGAGCTGTTTGGGGTCACCCAGGACCCGGGTGGCTCTGGGACAATGAAGGCAGGCATGTCATGTCCTGAAATATGTGATCCCAATGAAGGTGGAGGATGAGGGTGTTCGTAGGCTGCTCAGTTAGGAGAACTGACCAGCTTCCAGCTAGAGCTTCCAAACTGGGTCAAAACAGCAAACCATCGAGCCAACAAAAGCTGTCATATGTCATCTAATGCTTAGAGAACACATGTGATAATTTATTATAATTTTTCTTTTCTAACAATAGTAAAGAAGATAACATATTTAAGAAGATAATATATGCACTGGCAATAAAAAAAGTAAGAGATTCAGTTTAAGGTCAAATCTCAGCTATCTTGCTTACTAACTATATGAACTTGGACAAAACTTTTAACCACTTTATGTCCCTGTTCATATATATATCACAATAGAACTTAATCAGTGCTTTATAGTGAGTTCTCAATATATATTAGCTTTAAAATATAGTATCTAAATAAAGTTACATAAAGCTGTACTTGTTCCCTCAGAACAGTTTATAAAATTCTGCTATCCTATCCTATTCAAATGATAGCATTTAAGTGAAAAATGACAACTTATTACAGAATCTAAGATCAAGCTTATTGGAATGAATGCAAATAAAAATGGAACAATAACATTTAAAAATCTTAAAATATTAAAGTGATAGATAAAATAAAAAGGATTCTTGTGAAAATTAATGAATGCCTGTGTTACCATATCCATCTTATTGATGGAGTCACTGAAAATTAATGAAGGGACTAGATCATAGACCTAAGGTATGTTTAGTATATTTAACTCATCCATTGTCTTATTACTAATGCAGATGTAAATTATAAAGAAAAAGTGTGAGCCCAGGTAGAACCTTGAGAGTCATCTGGTTTGGCGCCATCAGTTTAGAAATGGACTTCCCTAGTGTGAGAGAGGAATCTCATCTCTACTGTCCTTGGAGAAACTGAGTCCCAGGATTGCTGGAGCAGAGCAGATGCAAGTCCCCTTCTCTTAGTTGGGCTTTAGATTTTGCAGAAGGCCAGGCCTCAGATACCCAGAGGCAGGAATGGCGTCAGGAAAGCATGACCCCTTTGCTTCTTCACTGCTCGTGTCCTGCCGTTCTCCATTGGCCGGTGCTCCTCCTCCACGTGGACACCAGGGAAAGAGACCGATGCGGGCCACGGAAAGCGCTGTCGGTTTGCAGAAGTCACTCCTCACTTTGATTCTCACGATTAACATAGGCTGCAGACGATGCTCCTTCCAAAGCAATGTTGTTAAGATTCAACTCACGTGGCCAACACGGTGACTAGCACATCATAGGTCAGAGAAAAGTGCTTATTTGGTCTTAGTAGGTTTTCACTAAATGTTTAATGTAACTTCTCTCTCTCTCTCTCTTTTTTTTTTTAATTCTCCCAAGTATAGTACCACAATCCCTTTAATGATCTTCTGGAGAGTTCTATTATCATTCCAAAGCCCATCACCTGTATGTCAGAATGAATAGGGGTAAGAGATATGGCAGCATCCTTCATGTAACATCCGTCAGACATGTACAAACAGTGTCTCCCGTGTCCTGTGTCTCATGGGATATTCTCTTAGGTCTCTTCCCACAATCATTCATCACTCTGTGCTTCTGTGTTGTCATTTATTAATACTCAAATGCTCGATACTTATTATTTTGGTGGGGAAAACAAAGATGTTTCAGACATGGAGAGGAACTCTGTGTATCACCAAGAGCATCTGTGAAGAAAATATCTCTCTTGAATGACAGGAATGGTGATGTCACTCTTTTTTTTTGTCAAACTCCAAGATCCAAGGATCGGGGTAGGCAAACCTGCCACCTGCCCCAAGCCAAGCTGTGCCGAGATCAATGTTTACACTGTGTGGCAGCACATATAAAATAAACAACGTGGGAAGAAGGCTCACCATCTATTTTTAAATGCTGCCTTCCATTTTGAACTGAACATGTACAATTTCTGTTTAGCGATTTCAGCTAATTGTTGGATTAACATTTTTGGGAACAGATTGCAAACTTCAAAATGAGAAAGATCGTTTTAGCGAGGGAAGCTAGGCAGCTGTCAGGGAGTTGGAATTAACATACATTTGCATAACAGATGTACAGTAAGGTATCTATGACAGACAATCACGGAATATTAATGCTATAGACCACGACATCATTTACGTAAATGCTGTCTGCTGGGTATTGAGGTTGGTGCGTTCTTCGCAGAACACAAAGGGCCAGAGGATGGAACAGATGCATCCGACACGCCAATGCATCTTAATTTATGACATCCTCATGAAAGGCCTTGTGGTGTGATTTCAGATTCTATTACAAATAATTTGAAGATAAAGGCACTCCATAATTATCTTTTCCCCTACAGTCAGTCTCTCTCACAGGAAGAGGGCTCATTTGTGGACGGCCATTTTCATACTCTCAGGAGAGAAGCATTCTTTTTATGAAGTCAGGGTAGGGTAAGGAAGAAAAGGGAATCAATCGTTCCTGAAAGTCAACACTGTGCACGCAATAGATTTGGCGATTAACATGTTGTCAGACACCTGTCACAGAGCCACTCATCCCCCGTTTGAATGAAGCAGCAGGTGATTCTACAGCAGGTTTCAAACAGTATCTTTTAGAAAGTCAATCAGTGTGGAAGTATACAACACACATTTGGTGGAGTCAACATTATGAATATATGTCAAGCTTGTCCTGTGTGCAAAGCACTGGTTTCCTTTCTTTGGTATCTTAATCAATTCTTTGCCGTCTTGCAGCCAGTCTCTATAGAACATTCTTCCCCGTAATTGTATTCCACAGACTTGTTTGCCTTCTTGACCTCCCAGTGTAGAACCAGTTCTTAACTGGCTCATTAAAAATGTTGTGCGTTTGATCCATATCTATTTTAGCACATAATATGTGCCAGACGTCGGGCTAGGTGCTGAGTATGCAGAGGCACAACTTTCGTCCTAATGGTTCACTGTCTGGTGAGGATGACAGTGACAGTCAGGCAGGCGACAAATGTTTAGTGAGCAGTTGCTATGCATTAGGCATTGTCAAGATGCTGGAGGTGCAGCGAAGGGCATTCTCTGCCTTTAAAGCACTTTATATGTGGCTACAGGGAGACCCTCAGTGGGTAGCCAGATAAATTAGATGCGCTCAGGGGCCAGTGAAATAAGGTCATGTGAGAGAGCATGAGCAGGACTCACTGGGCATCAGGCTTTATTTTACCTGGTAAAGGACCTCCCTATCATAGTAACAACAGACCTCGGTGGTGAGAAGGAGGAAGCCCTAAGGAGTGTCTGCAGTAATATCATTCAAGTAGAAGAAATGGCTAAGGCAAAGTCCCTGAGACGGAGTACATAAGCATGCAAATAATTTATTCACGAGGAGGTAAGTTCCAAGTATCACGTACTTTGTACATATCGTGGATGGAGACAAGGGAAAGCGCTCCTGATGCAGCTGCATTAGAATAAAGGTCGGGAATGTTGGCAGAAATAATTCTCTCGTGCAGAGCCTTTTATGCATTGGAGGCCAGGGTGTAGGGAGAAGTGAACTCTTCCACAAAGAGAACATATCATCTTTGTGGATGCAAAAAAGCAGGACACTTCCTGAGAATTGCATTTTGTGTGTATGTGGCCAGATCATAAATTTTTTTTTTTTTGGGGGGGGGAAGTGTCTGAACACAAAACTGTAAAGGTGGGGTCAGGGTTAGACTGAATAAAATTTGTGTGCTAAACTGCAGTGTCTATTTTATTAATTTTCTATTCAAGTATAGTTGTCATATGATCTCACTGGTGATATTAGCTTCAGGTGTACAATATAGTGATTCAGTACTTTAATACTTTACAATGTGATCATCCCACTCATTCTGGTGATCGCATGTCTGTGGAGGTCTTGGGGTGAGGGACTAAGCAGACTTCCGATGTGCTAACTCGTCTGGAGACACCAGTGCATCTGGGAGAGAGGACAATGAAACATGCTAAGACATGTTTCCCGGTATTGGGGGAACACCTTTCACTTATGGGGTGCACACTGTTCTTAGGAGTGATTGGAGTTCAGGAAATTAGAATTAACTTGTGACAGGAAGACTTAGAGATGTGTGGATGCTCTGGAATTAGAGTACACGTGGACGAGGGTGGGAGTGGATCTGTTAGGAAGGAGAGAGGACAGATTTCAGAGTGCCATTGAATTCTGGTCAACAAGTTTCATCTGCAAGATAGATAATGGAAGCCATTTAAGTATTTCATGGAAAGAATGACATACTCAATTTTGCTTTAAAAAAATCACTCCTAAAACAATGTGGAGAATGGATTGGAAGAGAGCAAGACAATAAAGAAAACTAAAAAAGTGGTAGGTGGTTGCAGTAGTACAGATGAGAAACGGTGAGAGTAGTTCAGACTAAGGTTGAAGATGGGAATGGGCAGGAGACTATGAAATACTTGATGGAGAGGATAAAGAAAGTGTGGTGATTGATTGAGTGTAGGTACAAAGAAGAAAGTAAAGATCAAAATGACTCCCAAATTTAAAGATTGGGCCACTAGATGAAAAGTGAGATTCTTTAATGATGGCTCAAAAGGTGATGAGTTTATTTTTCAGACATTTGAACTCTAAGAGAGGATGTCTACTAACTATTTTACTTATGGACATAGAACTCGATAAAGACTGGATTGGATCTAGACATATAAAAGATGTTGGTGTAGAAAGCTTGGGATAGTAAGTGGAGCCTTAGGAATAGGAGGGAGGCCCTGGCCTAGTGACTTGGTGGATAAAGCATCATCCAGGCACATCAAGGCCACAGGTTCAATCCCTGGGCAGGGCACATATGAGAAGCAATCATTGAGTGCTCAACTAAATGGAACAACTAAGTGGAACAATGAGTTGAAGCCTCTCTTTCTCTCTCTCTCTCTCTCTCTCTCTCTCCTTCTCTCTCTCTCTCTCTCCCTCTCTCTCTCTCTCTCTCTGTCTCTCTCTCTCAACCATAAGAAACATTTTTTATATGATAAGAGAGATTGTAGGTAAAAGGAAAAAACACACAAGATAGAGTCCCATGCAACACCAGCATTTATATGGCTTTTTGATCCAAGAACTCTCCTTGTGGTTGATGTTAGGATTAGCTAGATAAATAGGACTTCACAAAGCAGACCAAAAAGGGACAGCCTCAGAGGCAAAAGTAAGAGTGTGGGAGGTCACAGAGTGTAGCCGCTCCTGGAGGAAAGGGTAGTACATAAGGTGTACCTCTCTGAGAGTTTATTCAGAAAAAAAAAAACCTTTAAAAAATATTTAAGAAAATAATAATGATAGCACGTGGTGACTTTAGGGCAAACACTTCCAATGGAATAGTGATGTTAAATATAAACGACATTGTATTAACACATGAGTATGAAGTGAGGACCCGACAGGCAGTTTGGGCAATGAAATGTGAAGGTGGGGAGTGGAGTGGGAGCTGGGGGAAGATGAGAGGTTGGAGGTTTTGATGTGCGTGCGTGTGTGTGTATGCCTGTGTGCATGTATGTGTGTGTTTCAAATGAGAATGACTCGATCAGGTTCAGTATCTGGTGGAATGTATCTATAAACAGGGAAATGTCGCAGATGCGGGGGAGAAGATGCCAGATCAGTCCAGTGGGGACGCTGAGGGGGCAGGAGGGGTTCCTCTCATGAAGAAAGAGCCAAGGATCGTCCTTCTAAACAGAAAGAACGTTTGGGAGGGCGAGTTTGTAAGGTTAGCGGTAGACACTGGAAGAACTTCTAAGGGCTTCAAGAGCTTCTCATCTCTCTGTAATGTAGAGAAGATAGCATCTGGTAAGCGTGATGAAGTAAAATGTCAAAGCTCTAAACCTAAAGAAGAACCAGGCAGGTTTGAAATAGCTGCTGCGAGAGAAGCACTCAGCGCAGAAACCTGGCAGTGCGGGCAGAGGCGGGTTCAGGCTCCAGCGCATGCGCTCTGGCAGTGCGGGCAGAGGCGGGTTCAGGCTCCAGCGCATGCGCTCTGGCAGTGCGGGCAGAGGCCGATTCAGGCTCCAGCGCATGCGCTCTTCCCATTGAGGCACGGTGCCTCCTCAGTGCTCTCCTGCAGAGCTCTGGAAGCGGCACGCTCCAAATTAAGAGGAAACAGTACTTCGTCTATAAAGCAGAATATGCTGGTGCTCATATTGGATCAACTCTACCGTCATCTTCCAACCTTAACCTCTGCTCACGCCCTCACTCTCCAGCCAGATAAGCCTGAGACTGTTTTCTGCCAAATGTGTTAGTCATCACAGGAACATTCCCATTTTCACTGTGTTCTTTAAACAATCTGAGTGAGTGAACTCTGCTTGGACAAACGTCAACACAAACCATCATAACAAATTCCCGCAGTCGGCTGGCCCGTGGATCTGACCTCACGCACTCATCCCCTCTTTCTCGTTGTCTGTTCCCGAAGTCCACGCGTGCGTTTCAGAGCTAGACCAAGACAAGGGACTAAAAATACGCTGTTTTAGCAGCTTCCTGTGATTTCCACCATTTCTCTCAGGGCATATGAATCAGGTTAATTTTTAATACAGGACAAGGAAGCATGTTGTCATAACGGGACAGGTGACACCGTGAGGTCACAATCCACCAGACCCTGCTAGTACTTGGGGAAAGGTTGAGAGATCACTTATGAAGAAATACGGAGCCTATTCCTGAGTTAGAGATAAACAAGTTGGCCTAAGCTACTTCGTAAATTTTTCCCTCAATTCCACGGTTATCGTCTCAGGGAAGGAAAGTTACCTACAATAAAAACAAAAGTGTTGCACATGAGGAAACTGAAGATCCATAAATGTTAATATTCTTAGGAACAACATGGTGAAAAATAAATATGACCAAGGAATGGATAGACTTATATCCTAGCTCATTTATTTATTAGCCAAATGACCCTAAGCAACTTACCTAACATTTCTAACACCATTTTCTACTGTATAAAAGTAAGATGATGTATATCTGGCTTGAGGGTTATTTTAAAGTTGGGTTGACCAATTTAGTAGCCACTCACCCCAGGTGGCTCTTGAAATTTCAATTAGTTCAAATTAAATATTAAAAAATCAATTCCTCAGTTGGATTATACACATTTGAAGTGCTCAATGGCCACACGTGCTGATGGCATACAGATATACATCATTTCCATCATTACAAAAAGCTTTGACAGCACTTTCTTAAGGATGAGAGACAATATGTAAAAAAAAAAAAAAATGCCCAACATATATTAGTTACTCCTAGGTGATATTTAGCATTTTGTTAATCATAACTGATCTTTAAGGCTATGTGCCATAATCCGCATGAAGTGTGTCACATGTATTATTTAGTGTGCTTTTCACTCCCATTCCATCAGTGAGAAAATGAAGATTTGAAGAAGTTAATTAACCCAAGTTTATAAATATCAGGAGCTTTTACTTATAGGAATGTGTTCAAAATCACAAAGAAGAATTTGTCAGAAATAGATTTCAAAAACCCATTTGTCTGAGCACAGCCTGCATTTTACTTGCCTGACAAGGTGCTGTTATGTGCACTGAGAATAACAGGAAAACTCTAGCCGCGGTGAAGGGCAGGTTGAGGATTCTGAAGATTTTATGTGGAAGAGAGAAGAACCGGGTAGAGGAGGCCTTTGTATGTAAAGAAAATAAGGGCTAAAGTAAATGGCCTCTAAGTTCTATAATTGTAGACTCCAGGATAGTGAAAGGCCTCATATTACATGTTCTATTCTGTCAGAAATAATTGGAAGATGTAGTTATTTATTGCAGGAAATAGAGGTATTTCCTCTTTTGTTTTTGCCAATCAATACCTGCCTCTTTGAGGAGACCTATGCTCTGAGAAAAGTGCGAAGAGGAGAAATTTGATCTTGAAAGCAAAGAAATAGGTTGGGAAGTGGCTTTAAGTAGTTGAGTGTAAGATTTTTATCAATAAGACAAATTATGCTTTTAAGATGTGCTATTTTTGCCCAAATTATATGCTTCAAAAGTAAGTCAAGACATTCAAGTAATAAATGTGACAGTGTCTTGTTAAACATATTCCTGATTTTTAAACATCAAAAACTACAAAGTATTTAATAATAATATAATAACAAGAATAACAATCTCTTGATGAACATATTCTGAATAAATTAATATTTTAAGAGTGGTTATAATTGTCAAGGTAAACTAGATTATGTGACAATCACATACCAAGAGAGCTCAGTGATCTAAGCCAAAAAAGAGTTGATTTCTCACTCATAACACTGGTACCCTGAGTAAGTCTAGCTTTCCTCGGTGACTGTCTTCCAGATGATGACTCAGGGACCCAATATCTAGAACCTGTGTTTTTCAAAAGCTAGGGAGTCATAAAGGATACTTAGAGTCCAAGCTGAGAAGTACTTTACATTGCTGCTGTCCACATTCTGGTCACCAGAATGAACACAGCTCATAGTCCCCAAGTCAACCATAAGAGGTCCTGGCATATGTTGCCTTGCTGTAAAAGTCCAAATGTAATGAACACATGGTCTTGTCTCTGAATCAGAGACAATAAAACATGTTTAGCTTACATGCATCTGCAACTGCTTATTAAAAACAAAAAACTGCCCTGGCCTGATGGCTCAGCAGTAGAGCATTGGCCCGGTGTGTGGATGTCCTGGGTTCAATTCCTGGTCAGGGCACACAGGAGAAGTGCCCATCTGCTTCTCCACCCTTCTCCTTTCCTTTCTCTCTATCTCTCTCTTCCTCTCCCACAGCCAAGACTCCACTGGAGCAAAGTTGGCCCAGGCTCTGAGGATGGCTCCATGGCCTCTGCCTCAGGCTCTAGAATGGCTCTGGTTGCAATGGGGCAATGCCTCAGATGGGCAAAGCATCACCCCCCTAGTGAGTATGCTGGGTGGATCCCAGTCAGGAGCATGCGGGAGTCTATCTGACTGCCTCCCATCCTCTAACTTCAAAAAAAAAAGCCCCTTTGCTTTTAAGTAGATAGTAATTGTATTTTTCCAAAACTCTCCATTTCCTTAAATGCATTCTACCTCACCCTTACCAGACTTGATTTCTACTTCGTTAAGAGCATCAGCCTCACCAGATAGAAGTCTCACTCTCCTTCCCATCTTGTCATTCTCCCTTTCAGAGGAGCAGATTTGCTCCTCTTACATAAAACCAAATCCTACAGAAGCAGCACTGAGCTCCTGTGTACTTCCAGACCTTGATCTATTAATCATTGTCACTCTTTCCTATATTTTTACTTCTGTGTATTTTGTTTTTTTAGTAAACCTGTTTAAATATTTTTCAACCTAAAATCCCATCTTGACTCTCACATTGAACTCTAGGTAGAGTCCAGTTCAGTCTCTACGTTTACCCTTTATTACATAGTCTTGGAAGAATAATACACATTAATATCTCATTTTTTTTGAATATTGGTCTTCATAATACTCATCAAAATAATTTATATACTTTTGTTTATGGCTGTTTATTACTTGACATACAAGTTCTGCAAGGACCTGACTATAGCCTGTTATTTATCCTGATTCCTAATGCTAAGCCCGGGCCTGGTCCATGGTAGCTGCTTCATAACAATTTTGTGATTTGCCCCCTGGTGGGCAGAGCGTCGCCCCCTGGTGGGCGTGCCGGGTGGATCCCGGTCGGGCGCATGCGGGAGTCTGTCTGACTGTCTCTCCCCGTTTCCGGCTTCAGAAAAATACAGAAAAAAAAATTTTTGTGATTCAATCCACTGCCATTGACAGAGACTCAAGTGATCAATTATAATATAATTATTACGTCTAATGTTGTAGTTCTGTCTTTACTTTCTTGAATTACTCTGTTGTGTTTCACATGTTTCGTTTCACTGTGTCTTAAAACATTCTGACTCTTCGACATCCATAACCTATTAACTCTTAATTGTCTTCTTACACCTGTGATGTGTCTGTTTTGGTCTAATTACTAATTCTCTACTTGATATTCCCCTACCCACCCCTCAAATGGAGGTGTTTGCTGGAGCTTTATTCTTGAGCTGCTGATCCCTTCAGGGTTAACATTACCAAAAGAACTATTTATTCACTTTTAAGATTTCTGTTGCCACCTGCATGTTGATGCCTTCTAAAATACATATTAGTCCTAGTCTTCTTCCTTGAGTTATAAAATTTGGGGCCATATTTCCTGCTCGATATCATCATCAAAATGCTTATGGGGACCCTGGCCGGTTTGCTCAGTGGTAGAGCATCAGCCTAGCATGTGGATGTCCCAGTTCAATTCCTGGTCAGGTCATTCAGACCATCTTCTTCTCCAACCCCCCTTTCTCTCTCTCTCTCTCTCTCTCTCTTTCTTCTTCTCCCACAGCCATAGCTCTATTGGTTCCAGGAAGTTGGCCTCAGGTGCTGAGGATGGCTCCCTGGGCTCTGCCTCAGGCACTAAAAATATAAAATAAAATGGCTCCATTGCTGAGCAATGAAGCAATGGCCCCAGATAGGTAAAGTATCGCCCCCTAGTGGACTTGCTGGGTGGATTCCAGTCAGGGAACATGTGGAAGTCTGTCTCTCTGCCTCCTCTCCTCTCAAAATAAAAAAAAATAATTAAAATAAAATAAAATAAATATAAATATCTTATTGGCATCTCAAACGGGACTGGTCCAAATCTGAATTCATGACTCTCCAGGGTTGCTCATCCTCTCTTTCTCCAAATCTCTGAAATATTATAATATTTATCTATACTGCCATCAGACAAGGAAACCAAGATGCCCTCTTCTTGTTCCCTTACCGTCTTCTATCCTATCCATCACCACGTATTCCTACCTTTGTACATCCAAATATTTCTTGTGTCCTTCCTCTCCGCTCCGTCTCTTACTTGTTTCTCTACCCTGGATATGAAAAGCCTCGTGACTACCTCTTTGCCACCAAATCCCTCCCAGCTCACTCCACTCTCTGCACTGCAGCCAAACTGACATTTCAGAGTCCATTTCACACTCAAGTTAAAACCTCTTCAAAGATGCCTCATTGTATGAAAGTTTAAACACTTTACCATAACTTGGACCTTCTATAACATGACCTCCTCCTTGTCGAATCTCTTGCTTTTTTGTGCCTCTTTCATCATGATTAGGAATTTTAGTATCATGCCCACACTTGTTCTTCCTTGTTCTAGTACTTTGCTTAAGAAAAGATAAGAAAACCTTGGTAACCTCTCCTCATCCTTGCGGGATTATCGCAGACCTCACCTTCTCTGAAGTCCTTAGATCCCTGAGCAATCTGGTTAAGCAGCAGCCCCCTGTGCTCATATAACGCCCTATAGATAGATAGATAGTTGTGGCTTTGAATTGTCCAGAACAGAATCCCTGGCAACACCTGCCAGACATGCCATGTAAGTGAGCAGTAATCTATTACAGTGTCAGGTTACCAGCTAAATCTGAATACACTGTGGTTAGTGTATCACAAATGGACAATGAGGCACAGAGAAGTTACGTCCCCACTCTGTTCATACAAAGCATAGTTCTCTTATCGTCTCCAGCTCTAACGTTCACTGGACCTGTTTTACTAAGAAATGTTCAAAGAGAGCAAATTTGAGTCTAGAAGAAAATGAAGAAAATTATGGATAACTGAAGGAAATGAAGAAAATTATGGATAACTGCTTTCTCCAAGAAAAGCAAACATTTGGAGAACAAATGTGTTTGTGGTGTATAATCTGTTTTCCACTGGAACAGAGCTGGTGTCTTTCCATCCGAACTGAGAAGGTACTGGAGCATGAATTACCCACGCAGGTCTTGCCCGGTTCTCAGGTGGCCTGACCCACAGAGGACTAGTCTGCACATTGAAATCCAATGAGGTCAAACTGGACACCCAGCAAACATGGCTGCACTTGGTGGCTGGAATATTGTGTGCCCGTCCATGTTCAGGAGCCATTTCTGTACCCTTTGGGCAACAGCCCTCCTGTGCACAGTTAAGCCTTTCTGATTATTCACAGAATAGTGGGACTGAGTGTCAGAGGCAAGGAAAAGAAAAAAATGGGGCAGTGAAGCTCAGTTTGCAGCATGCCACCCCCCAGAAGAAAAGACCACAGAGTGCCTCTTGAGGAAAGGGATGAGTAGAGCACAGCACATCAGACGCATAGTCCTCCAACAGGTAAGACAGGTCCGTACCTGTGTGCGTCCCTCCGGGAACACTTTGCATCATTGCCATAGTTTGCCTCTTGCTTAGTGAGTGCATATTAATCACTTCGGAACTTTTGGCATCTAAGCCCCTTTCTCATACTTAGTGCATTCCCTACCACGTAGTCCTGGGAAAAGCAGAACCTGCCTCCCACCTTAGAAGCCAAGGCCAGGTCATACTTTGCAGCCTCTCCTGGATCTTGGCACGTGTCTCAGCTAATCAAAGGCACACAACATGACTCTGAACTGGGCAGAAGGCACACAGAAGCAGGGGCCTCAGGGAATGCCGTCTGGGGCAATGGCAGTGGAAGTAGCAACCTCCACAGGCCAGGGTAACAGTACCCAAGGTGACTACAGGAGGGACAGGAGCTGAGATGTCCAGCATTCGTGGGCAACAGCCCCAGTGCCTGGCGAGCTCAGACTGGGCATGAATTACCTGGGTTTCTGGGGCGTAACCTTCTCTGTTCTGAGCTATTGTCTGACCCTAGTTCTCCAACCATCTCGTCAATTCTGTAATTTCCTAATAACTTTTCTAATAAAGTCCTCTTGTTTTTATATCAGTTAAAGGAAGCTTCTATTGTTGCTATTACTGAGAGCCCCCTTGGCTACATGGGGAGATAAGGGGCATTCTTAAAACATCACTGTAAATATTGCTGTTCATGACATCTGTTCCTAAAATAGACAAAAGGAAGTGGTCTCAGCATTCAAAATTCATGCAACTTGTGACATGCTTGCTTTAACTTGTCTTAGCTCAGTGGTTCTCAACCAGAAGCAAATTTGTCTCCCAGGGGACATTTGATTGAGTTTTCTATTGTCATCTAGTGGGGAGAAGTCAAGGATGCTGCTAAACATCCTATAATACACAAGACAGTCTCTGTGACAATGAATTACCTGGTTCAAAATGTCAATAATAAGCAGGTTGAAGAACTCTGTCTTAGATTATCTGAAGTTCAATAGACCTCAGGGCCAACTCATTTTCTGCCTTCCTCTAATTCTTAGAGTTTCTTAAAACTCAGAGGTGAGCCACCAAACTACTTTCCATGTTTTATGGAAACTTTCTAGTTACAGTCTTTATCTAGCCAACAAATCGTACTGTTCGCTCTATGCCAGACTCCGTACTGGTTATAAGAAGTGGGTTAAAAGAGATATGGTGCTATCTTTTAGGATTTTTTCACACAAATTGAGAAGACAGGCAATGAATAAGTAAATTCAGGAAGGAATTCATAGATATAAATGCTCTTTATTATAAAGATAATAAAGGGGGGGGGGAACCCGGGTTTGTGACAGAAATTAGCAAGGGGATGTCAACCTGGAGGCTGTGGTCACAGAGGGTTCTCCGAGAAGGTGGCATTTAAACCAGAGCTGGATAGAAGAGCAGTTTAGCCGAGAAAGCAATGGAGTCTAAGGACGAGAAAGGGCTCGATGACTGAAGAACCAGAAGGAGACCAGGGGCCCTGGTTGGACCTGGAAGGAGACTGCCTTGTGTTGGAAAGACCTCTGACTGATGTGCCATTAAATCCTTACGTTTCTATTTACTACTCGTGAGAGCTTCAAACGTTTCTTAAATGCTCTGAATTTTCATTCCCTCGTCTACAGCGGAAAAGTAATAATATTCATAGCTATCATTGATTGAGCCCTTACTGCTATACGAGCCTGACACGACTCTATGTAGTTAATAGAAATCAGTCCACGGTATGTGTTGACATCTTGATTATCGAGGTAAAGAAAAATAAATTATTTGAATAACTTCCCCAGGATTACACAAGTGAAAAATAACACAGCAATCACATTCTAAACATTTTCTCTTACCTGCATAATTCCTATGAAGTGTTAGTCTGGTTGCTGAGTCATTCTTTTCTAGCCCAGAGAGATAAAAACTATGAGGCTATGTCACCATCTGGCCAGGCAGAGAGCCTTTTCTTCACACCAATGTTTTCATGAAAATTGGGTGCATCAAGAAGAAATGTTTATTTTTTTAAATTTTGTTATTTTGTTTTATTTGTTCTTCTAAACTCTTGGAAAATGACCTGAGCTTCAGGTGAATTTTCCCAGAAATAGTTATGCTTTGGAAATCTTCAAATAGGCCTTGAATTCTGCAGCACTTTTTTGGGGGTTGTGGGACTGCAGCCATGGTGCCTGTCACATGTATGATACAGCTGCCCCCCCCCTCCCCCAGGACCACCCTCAGCCTTCTCCCTGAACTCCTCTTGACCTTCTGTGAGCCATAATCTTGCACCATTGTATACAGTGCAGTCTATTGTGACTGTGCATTCTGGAAAATAAAGATCATGTGGTCAGTGCACCAAACCTCAGCCTACCGCCTTAGTGTGCTGAGTGCCATCTGCTAGCACAATCGCGAATGCAGACCAGCATGAGGAAGGAAGAATTGTCCTTCCAAACAAGCAAGACAGGGCAGGGCACTCAGAATATTCTAATATTCTGTCCTGCCGCTGAAGGTATACAACGCAAGGAATCCAATAAAGCAACAAAAGTAGCCCATTGGGATACTGGAAACAATAAGTGGCCATATAGAAAGGCCACCTGCCAGCCATCTAGGTCCCAAGGCAGTGGTCTGAAACAATCTTGTCAAGGGGACTCCCTAGAGTTTATGCTTATCAGTTGTTTGTTTACACCGATTGCCTCAGCTGTAACTTTATCCTCCAGTTTGAGTTTTCAGAGCTGTTTCTAGCATTACAGAGCAACAGGAATCAGAGGAAACGAGTCAGGCCCTTACATTACTGGTACTGAGTTCATCGTTCTGCATTCAAACCCTCATCCCCGTTTCACTTTGTTGGCTGCTTCTCCTCTATTTTCTTATACTTCATATGGTTTGCATGGCTTGACCTTCACTTTTTGCATATTCAAAAGTGTGTTTGAGATTCAAACTTGCCAGCTGGTCGCCTCTCTGTGTATGTTACCGTCCACTCACCCATCAGTCAACCCATCAGTCCCCATCCCAGACCTCCCCCTTGGGGGTTTCTCATCACAGGGTGTGTGTTTTCTGCATTTGCCCATCTCTCAGGGGTGACACCGGGCATTGCCTTTATCTCCTTTGCTCCTGTTCCCTCTCTCCAATCAATTACCGAGCCACGGTGGAACTACCTTCCAGCCCACCCGGAAGTCCGGCGGCTTCTCTCCGCACTGCCGCCTTCCTGTTGGCCCCGGCCACCGTGACCTCTCACCCACAGTAACTCCTAACTGGCTTTCGTGTCTCCTGTCTTTCTCCCTTGCAGCCATTCTCTGTTCTGTAGCCAGGATGTCATTTCTGAAGTTTGCATGCGATCACGGCTGAGTAAAGCCATCCCGTGGTTTCTGATCACCCTTGGATCAAGGCGAAAGAGGTTCTCCGACTATCTGCAGGATCGGTCTCCTGGCTGTTCATTCCCTTAGTCAACACTCTGGTTTTAAGTGATAGAAGTCCCAAGGATGGCATAGTAATAAAATTAGTAGCACTATGTTGGAGTTTCTGCCCACCTCTCTCTCTTCTTTAAAAGTTTCCTGCCCACGTCCTTCTTCCACAGGTGTGGGCTCATGGAGCTAGGTTCTCTATATACAAGCCCTCCAAATATCCCCAGGCCGTGGTAGATTGACCCAAGGTAAGCATCTAACCCAGTGAACCCGTACTATTTCTGCCCTGAGTTACTAGAATCAGAAACAAAGTGTCTTTTTATTTGACTGGGTCCAAACATAGTCTCCAGTGGGAGGAGGGGTTACATCTACCATGTGGACCAGGAGTGGAGGAAGACAATCTAAATCAATGATAAAAGAAGTAAGTCAATAGTCACCCTAGAAAACTGAGAAAGAAAAGGAGAAAATAGTGTTGAGAAACAGAAAGGATTCCCATATTCTTCTAACCCCTCTTTCATCTTTCCCGGGACCTGGAAGCAATTTAGCACTTGGGCTCCATGAGACATCCATGTGTCTTCCTACCTTTGTCTGCTTCACTTTGTTTGAATTTGTTTTTATTACACTAAAGTAAGAGTTCATAATAATATATTGTCTGCTATCTAGGTGACAGGTAATATGTGTATATCTATACAGAGAGAGAGAGTCTCATGTAATTTTCACCATAAGTCTGCTGTGCTCTTACTATGATTTCCGTTTTACAGATGAGAAATGAGATGCATAGAGTGATGTAATATATCCAAGCTCCCACAGATAAAATCTAGAGAACTGATTATGAAATCAAGATATTTTTGATTCTCAAGTGAATGTTTTTCTACTTTGCTGTGTTTCACAGTCCCATCCATTTGGATCCCAATATCAGTCAGTTGTTTGAATTCATTCATTCATTCATTCATTCACTTATTCAAGAAACAGATTTTGGTTCCCTGTGATAGACGCTGTGCAGGCAGTTTTCTCATCAATATTTTGAGATTTGGGACGCAGGCTCACTGAGCACATAGCATCTGTGTGGGCTACTTCACATCACCCCATGGGGCTTAGAGACAAGGAAAACCAATGTGAACGTGAAGCCCACACTGTTTTCTATACCATGAGTAATAGAGTGCCTTTCTGTTGACCTGGGAGTTTCTAATCTCCTTCCAGCATGTATGTTTAGCAAAAGTCACTTGTTAGCTCAAAAATGATTTCTTAAAAATCTCAGATACTTCACAGTTCTGGACAAATACAGCTAACAAAGTAATTATGGGCTGATAATTATGGATAATACAACTTGATTCATCAATATGCACATAAACTTGCACGTTGTGGCTCCAATATTTGAACACATCTCTACCTGACTTCCAAACCATCAAAGAAGGTATAAAGAAGTTAAAAGAGAGGAATAGATCTCATTCAACAGGCAGACATCCTGAACCCATCAGCTGTACCTTCCCCAGAGTGGGTACATGATAAGAGCTTTTGGGAGGGCTGGCATTGTGAAACACCACAGAGACTGGCATGAGGATTGGTGAGTAGCAAGTGAGTAGACAAATGATCTCAGAGGTTAAGAGACTGCGGAGTCATACAGCCCTAGGTTCCAGTCTGACATTCTGCATGACACTGAACAATTTATTTAACCTGCTTGAGCAGTAATTTCCTTTACTCGAAGGCAAGAATAATAGATCCTATCCCATAAGAGCATCGTAAGCATTAAGCAAGGTGATGTATAGAGAACAGCTAGCATGGAGCTGCACACATCAAAAGTACTCGTTAAATGATAGCTATTAGTATTCCTAATAAGTCCTCAACAACGTTCGCACGAGTGATTGATTGATTTCTCTACGTCAGTCAATTTACCTGCAGCTGAACTATCAGATCATTTACTAGCAGTCTCTCCCTAGTAGTTAGCAATGTAATCAGGTTATAAATACGGATCGCTACCTGAACCGTCGCAGCTCTGAGTACTGAAAGGGCACCTGATTTTAAATGTGGTGGACACGAATCGTTCCTTTCTTGTAGCAAAAATATCTTCAGGCTGCGGTTTTGAGATAGCATTAAGGAAGAGCGTTCACTTTGTGTCTTTTCGCAACGGTGTGAGAAATTACAAGGCTGAGCGTTCCTGGTGACCCATTTGTCTCCCCATCTTGCAAGTGGAACAAGTACTGCTGTTGCCGAGCAACAGAGTGGCGGTGGGAGGGGGGATGTGTGCTGTGGCCCTCTCGGAGAGAGGAGCTTAGTTCTGGAGAGGGGCTTAGTTCTAGGGGCATCCAGAGGCACTGAAAGGCATGTTGAGAAGTGTACTTTTTCTCAGTCGCTGGAGAGCTATGCCATCAATGTGAACCCTCCAATAATTAAAACAATTGTTTCCACTGAGAATTCCCATCACCTGCTTTTCGTGAACTTTAGAAAATCCTAAGAACCATAGGGCATAGGAGCTCTTGAGAGTACCTTTGCCATCCGAGTATGCTGGCTGAAACACACTCTATGAACGCACCAGTCAAAAGAGCGGGTTGGAAATTTCCACCCCAAACATGCGTCCATCCTCTGGAATGACTAGGAGAGCAATCAAGGGAAGATTCGGGAAAAGGGAGTGGGAAGTACAAGGGAGGAATGAAAGAGAACGCTCACTATGGCAACTGGCAACCATCTGCTTCATGTCACTCAAGAGAAAAACAATGAAAGTTGGGAATGTCTCTTTCACACTAGGAACCGAGGCCTCCCTGATTAGCTGTGGTTAAATATCACTAGCGTGGGCTCCTGTGTTTGAGCCTCCACGGTGTGCTAAGTGGCGTGGCATAGCAGTTTAGCACCGGCTCAGGAACAAGACTGCCTTGGTTGGGCTCCCAGCTCTCCAACTTAAGGACTGGGTGAATTTCAGAAGGTCCCTTAACTTCTCTGCACCTCATTTTTTTATGTAAAAAATGTGGATGACATGTGCTTCCTGATCCAAAAGACTTTTGAGATGACTAAGGAATGGTTCCAAGCATTCAGACGGCTGGACTCCAGCCTCAATCACTCCTGTGCCATTTCTTTATTCAGACCCCAGGACGTCTTAATCTTCCCCCAGAGAAAGTCCTCCTCTGGCTTCACTCGTACCTTGTCCCTCTTCTGCAGCTTCTGATCTTCCCTGTCATTCATTGCGTTAACGCTTGTTCCAGTTGTTTACTATTACTCTAGAACAACAACAACAAGATACACATGGTTAATGCCAGTATCTGATCATGAATTTGAAATCGTGTTTGATGGTGCAAAATGCTGTTGGGCCAAAATTAAGTAAGTAAAGCGAACAAGTAGAAAAACCCACCGGGGGCTCGTCTTCCTTCCAAGATTAACTCTGTCCCTTTGGTGTGTCATTTATCTTCCAAATAGCTTTGAGGTGTGAAACCGAAAATAGTTGATTTTACCTTTCTCTATTTCTCTTCCCCAACTTTTTGTTTTCCATCATTTTACCCCTTAAGAACATAGGACAAGAAGCAGTGATTTATAGGATATAAATCTTTGCTCTTTTCTCCAGTGCAAGCACCCAAATGCTGAAAAATAAGATGCTGGCTAATAATAAAGTACATGAGCTTGAGATCCTTGAATCAACTATTGAACCCAGAATGCATTTAGCTCTTTTGACCACCTTCGCCCTGAAAAACAGGAAGGCACCACTTCATAGCTGAAAGCAGACGGCGTCTGGGTTTGGACAGAGCTGGATGGAAATCCCAGCGCTAGACCATTTGCAGGTCTTTTACTGAGTAAGTTAGTTAAACTCTTTGAGCTTTCATTACCCGTGTGTCTAAGTTAAGAATAACAGCCTCACTTCACAAGGACCTGGAGGCTTAGACGTATGGAAAGATTTTGGAACAGCTATGTCTTTCTGCTATAGAAATTTGTGGCCATGACAAGTTGCAGGGATAAGGCACAACTGTGATATTTTAAGTTTCCCTAAACTTTCCCTACACATGGATAACTGGGTTGGGTTCTCTCCTGGGATCCTCTGCGCCACCCCCAGAAGGTGGAAAGGCTGGAGAACTCACCCACTGGCTTCCGTTCTCCCAATGGTTGAAGGCTGCTGCTGGGGTGATTGGGGCTGTTCACCTCTGGGTTGGCTCACTTGCTCACAGAAGAAAAGCATCAGGCAGGGGAGAGAAAAAAATGGGCGTTTGAAAAGGGAGGCTGACAGCACGCTGGAAACTATGTCTGATGTGTAAACTCAAGTGGGTCAAGGGGGCACGGAGCAGAATAGCAGAGACATTTATTATACCAGTGAGGCAATGGTTATGCTAAGTTGGAAATCAGAAAACATGGGGACACATCCCAACTTTATCTCTAACCAAACATGAGTCATTTGTTCATTTATTCAACAAATGTTAATTGAGCACCTATTAAGCTCCAGATAATACTCTAGGCAGTGAGGACAGAGCAATGAACAGAACAGATACCATTTCTGACTTTATGTTCCGTAGAGTGTTTTGCACGTTCAATATCTGTACATACTATGTTCAAAAAAGGAGCTGGTTTTGGTTAGAATAAGGAGTCACATATCTAAAATGAACAAGAACACTAAATAAGTGAAACCGACTTGGTCAGGAAAATAATAGAGAATCCTTTTTTTTATTTTCTACAGGAGACTTGTTTAAACTGGGATTCAAATAGATGCCCAATTTTCTCCTTTTTGTAAAGACGCAAACCATAATGGTTTATAAAGTGAGGTCATTCGCGCCAATGACCTCACTTTAACTTGCGTACCTCTGCAAAGACCTTAACTCTAAATAAGGTCCCAGCCGGAGGGACTGGGAAGTAGAACTGCAAGGTATAAATCTGGGGGGGAAGGCACACCCTTCAAACCATAACACGATCTTTGTACTTGTTTACTCTTCCCTGTTCCAGAAACTTCTTTTCTCCACTTTCCTTTCATGACCTTAAGTCAGTTGTTCAGTGCAGTCTGCTTCACAAAGTCTCATTTCTCTTGACAGCCATGTTTCCCGACTAAAATCACTCTCCTTTCTCAAATGTCCATTATATCGAGCTTTGATTTTTCTCGTGGCCCTTACCTCTGACTGTGTGTATTTTCCTTTTCCCCTAACTCAGAGGTAGGGAACCTTTTTGGCTGAGAGAGTCATGAACACCACATATTTTAAAATGTAATTCCGTGAGACCCATACAATTACCCATGTACATTACTCATTATCCAATAAAAATTTGGTGTTGTCCCGGAGGACAGCTGTGATTGGCTCCAGCCACCCACAACTGTGAACATGAATGGTAGGAAATGAATGGATTGTAATACATGAAAATGTTTTATATTTTTAACGTTATTATTTTTTTTATTAAAGATTTGTCTGCGAGCCAGATGTAGCCATCAAAAGAGCCACATCTGGCTCGTGAGCCATAGGTTCCCGACCCCTGCCCTAACTAGATGGTGGATGACCTTGCAGATGGTCTAGCTCTCTCTTCATACCATACCAGATGCTGATCCTCATATTTAGGAGTTGGACAGGGCGTGTTTGTGCACATGGCTACTCACTTGGCCGGTTTGAATTGCAGTGGTTGTGATTTATTTGCATCCTTGTCTTTAGTACTGGGCACAGTGCCTGGCACAGAAGCACCACTTATCAAAGTGTGTGAATAATCTCTCTACAACCCTGTGGACCAAGGACAGAAGGGAAACAGCTGATGAGAAAGGTCAACAAGCTAAATGTTTGCCCCCCCAGCATCTTACTGCAGTGCCTCTCTGGACTGGAGGCTTGGGCTGTCAGCTTGCATTAAATGACCTCTTTTCAGAAGAGGCGTCCATAGGGATCACTTTGGCTGGCAAGATGTCACAAGAAGTGAGAAGTGTGCCTCTGTAACAGCTGCTTTTCCTTTTCACATTGGCACATACAGAATGAAATGACCAGGGGAAAAAATGATTGTATAGCAAGATATCCTAGCCTATCTATAAGAAGCCCACTGGGAATAATTGCATGAATGAAGAGAAAGGTAAAGAGAAATAGAGTTCACTAGCAACAGTGGTTCTGGCAAGTTGGCAGCAGAAAAGCAAGGAAGACAAAAACTCCCCCATTTTCTGGGCCTGCTGGGGACTTTGCCTCGGCCCAGCACTTGACATGTTCTTTGTGGTTTCGGACTGAACCCGCGGTGCTTCTGTGATGGAGGAAGTTAGGATGCAGCGGGGCTGAGAGGTATGTTAATACAGCGTATGGGCAGGAGCCGCCGTCTTCCCGGCCAGGCACCTGCAGGTTCTCATTGGATTCGGGCAGATGGTAAAGAAACAGTGGAGCCAAAAAAATGGTGGGCCATTCCTTTATTAAAGTCTCACACCAGCCGACGAGCAAACAGCCAGGGAAAACACTTCCTTCTTCATTCAGAGCTCACAAAGTCCTGACACATTCTCCGGTTCCACAACCAGGAGAATCTTCTCTGGTTTCTCCTAGAATCAAAGGCCCCACCTGTCTCAGCAGAGCTCCCAGAGCCCCTCAGCTCTGGTTCCCCATCTGCACACCTTCTCGCTGCCAACATGGCTTCTTCCTCAGCACCCTGCATTCTCTCTGCTCTCACTCTGCCAACATGGCTTCTTTCTGCCTCTTCTCTCTCTTTTCAAAATTTCCTGGCACAAAAAAAATCTCTTTCAGCAAACATTAGCAAAACAACGGCTCTCTCCAAGCAGGAAGGTAATTTGCAATTTCACAGAACACATATACCTGGTGCTGCCCAGCCCCCAATGTGAACTATACATGAGCAAACATGAAAATCATATTTTAAAAACTTACTTGACCAACATATAGGTTTTCTCATTATTTAGGAATGGTACCATCAACAGATTATGAGATGATTGCCATTAAAAGATGTCTTTATATTCACAGACCCCAGGAGAAGAGAGTGATACCATGCTGTGGTGGGGTACCACGTGGGTAAGCGTTGAGTTTGGTCAGGAGGCAGTGGAGAGGGGAAAACTACGGACAAGAACCTTTATTGTGGTTTCCGTAAGAAAGAACAGATGAGAAGAGCAAACAGGTTTAGGACAAGATGTTTGGAATCATTTCAGCAGGCTCCAGTTCGTAGCCGTGGTTTCTGGTTGTCTGGCGCGCCCCCACTTGTCTGGTACCTGGATTGCCTAGAGCAGGCGAGTCTCGGCCCCAAAGTATGAGAATCCAATAAAGAAGGTGGATGGAGGGTGACTCTGAATTGGTTGGTTTGCATCTGAAAAGCATGACCAGTGGGCAAGTTGTTTGCTCTCTCCAGGGAATGACCAGCCCTGGGAGCCAGTCCTTCCAAGGATGACCAAGCTCCTAAAGTCAAGGTACCAGAATACCATCAGTAAAAGGAAAAGGTTAATTTAAGCAGTCAGGCTCTGAGCCACCTCCTCCCCTGACATACAAATTTCAGTAACCTCCCTTACTTCCTTTGATTCTCATAGTGACTTTGCAGAGGAGGTTTCATAGTCCCATTTTGCCAGTTCAAGGCTTACCACAGCCAAATGATTTTCATAGTCATACAGATAAAATAGTAAGCAACTTATTTCCCTTCTCCAACTCTAAGGGTAATTATGTTTCCCATCTTACACCACTGTGGCCACTCTGCTCTCTTACAGTTATAAAATTATAACTTTTTTAAGGAAAGACCACCATGCCTCAACTCTGTGGGATTGTTCCACAGCCTCAGAGCATTCAGTTTAAAGAAAGATCACATCCAGAAAGCCTGGAGATAATATCATAGCGTCAGTGAGTCCCGGGCCCCAGTCCGAACTCTGACACCGCCTACTCAGGTGACCGTGGCAAGTTCTTTCGGTGATCCTCAACGGATTCCGCTGTCCAATGGGATGCGTATTTTCCGTTATGCTATGCAATCCGTAAATAAACAAAACTCTGTATTTCCCAGCGCTTAAGAAGATATTTAGTGATGTGAGACAGGAGGGTTAATGAGATCCACGTGTCAGCACAGACTGCAATGGGGATATGACTCTTCCCTGAAATGGGCTTAAATCTTTCATCTGGTCGTGGCTGGTCTCTCCAGGGAGAGACTACAGAGCCAGAGCACTGAACAAACAAGGACAGACACATCAGAAAAGTACCCTCGGAGGCCCACGTCTCCTGGGGGCAATGGGCAAGGAGTGGTCAGAGAGAACATTTCAAGGATAGAACAGTTGGACTAGTCTTCACGCATTGGAGTAAGGATTAAATGTCCTGAGACAATAAAAAAGTACAGAAAAAAGTGGAAATCCTTCCCCTCCCCCCAAGAACAGAGTGGTGGAAGGTGACAGCACATAGAAAAAGTCTTAAAGATTCCCTTTTCTTTTTTAATTCGACTTTTAATGAAGAACTAGATGTTTCTGTTGGTTAATACTTATGATGACATATTGATTATTAACTAATCACACAGCAAAACCTATAACATTTTCTTTCCATAGCATACACTTGTTCAATAACAGCCTTCATACTGGGTCTTCATATGTCCCGAGGCAAAGAGCTCAAGATTTCATTATTGACAGGGATATAGAGTAATTTTGAGTTAATCGTTAATATTTAACCCAGAAGGGAAAAAGGCATATAAATAGCCCATTTCTGTCACAGTTTGTTTTCAAATATTTTATGTCTGCTAAATACTGTTTCAACAAAAATAAACTCCCAATTCTTGTTGACACTGCAGCAGCAAGAATATGTTTTCGTTTGCACTTAAATCATAATCTGAAAGTCTGGATGGATGCAAGTCTTGGTCAAGTTTCTGTGAGTCAGCAGGGCTGACACCGGATGCTGGCAATGAGCTCATACTGAGTGAGCACAGAAGGATCTGGTCCTGCCACGGGCCGGTCTGCTTCAACCGTAGCCTTCAGGTGAACTTTGTGCGTCTCCCAGTTACACTCAGCAAGACCAGTTGCATAACTGTGGAAAGTTGACAAGGGAAATCCCTGAAATAAGGCTTTTATACAAAATAGTTTTCAAGCCAAATCGACAAACAAATGGCCAGATTTTATGTCACCTGTTAATCTCTACAGTGCAAACCGGAAGTTGCAGAGAAATAAATACCTACAGAAACACAATAACGGAAGTTCTTAGTTATGGCAAAGACAATGAGTAGCATACTAGGAAGAATAGCAGGGAAAGAGTGGCAGAAATAAAGAAGCTAAATTATATATTATTAGACTACGAGACCTCAGGCGTATCCTGAATGGTGAGGCCAGTTCTCTATGGCATCTTGTTGCACAACTGCTGGAACTATTTCCTGTCTTTCTTAACTCCATGCATACAGCCTTAGCCAAACAAAGGAACCACAGTAATTTTTGGCTCTGTCTACATGGACCCCTATTTTTCTGCCCCTGCCAAAATCTCCAACCTCACCTCCTCCCATTCTGTCTCTAGACACACCCACTCTGGCCTCAGGTTGCACTCAGTGTTCCCTTCTACCTCATTCTTATTTCTATTCATTCATCACAGTTTAACTCACTTCCTCCAGGAAGCCCTCTCCGAACCACAGAACTACAATGCACATTGATAGGTACGAGGCAAGCTTCAACCAGAGGATCAGAACCCAAGATATATGGCATGTATACACACACACACACATACACAAGCACACACACATGCAAATATGCATATATACACATGTGTACAAAGATGCCAGGCAACAAGAGTCCTGCTATTGGGTGCTCACCGCACGGTGACCAATAGTAGACGGGATAGGTTGCATAACACAAAGCTCAAGGACAGGCTGGATGTGCATTCAGGAGGTGATGGAGGGAAGTGGCAGGTACGTACTTTCTCTGGTGAGGAGTAAGAGAGTGTGGTCCACATGTGCATATTATAGAATGCTTCACTCCGATGTGGTGGACAAGGCGGGAGAGAGCAGTGTGAGCCACACCCGATGTGGTGGACAAGGCGGGAGAGAGCAGTGTGAGCCACACCCACGGTGCATCTGCAGAGCCGGAGAGGGATTTCACTGTGGCTGAGCGTGGGGTACACAGAAGCAGTTGGGTCCTGGGCTAATCAGGTCGTACAAGCTTCATACAAGGTCCCCGAGGTCACAATGCCCACAGAACCTGAACCTAGTTGTCCTTGTGTCATGTCTTCTTACAGTGCTTCCCCGATCTCTCATGCACTTCCTTTAACTTCGGGCTAGCTCTCCATTTTTACCTTGAAATCATTCAAAGCTATTGTTCCCGTCTCTCCTCAAGTCTCTGGTGCCCACAGTCCTTCCTTCACAGGCTGCGGCCTCAGTGTCCTGCACACCCAGGGAAGGGTCAGGACGATGTTCTCCATCTTCATGAAATAAATCAGTACTGAATCAAAGAATAAATCTTTATCAACTATGCTTTGAAGGAAAGTAGCCCTTGTTACTAAAATGTCTCCTGTCATCTGAAACAGATGCCTGTGCTAATCCAGCGGTTCTCAATCTCAACTCTAGTCGCATTTTGGGCTGAAGGACTGCTAGGAGGCTGTCCTGTGTATTGTAGGATGTTTATCACGTTACTGGCTTCCACCCCCACGATCACTAGCACCCACTCCCTGAACTGCGAAAGCCAAAAATATCTCCTGACGATGTTAAATGTCCTTTCTGGGGCAGAATCTCCTGTGGTTGAGAGTCGTTAACCTAATTCCAGATTTGGGCTAATATACTGTACACATACCGATGGCCTCTTCTTACAAATGCAGTAGGTTCTTATGGAGCTTCTAACATTTTTCCAGAGTCGTAGATTCTATTAATCAAATGCTATCTGCCAGGCACCTTATGAAGGTGTGCCTGCTACAAACACCATGTTACAGATAAGCAATTAAGGCTAATGGAGTTCAGTCAGTTTTCCTATGGGATAGAGACAGTGAAAAGTGTGTAAGAATTTGCACCCTAGCTGCCTGACTCCAAAGACAGTCTCTTAACCACTCTAAAAAATTACTTTGCAGGAAAAAACAAACAAACCTAACTGCCTTGTCAGGCCAGTGGCTGCCGCCAGGGCCGTGCAGGCTCTCACTGGATTAGGGCAGACGGTAAAGAACTCTGGAGCCAGAAAATGGTGGGCCATTCCGTTTATTAGTCTCGTAAGGGCGGATGAGCAAACAGGCAGGGCTCCCAAGCCCCTCAACAGTCCCTCTCTCTAGATCCTCCAGCAAAACACGCTGAGGGGAAGCCCTGGCCGGTTGGCTCAGTGGTAGAGCATCGGCCTGGCGTGCAGAAGTCCCGGGTTCGATTCCCGGCCAGGGAACACAGGAGAAGCACCCATCTGCTTCTCCACCCCTCCCCCTCTCCTTCCTCTCTGTCTCTCTCTTCCCCTCCCGCAGCCGAGGCTCCATTGGAGCAAAGATGGCCCGGGCGCTGGGGATGGCTCCTTGGCCTCTGCCCCAGGCGCTAGAGTGGCTCTGGTCGCAACAGAGCGACGCCCGGGAGGGGCAGAGCATTGCCCCCTGGTGGGCAGAGCGTCGCCCCCTGGTGGGCAGAGCGTCGCCCCCTGGTGGGCGTGCCGGGTGGATCCCGGTCGGGCGCATGCGGGAGTCTGTCTGACTGTCTCTCCCCGTTTCCGGCTTCAGAAAAATACAGAAAAAAAAAAAAAAAAAACCACGCTGAGGGGGAAGATCCCTCCTCCAGCAAACAATAGCAAACTCTCGCCCCTCCCCGTGGAGGCAGGCAGTCCGCAACATGCAACTGGCAGCCCTGAGGGCAAGCACCTGCAGCCTTCCACAGACTGGACGCACATGGCGCTGCCCCGGTACAAGCGAGCAAACCTAAAAACCATTTGTTACAAACTTGTTTGCCCAACACGCCTAGAAGATAATATCGTACCAATGCCAGAGAACTTGTTACAACCTGGTTCTCACCAACTCAGTTTGGAAAACAAAATCCTCAACACAGTCAGTGATTTACTTAAGAGTTCTTGAGATAAAAAGAGTGGCTATCAACCCGAGGCAGTCCATCTTTGACCCACGATCTAAGCCAGGCTGAGTTGTGTCCCTTCTTCCCAGAGGGCTCTGCCTGTCATGCGTCAGAGCACACCAGAGTTACATTGCTGGTGTATCCTGCCATCCCTGCCTGTTCTATTAGATTGTGAGCTTGTTCAGAGCAGAAACGTGTTTACTCACCCTTTTTCCCCCACACACATAGTAGGCACTCCATCACAGCTGGTTGGATGAATGAGTGAGTGAATGAACAGACGAATCCCAGGTACACAGAGAAGTGTAAACACAGAGGAGGGATCAGTGGCCCCTGGCAGCCCAGATACAAATGAAAGCCTGTCAAGTTCCCACTTCCAGAAAGTGTTTTCTATTACCCAGACAGGAAGCTGCTGGGAGCAAAGCGCATACATAAATTTAAAGCAGTAAATGAAGTAAGAAAAAATTGACCCCCAAATCAATAAAAATGGTCCATCTTCTCCTTTCAGTTTTATAATCCAGGCGCGGGCTGACCCACATCACTCAGCTCGGTTCCACCCCCAGGTACAACTATTACTACTTTGTTACATATTTAGGGGCACCATTCCCACAGAAAGGGGCAAGCCGGTGACCACCGCAGACCAACGCGCAGGCCTCTGCACCCACAGCCTGTTGGAAGACGTTGCAAAACACAGCTCTGAGGTGGACAGGCTTCCCAGACCTGGGCTCAGCCAGCCGCAGGGGGCACTGCAGCCCTCCCTGTCCCCACCACCCACAGCTCGGGACACAGAGGATGGCTACTCTGTTCCCAGAAAGAACTACTGACCAGGAAGTTTCGCCCAATTTACCCTTCTCTTAGCAGTTGACATTTTGTTTCAGACGATGAGCTCTGGAACTTACTTTCATCACAGGTGTTGAGGGGCGGAGCTGCATTCAGGGCTGCTGAGGCGACGTGAGCTGCAGGACGGGAAATGACTTGCCCACCGCCCCTGGAGAAGGGAGCTGTCCATCTGGGCGTAGCTCAGGAAATGTCCGTGCGCTGAATGGCGAGGCTGAGGAGCTAATGGGTCGGATCTCCCACTGGACCGGAAGGAAGCCTCTCTAGAGACACTGCTCATGCAGGCTGGCGCCAGGCTGGGGAATCCTTCCATTGGCAGTGGTAGTTCATTCATTTATTTCTTTATGCGCCCACCAAGTAGTACTGTGTGCCCAGCTGATACCCTGTGCTGGGAAATATGCACCGTTCCTGGAGATACCTGGTGAATCAGGCAGACAAAAACGGCAAATAGGCTAGCAAAAAAAATAGAGCTAATGTAGTCCATTGTATAGTCCATTATATTATATATAATCATATATAATCATGTTATATGCTCATTAGACAGCTCAGCCGCCATGACAAATTATAACAGACTGGGTGGTTTAAAGAACAGAAATTTATTTTATCAGTTATGGAGGTTGAAGTTTAAGGTCAAGATGCCAGCATTGTCAGGGTCTAGTGAGGGCTTTCTTCCTGGCTTGCAGAAGGCTGCCTTCTCGTTATGTCTTCACTGGGTAGAGGGAGAGAAAAGGAGCTCTCTGTTGTCTCTCTTTATAAGAACACTAATCCCATCACTGGCCCCACCCTCAAGATCTTATCCAAGTCTAATTATCTCCCCAAAACCCCCATACCCAAATGCCATTATATTGGGAATAAGACCTTCAACATATGAATCGGAGGAAACATAACTCCGCCCCTGGCACATATAACTGGATATGATGTGGTATATGACGTATGATTTGTGATATGGTCTACATGATGAAGAGAAAACAGACTAAGGGCTGACAGAGGAAGAAAAATCCCAGAGAAAGATCCTTGCAGAAAGAACCGGTAACATCTTAAGCCAACTGGACTCTCAAGTCCAAAGGACAAATATCGATCCCGAGATCAGAGACTGATGCAGAAGGTCCCGCATGAATGTAAGAATAGATAAGAAAGGCAGAAAGTTCAGGTGCTGAACTCGTTGCCTATGGAGACTGACAGAACGCAGGCATTACCCAGCTGTGACCATGAACAAATCCTTCAAACTCTCTACGACTGGATTTCCACAATTGCAAACTGCAGAGAATAGCAGTAGCTAAATTATAAAGTACTTGTGAAAGTTGCATGAGCTCATTTACACGAAGAGCTTCACCCTGAAGCCAGCATCGCTTTCTTCTGTTGGACGGATGGGAACTCTCGTTTGGGATATACTGGAACTATTCTGTCGGCCCATCCTATGGGCTCCGCTTCCAGGATACATCCTGTATCCAACCACCTGCAAGGCCATCGCCCTGGCCAACTCAGCAATGACCTGTGTGGCCTTGGGCCAATTATTTTAAACTCTGAATGTATCAGTTTCCTCATCTGCAAAATAGATAGAGCCTAGCTGCCTAGTTCATAGAGCTATCATGAGTACTTGTAAATTAACACACAGGCAAAGTGCTTGAGAGGACGCTTAGACCCTAACCTACGGTAGGCGCTCAGTAAGAGGTGTCTGTCGTTAGCATCTGTTGTCTGGGTGGTTGTGGGAGCAGCATCCTATCTCCTCTCTCTGCTTCAACCCCTGCTCCTCGAGGCCTCCTCTCACAGCAAGCCAGAGTCACTCATTCAATGAATAAACTATGTCACATGTCGATGACCATCTCACTCCGAGCACAAGCCAAGTCTTCACGTTGACCTGGACCCTTATGTCTCAGACATTAGTCCCCACTGCCCTCACCTCCCTCCCCGGCCTCTGCCACCCCAGATCCTTGTGCTGCTCCTGACAGGTGAAACACCCTAGCACATTCCCATCCTTACAGTTCTCTCTGCCTGGAAGGCTCCGGCTCCAGGGGTATTCATAGCCTGTACGCTCAACCTCATTCAAGTCTCGCTTTAATTATTTTTTTCTTCTAATATCTGAAGCTGGAAACGGGGAGAGACAGTCAGACAGACTCCCGCATGCGCCCGACCGGGATCCACCAGACACGCCCACCAGGGGGCGATGCTCTGCCCACCAGGGGGCGATGCTCTGCCCCTCCAGGGCATCGCTCTGCCGCGACCAGAGCCACTCTAGTGCCTGGGGCACAGGCCAAGGAGCCATCCCCAGCGCCTGGGCCATCTTTGCTCCAATGGAGCCTTGGCTGCAGGAGGGGAAGAGAGAGACAGAGAGGAAGGAGGGGGTGGGGTGGAGAAGCAAATGGGCGCTTCTCCTATGTGCCCTGGCCGGGAATCGAACCCGGGTCCCCCGCACGCCAGGCCGACGCTCTACCGCTGAGCCAACTGGCCAGGGCCCAAGTCTCGCTTTAAATATCACCTTAGCAGGAAGACTTACCCCGCACAATTAACCCACATAGTGAATGCCACTCAGCACATCTTATCCTCCAACCCTTCTATGTTTTTCTCATTAGCAGGCATATTATGGACTGAAACTGATCATTTCTCACTATCTGCTGTCCCAACAGCATGTCAGCTTCATGAGGTCAGGGGTTTGGTTTGTTCACTGGCCATAAAAAAAAAATGTGCTGAACACATAAACTGCTTTTTAGTGATAAATGAGGAAGAGTCATGGCCAGGATGTCCTCCCTGTTGGACCAATGACCACAATGGGGCAGGGAGGCCCCTCCGACAGGAAGGCGCACGGACCGTAGTCCTGGTTTCTCTTCCAGGAGCCGCCTGAGAAGTCTGACTGGATAGTTCTCAGTGCGGAAGGCAAGTCCTCTGCACTGTTTCGCAATTTCAAACACTACCCTAATGACTTGGCAAATTGGCCTCAAAAGCTGAAAACTGAGGTCTCTAAAATGCAGTGACTCTGAGGAACTGCAGACGCAAGCTTGGTCTCCAAGGGGATGTTCGCGATCCGTTCTGGACGGGCTTTCTGCAGGTGCTTGTACGTTTCCCTTAGGTCAGAGTGCAAGGGAAGAAGGTATCATTTTGTTGCCTCTCACACAGCAGAGTATATATAATCCGTTCACAGGCAATGCAGTCTCTAAATCCTTCAGTGTGTGTGTGTGTGTGTGTGTGTGTGTGTGTGTGTGTGTGTGTGTTTGCAGGAGAGTAGCTCTGGTGGCATTATTTTAACCAGAATCCTCAATTAAGTAGAGTCACGAAGCTATCGTTTTTTGATATTCATGTCAAATATCTCTGGGGCCATATTGGCTTCTGATAGCGCTTCTTCCTTACTTCCTGTCCTCACGTGCTCATCTTCAATGTCATCTTCAGTACTGCCATGGTCCAACCTGTCCCTGCGTAGCACTACCTTTAAAGCTAGGCAACAAAGGCTTCGATCCCGAACCCCATGGTTTAGAAGCTTCTCCACATCACAAACATATTAGAAAATGCATTTATTAAAGAATATACCTCCCCCCTTGCTTCCTGGCCTCCAGCAGTCAGCCTAACCCCGCATGACCCCTGATCCTGAACCGCCGCTCCTGCAAGTGCTCTGGTCCCAGGAAAACGCTTCTCCACGTCTCTGGCCCTGAGTCTCCGAGTAAAAGGTGACTGGCCCTGAGTCTCCGAGTGAAAGGTAAATGCATGTGAATGCCCTAAGGTTACAGGTGTGCTCGTGTCAGAGACTTGAGCAGGAGGAGCCACTTAGGCAAGAGAAGCAGTGCATTAACTCCTGAATACTTCTGTGTGGATTGTATTGTACAAATGCCACGGATGTGTGCATGACCCAGGAGGACAAGGCATTAGCTCTCGTGCTTTGCGTTCACGTTCCATCCTCCGGTTCCGGAGGGTAGACGTGAGCCAGTGAGGTTCTCAGGTCAGTTCACCAGGACAGCTGAGGAAGATTTTCCTACGTTAAATAACTTATCTTGTTCTGACCATTTTATACATTTGCTTATAGATATAAGAGGCATGGAGCATGACACTGATTCTTACCTTGGTAACTAGAGTGACCATTAGATGCTAGAATACTAAATAGTACAGCTAAAGGCAAGATTTAATTAAAATTGCAAATAATCAAATAAAATATTTCAGCTTTATAGAAGTAATTTTTTTAGGTGAGAGTAAGGAGATAGTGGACCGACATAAGATCGACTTGGCAACCCCTGTCTGGGGCCAATGTTCAAATCAACTAAGCTATTTTTAGCATCTGAGGCTGACAGTTGGAAAAACTGAGCTATCCTCAGCTCCTGGGGCTGATGTTCAAATCAATTAAGCCACTGGCTGTGGGAGAGAAAGAGAGAGGGAAGACGGAGAGGGAGGGGGAGACAAGCAGATGGTCGCTTCCCTTGGGTGCCCTGACCAGGAATTGAACCCAGGACATTCATACTCTTGGCTGATGCTCTATCCATGGAGCAAACCAGCCAGGGCCGAAGTAAATAATTTAAATGCAATTTTTTACATTTTGACATAAAGTAATTATAATGTGAAATTTTATTTTAATTTTAAGTTATTATATTTTATCTAAAAACTTTGAAAAATAAACAGAAATAATTTTCACTTTTTGATTTTTTTTTTACATTTACTTTAATTTATATTTTGGGTGAACGCTAATTAAAATTTTATAGCCTTACAGTCCATTATATTTTAGTTTTCAACTTTTAAAATCATTGAGAATGAGTACAAATTGAGATAATAGAGATCGCAATATAATCTAAAGAGATGAAAATTTAGTTCAGAGATGAAAAAAGGTGAAAACAATGGAAAATAATTTTTTTTCAAAAATAATGTGTTTGGAACTAGAAATAATAAAAGTAAATAAACTTCTTTGATATAAATCACATAAAATTAGTGAAAATCGCATTATAATTTTTTATGTAAAGAAGGTTTAATTATTAATCAAAACAATGAAAATGAGAAAAGAAATTACTCTCATCAAATCTGCAACTTCAGCGAGTCAGATGAAATCTATGCAACATCATCATCTTTACTAAATTGAGACACAATTTCTGACTGGAAAGAGTGAATGCATGGTTCTGTATCTCCCATTGCTCTGGACCTTGGGAATCAGCTCTCCCCAAACCTCGCGGCAGAATCAGGTGCCTCAGTTTTCACTCGCCTTACTGTCCCTAAATAGAAACCCATCAGACCTCCCTTTTGGCAGTGATCATTACAGGAGAAGAAGCGCAATGTGAGAATGACACTAATGGAGGGCACAGCAGGCAGGACAGGTGCCCGTGTGTGCTGGCCAGCTCTCACTGTAAGACAGTAAACGGAACTCACTCCGAGCTTTTCTTCCATTTTATTCATTATTTTAGAAAAAAATCATTCCTGCGTTGTGTGCATGTCTAGATACCAGGTCTTTGCCAAATGTCTTATATGGTCTACCATATTGGATATTTGAACCTTATGAAAACATGTCAATATTGCTTTTTTTTTTTTTTTAATTCAAAGATGAGGAAATTGGTAAGTTAGTGATGATCCATTTAGCAAAAGTGGTTGTGGAGTTTGAACCCAGTTGTTTGGGTCAAGACCTCGCAAATACCCTATGCTGGCCCCTCTGAAATTAAACTAGCTTCAGGATCAGGGTGTAGTGTATCTGTCTTCTGTCCCTTTTTTAATCATTTTTTAACAGAAGGCCATGTTGACTCCTCCTTGAAGATCTTCTTTCACTGCAATGAACATTAGTGTCTATTCTCTCCCCTCAGTATGTGAGCTTCTTAAAAACATGGACTACATCTTCTTCATCTTTGTATTCCTGTGCCTACAACAGGTCTATGTATTCTAGGAGGTGTGTAAGTATTTAATAAATGAATGAATGCAAGTGACTGGAGAGAGTGCATGGAGCGACCGTTTTCTCCACTGAATCAGGATTTCTAAAGCTCTCCAGAGCACACGGTATCTGTTCGGAGACTCAGGACCTCCTATCCCGCCATGTCATGAATGGAGACTCGGGCCCCTCACAGGAATCAGGGAGAAGCGTTTTCTCGTCATTCTGCCTCTCATTCAGTCCTCTCTACAGGACTCAGAGTAGTTTGTCTGGCTGCGAAGGTTGAGATCGAAGACCAAGAATGCCTGCTGCAGCCCCTTTCGGGCTCTCGTTCTGCCTGGGGGACCCACAAAGTAGAGGTTTTTCCTTCCTCCAGCCCTTCATCCACGTTAGAGGTTCACACGATTAAGGGAGAAGGGCAGAGGCGGATTTAACAGGGGGGGGGGGCGCACCGGGCATGCGCCCTGGGCCCCGACTTCTGAAGGGTCCCGCAAAACCCCACTTGACACTTTTTCCTAATAACACCAAGTTTGGTTTGATATGTGCTATTTTAACATTAATAGTACCTAATATTGTTTATTTCTTTAAAAATATGGTTAACACGTATTTTTTTTCCTGTCTCTCTCTCTCTCTCTCTCTCTCTCTCTCTCTCTCTCTTTTTAAGGAGCCCAATATTTTCTTCTGTGCCCGGGGCCTCAACCGACCTTAATCCGCCTCTGGACAAGGGACACCTTCTAAAGGCAGATCAGGAGGCTCACCTCTGTGCCCACTTTTAGCCTGTCTGGGTGCATGGAAATGAGCAAATCATGATCTTTATGCAGAAGACTGCGCAAACATCTGATCTGCGAACGCTGCCCTTCCTAACGCTAGAAAAGAACAGAACACCTGGCTTAGACTGCAGGTCAAACCACGTTCTCTAATCGACCTTACTCAACAACAAAGCTATTTTTGTCCCAGTTTGATTCTTAGGTATGTGTCTCAACTGACTTTGAGCTTCCAATCGGGAAGAAGATGAGCAAAATCTATTATTTTAAAACTGTCTTCCAAGCAGGAACGATTCATTTTGGTAAAGTCGTCCAGTTTTAGCCTTCAGCTTTGGTGACGGGAGGTGCCCACGGCCCCCTCTTCTCAGAAAGGACTTTCTCTATTCCTGTATTAGGACCTTGGCCCTCAGTGCTCTTCAGAATAATGCTCAACCCAGTGAGTGTCATGTTATAAATGTGACTTGGTTTTTGTAAGCTTCATTCACAGCCCTCAGACTCTTTAGAATTAGGAATCAAGACCCTGTCTTATTTTCCATGGCAGTCCCTGTGGCTAGCTCAGTGCCCGTATTTAGAGGACACTGAACAAATAAACATATGTCAATATTAGTAAACGAGAGAATTATAAGTTAATTTAATGTGTGATTCTTGTGCCCTGAGACTTGACCTGTCTTGTTCGTGTTTAAAAAAAAAAAAAAAAAGTAAAACACTTCAAGAATTTAATCTGACATTTTACAATGTTGCTGAGTCAAGCAAGCGAGTGAGGAAGCCAGTGCCTGAGATGGAGTGGTTCCCCTGGGAGTGTGGGTTCCCCTGGGAGTGTGGGGGCTCCTCTGGGACTGTGAGGGCTCCCCCAGGAGTGTGGGGGCTCCCCCAGGAGTGTGGGGGTTCCCCTGGGACTGTGGGGGCTCCCCCAGGATTGTGGGGGCTCCCCCAGGAGTGTGGGGGTTCCTCTGGGACTGTGGGGACTCCCCCAGGAGTGTGGGGGTTCCTCTGGGACTGTGAGGGCTCCCCCAGGAGTGTGGGGGCTCCCCCAGGAGTGTGGGGGTTCCCCTGGGACTGTGGGGGCTCCCCCAGGAGTGTGGGGGCTCCTCTGGGACTGTGAGGGCTCCCCCAGGAGTGTGGGGGTTCCTCTGGGACTGTGGGGGCTCCCCCAGGAGTGTGGGGGCTCCTCTGGGAGTGTGGGTTTCCCCAGGAGTGTGGGGGCTCCTCTGGGAGTGTGGGTTTCCCCAGGAGTGTGGGGGCTCCCCCGGGAGTGTGGGGGCTCCTCTGGGACTGTGGGGGCTCCCCCGGGACTGTGGGGGCTCCCCCAGGAGTGGGGGGCTCCCCCGGGAGTGTGGGGGCTCCTCTGGGACTGTGGGGGCTCCCCTGGGAGTGTGGGGGCTCCTCTGGGACTGTGGGGGGCTCCCCCAGGACTGTGGGGGCTCCCCCAGGAGTGTGGGTTCCCCCGGGAGTGTGGGGGCTCCTCTGGGACTGTGGAGGCTCCCCCAGGAGTGTGGGGGCTCCTCTGGGACTGTGGGGGCTCCCCCAGGAGTGTGGGGGCTCCTCTGGGACTGTGGGTTTCCCCAGGAGTGTGGGGGCTCCTCTGGGACTGTGGGTTTCCCCAGGAGTGTGGGGGCTCCTCTGGGACTGTGGGGACTCCCCCAGTTGTGTGGGGGCTCCTCTGGGACTGTGGGGGCTCTCCCAGGTGTGTGGGGGCTCCTCCGGGTCTGTGGGGGCTCCCCCGGGAGTGTGGGGGCTCCCCCAGGAGTGTGGGGCCTGGGACGCCCCTGCCAGCTCTGCCTTCGGGTCAGCGCGCAGCAGCATAAGTTGGAGACTTGCTATTGCTGGTGGCGCGGTTCCGAGCCCACGGTTTGCATCTTAATAGTCTTCTTGTTTTGTTTGTTTTTTTTTTGTTTGTTTTTTTTATAAAATTGGGTAATTCTTGATTGGGGAGAAAAAGCACAGGGAACATAGTTCGCTTTTCATTCCACGGAATGAGGAAGCCTGATGAGACGAACTGGTCTCTTGGACCACCCAGTGACAGGCCCAGAGCCAGCGAATGGGAGCCCGTGCCTGCCAGGTCTCTGCGTGCCTGCGCGTTCTCCAAGCAGGCGCCCGGCTTCTGGTCAAACACTCGTGTGCTGGAGGCAGTCGGCACTGAAGATCGAATAGGAGGACTCTGTTAGAAGAAAAAAGCATTCATCCGTCAGGAAGTAGAGACAAAATTGTAAACTATTCCGACGCAAGACGTTTGGGACGCAAGATCCCAAACCACGTAGCGACCCCTTCCAGACTCACTTAGGGAGGAAGGATGTCCGGTGATTGGTTTAGGGTGACTCATGATCTGTGTTCCCGTGTGTGAGTCAGGATGGTGAGTGAGCAGAGAGGCAGCGACAGTGGCCGGGGTGGGTCACCCCAGAGGAAACGAAGATCATATGGAAAGAACCCCCTTCACCCCTTTTCCCACCTGCCTTTCCACTGCCAGGTGTTACTAGCTCCTTAGCATGCCCACTTTCCTGTAGCCTAGCCTGCCCACATGCTGGTTCCTCTACCCCATCCTCATTTGGCAGCTTGGTCAGGTAATTTGTACAAGGAGACTTTCTCAGCCTGCCCCCCTCCCCCGTCTAAAACAGCACACTCATTACCTACCTTTTTTTAACTACTGTTGATGATTCATACACACTTAGGTTCCAGGTGGCAATGTCACAGAATTGGCATCACTGCCACCACGTTGAGATAAGGGAGGTCCCTGGGACACAAAATCAGAAAGCTACTAACTCTGAGGCTTATTATACAAGTGACAGTGCCAGCCGTCTGTGTTGAAGTATGATTTCTGCTGTGTCTTTCCTGATGCATGCCATGTGCTTACATTTCTAATAAAAGATTGATACTATTATTTGTCTTATGTTTATTTGAACTCTTAAAGATGAGGAGCTCTGTCTTGTTCAACTCAGTATTCTTGTGTTTTTTTAGAGTTCCTGGCACATGGGAAACACTAGTTAAAAGTGTGTTTATTAAATTCTGTGGTGTTAGAACATAAAAAAAAAATCTTTTGGCTGGTTGGTTGCTGCTGTTTTTCAGCACATATTTTATTACAAAAATATTCTCCAACCAAGGTCAACACTATTCTCCAGTTCTTGGTAAAGGACATTGTTGAATGTAAACTTGTAAATAAAAAAACTGAAGCTCAAATATGGCTAAAATATCCTAGAGGGGAGACACAATAAAAAAAAGGCATTTATCAGAAAATAAAAATAGTAAGACTTAAACTTGAGGACCAAATCTTATATATAGAATAGAGTACATTATCTGAGATATTGATTTTACAGAGCTGTTATAAGCATTTAAATTAAGTTTAAATGTATGTAAAAATAATCTGTGAGTTTTAAAAGTATACACGGTTGTAAAGGATTCTCATTTAACAATGCCATTGCTCTTCTAACATAACACTAATCACAGACTATCCAGTATGATAGATAATTGCACATATGTCAATCTTCTCTTTATAATAAATGTGCCTGCTGTCAGTGGAGACTGTATAGTTTATCTCTCCCCTTCCCTCTCTTCTCACCTTCTTCCTTGGCTCCCTCCCTTTCTTTTTTTCTACTTCTCCTCCTCCTCCTTCTTCTCCTCCTTTTATTTCTTTTCTTATTCTCTCCTTCCTCCTCTTCATCTTCCTCTTCTTCTTCTTCTTTTCCTCCTTCTTCCTTTCTCTCTCTCTCTCTCTTTCTCAGCATCTTTCCTTAGAACTTAACACATATTAAGAGCTCAATAACATCTATTGTTTTGATTAAATAACTTTTCTCAACAACCACTTATTTTGTGTTTTGGCCATAAATAGTACATAATTTTTTTTTATCTGACAAGTTGTGATCCAACAAAATAAGCATTTAAAATTATAAACTATAAAAAATGACACCAAACAAGTACAATTCAATTGATTAAATATGATATTAAACTATATTTTGTGGTCTCAATGAGGCAAAATTGTGAGACTTTGTGTGAGAGGAAATGTAGGCCTGAACAAGAGAAAAGACAAATGGGACAAGTGAGGTGAATTGCTCAAACACCACTTAAAGTTACTGCAATGATGTGGCCGGTGATGCTGTCCATGGTGCTGACAATTTCTTAACCTTTGGAAACCAATAACATTTGTCCAGATTCCCCCAGAATTTCCTATTGAGATAAAAGGAGAGATCTTAAGTGGTAGACAACAGAGGGTGACTCGGGAGGGCTACTTTGAGAAGACTCTCTCTCTTTCAGAGAACCTAAAGAAGATGAAAGAGTCAGTGACGGAAAGATTACAAATGATGATAAGAAACACAAGAACAATGCTGAGGAAGATAATGGTTACCATAACCAACATTTATTGAACCCTTATGTTTTCTAGCCACACATTTAAAATAAAACAACTTTATGTATTGAGTGTTATCTCTATTTTTCAATTGAGTAAATAAAAGAAAATAAGCTTCCAAATATTGAAAACTCAACATGAGTTAAAAGTCACAATAGGATGGCTCAGAATGCTATTTTGGTCTCAGGATGCCAGTAGTGGCTAGGAAATAGAATTGATGTTTCAGGTCCAATGTTTCTCATTTTCAACCAAGATCTTTTCACTAGTTATTTACAAGTGATCTTAGCAAAACATTTAAGATTAGAAAATAAATGTAAAGATATCAGTGGCTTTAAAGGTGTAAAGAAAATTACTATAAATCATTTAAGATTAACTTCCTATGTACATATCCTTTCAGAAGTGTACAAAAATGAACCTGTGTGCATTTTATGTGCACAAAGACCTTAAGTGCATGTACAGAAAAATGTAATAGGAAAACAAAGATTATCAAATAAAAATTTAGAATAAAAAAGTTTATAATAAAAAATATAATAGATGTCTTTAGGCAATACATAAAAATTTAGAATGGGATAAAACATATAAAAATAACAAGTTAGGAGTCAGGAAGAACTAGAAAAAGAAAGAAAGAGACAGACAGAGGGAGAAAGAGGTTATAGAGCTATTTATATATGTGTTGTGCATTCCAAGGAATTATCCATCTGAAACTGTCTACAAATAAATGGTGCTGAACAGATAACCTTAGCAGATTTTTTTTTCAGTTTTCCATCAGTCTTGAATATTGCTCTCCTCAATCTAAGGAAAGTTATTTTCAAATCCTGAAGTTTGCCAAGGTTTCTTTTTAAAGAATTGCTTCTCCTGTGAGTCATTACCCGAGAGTTTCATTTCTCAGAAGGGCTCTCCCTCCAGCTTCAATCCCTGGTGGCTATTACCTCTGTTTGTTAACAGCTGAGTGGTTTATACACAGATATATATTGATTTTTTTTTGGTAGAGACTTAGAAGTTGTTGAAGAAAAAGCATTTTCCCCTTTGTTTCTGAGATGTGTGTAATAAGAATGCAATGTTTTCTTGTATGTGTGTGTGTTTTTTTTATGTTGAACACTTTAGAGTTTTTGTTTTCTATAACTTTTCTTTTCAATGCTGAACTATTGGTTTTCAAACATATAAAACCCATCATTTTATAGTATATTTTTTATTTAAAAAGGTGAATCTAAGGTCAGTACATCATCCCTTATTATGCCTCAAAGGATGGCAAAATCCAGAATAAATAAAGTTACTCAATGATATTTGAAACTCAGGAGTACATAGTAATTCCATTGACAGATGTGGCTTTTGGCCCATGTGATTCCATCAGAAATAAAAATCTTAAATGGATCGTGTATTAAGCAGCACCTTTGACTGGCATACTTTCCACATATGATGAAAACACAGGTTATTACCATCCCCAGTTTATCCTCATCCAGAGCCCAAAATCAAATATTCTCAGATAATGCCTTCAGGTTTTTTACTCTATTTCCAATTCTGCTGTGTCAGAAATAGATATAGAGGTGATCTTAAAAAAAATAGTAATAAGAGAAGGGAATACTTCCCTTCTGCAGAAATTGCTGTGAGTTCACGGGGTACTCTTTCAAATTCCCAAGAAAGGCTGATATTAAAGAGGATTGTGGGGGAAATGCCAATATTTTTACTGAGTACATCCCCTGACTGTTCTTGTATTTGTCAGGCTAGACCAGGATAGTTTGCAAGAACAAATGACCTCAAAATCTTGATATTTAAAATAACAAGCCCACGCCCTGGCTGGTTTGCTCAGTGGTAGAGCATCAGCCCTACATGTGTTTCTCCCAGGTTCAGTTATCAGTCAGGGCACACAGGGAAAGTGATCACCTGCTTTTCCACCCCTTCCCTTTTCCCAATCTCTCTCTCTCTCTCTCTCTCCTCTCTCTCTCTCCCCCCCCCCCCCCTGCAGCCATGGCTCGATTGAGCGAGTTGGTTCTGGGCACTGAAGATGGCTCCACGGCCTCTGCCTCAGGTGCTACAAAACGGTTTATTGCTGAGCAATGGAGCAGTGGCCCCAGATGGGCAGAGCATCGCCCCCTAGTGGACTTGCCAGGTGGATCCCAGTAGGGGCGCATGCTAGAGTCGGTCTCTCTGCCTCCTTTCCTTTCATTAAAAAATAATAAAATAAAATAAAATAACAAGCCCACATTTCTTATAGACACTACATGTCCACAGTAAGTCAGCAAGGACAAGGGGTGTAAGTGGAAGCTTTTTCATTGGAACTGCTCAGAAACCTGGGCTGGTGGAGCCACAAACATTGAAATATTCCCAACCAGCCCACCAAGGAGAACGAGAGAACCGGGAGCTCTCACATTAGTACTCAAGTGCTTGTTCCTTATCACCTCTGTTCCTTATCACAATCCATTGGCCAGAAATATTCATACAGCAGCTCCACTTCACTTCAAACGCATTATAAGTACTGTTTTTCCATGTGCCTCCCCCCCCCAAAAAAAAGAAGGGAGACAGAAATATCTAGAACATAGAACTAAAGACAACCACAATTTCTGTGCTTTGCCTTTTGTGAAGACTCTTATTTTTACCTATAAATAAAGTTGTACTTTGAATTGCACTAAAGCCTTTGTGTGGCCAACATTGATTCCCCAAATGAAAGGAAGTGGTTTTTTTTTGCTAACATTTATATTTAGCATCAGAAGATTGGTCACCTCTGCTAGCACGGTTGTCTTTGCTTTTTATTCGATCCAGAGTCTGATCCAATTATTAGTAATATTCGCAGAACCCAAAAGAAAGAGACTGAAGCTTCCCTAACTATGTAAAGCTAGCCCCTCTATTTTTACTGCTGTCTGCCATCAGTCTGCACAATGATATGCATTTAGGAAGAAAAGAGGAATTTAGGCTTTGTCCTAAGACCAGACGCCACGGTACGCCCTGCATCCCAGAAATAATCTTCTCTTCTACTGAATGCTCTTCTCTGGGATTGGGTGGGTTGTGTGGTAAAATGAAGCCAGGTTGGAGGGTTTAAAGGGTTTGCATTTCATTCCTGGCTGTAACGCTAGCTATGAAATCTTGAACAAAATGTTTTCTATCTCTGTGCAATCTCTTTCTTGCTGAAACACTGAAATATACAGAATGCTTTATGCATAGAAGACTTGTTACAAAATTTTGTTTCTTTTTATCCCTTCCTTCCTTCCTTAACTTTCTTTCAAATCCTATAGCACTTTAGCTACACTTTTTCATTGTATTGTTAACTTCATGATAGTAATTTTTGCATATGTATACATGAGATTACAATGGACCAGAAGGGAGGTCTGTTATGTATACCAGCACTTGGCAATCCTGTTTCAGATACTGTATGAACTGGAAATCACTTCTACAACTGAGGAAACTGGGACTCCAAAATAGAGGATAGTGAGCGTCGGCCTGGCGAGCGGGGGACCCAGGTTCGATTCCCGGCCAGGGCACATAGGAGAAGTGCCCGTTTGCTTCTCCACCCCTCCCCCTCTCCTTCCTCTCTGTCTCTCTCTTCCCCTCCCGCAGCCAAGGCTCCATTGGAGCAAAGATGGCCCGGGCGCTGGGGATGGCTCCTTGGCCTCTGCCCCAGGCGCTAGAGTGGCTCTGGTCGTGGCAGAGCAACGCCCTGGAGGGGCAGAGCGTCGCCCCTGGTGGGCGTGCCGGGTGGATCCCGGTCGGGCGCATGCAGGAGTCTGTCTGACTGTCTCTCCCCATTTCCAGCTTCAGAAAAGAAAAAAAAAATAGAAGATAGTAACCTGCTCTTGTTTGCCATACAAGCTGCTTGGGATAATAAAATTCAGTAACACGATGATATATTTTTTTTTTGTGTGTGTGTGTGTGTGTGTGTGTGTGTGTGTGTGTGTGTGTGTATATTGCCATAACACCTATAAATGGTAAAGTGTTGTTTCCTTACAAATTATAAACCCCTTGCCAACAAGATCTATATCTGTTTTATCTTTCCCTTCCCCCTGTCAAGTCCTATGTCTGACAACGATAGTATTGCAGGAATCAAAAGAGAACAAAAACGTCCAGACCACTTGATGAAGGAAGTGGGATTTATTTAGCCAACAGAGCTGCACGACCCTAACGGAGTCAACAGAACACGAGCTCCCCGAAGCTAGATTTCTCACATCTTCTATACCTTTACCTCTGGCTTTCACGTGACAAATGCCTGATGTCTAAGACTTCTTTGTTTGCAGGCCTTTGTGACTTGTGTCTTAGGGAGGGGAAATGGGGTGGGGGGAGAGGAAGCCGGAGAGTCTGTCCTTGATAATCCTATTGCTCCTTCTTCTTGCTGGAGCTGCAAGTTCATTTCAAGGAACTGATAACAAGCAAGATCCACAGGGATGGCTTGTTATTTTTTTAAACTTTCCTGTTGGCCCTTGCTCCTCAGAGTTCAGGACTGAGGTCATGGGCTGGAGCATAAGACCCTAGACATGTCAGGCCCCCTCTCCTCTACATTCCTCTGGTTTCTCCTCCCTCAGTAGGAGCTCAAAAAGCGCTGATGAGCACCAGCCTCAGAGAGTCCCGTCCCAAGCCCAGGAAGGTCTGGGAGACAAAGTTACATATAAGGAGGCTTGAACTGCCTGCACACTGACTCCGGAGAGCCAGCGGGGTGAGGCCACGCAGCAATCCTCAGTCACCCACCATCTGCACTCACATTCCGGTGCTGCCTCTGGCATCTAAATGTTCTTGAGTGACGTGGATCTGATTTCCGGTTTAGAAGGGTAAATAAAATCGAATGTAAAATGTTTTACATAACCCCTTGCACATAGTAGGGAAACTCAGGCATAGCCGAACTCATCCTTTGTCCTGTCATGTTAAAAAATACTTAGTGTTTGTAAAAAGGATTACTGTGAAGCATTTAGACAAGGCACTCAGAGATGACAGCAGAGCTACAATTACACAGTGTGTTAGACTTTGTGGTTCCTTCCCATCTTCCTGACCCAGGGACACCACTGCTCCTGCATTGGCTGTGTAAGTACTGATAGTGGCTGTATATTTAGCTCAGGAAGTTGAGAAGGAAAGATTTATACAACTGTCGTAGCTGAAATGTCTTCATAGAAATGAAGATAACTACAAGGAGAGCCACTCGACAGCTGTCAACGAAGCGAGCCTCAGACAGGCAAGGAGAAAAGACTCCACCTCAGGGCACCCACTCCGCGTGGCGGTGGCTGTGGAAACCCCACTCTGTGGAGGGCAGTTCTGTGGTAACTTATGCCAGGCCTCTCTAGATACCCACGTCACTGGCACGCATCCTCGGCTGCTTCCCCACTTCAGTGGGCACTCTGCCGCCTGGAGGGCACACAGCACCCAGGAGAGACTAAAAAGGCTAAAGGTAGGTTGGTCCATGCTCCTGCCTGGGGGCGGGTAGTACACTGAAAACATCTACCCAATATCCAAGTCATACTCTTCCAGGCTTATCAAAGATGAGGCCGTTTATGTCCCATCAGCTTTGTTTCTTTGTTTATTGATTTGGGGGCTGACCATGGAAACACTAGGGGCCAATGCATTAAGCACTAAGGTGTGAAGACAAAAGCATTTGGCTGGAAGAACTGATGAGCGGGTGACCTAGCCTTGTCAGGCCTTTAGCGTGGGGACCGGGGGGTCCAAGGCAGGTTTCTCTGGGGCAGCCCCTCGCTGTGGCCAGGTGAGAGGAGGTGGTCATAAAGACCCAAAATTCAGGTGGCCTAGGGGGCAAGCACAGGGATCCTGGGGGCCGCGGGTCACCCTGTCAAGGCCGATTTGGCCCATTGACACGTCAGTGTCTTTGGGAGTCATCCAAACCTCTGTAAGTGGGTGTGCTATAAGCTTTGCTAAGGGAACTCAGTCTGTCTGACTTGTTTTTTATTGACACCCCTACCCTTTGCATGTTTCCTGTTTTACAACAATGCTGATCTTCTGCTTTCTGACATTGTAAAGAACGAGGAAGGAATCTCATTTTTCCCTCTGGAATGGGGAGCAATGGGTACCCCTTCCTGATAGGCAGCAGTAGAGGAGACATGTGCTGCGTTTGGCACCGTTGACTTAGAAGAAGAAAGAACGGTGCAGCCAGGCGCTAGATGAGGATCACGTGGCTGAAAGCTGGCTTTGGCCGTGAGGGAGGCCTTCCGGGGAGCTGTGTGAGAAACGAGGGTGATCTGGGCAGAGCATTGGGCTATGAACGGCCAGCTTAGTGTTAGGCCATTTATTAATTAAACCTCAAGTTCTTCATCTTTAAAGTGAGGATAAAATAGCATTTTAAATAAGTTTATTATAAGTTATTTAAAAAAAATAATTCAGGTGAAGTACTTTTAAGGAGTAATTATGCCCACATCATAAATAGTAAGCTTTCAATAAATGTAAGTGATAACTATCATCCTACATTTCAAGGACTGTCCTGGCAGACAGCCTCACCCATTAGCCATAGAGACTGTCTCCAGCAAAGAGGGCCCCGGCCCAAACTCACCTCGCCTTCCTGGGACTGATTGCTCAGAGCCGGTGGGGGCGGGGGGGGGGGGGCGGTTAAAGTGGATCCCGTACCTGCAACTCAGGACAACTCTGAAGGGTCATCCCAGCCTCCGAAGCTTGGCTGAGGCTTCTGATGAGACTGTGCTTCAAACTGTCATCTCCCTCTGCTAAATACTGCTTCTTTCCTGTCCCTACCATGGGTGTGGACCCTAATAGAGCCTCCTGCAGGCTGATCTAAGATATCATTGTGGTACCAGGGTGTATGTGCACCATTTCGACATCAGCCCCCAGCAGAAATCAAGTTCAGACAGTGTGAGTCTCGCCCGGGGCCTGTGGAAAATGACATTTATCCTGACTTTCTGCTTTCCGGTCTCTTTCCTGTCTCTGAATTTTGACCCCTCCCTTTTCTCCTGAAGCCAACCCACAGAGCAGCCTTTAGATGTGATTCTTGACCAAAGAGCTCACAGTTTATTCAGTTCTTCCTGGTTCTGCTCTCACCATCACACCATTGCAAGGAAAGCAAAAGTCAAAACCATGAAAAAAGTGTTCGCCGGTGAAACAGCCTGGTATACAATGAGTCACTCCTGCACATCTCCCTGTCCACACAGCGTTCACCTTGATACACTGGACCAGTATCTCCTTGGCTAGACTCTCAGTGATGGGCGGGTGTCATAAATGTATCTAATGTTTTGATACGGTATTTACAACTTGAGGGCTACAATACCAAATACTAAAAGTGATCTTGGAGAAGGTTCCAATTCTTCTGCAAAATCATAGGAATGAGAAGATGGCAGAGTTAAATCAGTTAACTGAAGGAAGGACGGACTATAAAGATAACCTTCAAGAAAAGCAAGAGTGCCTAATTTGATTATCAAAAGATTAAGAAGCGCTTTTGGAACCATGATTAAGGTACTACATACTTTTCCAAACAGTATTTTCCTTAAGGTAATGGCATGAAAAAACTATTGGAAATGAAAAAGTATTTTATCTCGATCACATACTTCTATAATAAGATGCACTTGCTTTCAAACCAATGAGTCCCGCTTGATCCAGTCTGTGTTTATTCTAAGAATTAGATCACAATTGCATTTGTAACTTAGATGTTTAACTATAACAGAACAGGGACTTACCATAATTGTCAATGTCATCTATCATACATTGTCCCAGACAAACTGGCTTTTATTAATTTCCCCCAAAGTGTGTATCTTCATCTTTGTGGCATTTACTTTAAGTCGTCTTGCCTCGGTGTGGATCATCCTGAGACAATGAGGCCCTCCTCCTCTGCTCCCGGGGCTGACACCTGCAGTCCTCTGCACGGCCCTGGTCCCACTACACCTGCATTACGTCTTTTTATGGTCCTGGCACGTCCAGGCATTCTGACAACCCCAGACCTTTGCTATCGACGTTCCTCTCAGCATCTGAAATTAAGCACCAGGACCTAGATCTTGTCTTTGTTTTTTTTTTAAGGAACTAAAAACAAACAAAATGGAAACAGACTCATAGATATAAACAGAAGTCTGTTTATATATGTACATACGTCTACGCATATATGTATAAAAATGTACATATATATATGTATACACATATGTATGTAAAATCATCAGTATCTTTAACTATTTAAAAAAATGTCTACAATAGGCCTGACCTGTGGTGGTGCAGTGGATAAAGCGTCGACCTGGAAATGCTGAGGTCGCCGGTTCAAAACCCTGGGCTTGCCTGGTCAAGGCACATATGGGAGTTGATGCTTCCAGCTCCTCCCCACCTTCTCTCTCTGTCTCTCTCTCTTCCTTTCTCTCTCCTCTCTAAATAAAATAAAATAAAAAATTTAAAAAAAAAACAACTATTTCCTTTAAAAAAAATGTCTACAATAAAGATGCATTCATCTGGGTATGTGAAAATCTTATGGACGATGAGTTTAATGAATATAGCCCAAGAGTTTTTGATTCCCCTAAGTCCTGAGTCCCACGTCACAAGACCAAGAGCCCTGAGTGACTGTAGGCAGGTGGAGTTCCTGAAGTTGGGTAAAAATGATCTGCTAGCAAGATCCTGCTGGCATGAGAAACAGCCAGGACGTCCATCAAATCAGAATCGTGTTTAAAGTGAAATCCTATTTGCATGATAAACAGCATAGCAATCAATCAGAAGGAACACCTGTGTGGAGGACTTCGTCAAAACCCTGCAGGAGGAAAAAGAACAAAGGAAAACGGGTGGGTACGGGACCAGACCGAGGACGAGGAGGGGCGGCCGGAGGCAGGCGCAGGGCTTTTGCGTGACATGGGCCCCGTCCACAGGTGCCAGTGAAAGCGCTCGGAAGGGGTTCTGATGTTTTTGTTTTGTAAAATGAGAACAAAGTCCAGTCAAAACAAAGAGGGAAGGAAAGGAGAGAGGGAGAGAAAAGTAGGGGGTGTGGGTGAGAGGAAAGAGAGAGAGAGAGAAAGAGTGAGAGAGAGCGAGAGAGAGAGAGAAAGGGGGGGGAGAGAGAGCGAGGAGTTAATTCTTTCATGCAAAAGAAAAGCAGGCAGGGGTCTGGGGGGAGACATAATCATCCAGCCCAGCGGCCTGCAGCGAAAGGGCCTGGCCAGCCGTAGGAAGCAGGTGCGCTCGGCTGTAAAGCAAGCACTGCCCGCCAGGGCCTGGCATCTGTCCCGACTCATGGGGACCACGTAGGCACATGAGGCTGGTGACAAAGAGGAACAAAATGGGAGATGAGAGACCAGAGTCAGGGACCTGGGCAGCGCCCAGCCGTCTCTCACGTCCTCAGGCCCCTCAAACTCGCCCCGACTGGGAGTTCTGGAAAGGGGTCTGGGGGCGCACTCCATCCGGTCTCTGGCCCCGTTTTAGGAAGTCAGCCTGTTGTCATGGTGAGAATGTGAGTTCTCCACTTAGACAGAAGTGACCTCGTTTATTTACCAGCCCTGTGGCCTTGTTTGGGTTATGTTTCTGAACCTCAGTGTCCTCATCTCCAAGTGGGGACCGGGGTACGTTTTGTGAGGATTAAAAACGACCATCCACAGGACCCTGCCCAATGCACAGCCTGTGCTGAGTCACCGACAGGCCACCCCGCCCCTCGGACATCGGCATGGCCCTCCGTTCTCTCCGATTCTGAGTAGGGTCCTGGCTGCCGGATTTATATAGGTTTTATCTAAATTTGTGAAGGCGTCGCATCTGCCATGCTTTCCTCTTTAATTACGAAGTAGCCTTTATTATTGGGAGGGGGGCGGCACAAAGTGAACAATTATACAGAAGGAGCCCTGGGTCCGCGGGAAACTTCTCTGTCTTCTTCCCTGGGTACTCTCGTAACCTAGGAAGAGCCTACTTCTCTGCTCAGTATCCTGAACGGTACCGTCCTCCGGGGAAACAGAACCAACAGGATATATAATGATGAGTGACAAGCAGAAAGTCTTCCTTCTGCTGCCGTGTTTACCCAGCAGCCTCTCACCGGGACGCCTGGTTGACCCTCCCTCCCTGTCCGTCTTAGCCCTGTTTTGTCCAGGCCAAACCTCTGCCTATTCATCTCGGCCCCACCAGCTGGTGAGGAACGGCTATTTCCTCTCCCAAACATTGTTTTCCCCTTTGATAGAAAAGAACTCTGGAAACCCATAAAACTCCCAGAGTCATCGCCCTGTCGGCCTTCAGACAACCTTTGGGCTCGCTCTCCGTTTCTTTTTTTTTCGGAAGAAGCTTACGATACACAGCAGGGTGCTCTGATAGTAACAGTTCCACACCAACTGGGTCAGAGTTTGCATTTGGATCCTCCACTTTGGGTTTAGCAATTGGGGCAAAGAAGTGAAAGGTTTTGGTGTGTTTGCCCATCTGTAAATTCTGGATGATTGTCCCCTGGTGGGCGGGGCTGCAGGCTGAAATATGCCACTTGTTCTTATCGCTGCCCAGTCTCAACCTCAAGCTTCGTTCTGCAGAAGACTGTCGGGCCCTCAATATATAGCTCTCAGTGCCAACGTTGTCCAAAATGCTACCTGAGAGGGGAGGGCTCGGCATTAGCATGGCTGCTCTTGCCGGAGGCTGTTTTCTTCTGCCCTCACGCCCTTCTTCCTGGCTCCTTACACATATTGACTCAACTAAATAAGGCAGCAGAGCCCTGTGACTCCCACCTGCCTCTGTGGGCACTGTCAGCCAGACTTCAGCATCCAATGCCTTCTCCGTGTATTTATATAAAGCCATGTTGCTTTCTCTTGCATTCGAATGAAGACTCTAATCACCCCGTTCACCACTCCCCAAGTGACTCCGGGAAATAGAAACCAGAACTTTTGGACACGTCTGGTGGCTTCAGCTGCACGTTTGCCTAACGATGCTCAGTTGCTCAGAGAATGCATAATTCATTCCCCACCTACCTTCACTAATCCCACTTCCCTAAAACAAATGTTAGCTGAACGTATCTGCGAAAACAAGCCCAAATCAAGTCTCTTATCAGATGAACTCAGAGGCAGAACGGAACGCCGCGGGAGTCTAGCTCGGAGGAAGTTGGCTCTATTCGGGAGGCGGACCAATCACTCCCCTTGGCCCCGGTGTCGTTCCGTCCAGTTCGGCGCACCTGCTCTGAACACGCTGTATCCGGGCAGCAACAGCCGTGGAGGGCACCGGAAATTGCATTCAGACTTACAAAGCCCGATATCAGAGGAATTGGACTGAAATTCCACCTTTACCCTGAGCCATTATGAGCATTGGGAAAACCTCTCTGAGGCGCGTTGGAGGAGGAATAATAACATCATTACTATCACCTGAATCTCTCAGCACCCTCCCCTCCCCATCACACACCGCCTTCCGTAGGGTCTTCGTACGTTTGTCAGGGATAAGACAGTGTCTTATAGGACATGAGAAAAGCAGATATCGGCGTCCTGATGCCCGAATGGTTCATGGGAATAGAAGCTGCAATGTCTCTGGCTCCACCCAAGGGGGAAAGTTACATTATTGCCTAAAAATTGAAAAAAATCCCATAGTCCATTAAACCATCTTTCCCAGTCTGGTTCTATTTTTGCCCACGCCAGTTTTAACACCCTAACAATGTATTTGCTTACTGCTGATATCAGAGATCTCAGGACCAAGTCTAGAAATGTGACTTCCAACTCAAATTCAGAGGCAGTTGTTCCCCCAAGGACAGATCCGATGACCTCACCTTCTTGTTTGAGCTCTCAGATAGTCCAGTCCCACCCTCCGTGGGGGTGAGGCCGCGTAGGTCGCCATGGCACCGGGGATGTTGTGTTGAGCCGTAAATACCTGCCCCAGATCTTGCATCGACAGACACATTGGAAATAATTTTACAGACGACACATCCAATAACACCAGCTTTGTCCTGCTAAACCACAGCTAGGAAAGCCAACTTTAAAAAACCATTCTGGAAAAAAGCAACTGCCTAAATAGATAATGTTTTTTTTTCTTTTCCTGATAAACAAAAGAGGAGAGGAAAGCAAAGCACAATGTTGCAAAACGTTCAAGACAATAGTTGGTTGACCTTGACCTCCAAACAGCTAGGTAATATTGTTCCGCACAGGATTGTGTTTTTCTTGTATCAACCCCCTCATCCCATAAAACCCTCTCCTGCTTCCTTCCTAGCGAGGAGGTGACGAACCGAACAAACACTTTGAAAGAGCCAGATAGACGATTAAAATCTTGACAGTGCCAGAGATTGTCACTATTGTTGGTCCTGGGGACAGGTACTATACCAAGTAAACAGGTAAAAACCCAGAGTCCCCAACTGTCCACAGTACAGATGCCCGGTGAGAGCTGGTCATCATTGTCCAGGAAGGGCCACCCACAGTGTGCTGCGCGAGAAGAAGGGTGGACCGAAGACGCAAACGTTCGCAAAAGGCAGGTGTTGTACAAAGAAAGCCAAAAACAAACGGGGCAATTAGAGAAGAGGTTACAAATGCCTTAGAAATCCTGGAGCAAAACAGTCTTTTGCCCTCTGCAGGGGACCTTCCAATGCACCCTCAGCAAAGCATCATTAAACCTGCATGGGCCTAATGAAGTAATGCAATATCGCCCAGTTCCGAAACAAACAGAAGGGTCCCCTCTGTTTCCCGGGGAGCTCTCCAGCCCACACACCTTCCTTGCACTCAAAAGAAAGAGTTACATATTGTGTGTGTGTGTGTGTGTGTGTGTGTGTGTGTTTCTGAAGTGAGAAGCAGGGAGGCGGAGAGATAGACTCCCACATATGCCAGACAGGGATCCATGGGGCATGCCCACCAGAGGGCGATGCTCTGTCCATCTGGGCTGTTGCTCTGTTGCAACCGGAGCCATTCTAGTGCCTGAGATGGAAGCCATGGAGCCGTCCTCAGCGCCAGAGCCAACTTTGCTTCAGGGGAGCCTTGGCTGTGGGAGGGGAGGAGAGAGACAGAGAGGAAGGAGAGGGGAAGGGGTGGAGAAGCAGATGGGCACCTCTCCTGTGTGCCCTGGCCAGGAATCAAGCCCAGGATTTCCACATGCTGGGCCGACGCTCTACTGCTGAGCCAATCGGCCAGAGCTAATATTATAACTTTTAAAACCAGTGTATATTCCCATCTGTAATTTACAGAGTTGGGGCCAGAAAAGGCAATAGATGGTATCTGCTAATGAGTGTATTTCTCTCTTCAGGGCCTACCCACTAATACTTACTTTCAAAAGTAGGATATGAACTGGAAACACACCTCATTATTCTAAACACCTTGGTGACAAGATGATATAGTAGAAAACTAATAGAAAAAAAAAGGCTAGCAAGGAAAAGACAAAATGGCACGGGTGCCCCTCGGATTTTAAGTTTTATTTTTTTTCTCCATCATTTAGTGTTAATATTCTCTTTACATATTTTGATGACATGAAAATATATTACTTACAAAATTCCCCCCCCCCCTAAATTTTTAGATGATCGTATGATAGGCATGTGGCCACTTGGATCTTAAATTGATGGCACTGATAGGCGAAGCACATTCATTCCTGGACCCCCTGTGGTGAACCAGCACCTGAAGACGGGGTGCAGAAAGGTCCCCCCAAGAGCACTCTCCTTTTGTAGGAAGTTTTCTAGTGTCCCAGACTCGTGGTGTGACTTCAGTGGAATTCAATGTGAGAATGTCTAGACACCGAGAGTTCAGCCCTGTCCTCTGTCTGTCCCCGTTCCCCTGCTCAGGGACCAGGAACTAGTCTCATAAGCCATTGTCAAGACTGCAGAAATGGTCCCAGGGCCGAAAGGGCCTCTACCTGTCACAGGGCTACCCCTCGAGAACAACACACACCAGCACAGCTGCTCCCGTTTGTCCACGGGCATGACTTCGAAGCCTCCTCTGCATAATCAGACCGCAGAAGCTGCCGGTCCCAATTCCATATGCATGAGATGTTTACCTCCGCCACCTTTTCCCCGTGAGTTGTTGTTCCAAAGATATTAGCTGGATCCCATTAGTCCTACAAGTTTCCAGTTGGGCGCTGTGCTCCCTGAGTGTTCCATTCCTGGATATTTTAAATGGAGCTGCAGACAGAAAGTCACAAAAATAGAAACGATGATTTTGAGACAAGCGGGCAGTTGATGAGCCCTTCGCTTGAAAGTTTGAGTTCTGCTGAAGCGTTTAGTCCAGGCATGCATGCCGGAAGATGGCGTCCCAGGAAATGTGACTTACCGGAGACTGAGGCCACCCTGAAGACAGGACCAGTCCCCACACAGGCTCACACTAGCAAGCGAGAGCCATGGAGTGTACCTCATCCCACTCCCTTGTTCAATGGCTTTTGATGGCATCTTAAAACGAATGCATATTCACAGTGGCCAAAACATAAAAACAACCACAGAGTCCTTCGATAGAGGGCCAGATAAAGAAGATGTGGTACATGTATACCGTGGAAATACTACTCAGCCATAAGCAAAGGCAACATGCTGCCATTTGCGGCCATATGGAAGGACCTTGAGAATATCATGCGAAATGAAATAACTCAGAAAAAGTTAAGAACCATGTGATTTTACTCACATGTAGGGTGTCAAAGGGAAGGTGACAAATGAGTAAACAAGAAAAAACAGCAAACAAAACTTCATAGGCACAGACAACAGTGCTCGCTTCAGCAGCACATATACTAAAATTGGAATGACACAGACAACAGTATGGTGGTCACTAGAGACAAAGGAGGCAGGGGTAGTGAAGGCAGGCATAGTGAAGGCGAGGGGGACAGATGGTTGGACTCTGGGTGGCGGGCACACAATGCCACATCACAGACCCTGTGTCACAGAAATGTACACTTGAGACCTATAGAATCTTATTCACCAACGTCTCCCAATAATTTTTTCTTTTTTTAAAGAGAGATGGGGAAATATTTGCACCACTGACATCAGCACACATGACACATCTGAGAGTCTGGCTTTGTTTGGTTTTGTTTTTGTTCAGCAGAGATAGTTGATGAACTTTTTCAAGCACAGCACCCGCTGTAGACCCGAGGATGATTGATGATTGGAAGGGTCATCTGGCTTTTTCAGCCTTCAGAGAAAGGCTTCTGATGTCTGTGATTTCCTAAGGAGGGTCCCAGCCGGAGAGAGCAGATCCATCCCCGTGACTGTTTTTCTCTGGCTGCTTTTCACAAAGGATCGAAACCGGAATCCTAGCCAGTCATCCCCTGCTGTCCCTTTGTGTGGGGCAGAATCTTCCAGGTCCCTGCAACCCCTGAAGCCAGGTGGCTTTTTACACCCGTGTGCTGTTCTCACCCAGCCGTGGGCTGGTTCTGGAGCCAATCTGTGAACACATCAGCTTCAGTTTCCCTTTGCTTCTGCTGTGTCCTCTGGTACTAAACTTTCATTCATGTTTGAACAGCGCTCTCCCAGGGTGGTTTTCTCTCCTGCCTTGGCCGTCTCGTCCTTGGTCATTTCTCACTCCCGGCCATCCGCCCGCTGCCCCTCAGCTCGAGTGTTCCAGTCACAGTCCACAAGGCTTGCCCCTTGGGCTCCTGGCCGCTGCACATCCCTGCTTTTCCCCGTCTGTGCAGCACGGGGCCCTGTTGGCCGACCCATGTTCCTAAAACCTATGGCTTGACCTCTGCAACATTTTCAATCTGTGATTCTCAGCCCTTGTTTCTGATTGGCCCTCTCTCTCTCTTATTGGTTAGGTTGCTTTCTACCCCAGTCCCTGAACGCAGGGCTTCTCCTGGGTGTCTGTGGTGGCACCTGCCATTGGGTCCACACAGCACGTGGAATCTTTCTTCTAGTCATTCATACTTTATATTGCTCTTACATATGCAAATACGTAATAGAATAGATTTTTTTCTTTTCTCTATTAGAATATAGATGTCTTCAGAGCCAAGAACGGGCCTTATTGAACTCTGGATCCTTTACAGATCCTTTCTAAGTAGGAAGTGTTATGGGGGAAATAGACTTCCAAAAGAGCATAATACACAGGTTCTCCAGCAAGCACGATGGGTCTTCACGGGGCATTTGACAAAGTCTGGAGACATCATTCATTTTCACAACCACAGAGGGTAGGCCACTTATTACTAGTAATTAGAGGCCATGGATACTGCAAAACATCTCACGGTGTACAGAACAATGTCTCCCACCTCCCATGCACACAAAAATAATCTAGCCCAAAATGTCACCAGGGCTGAGGTTAAGAAACCCTGACTTACAATGACTCTTACTGTCGTCTCCCCTAGCAATCACTGCGAACGGGAGTAAGAGCTGGGTTGTAGTTAAAGCAATCCCTAGGGAAACCCTTGTTCTTGAGGTTCGTAAGCATCGTTGCATTTTGTCAACCTCTAGTCACAGTTGTTTAATCACCCAATAACTGGGTTTCATAAAATTTGCCGTGCTCAACTGCTCATCTCAAATGTAACCAGGAGGCCCCTCTCTGGGCTTCCCGTAGGTCTGTGTTCTGACCCTCAGTCCTCACTGAATCCACAGCGGAGCTCCTCTAATGTGCAATCAACAAACCGCAGCATCAGGACGACCGGTGTGGGTCTCAGGAAGCCGTGTCTTTCACAAGCATGGCAAACACTCCAAAGCCCGCTCGCACGTGGCAATCACTCACTTGGGGAAAGTGTGAGTTCGTGGCACGAAGCTAAGAGACCCGAGGTTGAATGACAGTGATGCCCTTGACAACTTGAGTGACTCTGACTTTTTGCTAATCTTCGCTCAGTTTTCTGGTCTGTAAAATGAGTGAAGACACTAACAAAACCCACCCCAAGGACTCGTGAGAACCAAATGAGGTAACGCAAGCAAAGTGTTCAGCAAAATGCCTGGCAACTAATAATCAGTTGGCAAATGTAAGGCAATGTTAGTGAAACGACTTTAGCCTCTGTATGGTTGGAAAGAAAGAGACAGAAGCCAGGAGCGTCTTTTAATATTAAGGAAATTAAGGATTATTCTCAAACTAATAACTGACTTTCTCTGAGCGCCCCATCCATCTCTCTTGTGTTGCATTGAAATGGACCGATTTCAATGGAGTATACATTTATCCCATCCTTTGTAACCAAGCAACAATTCAAATAGAACAATACAGTGTTTGAAAAGAATAATTCATGGGGCTCTGAAGCAGTGTGGACTGGGAAAAAGGAGGATACAGTCATAGAATGTAAGATATGTTGCTGTGAGGCAGGTCTTAGATACTCTCTGTTTCTACATTAGCTATGTCTCAGGAGCCCAAAGCATCTTGCTAATCTGATGACTCTTCCACAACATCCTGGTATTATCATTGCAACTTTTTGAAACCTGAGCAAACTGAACTGCAGAGAAATTGAGTGAGTTTCTCCAGGTCACACGGAACTCAAGCCCAGAATAGAACTGAGTTGGCTGTTTCCCGTTCGACCACAACTCTCTCCAGTGCCCTTTATCCGAAGCTTCCGGTGAGAGTGGCTAATGGCTTTGATAGTCTTGAACCATTAAGATTCTTTTTTTCTGAGTAGTACTCTTGGCAAACTTACTTATTTTTCAGAGTGAGAGGTATTTCTGAAAATAGCATCTCTGAATAGTGTGGATTGTCCGTCGAAAGAAATAGTCAGTCTAAGAGCATTGAGTGAATTTGAACCTAAAAATGTAGGTTTGGAGACTGCCATCAAAAGAATGTTTTATACCGATATCAAGAATCATGAAAGATTGAGAGACTGAATGAAAACATACTGACGATCCAGGTAAGGCTTCTGAACAGGCTGGAAAACCCAGATTCCGAAAAAGAGCAGGCTTTCCGAGCCGAGCTTGGCCTGCCGCCAGGAAACGCAGCGCGCCTTGGCGCCCTCCCTGACCTCCCCATCCTGGGCCCCGGCTTCTATCTCCTGCAGCCGCCAACTCATTTCCTCCCACACAATCGATGGCTTCCTAATAGCTGAGCATCCTGCTCCGAATCACTTGCAAACCACTAAAGATACGCTTTCGCTGTTTATTTTCTGACCCGAGACAGTCAAGAGCAAGGTCGGTCGGTTCTCTCAACGATTGCTCTTAAAATAAAAACTTTCACTACAGTCTTTTGAACTTTGGGAGACCCAATGCCCAATAATACAGCTATTCTAGCAAATTCTGTTGCTTAGGATTTTATAGTTTTGTTTTTTTTAATATCTTTATCGTCTCTCTCCACCCATTGCATAGACATAAATGCATCAGAATTATCTAGTGAGTATGTTCTTTTACAGCTGTCGAATGTAGTGTCTTGGCTTTATGTGCACCCACTTAACATTGGAAAAGAGAAAGAAAATATGTATAAAGATAATACGTGTTTCATTTATAATCAGGAGCTTGGTTTTGCATGCCAGACAGGACCTGCCTGTTACAAAAACAAGCAGATATTGATCCTGTGATGGTTAGAAGTCTGCCTTCACAGGAGCTGGAGGAGACAAGATTGATTGGGCATGTCAAGTAGGCAGAGAACAGAGCCTTGATGTGATAGGACAGTATGAGCAGGAGAAGGGAGAAACGTCCAGGCACAAGGTGAGTGTTCTAGTGTGAAGGTATTGTGGGCTATGACTCTGCCACCCATGTCCCCCTGGACAGCTGACATTCTCAGGGGCACCTGCATCACCACCACTATCACCAGCATCACATCGTCATCCTCACCATCAGCATCATCATGACTGCAAGTCGAAAAGAAGAGGACCCATCAAAGTCAGGAAACTGAACACAAGTGTTATTATTCCTTAACATTATTAGAATCCCCATGATCCTTTGGTGTTTACTGGAGACCACGTTGACCCCACCGAGACAAGATTGTTTACTTTTCTCAGAATTTGAAAAAGCATAAAGCATGTGGAACATCATTTACTCTTGACAGTCCACATCCAGATTGACTTAGTCATCATGCACTGCATTTAAATGTGATTAAGCAACACATCTAGTCAGAGGCTAGATTCTCCTTTGGTGACCGACTTTCAGAAAAGTAGAAATGTATGTGCTGAGTCCAGTTTATCTCCCTATTTTAAAGTTGTGGTACCTTTACCTTTATTCTGTTAGAAATAAAAGATGTGTTTCCCATTTGGAAAAAATGACCAGAATAACCCAAGGTTGTTTTCTGTTTTCCAAACTCCACATTCTGTCTTAGATAGTAGTTACTAGTTGCTAAGGGAACCATTATAGACCAGTTATTATCAAAACAGTCTCTGAATCTAGATATCTAATGGAAGAAACATTGTTCTCTCCTCTTTAAAGTCAGACCCCTTTGCTGATTAGAAAAGCCCACTCCTGTTTGGGCTACTTTTTCTTCCTCCCCAATTCTGGGAAAATAGTGTTGGATAGACATTTCATACAAATCCATGGAGAGGAGAAGACGGCATGTAGGCGTCCATCTCGAGGTCAGATTCAACCCACAGGCTCACAGCAGCTGACATATAAAGAAAGTATATTTAGATTTTGGAAGTAATTTTTTACTTCTATCTTTTAAAGAATAAGAGTATAAATTATACAATAAAATGCATAATTGTAAGTACATTTTGTTGAGTGTTGATTAATGTATACCCTTGTGCAAACAGCCTTATAATGATTTCATCCTCCCAGAAATGTTCTTTAGTGCCACGTTCCGGTCAAATCTCACCCCAAGGGACAACTACCGCTCTGACACGTGTCACCATATCTTAGTTTCTACTATTTAGAATTTTATATAAACAGAATAATAGAATGTATAAGGTTCTGGCTTCTTTTGCTCAAATGGAAGGTTTTTTTTAACTTAGATTCATCCATGTTACTGTGTTTATCAATAATATATTATTTTTTTATGGCTCAGTGGTATTTCACTGAGTGACTAGGCCACACTTTTGTGTCCATTATCCTGTTAGTGAACATTTATTTTGTTGTTTTCTACTCTGAATAAAGGTATTATAATTTTTTTTTTGCATATTTGTTGGTAAGTATGCATTTTCAGTTCAATGTTAGGATTGCTAATCACAGACTTCACCTGCTGACACCCTTTGAAAGAGGCCTCAGAGGGACCGTAGGCTGTTCTGAGCAGCCAAGCCTGTTATCCACTTTGAGCCCTGTAAGGCCAGCAGCCGCCACCATCATGGCCATGCAGGTTCCCACTGAATTCAGACAGACGGTAAAGAAACAGTGGAGCCAAAAAATGGTGGGCCATTCCTTTAATCTAGCCTCGCACCGGCCGGCAAGCAACACACAGGGAAAACACTCCCCTTTCACTCGTTCAGAGCTCTCAAAGCCCTGACACATTCTCCGGTTCCACAACCAGGAGGGTCTTCTGGTTCCTCCTAGAATCAAAGGCCCCCCGCAGCCTCCATAGAACTCCCAGAGCCCCTCACCTCTGGTTCCCCATCTGCACACCTCCTCTCTCTGCACAAACTGGCTTCTCCTTCAGCCCTCTGCATTCTCTCCGCTCCCTCTGCTCCTCTCTGCATATATGGCTTCTTTCTGCCTCTTCTCCTTTCTCTCTCTCTTTTTAAAACTTTCTGGCGCAAAAACCCATCCTCCAGCAAACATTAGCAAAACAATGGCCCTTCCCAAGCGGGAAGGTAATTTGCAGCTTCACAGACCACAGATATCCGGGTGCTGCCCAGGGCCATTTTCTAACAATAAAAGTGAGCAAACTTAAAAAACATTTTTTTATTCCCAGCCAGGGCACACAGGAGAAGCGCCCATTTGCTTCTCCACCCCTCCCCCTCTCCTTCCTCTTTGTCTCTCTCTTCCCCTCCCGCAGCCGAGGCTCCATTGGAGCAAGGATGGCCCGGGCACTGGGGATGGCTCCTTGGCCTCTGCCCCAGGCGCTAGAGTGGCTCTGGTCATGACAGAGCGATGCCCGGGAGGGGCAGAGCATCACCCCCTGGTGGGCAGAGCGTCACCCCTGGTGGGCGTGCCGGGTGGATCCCGGTTGGGCGCATGCGGGTGTCTGTCTGACTGTCTCTCCCCGTTTCCAGCTTCAGAAAAATACAAAAAAAAACAAAACATTTTTTTATTTATTCATTTCAGAGAGGATAGAGTGAGAGTGAGAGAGAAAAAGAGAGAGAAAGGGGGGAGGAGCAGGAAGCATCAACTCCCATGACCAGACAAGTGCAGGGTTTTGAACCTGTGACCTCAGCATTCTAGATTGTCACTTTATCCAGTGCGCCACCACAGGTCAGGCCTAAAAAACATTTGTTACAAACTTATTTGCCCATCAAGCCCCGTGGTCATCTCAGCCCAAGGTTGGGACACCACCACCATTCTAACGTCAATCCCCATTGAGGGCAGACCTCAGAGTCCATCTCTCCTGCACAATACACAGCCAAACGGTGGCAAACCCAAGGTCCCTTTCTCGCCCTGTTCCCGTTAAAATAAGTAGAACCCGTTTTTAAGACCTCGAGACTCTGTAGGCAGTGAGGAGATACACAGCACCAACGTCTCCTTTTTACACTGAAAAACAGCCTAGCATTTTCAGAATGATTGCTTCAGAAAAACCACCTGCCTAGCCCAGAAGTCCTCCTGGGCAGTGGCTCTGAGTCCCGTGGGTTGCCACTCTAAATGTGTTTTGCACTCACAGTGAAAAAGAACCTTCTCACGCAAGAAGGATTCTGAGCATCTCCCTGCATTTTTTATGAGCTATGGGGAAGGGATATGTTAATAAGACCACATTTAAAATTCACCCCAGTGGGGTTTCCAAACCCTTGCAGAGAAAGATGTACTGAGATGTTTGCTATCGCCCACGCTAAGATTTTTTAAAAGATGTAAAGATTTTCAGAGAAGGGGGAAGGCTTTATTGGAGGATGGCTGTCTGGCTGTGAGACCGTCCGAGCCGTTGTTGGGGCCCTGAGGGTAGTAAGCCCGTTGCCAGGGCTCAGGCTCGGCATATGCCTGAAGCTCGTGCACGTTTCTTCGTTTCTGGGGTGCCTCATCTCTCGAAGATTTTACCTCATCAGCTGATCCTTTTTGTTTTTCTCTCTGAGAGGAGCTGATGTGCAGAGGGCACCAGTTAATCACACTTGATTGTTTCATCTCCCATTTTTTCTGGGGGTGGACTTCCAATGTTACATGATTTCCCAGCCACTTTCTGAACTTGGTTACCCAAATAGGCATGGAGTACTCTACCCCACTTTGCAGCTGATAAGAATAGAACAAATTAAGTGGCTTGTCCTGTCATATTATCAATTGTGCCCCATAAACACCACCTGCTTCACCCCAGTCTGGGTGGAGACACCAGCTGGACTCTTGGTCTCCTCTCTGAATCACTAGAGTAATGCTAAATTTCTTAAGTGGAAGGCAGGTAAGTGCTCCACATTCCCGGTGATGTGTACCGCCAGGGAGCACCGAGGCAGGGGCAGTAAATTAACATGTCAGCAAAGAAACCTCCTGGGAGGAAGGGGACCTTGGGTTGGACCCCCTTCTCTTTCAGAGGCCAGTCCTCGACGGTCTCTGATGAATTAAGATGGTTTGAACTGAACGTTGCTAATAATGTAAAAATACCGAAGGCTACAAAAAGGGAAATTGTCCTGGAGAAAGAGGTAGTTTGACAAATCATCTGAAAACTCCAAAGACTAAACTAACAATATCCAATAGAAATATAACACAAATCGCAGCCTGACCTGTGGTGGCGCAGTGGATAAAGCGTCAACCTGGAAATGCTGAGGTCGCTGGTTTGAAACCCTGGGCTTACCTGGTCAAGGCACATATGGGAGTTGATGCTTCCAGCTCCTCCCCCCCCTTCTCTCTCTCTGTCTCTCCTTCTCCTCTCTAAAATGAATAATTAAAAAATTTAAAAAAACAAACAAAATAACAACAAAAAGAAATATAACACAAATCGCACATGGAATTGTAATTTTTTTTTAGTTTCCATTCTGAGAAAAGAAAAAAGAAGCATATACATAATTTTAATACTACATTTTATTTAACCTAATATATCCAACATACTATCATCTTAAAGAATAATTTATATTCAAATTATTGACGAGATATTTTACTTTCTTTTTATATGTATTAAATCTTTGAAATCATAGGAGTCTATTCCACTTAAATGTACCTCAGTAGCCCCATTTCCAGTGCTCCAGCTCCTGAGTGGCCACCATATTGGACAATGCGGGTCTAGACATTCATGGGAGCTAGATAAGAAATGCTACTCCCGCAAGGTTGTTATGCTTTAGAACCATGATGGGCATTAGCCCGAGAGTAGTCATCATGAAATAAAGCAGGGGTCTCAAACTCATGGCCCGTGGGCCGCATGCGGCCCGCCGAACATTTTGTGTGGCCCGTAGACTAATCCACGAAGTTCAAAATATTTTGGATAAAATTAAGTAAGCCTAGAGGCCTACTTGTATTTTTCATTTCTCTATCATCCTAGCTAGATATTAGCTTAGTTAACAGCAGTTGTGATGCGAACTACAGTTTCTGGTCGTTTTGTGACACTGAGTAAACTGCATGTACGATTGTGCTTGTTGTACTGATTTTTTTTTGTTTTCAACTGCAGTGAGAAAAGTGTTGTGTAACAGTTGCCTTTTGTAGACCTAGTGCGGCCCGCCGAACGGCTGTGATGCTGTAATCTTGCTCTGCGGCCCACATGCTGAGTTGAGTTTGAGACCCCTGAAATAAAGATTACCAGCTGTACCTCAGGGACACAGAGGGTAGTGAGGATGACACAAGTGAATAGCAGAGGACAAACAACCCCCACAGTGGACCACAAGTGGACTAAGATTGATGTTTCACTCTCTCCCTCTGTTGTATGAAAATAGAGTTGACCCCCTAATTCTTGGCCAGTCATTATAGGGGAAGAGGAACTCAGCAGAAATCAATCAAATGAGACTTCTGCCAAGAATCTGAAAAACAAAAGAAAGACAATGTCTGTTGTTCTGGGAGCCTGTTAAAGGGGTCAGCTCAGCAACACTCAGTTTGTTCTGCCTAAACCTTCTCTTCTGGATAGACTTTGAGCGCTGTGCGGGGAGGGGTTAGGACTTACTTTCCTGAACCATATGCAGGACCACAGCTGTGGTAAGCCAGCTAAGCATGGTCTCTTTCAACTTTTCCCAGCACCCAGAAGTGGACTTGGCACAGAGATGTATGCATTAAAAAATTGTTGCCCTGACTGGTTGGCTCAGCAGTATAGTGTCGCCCGGAGTGTGGAAGTCCCGGGTTTGATTCCTGACCAGGGCACACACAGGAGAAGCACCCATCTGCTTCCCCATCCTTCCCCCTCTCTTTCTCTTTTTTTCTCTCTCTTCCCCTCTTGCAGCCAAGGTTTCATTGGAGCAAAGTTGGCCTGGGCGCTGAGGATGGCTCCATGGCTTCCACCTCAATTGCTAGAATGGCTCTGGTTACAGCAGAGCAATGCCCCAAGAGGGCTGAGCATCGCCCCCTGGTGGGCATGCCGGGTGGATCCCAATCAGGCGCATGTGAGAGTCTGTCTGTCTTTCTACCCACCCCCAACCCCCACTTCTCACTTCGGAAAAATACAAAAAAAATAATAATTTGTTGACGGGCTGCCCAGAGAGATCTGAGCTCCCTCTCTCTCCAATCGCATCTTCTTCTTTACAAATGTAACAGAAGCAGGTGGCTCCCTGGTTCATGGCTCAAGTAAGACTCTAAAGGTGTTACTACATTTACCTGCCTCCCAAAGTCAGTAGAAAGAAAAAAAATACAAGAAAAACAACTGGAATAAAAAGTGTTTCATTTGCGCAGTGTTTTAGATTCATATGGGAGGCTTTTGTATGCAAATCTCATTGAAATCTCAACATTTTACAGATTCAGCGAGGAGGGTAAGACAGTTGGTGCCGTCAAGGGACTAAGTCATTTAGCTGGAAATTGAAGCTAAGAGGTCTGCCTCCCAATCCGGCTCCCAGTCTTTCCTCCTCTGCATCTCAGCGGCCTCCAAATGCACGACCACGTTGCGCCAACAGTGAAATGCTCTATACGTACGTGTGGTATTTGTTTCATGTGGTTATGAGGACGGGCTCCGTAAGCCCTGGCTAAGAAAATGTTCTTATTTATTCAAAACTGCCTTTGACCTCTCTTTACATATTATTAAATGCAACTCTGGGCCCATCAGAAAACACAGAGTGGTTCTAAATAAAGATTTTCATTTTCCAAGTTGTACATAATGGTTTGCCTTCCAGATTTAAAAAAAAAAATCATTTGAAACAAGGGATAATTGATTTCTTAAATCTGACCCAGACATCAGCTTGCTGTACTTTATCGTATCAGTCTAACTGAACATTTTCTTAGCAGGATCTCCTGTTACTGGCATAAGTAAGGTTTTGCAAAATTTATTCATCGAAGCAATGGGGGAAAATAAGCCAGACTACACAGCTGGCTTAGAAAACAATGTAAATGCATTTTTGTTCAGTAAACAATCAAAGTGGGAAAATAATTTCCTCCTGAGCCAACAGAAAGTGGGGAAGAACAAACATTTGCTCTTGCCAAATCCAGTCTGAATTATTTATTACCTGAGGCAGATCAGGGTATGCTAATAATAACGTGAGATGCAGCAAATTTCTGACGCCTTATCAAGAAATAGTTTGTAAATACCAGCAAATTATCATACATCAGACATTACAAGGGTGGTCATGGACAGTAGCAACCATCATTATCTTTCCTAGGTTCTGTGTTTGGGGGAAAACGAAATCCGAACACTTCTCAACACATTGTTGATAAAGATGAGTGGATATGAAGCCCAAAGACTGGGTTTAATCTTTGTAGCTGATTCATCTTTCACCAATCATGGAAACTTTCTGAATTCCCCCTCGCCCGCTCTTAAGCAGGGTACTAATATCTACGCCATAGGGTTGTGATGAAAATCAAGTGAGCAAACAGAAGTGAATTGTCCTGGTGCAATACATGATCCATAGTAGAAACACTTATAGTTAATTAAACCATAGTGGAGACATACATATGTAAATATCATTTTTTAAATTTAGCTATTTTTTTAAAAATAAGTATTTCAGCTCTAGTAACCTAGTATTTTAGCTTCTCCAACACTGGACTTGAGATAGTTTAAGAGTAGTACACCACTCATTTATTTATTGCTGCATTCTCACAGTCATAGACAAAGATTTAATTTACTGCCTACTGTATGTGAGGCACTGTCTTAGACCCTGAAGATATACCCATTAACAATATATCTGTTGCCCATTATCTACAACTTATAAACTACTGTTTGGTAAATGTTGTTATACAAGAAGGGTCTTGGCTTCCTAGTGTGAGAGTAAAAGTTTCAACATCCACTATGAACAAGAGAGAATGTTCTGTGAAAGGCTATTTAAGATCCCAGTTCCCATCACTACAACTCAGTCACAGAGTACAGGCAGTGATGTGTAGGAAGAGCCATGGTATCTGACAGCAGTCTGTTCTGGCATGTTGCTATTTTATGTGACATACTAAGAAGAAGCAAGAGTTCATTGGCAATCCAGTTATAAAAGCTCTGTGCTATCACAGTATTCTTCGAGCTGATACAAACACGAAGTCTAAGATCTCACTTCTGTTAATAAAAACAACTCTTCAGCAGAAAGCAGATGTCCCAGAACACAGTGATAAAGACAAACTCCAGGCAGCGATGGATTTTTGAATAAATGGAATTGAGAGAATTGGGTGGTCATTAAAAAATAAATAAAACAAAATTAGAGTCCTATCTCACACCATATACAAGAATAAATTCTAAATGAACTAAGAATCTAAATATAAAATAATGGAACCATACATACACTACATAGGTGAATTCCTCAATAACTTCAGAGTAGGGGAAGCCTTCTAACTCTGACTCAGACTCCAGAGTCCATAGAGAAAGGATTGATAAAGTTTACTACAGAAGAAATTATAGAAGGGCATAACACTGGCCTGACCTGTGGTGGTGCAGTGGATAACGGGTTGACCTGGAATGCTGAGGTTGCTGGTTCAAAACCCTGGGCTTGCCTGGTCAAGGCACATATGGAAGTTGATGCTTCCTGTTCTTACCCCTTTTCTCTCTCTCTCTCTCTCTCTCTCTGTTTCTCTTTCTTTCTCTCTCCTCTCTAAAAAATGAATAAAGTCGTATAAAAATTTTTCCAAAAAAAGAACATTAACATAAAACACTATAAATAAAACCAAAAGACAACTGGAAAATATAAAGAAAACACTTATAATGTATACCATTCACAAAGGTTTAAGATTTCTAATATAACATTTTTTTTTAATTCAGGGACAAAGGACAAAAAATGATATATTTGGACAGACAACTCACAAAAACGTATAAAAACGGCCCTCAAACATGCAAATGTTCAAATTAATTCACAATTAAATATATGCAAATTATAGCAATGCTGAGGTTATAACAACACCTCTCAGACTAACAACAATTTAAAAGCAGGCAACAAAGGCTGCTAGAATGAGTCGGCCATCCACAGGAATCTAGACAGACACTACACCCTTCCCAAAAGTTAACTCACAATGGATCAGAAGTGTAAATGTAAAATGCAAAACTATAAAACTTCTAGATGATAAATAGGAGAAAATTCTACATGACCTTGGATTATGGTGATGACTTTTTACATACAATGACAAAGACATGATTCATGAACAAAATGATTGATAAGCTGGACTTCATTAAAATAAAATTTAAAAAAAGTTCTGCTCTGTGAAAGATGGTCAAGAGAATATAAAGATAGGCCTGGGAGGAAATATTTACAAAAGACATATCTGATGAAGGACTCCTATTCAAAATAGTCCAAGAACTCTTAAATAAGTAAACAAGCAGCCTGATTTAAAAAGGGATAAAAGACCTGAACAGACACCACATCAAAGAAGATATACAGATGGCAAATAATCACATGAAAAGATGTTCAACAGCGTACATTATTAGGGAACTGCAAATTAAAACAAGACACCACGATACATTTATTAAAATGGCCAAGATCCAAAACACTAAAAACCCCAAATGCTGGCAAACGAGGATGCGGAGCAATAGCAACTTCCACTCATCACTAGTGGGAACGCAGGATGGCCCGGCCCCTCTGGAAGAGAGTTGGCAGTCTTTTGCAAAACGAAACATACTCTGACCATGCAATCCAGCATTCACACTCCTTGGCATTTACCCAAAGGAATTAAAAGCTTGTGCCCACATAATAATCTAGGCACAGATGTTTATAGCAGCTTCATTCATAATTGCCAAAATTTGGAGGAAAAGAAAGATTTCTTTCAGTAGGTAAATGAACAAACTATGGTACATCCAGACAATGGAATATTAGTCAATGCTAAAAAGAAATGATCAAGACATGAAAGAACATTAAGTGCACATGACTCAGTGAAAGAAGGCAGTCTGAAAAGGCTGAGGACTGTGTGATCGCAACTATAGGACATCCCGGAGAAGGCAGAGCTGCGTAGACCGTAGGAGGGTCCGTGTGGCCCGTGGTTAGGGCAGAGGGAGGGTGCACGGGCAGAGTGTGCAGAAACTGCGGGGCAGTGAGGCTGCTCCATGTAACACGGTGATATAAATATATTCTGTGTCATACTGTAAGGCTGGATACAGGCCCTGAGGCATTTGTCAAAACCTGTAAGAGGTGCAAGACCAAGGCGACATCCTGGTGGGAACTACAATATGATTGATGTGTCTGTGGAGGCTCATCAAGTGTACCAACCATGACACTCTGGTGGGGATGCTGACAGTGAGAGAGGCATCATGCGTGAGGGAGTGAGTACATGGAAACTCTCTACTTTCCACTCAAGTTTTCTGTGAATCTAAAATGACTCTAAGAAAAAAAAGTCTGTTAAAAAAGAGAGGGCAACACACCTTGTTAGCAAACCTGTGAGATAACACATTTACTCCAGACGTTACTGGCAGTCACGCAAACGGATATTAACGCAGTTCTTCTGGAGAGGGAGTTGGCAAGACCAGCACAACGACCTGTGCACTGACCTTCAGACTCTGCGGTTTCACTCCCAGGCACCTACAGCGCGAAATCTGTATCTATACAGGTTATTCAATGCAGCACTGTTTCTGACAATGTATCAGAACTGACTTACATCCACATACAGGGAATAGTTACTGGAAGACTGTGGTAGATCCCCACAAAGGAATATGTAGTTGTTACAAAAAAACAAAGGCCTTAGAGTTCTTTGTAACTGCTACAATGGAATTTTCAGAATACACTTAAGTGAAAAAGTGAAGTTTTCCCTGGCCGGTTGGCTCAGTGGTAGAGCATCAGCCTGGTGTGTAGGAGTCCTGGGTTCGATTCCCGGCCAGGGCACACAGGAGAAGTGCCCATCTGCCTCTCCACCCTTCCCCCCCTCCTTCCTCTCTGTCTCTCCCTCTTCCTCTCCCACAGCCAAGGCTCCACTGGAGCAAAGTTGGCCCCGGGCGGTGAGGATAGCTCCTTGGCCTCTGCCTCAGGCGCTGGAATGGCTCTGGTCTTAACGGAGCAACGCCCCAGATGGGCAGAGCATCGCCCCCTGGTGGGCGTGCTGGGTGGATCCCGGTCGGGCGCATGCGGGAGTCTGTCTGACTGCCTCCCTGTTTCCAACTTCAGGAAAAAAAAAAAAAAAGTGAAGTGAAAAAGTGTATTTATAGTAACCTCCCCTTCAGGCAAGAAGTAAGAGGTTATAAGAAAACACACGGACATCCTTTTTGCAAAGGGTAAACTGAAAACAGGTCCGACAGGAAAAGGCCAGAGAGAAGCGCAGAGCAGGAACGGGTGGTGGGCACGAGGAGGGAGGCGCCCTTTCTGTGCAGAGATCTCGGAATAGCTTGTTGGAATCACAGGACCACTTCACAAAGCCCAAAATTCATCATTGAAATCAACCGGAAGACAGAGGACCCCACAGTGAAATAGAAACCTAACCAAATAAACTTAACGAAATTTCAACAAACAACAAAACCACACACACTGAAGGGTTTGGGGAGGCAAGGAACTGGCCTAAACAATTTTGGAAAAACTAGAATTTGACTGGGTGAAATTCTTAGTAAAGTGAAAGACAATGAGAGCTATCCAAAAATGCTATAATTTATTCAGTCAATTTGGTTCTTATCAGGATATGTGTTAGCAGTTATGAAACAATAGGGCTATATAATAATCATATATCGTGTCTGATGAGAACGAGATTGTTGACCGCCATAGGATTGAGACCGCACATGGTACCTCTGTGCTATCTTTGCTATTTTCTATAATTCAGTAATTATCTCCAAAAAATAAAAATGAATGTTAAAGACAGCAAGGAGCTCTTAGAGTAAGGTAGCAACGTTTATTCTGATTATTACAGGTATTGATCAACTTACGACCTATGCAACTTACGACCATTTGACTTTACGACCACAATCGCTAGCCACAACTGCTCCACATCTGGCAGAGCAAGTGTTGCCCAGGTGGGCTTATGACAGTGTGGACCAGCTTCCGGCAGCACTACCATCTCCGCATGCACCATTTCAACTGTTATCCCAGACTCGGTACAGCAATCTGTGTTTTGTGTCTTGGATATTTTTCATCAAATCCCTCCCAAGATGTCTACCAAGAGGAAATTGTCTTTGTCTATGCCTCAGCCTGCCAAGAAGGAAAGAAAGCCCATCGATCTCGATATGAAAATGAAGGTAATTAAGAGGTACGAAGGAGGAAAGAAAGTGAATGAGATCGCACGTGATACAAAGTTATCACACTCGACTGTGTTGATGATTTTGAAAGATAAAGAATTTGTGAAGCTGTGGAAGGTTCTGCACCCATGCAATCAACAGTTATAACAAAGAAACAGAATGGTGTAGAGATGATCCAAATGGCATAAAATGAACAAAGAAAATTATGATATATAACAATAATGAAAGAAAATTATGATAAAATATGACTTAAAGATTTTTATAACATCATTTCACAGTACTGTACATACAGCCTACTCAACTTACGACCAAATCGTGTTACGACCGGGCTATCTGAACCAATCCATCATGGTCGTAAGTCGAGCACTAGCTGTAGTTCAAGGGGCCCTGAGCCTTTACAATAAGTCCCATGTGCTTCTGTAGAGAGATGTGTGTGTTTGTATACTTACACATGAACATACTTAGGGCCCTGAGCCTTTACAATAAGTCCCATGTGCTTCTGTAGAGAGATGTGTGTGTTTGTATACTTACACATGAACATGCTTAGGGCCCTGAGCCTTTACAATAAGTCCCATGTGCTTCTGTAGAGAGATGTGTGTGTTTGTATACTTACACATGAACATGCTTAGGGCCCTGAGCCTTTACAATAAGTCCCATGTGCTTCTGTAGAGAGATGTGTGTGTTTGTATACTTACACATGAACATGCTTAGGGCCCTGAGCCTTTACAATAAGTCCCATGTGCTTCTGTAGAGAGATGTGTGTGTTTGTATACTTACACATGAACATGCTTAGGGCCCTGAGCCTTTACAATAAGTCCCATGTGCTTCTGTAGAGAGATGTGTGTGTTTGTATACTTATACATGAACATGCTTAAATAGAAAGACCACCACTCCAAAGGTTATTTTGCTTGCAGGTTCTTGATTTTCCACCATGAACATAGATTTTGATAGGAAAAAAAAGAGGAGAATTTAAAAAAAATGTTTAGGAATTATTCAATTTACACACACAATTGACAGATAACAAAACCAGGAACCCCGAGGGCTTCATCCCCTGGGCTTGTGACGTCCTTCTCTCAGGTACAACCTAATCTCATATTATACTTTCCTCCTCCCAAAGTCCTTGCCTCGAGAGCAAATGTGAATGACAGGGCCAAGAAATATACAAAATGAATCACAAAGACATAGTGAAGATCTCAGAAAGGAAGAAAAAAAATATTTTGTAAAAACTAAAATGAGTAAATAATTTCTAAAAAAAAAAAAAAAGCAAAAACAAAAAATAGTTGTACTGCTTTTGGTTTGTGTTTCACGATAGGTGAATTCAACAAAAATCCACTGGATACCCGCTTTGGACCCGCCCAGCTCTCAGCCATGTTCCGAGCACAAATCAAAGCTTGAGACCAACAGCGCTTCAACGGTAAGGACTTCTTACAGACCCAGCCCTGGGAATCTGGAAAACAGATCCCAATTTCTTTTGTATTGAAAGAGGGGCTGTCATGGGAGAAGAGTCCTCGCCAAGAAAAAGGTGCTAGTAATGACCTTGGGTCCAAGCACCTCATTGGTGGCACTTGGTTATAGTCACCACCATATGGTAGGGTAGGTAAGTCTCCATTTTACAAGACTAGAAACTACAGCTCAGAAGCTCAAGGAACTAAGCAAGAAGGCACAGAGAGAGACATTTAAAGAATGACCAGCGGTTTCTGGCTTGAGCAAGGATGTTGTAGGTCCTTCACTCACATGATCATGTGGAGAAGAAATAAGTGAGTGAGGGAGTCAGTGAGTGAATGAATGAATGGAAGGAAGGAAAGAAGAACATTCTAGAGCCACTCCTTGCTCATGCATGGCTGAGTGTGTTGCTCTGTTTGAGAGAGTCACCAGTTGTCCCTGTGGTTCTGGGCACAAGCCTTGCACAGCGGCGGTAAGCAGAAAGAATCAGAAGGCAAGGCGGCTCTGATGAAGGGACTAAGAGGCCGAGACCTGGGACCGACTCCCTAACGTTTCCAGTTACTACCTTTGTGACCATCACTGACAGTGTCCAAGCTGACATCTTGGACTTCAAGTCCTCATCTGTCACATACAAACAATAAACATGCCTCGTGGTACAGCTGCGAGAAGAAGAACGAAGCGTATTAAAAGCAAATGACCTGGGAAAGAGCTGGCTCTCCGTGAACAGTACCTCCCTGCAGGGTCCCCGCCCCAGGCCACAGCTGGACCGGCAGGGCACAAGCCTCACAAGGAGTGGGCTACGGAAGGAGGACACTTGGGGAGAGTCCACTCGGTCATGGTGTTTTGAACAATGCCGCCGATGTCACGATTGAATCTTGGAGTCCTCCTCTGAAGGGCTTCAAAAGTCAAGCTGAATCTGATCTTGCGAGGTTTTGCATAGGCAGAGCAGACATCCTGGAGGGCTTCTCAAGCCCCCTTCTAGCCCTTGGGTTCCATGATGGAGTCATCTTCAAGATAACCATTCTTTTTTTTTTTTTTTTTTTTTTTTTTGGTATTTTTCTGAAGTAAGAAATGGGGAAACAGAGAGACAGACTCCCGCATGCACCCGACCGGGATCCACCCAGCATGCTCACTAGGGGCGATGCTCTGCCCATCTGGAGCGTTGCTCTGTTGCAACCAGAGCCATTCTAGCACCTGAGGCAGAGGCCATGGAGACCTCCTCAGCGCCTGGGCCAACTTTGCTCCAATGGAACCTTGGCTGTGGGAGGGGAAGAGAGAGACAGAGAGGAAGGAGAGGGGGAGGGGTGGAGAAGCAGATGGGTGCTTCTCCTGTGTGCCTTGGCCAGGAATCGAACCCAGGACTTCCACACGCCAGGCCAACACTCTACCACTGAACCAATCGGCCAGGGCCAAGATAACCATTCTTAATTTTGTTTTCATCCCCAGTACTTTCTTTTGTAAATTCAGAGAGTGCAAGTGACTGCTTATTTTCCATTGCCTCTCAGTGGGGTTTATTTCCAGAAATCCACATGACAGCCAGAAATACCTTCAGACCAGGAGGGATATCGCCATCTGTTCCTCTGATAACGTGCTAAGAGCCATTTCTCCGGGATTCTGGTACTTAACAAGAGGCGGCTTGCCGTCTCATCCAATCTGTGTATTTATAGGAAGGAGAATGTGTGTATGTTACATATTTGGACTTGTTTCTTTCAGCAGGAGAAATATAGCCTCCACCATATGTTCGCCACACACGTAATTACCTCCCCGCTCCATACATCCCATTTTAAATATTTTGCTATGCACACAGCAGCAGGTTGGAATCTGCCCCCTGAGTCCAGCTACACTGAAACCCATCAATCTGGAACAGAAGTCCTGTGCGGGACTGGCCGTTAATCAGATAATGACTAACTTCCAAGCTGATTTGCTAAGTAAACATCCCCCTCTTGTGCTATCTCCTGGAGCTAGGAGAGAAGCCGGGGGTCCCTCCCTCCATGTGGGTCCCAACCTTGTGTCTGCACACTCCCCCTGGCTCCCATCAACCGCCACTGCTCTTCCTGTGCAAAGAACGGGACTTGGTCATCATGGAAAGCGTAGCTGCATTGACCAAGCTCAGTCCTGATGCCGGGCTGCACGCCACCTGTTCTGTGCCTCATCCGACTGGACTCCTCAGGGCGTCTCGGAAGGGTGACTCTTAACTGTGCCCATCTCACAAAATAGAAAGCTGAGGCATGGGGGCTGCGTGTCACTAGCACAGGACAGAGCTGGCTCTCAAGCCCAGAACTGTCTGTCTAAAGGGGATGCCATTTAAAAAAAAAAAATACTTTCAACATTACATAACTGACTCCACCAATATTTACTGAAAGTCTTCCAGGCACCAAACACGGTTCAGACGCTGGGAAGAAATGGCTCCACAGAGAAGGCAGAGCCCCTTCCCTCTGGGGACTGGTGATTCCGGGGGAAGAAGACAGACGGTAAACATACCAGGAAGCAGCGAGTCATCACAATGGCTGTGATCGGCGCAACATAGGACAACGCAGGGAGAGAGCCTGCCGCGGCCTCTTCGCGTCAGGTTTGGTGCGTGAGTGGAGGCTGGGACGAGGCAAGACCACGGCCAGGCAAGCACAGCTTCTGGCAGCAAGCTCGTCCCTTCCCGGTTCTCATGGAAGACTGGGGGATCCAGGGCCTCTGTGCGGGAGGACCTCCAAGAATGGGGAGGGGTCCCCGAGCAGGCAGGGACATGTCATGTGGGCACGTGTAGACCAAGACAGGAAAACAGACACTTATAAAGGTGTCTGGGTGGCCATTTGTGGCTCAGAGAGTATTTGGGAGGGGAAATTTTTATACTCTGATCTACATTTTTTAGACTTTGGAATGGATTGTGGAAGGAGGTTGCGATTGGTGAGAAGAGAAGCAGGAAGGGGCGTGAAGATGCTACTGCAGCAACACCGGCTGCTGGAGAGAGCATTGCATGCTTCTCACTTGAGTTCGTCCGGAAAGATGAACAAAATCTCAGCAGGCAGGGAACAGAGGAAGAATGTTCCAGTTACAGGGAACAGCGATTGCAAATGCACAGAGGTTTCTAAGGACAGACCACGTCAGGGAAACAGTGAATGTTTATCTCCAGATGGTGATGCAAACAAAAATGTTGGGATTATGAGGGGCCTTGATCAAGTGCATCCCTACCTCATATGGGGACTCCCAGTGGGCAGAGCCTCACACCAGAGTCCATGGGAAGGAAAAGTGGACGCGGTCACTTCTGGTCCTCCTTCTTGACGTCCACACGGGCTGTCCCTGGCACCGTGCGCAAACATGTCTAATCTCTGTACCAGCTCCGCACCTCTGCCATAACCGTATCGCATCCATTCCGGCACGTCCTCTGGCCACGTGCTCCTGCTGCGGTGTGCCCCCTGGAAGCCATCTGTGTCCCACTGCGTGGCGGCGGTCCCGACTCAGGACTGCTGCCAAGACTTCCATCTGAGATGGCCCCATTCCAGATGGTTGTCGCAGACCCTGGCTTCTCCCAGTGCGGCTCCTGGGAGAGCCACATCGCCCGGGAGTGTGTTAGAAACGCCGAATCTCAGGCCACACTGGAGACCAACGGCATCAGAATCCGCATGATAACCAGACTCCGGGGTGCGCTCCGTGCATGTTCGAGTCTGTTGACACTGGTCCAGATAACCAGGTCACTGCCCATGAGAAGTCCGGCCCGGGAAGGCCAGGGAGGCCCTGGGGCTGTGCAGAAAGCCACACTGCGACCGCAGCTCGGGACGGGGTGGGCGCTGGGTCTTCAAGGTCTCCTGCGGGCAGCGCTGCTGACCCGGAGCTGCAGGCAGAGAAGTGGGTGTTGGCAGGACCCCGCCTTCCCCCTCGTGTTTGCCCCTCTACCTGCGACGATGCTTCTTTAAATGGATGCAAAGAAAAATTTGCGAGGTTCTACTGCTAGCAAATGAATTTTCCTGAAGAAAAATATAAGGATTTATCTTGACCGTCCTCAGCAGAACTTAAAGTGCGTTGTAAAAGGGAGTGAGACTTAGAAAGAAGACAGACACCTTAGGGCTGCAGGAAGGATCTATTTCATAGCAAGCTTCAGTTGCTCCTGGGCGTTTGGAGAAAGCCATCGTTTTATGAGGCTGTATATTGTTGTACAAGTGGAAGGCCTCCTTTGTTATACTATTGACTTTGTATCACTTCCCATCCTTTAACGCACTATATGATGATTGAATTTTAATGTTTGGGTCTGAATATATAGAGTGTGATCTCGGTCTGAGGTGGTCTCCAGCCTGAGGGCTGGGTCCGAGGGAGGAAAATCCAAGAATCTAAACCACTAAATCACCACTCAGTAAATGGGAAGCTTGTCTTTGAAGCTCATACAAGTTTTTTTTTTTTTTTTTTTTCAATGCTAGATGGCATGTCGCTCTGTCTTAAATCTCTGCAAGAAAAAAAATCAATTAGCATCGTAGAGCTGGTAATTCTGAACTATATTCCGCAGCACGGGGTTGACGGAGAAAGAGCAATTTAGGCTTATAGCTACATCAGCCGCCGTACAGTTGATTAAAAATTTAACAGTTTTTCTGATGAATGTCCTAGCTCAGATTTGGAAAACACTGACGGATTTAATTTTCCACTGACTAAATAATCATTTTATAAGCCATGTATAATTCATGTAATGGCAACGTTATGGGCTTGTTAAAAATGACTGCTACTAAACAGTTAACACTCTGTAGCACGCAGGGGCTTGTAAAGGATTATTTTTGGAATTAGCTGGCACCCACTAACTGAGAATGGGTCTTTTGCCTTCTGAATCTTTAAAATGAAATTGGTTCAACCTATTAGTGTAAGTAACACACCACACCATCCCCTGGCCAAAAACACACACACAGAAAAATGTGTTTGGGGACAGAATGGAATTTCTTTAGTTCTAACCCTGCTTATCGGCCAAATAGCACTGAACATGGTCTTCAGTTTCCCCGAGTTAAGTCTCCTTACCAGAAAAGTGGTGATAACGGTGCCTAGTCAACAGCGTTACTGGGGAAGATACGCGAAATGATGCTTTAAAAACATACAGACACACTTCAATGATATTTAAAATTTTTTCTATCATTTTGAGAGACACAGACAGAGAGAAGCATCAACTCACTTTATTTGGTGTGCACTCATTGATTGCTTTTCCTACATGCTCTGACTGGGGGTCCAACCCATGAGCTCTAGTGCACCAGGTTGATGATTTATCCACTGAACCACCCAGCCAGGATTTTAAGGGCATATTTTAAAGAAGTAGAACACACCCTTACAATTCATATAGAACTACAAAAGACCCTGAATAGCCAAAGGAATTTTGAACAAAAAGAACAAAGTGAGGGGCAACATGATTCCTGATTTTTAAAATATATTAAAAAGCTACAGTGATTGAAACAGCATGATATGGACATAAAAACACATAAACCAATGAAACACAACAGACCATAGAAATAAACCCACACACATACGGTCAACTGAGTTTCACTGAAGCCGCAGGAATGCACAACCTGTACATCTGTGAGACTTTAAGGATGCTACTTCTTTACCTGAAAGTTTAAAACTTCTATTCTTTCTCTGGGGAAAAAAAATGTGTGGGTTCTAGTTTAGCTGGATATGTAAAGCTGATACAACTAGACAAGTCAAATTTGTATGAAAAAATCAGTTAGCTTGTAGGTCTCCTGTTTCTCTTCTGCTCCCCGGAGGGTCAAGAAAAAGGCACTTAAGCAACTCATGCTGTGTCAGATAATAAAAGTGACTCACCCGGCTGGAATTTTCACCTATCATGTTATCATTTGGGTATCATGCAGCTACATGATTCGTTTCTTTTGCTTCCCTTGTTTGCTTGCTTCGTTCCTCTTTCTCATTGTTTTGTTCTTGTTATCATAAGACAGTGTGGGATACAGATTTAAATAAAGCATAAACTTCAAGGAGCGCTCAAATGAGGGAAACCGACATTTTCAAACACTCAGAGTTCAATGAGGTAAGAGCTGAGCACAGGTTCAAACACTCAGAGTTCAATGAGGTAAGAGCTGAGCACAGGGGAGGCGGTGATTCCCTCTTTCTTTTACACTCAAGGAAGGATCCCCAGGAGAAGGGAGCTTTAGCTGGGCATCGCGAGATGAATGAGCGCTAGGCAGGGGGAGGGAGCGGCATCTTGTGCAGAGAGAGCCACGCACGAGGAGCGCTGAACAGCTTCACGTCGCCGCAGCCGAGTGCGGATGGCGGGCGAATCTTCCCTCATTATCAGCAGGAACTTTGATGATACCTCAGGAACTTTCCCAGGGGTACAAAAGGGCCATCTGAGCCCTGATTGCTGTCCTGGAGTGCAGGGCTCAGGTAGAAAGTCGCAAGTGCCCACCTAGTGCAGAATGACAATGTAGTGCAGTTCCAGGAGTGCGCGCCAGTTGCCATGGGAACACAAAGCCGCTGAGTGGCTGACTCTACCAGGAGAAGAGAGAGTGTTATGCAGACTGGAGGACCCAGGAGCTCTCAAGGGTTCACCAGGATGGGAAGAAGGAGAGGGAGGCATTCCAAGCAGGTGGAGTGTCCTGTGGCGTCAGGCTTGGTATTGGGGCAGTCCAGGCCTTAATAAGCCGTAAGGGAGTGTTAACAAACGATCAAGAACTTCAGAACGGAGAACAACAGAGCATTAAGCAAAGGACAAGGCTCTTCTAGGCGAGAAGACCTTTGTCATGGTACAGGTTGCGCCCCCACGAAGTCACCATGCCTATGGAGGAATGTGCATAAAATGTGTCCTCTCCCTTCCACCAACCCAGTTTTATCTCCTCAGAGCCCTTGGTCCAAATCCACTCTAAGGTCATTTTCTGCACAATGAAACTGATGTTGGAAAACCTTCAACCAAACAACTCTTGATTGCTACCCTATGGGTCCAGGTAAGCCCCACGGAAAGGAAACTCGCAGCAGTCAACAATGGAGAAATGCAAAAGGAAAGTGTAGCCACTGCAGAGAATTCAAAAGCAGCCAAGAGGGTCAGATCCCAGGTGGAGTCGCTCACACTGAGCCGTCGTCTAAGTGCAGAGTAGCTAAGTGACGCCGCGTGCCCCAGAATTCGCGCACGGTAATGGAAAAACATTTTAGGCTTTCCTGAAATCATTGCAGGTTTTTTCCCCCGAACATGGCTTGAGAACAGAATCCAAGATAAACAGAAATACCATGAAAAATCGTCTAGGGATTAGAAACATAAAACTTTTTGTTTCAGAAATAAAGGCCATAAAAACAAAATATCTATATTTAACTGTTCCCGTGGCTGGAAACCAGGTATTTTTAAAAGAGAAAAGCTTATGTAGTATATAGGCATGGCCCTCTTTAGATCAGGAAAGATCACAATGTGATGACTCACCAACTTCAGGTTGTATGATTAAACAAAACTTCACCTTTTTTTAAATCTGCATTCTCTTTATTGCTCTGCATAATTTCTGCTTCTGAGCATTAAATGTGGATTGAGCACTTGTCCAGATAAGATTTGGGATGGTCAGGTCATTGTTTCAAAAGGAAATATCAGCAGAGATTCCAGGAGATGGCTCATTAGGTAAGCCCAGAACGTCAACGTCTGCCGATGACTCGCTTTCTTCTTGGTCCTGTGCAATGCTCTGCCTCCATGTCCCAGGGTCCTCTCAGCATGTCTACAGGTGGGACCCACTTGCACACACCCCTGAACCTGCCCCGACTCTTATGCACTTTCTTGGGAATAAAACAGCAGCCTGGACAGTCCATTCAATGGTGCTTAGAATATGAAGTAGAAGTTGACAAGGTGGTAGTTATGTTATTATAACAATGATTCATAATACTGTAGCTACAAGTTACTGAGCATTCACAAGTGTCTGACACAGGGTTGACCATTTCAGGGATTACACATTTCCTATATAATCTACTAATCGCAACAGCCCTATGCGGTAGATACTATTATTAGTCCTATTTTTAAATCTGGAAACTGAGATCCAGGAAAGCCCTTGCCCTCAACTTGTTTGTGTCTGAACCAGAATTAAGACCCAATCAGTTAAACTATAAACCTGTATTATTAGCCATTGGGTCAGTGTTTCTCAGACTTTGATTAGTTTTGTACCACTATCAAATTTGGTGGGTTTTGAATGTTAAAAAACAAAACACTCATCTATCTATTCAAGTTCTGTCTATTTCCAACATTAAACATTAATTTATTAAAATGCGAACAGTTTACCCACGTACCTTCTGAGATCATCTCTCACCCTGCTGGGATTCACTTGACAAACATTCACTAGGTTCTGCTAGTGGGCCAGGTGGGGCTCAGGGCAGAAACAACAGATTCTGGAGGAAGATGTGTCTATTTGAGAGCAGGAGGTTCTGCTGATATCCCACGAGAAACACAAGGAGACAGTCATTTTGAGAGAGCACAGTGAGGTCAAGGTACAGACAGATTCTTCGGGACTGAGGCAGGGCCAACCCAGTCTGAGTTAGGACTGATTGGGAGTTTTCAGGACACGACACCAGAAACCCAGAGAATGACTCAGTGCCGGTGTAAGCAGCCCCCAGCTGGAAGAAGGAAGGGTCCTGGGCGCAGGGCACTTGGTGGACAGAGGGAGCCGGACTCTCGCTCAGGTATCCTCGCTGGCAGCTGGATGGGTGCCAGGGACCAGGATGAAGCTAAGCTTTCCCTCAATATGCCCAAAGGAAACAAGTGTCTGAAAAGGCTTGGAATCCTCACCACTTAGAGGAAAAATGAAACCCTTTGCCCAGTAATTGCACAGCAGCCAGGAAACACAAACAGGAGCTCTAGTAACTACTCAAGTGAATCCCATTAGCCTGGAAGTTCCAGGGGGGGGTAGGGAATTCTGTCTACTGGATCTCAAGGCTTGAGACAACCCATGGCATAGGAGAGATGCTTGATGACTATCTGTTGACTTAATGGAGGAATTAGAAAAGGTGCCAACCTTACTTTGGGACAATACATTAGAGAGGTAAACAAGGGATCTGGGCAGAAGACTCACCAATACGTATGTTGTTAAGTCTTAATGTCAGGCTAAAAAGTCCAGGAATTTCTTGGCGACCCTGAAGAGAAAGATAGCCACACCCTAAGAATAACATCCAATCTGGTTTTCTGCTGAACTGGGTTACCACACTCTTCCAGACTGCTTCATTCACCCTCAGCCCCTTCCCATAAAAATGACCAAAATTTATTGGGTGTTGCTGATCTTTTTGAATCACATATATTGTATAAATTTAAGCTAAAACTTTTTTAAGGTTTAAAATGTTCTAGTATAAGCTCAAACTGTTTTTGTTTTTAACAACCTGTGGTTGAAAACAGCCGTGTTAGGCTTGCTCGCAGGTTTACCGGCTGCAAGCCCTTTGTGCAGTTAGTGCAGGAGCACGTGACAGCGCTTTGTAAGGATACCAGTGCTTCCCCTGGAGGGCGATGAGATCAGACAGTGCCCCCGCCACTGAGAGGTGCGGTGGGTTTCCTGATCCCTTGCCTCCCGCTCCCGTGAGAAGCAGGTTTTCCTTTCCCTTTGTATTTTTTCCCTTTCCTTTCTTCTTTTGCTTGCCTGTCTTTGGGAGCCTCCAATAAATTGAAATGGCCCTCCACCCTCTTACTGCACAGCTCCTTTACCATCTGCCTGAATTCAGTACGAATCTGTGTGTCCACGGCACCCTGCCTTACACAACCTATGGAGTAGGCACTAGGTATTGTCTCCTTTGCGACAATTTCACAATTTTTTTTCAAAGCCCAGAGCGAATGGTTCAAACCCAGGCGTTCTGAGCTCTTGACCACTATCTTTTCAATGCTATGGAGGACGAACCCAGAGCAAAAATTGCAAGGTTGGCATCCCTTACCATCAGGGACTCATCCTCTATTCTCTGCCACCTTTTGTCCATGTCAACCCTAATATTCCTATCACTCTCAGGACTTTGTCTAGAAGGAGACCTACTAATTTATACTTATGACCAAATAGAGAGCTACAGCACTCTACAAGGCATACGTTTCTCTGGGTCATGAATCCCCGAGGGTACTGCCAGTTATCAGCTGCTGAGTAGGAAGAGAATGGATCTTTATTATGTTGACAGTTTCTATCTCTTCTTCCTCTTCCTGTCCTGAGCACTGCATCTGTAAGACTAAAACAGCAGGGGGAAATAGCAAGGACTTGGCATTTTGCCCCAGTCACCTGGGCTCAAGTCCATGTCCACCAGAGCCCATCTTGACTGCTTCCTCTCCTGTTCACTCAGGACGGTATCTCATGCAGACTCGATACTCAGTTCTTTACCTCTCTTGGCTTGTTGACTGAAACGATAACTCCCCTTTCTGGCTCAGGTTTCTGATCCGGGCATCTGTTTAGTGGAACGATTTGGCTTAAGGTTCTCAGTCTTTCCTGGAGCTGATACCTGGAAGCCCTACGACATGGTTCCCTTCGTAAGTCAACCAGCTTTCCAAGGTTCTGAGCGTTTACCGGAGACCGTGTCTGATGCCTTCTCTCCCTAACGTACTATGATTCTATCCCCTAAGGGGCTTTAGAAGGTTACCAATTTGTCACTTCATTATCTGGATAATCCTAAGCAAGAATGAATCAATGAAAAGGTCATTGAGATTGAAATCAAAAGAGCTAAATTTGAATCTCCAAATTATTACATCAAGTCCCTTAGATTTAGTCATCTCAACTGTGTAAATGACAATGAAACTCAATTTTTTTAATATCTGAAGGCTTCAGTAAGTTAATGTGCAAAAAAGTGTATGTTTATTATTAGCTATAAAAATGTCAAATATGTGGTCATTGTCAGCTTCATCCTCTGCTTGATTACACTTGCCAAACACCATCTGAACTAAAAGAGTTAACTCAGAGCAGCACCCATTCCTTGTTGAGGGCATCGTGTTTGGTACAAAGGTCAGTGGGCACCCCTGGAGCACCCGGCAGAGATGCCCAATAACCTGAATGAAGATTTAGAGCATAGCAAACAGTGCCCGAGGATCAGCGAACATTTCTGTACCATGTGCAAAAGCAAGTTAAGCATGAGTCTCTCCAAATAAAGATCTTTTAAATCTGTATAAACAACCTAAAAAAAAATGTTTTCCCTCTATGATGTCTGGTATCACTTCATGAATAGATCTGGTTTATAGAGAGCCCTCTAGAGGTTAGTTGACATTATTGCCTGCTTTAAGTAGTATTTCATTGCCAGATGTGGACAGCTAGCTGACTTTCAGAGAATTTAGCACTCAATGTTAGCTTTTAAAGATAAACATTATTTTATTAAAATTGTAAAAATTTCAATTCTGGTACTTTTATATCTTACTTGCAGCTGTTTTCTTTTCTTGCTTAACTAAATCTTTATTTTATCCCACTGCTGCTTAGGAAAGATAGATTTTTATGGACTTTGAAGTTGATGAAAGAATAGTATTCATTAGGTCTTTGTTCATGTTCTTGATTGACTCATATATCAATTTCTTCTGCCTTTCAGGAAAAATATTTAACTATTTAGAGTTTAGATGATAATGAGGACTTTTATGGGTATTTTTAATATCCCATACATTTCAGTTCATGCTGCTGTTCACACTTATTTTGCAACAAGTGAAATTTTTGCACAAGGAAGTAGGTGTTTTTAGTTTCCTTCTCCATCATCGTATATTGGTCATCAGGTAATCAATTCTGGGCCATCTTTTGATGGTCTTATCTTGTGCTCTTAAATATCTCTTTAAAGATATGTTTATGAATCAAACTATATTTCACTGAATTCTAGGTGAGATGCTCTAAACGTGGTAAAGAGTCAATGAACACCTGTTGGCTAAGCTGATGGAATTCTCATTTCCTAAATACTCTCCTCATTGTGAATGTCAGTAAAGAGAAAGAGAGCTTAGTGATCTTCATATGCACAGGATGGATGAACAGTGATGACTGTAGATTTCCTCTCATCCTTATGTTCTTGAAACTATTTAATAATTATAGCTACATTGAAATAATGGATGTCTGCGTTGAAAATGGTAGATTTGATATCTTTAATAATTTTTAAGTATCACTTGTCCCAAGAAGAGAGCCAGAATATTAAGACCCTGAGACAAAAACCCAAAGCCAAAATAGAGAAGAAAAGTTGTTGAAATGGATTAGAATTTGAGGTGAAATGCTCTAAACGTGGTAAAGAGTCAATGAACACCTGTTGGCTAAGCTGATGGAATTCTCATTTCCTAAGTACTCTCCTCATTGTGAATGTCAGTAAAGAGACATGAGGTTTGGGGTGGAAGAGGCTTATCATTCACGCTAGCTACCTCCAAAGAGTAACAAGATCAAAACTTGGTTTTATCTCATTTTTTTTTTTCTAGAAGCTTTTCTATTTTCTTTATTTCTTTCTCTGGACCCATTATGGAGAAATTTTTGTCACCATAAGCTTTGGTTTTCATATAAAGAAACTTGTACTAGACGAAGAGTGTAGGTTTTTCTTCTGACTCTCACTGCTTCCCAGGAGAACAGGAGGGAGCTGTCTGGATGGAAAACACATGAGAGCAAAGGCCAAGCTCTGCTCAGCCTCCTCCAGGGGCTGCTCGTGGCTGCCCATCTGTGCTGATGGCTAGCCCGACAAGTCTGTGACATTCTGAGGCGAAACGTAAACAAGGTAATTTCGCTGTAAACCTAAAGTGATATATTCCACTGCGGACTTTCTCCTGCATCTCACTCTCAATGATTCTAAACTCAGGCTGCAGAGAAGGCTTATTTTCTATGGTCGCCTGAAATCCCAACAACTCCCTTCCTTGTCGTTTGAATTGAGGTTGGTTTCAAAATTATACGTAAAACAGCAAGATAAAACACTAGTAAATAGAGAAATAAAAAAAAGAAGAAGAGAATAGTAGAAAATAAAACACAGCCAGCTGTTTTATCTATTACTCATTCAAAGTATGTTGACTGAGGCTCCACAGGACCAGCCTCTATTCTAGGTGGGGATTTTTAATGATAAACAGGTCAGGCAGGCTTCCCGTGTCATGAAGTTTACAGAGCACACAAACCCCACACCACGGGTTTCACGTAGTTTTCTAGAGGTAGGAGGCAAGTGTGCACAGATCTTAATAATAATCAAAGAAGAAGGGAAGCCATCTTCGATTACATGATGAACAGGAGTGTTTGCTACCCAAAGAGTTGCCTCTCACACCAGGTTATGGAGATGCTATTGTTCACCACAAGGTTACCATTAAAATGTAACATTGAACTGAAGGTTCTCTTTTGGGGATGCCTAACTTTTGGGCCCAGTCATTCATCCAAGGGTAGATATCTAACACAGACCAAGTCAATCAGAGCCCTGACTTAATATTTTTAGCTGTTTGAAGCAAAAGATCCAGGTAACTTCATGAAAATGGATAAACTCAAGAGTTGTCAAGCCATGATTCTGGATCAGCAGCAAGAAAAGAAAAGTCAACCACAGGTGACAGTTCTGCCTTGTTCTACACTTGCCCATGCTGTGCCTGTGGCTTGAGTGCTAACAACACTGTGTAACATGTCTGCATTTTCCCAACAAAACACTGAGTTTTAAAATAAGTTAATTGCGGTTATACAGAGGTAGAACACAGTTATCGTTTTCAAACTTTGTGCTCTTGAGTTCCGCATGACATTCTCCACGTATCTGCCTGCCTCATACACCTCCCCCATTTTCAAAAGTCTGTACTTAACTCTGTTAAAACTTTGACACAATAATCAGCACAACCTTACAGGCAATAATGAACCTGTCTAGTTTTTCATGTTCATTAGAATGTATCTCTTGCTTCTTTTTTCTCTCTTTTCCAGTTCAGTCTTGTGTTCATTTTAAAAGTGATTTTCATTTCTTCAGTCCTCAGTCATCCATCCTGGATCCTCTCTCAAAACAACAACAACAACAACAAAAAAAAACAACAACAGTGGATGAAAGGTAGTTCTTTAACATTTCAGAACACATCAGGGGCTTTAAATTTCATCTCCTTGTGTCTAAGTTCCAACTGTCATTAATGCTGATTCTGAATGATCACTCCTCCCTTCCAAAAAATCTTCATCATTTGGAGGAACACATTTTTTCCGGCTTGTGTAAGTTACATCTCAGTAGGGGCCAGACACAAAATGTGATCAATGGCTTCACCAACTTAGAAGGAGAGGAAGAAAGATGTTTGGATTATATATAAATAAAATGCTCTAGCTCATCCTGTTGGCACCACTGTAGTTAAAACAACATTCCTGATAAAAGAACGAAAGCAGCCGATAACATGCAGGTTGTTCTTCCATACAAGGATGCCATGTTTCCATGGAAACACAGAGAGGATTTCGCAGTGATTGAGATTCTGATGAGGCCTCTGAATGGTCCTTGTGTTGAATGAGAAAGGGTTTTTAGAAAATCAAGTAAATTTTGTCAGTTTTTCTATGAAGGAAACTGAAACTGAACTAGATGGGAAATTGAGATCTTTCTAAGATTAAAAGCAAACAAAGACAAAAGGGAGATGAAAATACAGATGCAGAGCTCAGAAGGAAGTGGTGTGGGGTCTGGCCAGCCGACAGGCTCCCAGTAGGCAAGAGAGTTCAGCTAGAGAGCGGTCAGCATTGAACTTTCCTCACTAACGATGGGCGGAAGTCTTGGCTGTTCAACAAAATCGTAACAATTGACCACAAATGTCCGCTCTTTTCTCAGGGATGGCTGTCTTGATTAAAAATCTTCATGGAACTTTGATCCATAACAATGGGAAGGATGAGGCTCTTAGCTATTTAAACAAATGGATTTTGTCACAGTAATACAAAGTCTAAATAAACCTAATCAATTTTATTCTTTGAAACAAGTGTGCTGCTGTAGGCTGAGTAATAATTGACTGATTCTGATAGAGTCAATCAGGATACAATTGTCAAAAGTGACATATTTTTTGAGGGCACCATCTCCATGTTGACTGTAAACCTGCTATCATCGAAGGTGGCTTAAGGTCCCAGTGCTAGTCATCCCATGAATAGGAATACATTCTCATGAAAGCCCAACTCACCCAACATTCCAGAGTCTGTTCACATATAACTACAAATTGTTAGCTCTCTCTGGGAATTTTGTATAGATCTCCCACATTCCTGTGCCATATCCTTGGCAGCCCTATTTTGCTTTTGGTCCAGTGCAATTTTCTGGAACCTCAACCTCAAAAATGAGGCAGATGCTAAATGACTGAGAGACACCCTGAGCATTGGAGTCTAAAGGCAGACACAAAAACATAAGACGTGATTCATGTCCATCGGACCTACGAATTGTTTCTGAAATTGGATTTTCATTTCCCCTGATAGCGCTACAATTCTTTGACAGCTGGGACTCCAGTGGCTTCAGGGTAGTTCAGCAACGGGAATTAGGTGCAGCCCTCAGTCTCCATCTGTTCCACCCACATGTCCAGTTGGCTCCTGAGTGCCTCTACCTCCTCGAACAAACCAGAGTTGAAATGTATATTCTCGTTTTACAGCATCAAGTCGGTGAATTCATATCTGTGCCATAGCAATGCAACCACTGAAAGTTTGAAGATTTGGGTTGTTCAAAGTCATTGAACTCCCTAAACTCCTTAATCCAAAAAAGGCAGATCAATGAAATTCTACCCACTTTTTCTTAATTTAGTCATCCATCTATATTAAATAAACAAAATTGTTTCAATGTGTTTTGGTTTTTTTTTTTTTTTTTTTCCAAACAGGTCCAAGCATGCAGAAAATTTAGTCTTAATTATTTTCCCCATTAAAACCTGCAGTGAACTAGACTTAACAAAATTCAGAGCTCTAACTCTCCTGACGTTTGGGAAAAGAAAAACTGAGTCCACTAGTGCATTTCTGGGATTCACAATCATGTCACAAATCTCCTCTTTCACTGTGGGTTCCCCTGTAATAATTGGGCTCAGTCAAAGCTTTGGTTCCTGCAGAAAGGTAAGTCCACCTGTCCTCTGTCAGTAGGTCTGTGTGTTTTGTAGCACCCTCAAGGTGAATGGATTTGGCCTCATGTTGACCGTCCCTCCAGGTTGTTCAGATGAGTGCTTAGGGAAGAGCTGGCTATTGAAGCTGGGATTGCTGGGAATGCCTTTGGCCCATGGTCTATGATACGAGCCTTTGAGACTTGCTTCCTTACGAGCTGCAGGGGGACCTTTGGTGGGACCCAAGTCAGGGGCCATTCACAAAAGGCTTTCTCTAGAAGCCCTTGATGGTTTCTATAGCCTCTTGTCTTCATGAACCCTCAACTAGCCTCAGCTTTTTACCTCCTTTTGAGTTTTGATACCTGCTGTCTATCACCTGTGTTCATACTTGGTAAGTCACTTACGGTCTGATTCCTCACCCTACTTTGTGAAGTTGTTTTTGGTCACTGTATGTATACTATGCGTGGATGAATTGCATAAAATCTCCTTGGGACTGGAACTGGACAGTACCCTGTTTGGAACTTTGCTGGTTCTGGTGTGCAGCTGCCTTTACCAGCCCACCCTTCACTTGGGAAGAGCCGATAGTCATGACGGTGTCATGGTAAAGTACAAGAGCCACAATGGGAGTCACACTCAGGTGACACGGGGCTCCGTCCACTGCCGCCTACGAAAACCCAGGTTGGTTTGCTTGTTTGTTTGTTTGCTTGTTTATAACCTTTTATTTATTTGTTTGTTTGTTTGTTTTTAGTGACAGAGACAGAGAGAGAGAAAGAGAGGGACAGATAGGGACAGACAAGAAGGGAGAGAGATGAGAAGCATCAATTCTTTGTTGTGGCACCTTAGTTTCTCATTGATTACTTTCTCGTTATTGCCTTGACCAGGGGGCTACAGCAGACCAAGTGACCCCTTGCTCAAACCAGATGGGCCCATGCTCCAGCTGGTAGCCTTGGGGTTTTGAACCTGGGTCCTCTGTGTCCCAGTCCAGTGCTCTATCCACTGCACCACCACCTGGTCAGGCTATAACCTTTTATTTTACTACTGTCTGAAGGGTCACACTGAAACAAACACTCTGAAGTTAGACCCTCCCTTCTTTTCTTTAATCCCTTCAGTCTAAGGCAGGATAGTAAGAAGGTAGAAAATTTCCTTGGCAAGTGGAACGGGGAAACTGAGACAAGATAATTAAACAAGGCCAAACAATTCGACCAATTTACAGACAGCTAGTGAATTACAAAACCTTATCTTCCCTAACCAAGGACACTTGAGAGCAAATAGTTTACACCTCTCTTCTCTGCCCAGAGAATAAATAGCTTAATTCACCCTGGTCAGGGAGATAGGTAACAGAGACCCAATTCATGCCCTTTGTGCCAGCCAAACCCAGATGGATGAGGTCAGGGGAGCAAATAACAAAAATTCGATTAGAACCAGGCAAACCCAAGATAAAAGCAAAGCAGTGAAGCAAACCAGAGAATGATCCCAAATTCCCCTATTTTCTCATTGCCGTGAATCAACATAAGAGGACACACCTGGGAAACTCATGCATATTCTATTAAGACCCTTTCCTAGGATTCCCACCCACAGAAGAGCAATAAACCCCCTCAAGACAAAGGATGCCAACCCCAGTTGTCTCTCTGGAGCACGCCCATGTCCTTTCCCTGGCATGAACTTTTTCCTTTCTTTCTCCTACCCTCTCTAAGGGACCCCAAGAGACTCGCGCGCAGGGGAGCAGCAGGCAGCGGCAGCTCGTCCTGGGCCCCCTTTTCTTTGACTTCCCAGGGAGCTAACAGCCCTTTGTTCCTCTCACCTTTCTAGGGAGCCAAAGCAGGGCACCCACCGCCTAGGTGCTCTCCTGTTGTTTCTTCTACCCTAAGCCCTTCCTTTTTACACACTGTCTCCAGCTCTAATACACGTACTCTCAAGATCGCCTGGACTGATGTTGTGAAATCTCTCCTGCATGAGGTCAAGAACCCACACACTACAGCCAGCCAGAGGCAGACCTGCTCCAGCCCCGGTCCCTTTCTGGTGACAAATCGACGTGTATTCTCAGCCTAACTTTGCCTACCTCCCACAATCCCTTGTCACACCAATCTACGCATAACTCGGCCACATGGTGGCCAAGAAGCTATTTTATTCTCCTCTGTGTGTCCTTCCAAATGGCATGTCCACAATCCAAACAACACTTTTATTTCACCCACTCCTTCAAATCACTGTTTTAACACTTTTCTAGATACAAGAAAGCAGGTGGCTTACTTGGATGTCTCATGTGTTTTAACCAATTGCTGACTGTTTTCTTTCCCAACTGAGGAAAGGAGCTAAGAGAAAGGGGAAATGGAAGTGTTTATTTTTTTTCATATTAGGTGAAGCATTGAGTGTTGATGGGACTAAGATCCCTTAATGGGAATAACAAGAGTGGGATTCAGACAACCTGGTTCTGATTCCTCTCTGCCACCGACTAGCTCAGTTCCCCTGGATGATGATATAATTTACACACGCCCCAACCGCCAAGCTGTCAGGTGGGTAACGGGGCTGCTTAACTTAAAGAACAGCTACAAAAACAAATGAATTACTCGTGCATATGTACTTCCTGCCTGATTCCTACTAAGAACCAGTAATATGAGATCTTCCTAGTTGTCTCCTGGACTTTTGGTAAGTATTTCATTTTTGCAACAATGAATTCACAGACTTGTGCCTATTCCTTGCTTAACCGGGACATTTGTGTAAAGACATTTTTTTTTTTAAGTTCAATCTTTTAATGTGAAATTGAAGTATAAATCTAATAAAAAATGAAATAAGTAAAATAAAATTAATGCCAATAAATCTTAATAGAGTGGGTTTTTATTTTTTTTAAAACTTGGCTTGCTGCGATTGACTTGACACCCGCATTTATGAGGCATATTTTATTTTTGTTAAGTGTTCAATTACATTGAATAGGTGTCCTCACCCAGGCTGAGAGCTGTGTCACAGCTTGGAGTAGCAGGAGATCTACATTTAAGAAAGCTTCCAAAAAGACTATAGAAGTATTTCTTTTTTTGTCTGAGACTGCATCTTCAGAAGAAAAGGAAAGAAGACTTTGAACAGTGTACTGGGAGACAGCTGTATTCACTGGCAGAAAACATGGGAGGTAAGAATGTAAGGAAATTTATCCAATGTGCCAATGCAATTCTAGCTGTGGACACTGGACAGACTCAACATGTATACTATGGATACAGGATATGAGTAGTTGGCCTCTCCTGAATGGAGGAACCATGAATGGAGCAACATACTTTCTTTTTTTATTAAGTGAGAGGCAGGGAGGCAAAGACAGACTTCCTCGTGCACCCTGACCGGGATCCACCTGGCATGCCCAGTACCAGGGGATGCTCTGCCTATCTGGGTCTGCTGCTCTGTCTCTCAGCAACCAAGCTATTTTTGTGCCTGGGGTGAAGCCATAGAGCCATCCTCAGTGTCCAAGGCCAACTTGCTCAAACCATTTGAGCCATGGCTGTAGGAGGGGGAGTGAGAGGAGAGAAGGGGGGGTGGAGAAGCAGATCCTGTGTGCCCCAACTGGGACTTGAACCCAGGACTTCCACATGCCAGGCAGACACTTGACTGCTGAGCCAGCCAGCCTGGGCTGGCAATATACTTTCAAGAGGATAACTCTTAGTCTTATTTTGAATATGCTTAGCCCAGAAGAGTTTTATTTGTCTTATTTTTTAGGTTCTTTTTAATACTCCTTTATTTTCTTTCTTTGAAGGAGACCCTACTACATATGATTTAGTACTTATTAAGCTAATTAATGACTGGATAAATGGACAGATGGATGGAAGCATGGATGGAAGGATGGATGGATGACTGATAAAAGGATAAATGGATAGATGAATAGTAGGATGAATAGTAAGATGGATAAATAACTAATCGACTAGGGAGATATGTGATGGAGAGACAGATATATTCATAATAGGCTGTTGGCTCAAAAAAATTCTAATACCTGAAACATAGTAGCCATTCAATAAAATATCTGATATAACTGAATCTGAAGATCCCTTTGTCCTCCCAGATATATAGTAAATCCTACACCCAGTAGGCAATAAAGTTGGCTGTTTGTTGACTGTCATCTGGCATATATCTGACTGACTTCTTCACAGACAGACTGATATCAGCCACTGTCCAGGTGAACATATTCTGCTCATCAAGGTCTACTTCCCAGAAGAGGTGAAACTCAGGAGGTAGAAGCACCAACGGAGAGAAGAAACCCTCCTCTCCTTGCCGAAAGGCACTTTCACGGAATGAGGAGAGCATGAGAATTAAATGAACAGACATGCCTTAGTGTTCATATCTATTATCCGCTTGCTCTAGGATGGTGGGTGCTTTTGGAGCCATTCTGAGTGTCAGTGTCTCACTTGTAAACTGGGCAATGTGCCTTCTCAGTGGTTTATTTTCTTGTAAGAATTTAATCAAAGAATGCTCATGACTTGTCTGTTAAACTTGAAACTGCTGCACAGAATTAGTCAGCATTCATATAGGACGCAATAAGGAACATCAATTTTGTACACTGTAAAAGTATTAAAAGGCAAGAGACCTCCCACAGAAAGCTGAGGTCTGAGAGATGGGATTTTCCAGGACAAAATGGTTCTGCTGAACAATTCGCTCAATCTTTTGTTCCTGAAGCAGTTCCTGTAAAGAAAAACTAAGCAGCCACAGTTTGGAGCAAAGGCAATAACAAAGGTATAGTTTAACGTATCTATATGCTCTTGCAAAGTCATTCCTACATTTCCAAATCACATTTTCACTAAGTAATCGGGCGAGGTGCTGTTTTATCCTGGAAAAACACCATCAGCTGCACTCCAGACTGTGCCTGGACTCTCTCTCAGAGGCTGCACGGGACACATACATTATAAAACATGAGCTCGCCTCCCATCGGTGCAGCTTTATTGCATATTTATGCCTGTGGCTCCAGTGTGCTTCTGAGACAGGAGATACGCTTGTTTACCGTTTGGACGGACTCCATCGCCACTCACCTGTGCAGAGCTTAATCTGGCAGCCCCCTTCTGAGCCCAGTAAAGCTTGTTTTGAGCCAGAAGGAAGCCGGGGAGTCTGCCTAACTCCAAAGACTCCATGCCGGGCATCGGCAGGGAGGGCACGCTGTGCTCCGAGGGCTTCCCGAGCCTGCAGAATCAACTGGGCCAGCGCAGGTGCACAGCGTCACAACAGACAGCCGCCAAACCGCACACGCTAATTCAAACACCCGAGGGCTGGCCGAGTTCCGGCAGCCATGTCTCTTTCATCCGTCTCCACGCGACTTTTCTTAGGAACCAACAGGGAGATGTTGAGTCTGACTATGAATGAATCAGGACACACTTTATCGGTCCCGAAGCCCATTTGTCATGGCAATTTACATGAGTTAGCACCACGTTTCCAAAGCTTGCTCGGAAATCGGGCAAGCATTCATTTTAATGAGCTAACACGCCCAGAACGACTTATCCTTTTTTTATGGTATGTGTTACATATTGTCATAAACACCATTAAATGAAGTTATAGGACCGTTTGCAAAATGAAAAAAAAAAAAAAAAAAAGAATAAAGTGTTCATCATTAGAGTGAGAAAAAGTCTTAACAGATACCCACGCCAGCATTCCTCACTCTGTTGGGTGTAGAAGAAATTCCGCTGCTTTTCTTTAGCTCAACCCAGTTCAAAGGACGTCAAGCAGTGTGCACCTCGGCTGGGGCCGGAAGTCTGGGATGGGAAGGACAGGCCTTGGGATTATAGAGGGCAGAGCTTAAACTGAAAACCAACTTTAATAAACTCATAACCGAATTATCAATCCTGAGGAGCTAAGAAAGAGAAGCTAAGTCATGGGCGCAATTGGGGGTGATGCATCGAAACAAAGGATTTGACATGAAGACTGAGTAGAAGGCACAGGAGAGAATCCTTGAGGACTTAAGACACAAGGCTGGGCACAGTTTATATTAGCCCAAGCTGCTGGCTAGGTGGCAAGATGCCTGTACGGCCAGTAGTTGCAGCTGTCATGTGCAGGTTCTCATTGGATTCAGGCAGATGGTAAAGAAACAGTGGAGCCAAAAACTGGTGGACCATTCCTTTATTCAAGTCTCGCACCGGCCGACAAGCAAACACGCAGGGAAAACACTTCCCTTTCATGCAGAGATCACAAAGCTCTGACACATTCTCCGGCTCTACAACCAGGAGAATCTTCTCCAGTTCCTCCTAGAATCAAAGGCCCCACCAGTCTCAGCAGAGCTCATAAAGCTCCTCAGCTCCGGTTCCCCATCTGCACACCTTCTCTCTCCTGCCAACATGGCTTCTTCTTCAGCACTCTGCATTCTCTCCTCTCTCACTCTGCAGACATGGCTTCTCTCTCCTCCTCCTCCTCCTCCTCCTCCTCCTCCTCTTCCTTCTTCTTCTTCTTCTTCTTCTTCTTCTTCTTCTTCTTCTTCTTCTTCTTCTTCTTCTTCTTTTCTCCTTCTCTTTCTTTTCAAAACTTTCTGGCACAAAAACCTCTTCTCCAGCAAACATTAGCAAAACAATGGCCCTTCCCAAGCAGGAAGGTAATTTGCAATTTCACAGACCACATACATATACCTGGCACTGCCCAGCCCCCAATGCAAACTATAAACAAGCAAACATAAAAAATCATATTTTCTGAACTTATTGAGCAACAACGCCCTACCCAGTTGGACTTGAGCTTTACATAGTAATAATTATTAGTAATGCCCTGGCTCTCGAGGTACATGTCCACCTGCAACTGTCTGGGTCCTTCTTTGATTGAGGTGTTCTCTCTCCAGGACTTCCTGGGCTGCCAGTGTTCCCATCCTCCACATTTTCACCGGGTCTTCCATACGCTGGGCTTCTTCCTGCTGGTGCTGCTTCCTGAGGACTAGTGCAGCATGGTGAGTTCAGAACATGGACTCTCAAATCCCAATTCTACACCTAGTAGCTATTTTTCCTTGAAACTTACTTAATCTCTGTGTTGTGTACAACTGCACAATGGGAGAAATTGTAATGATGTTTTTCTTTTTTAGAGGTAATGTGAAGATTGAGTTAAAATATGCCAGCTTCTTAAAATATGCTTGGTAATTAATGAATACTATTTAGTTATCTCTAATACTTATTAATTTGCATTGCATCTCTTCTTCCTCTATTGTTTAGGGACAGTCATGTGGGGAAAAGGAAAGGATGAGCTGGGAGAAAAGTCGTCACCATAATTTCCAGCTGAATATTGAGCTCCTTGCATGTGGCATTGTGAAATGAGGGAAGAGGAGACACACTGCTATAAACAAGTGGAATCCCTTTGAATGCAGACTGATGTGGGTGTTACACTGGAGACTTCAATCTTATGAATAATGTTGCTGTCAGTCATGTAATTTTTCAAAATGGCAATCTGATCAACTACTCATAGCCAAGTCATGAAACATGAAAAATACAATTGTTTATTGATTTGCACACTTATTGCATTCCTGGAAATCCAAGATGTAATAAAAGTTCACCAAAAAAAATACTTTGGAATCTTTTGGAAAATGACATTCATACAATAACAGTTAGGTATTTTACTTACATGAATGTCAGAGTGGATGTTCAAAATTATGCAGATTATAGAGTAATTCTTTTTTTTTAAGTACATTTTTTTTATTTATTTTTATTTATTCATTTTAGAGAGGAGAGAGAGAGGGAGAGAGAGAGACAGAGAGAGAAGGGGGGAGGAGCTGGAAGCATCGACTCCCATATGTGCTTTGACCAGGCAAGCCCAGGGTTTCAAACCGGCAACCTCAGCATTTCCAGGTCGACGCTTTATCCACTGCGCCACCACAGGTCAGGCTAGAGTAATTCTTTATTGAGTGGGAGGGACCATCTAACACATTGTAAGATATCTAGCCTCCCTGGTCCTTACTTTCCGAATACCTGTACCTCTCTTCCCCCACTCATCATGATAATCACAAATATCCTACAACATTTCAAAATGTCAGGGTAAACTACTGACCTAGAGAGCGATCGGGACAGAAAGGAAGCTTATCGGTGAGGTGAAAATGGAAAGAGTTTGTCCAGGAAGTTCATACAGAACAATAAGAAACCAGGGACAAAAGCCAGTGCAATACAAACAAATGGAATGACAAGAAAGAGAGAGAAGCAGACCACAGTGACCGGGAGAGACAGAAGAACCAGGGTCACAGTCAAAGGAAAAAAGGCGAAGAAAAAATATAAAAATATAACATTTTCTGAAGGAGAGAATAGTGAATTGTGTTGAATGAGATAGATCAATTAGGTATAACGAGGGGCTGATGTAAATCTACTAAACTTGAAAATTAGGTATTCTTTCTGAACTGGCCCCGCTGTGTCAGTGGGTAGAGCATATATTGCAGCCAAACTAAACTGGACATCAAGAACTGGAGACAGTGTGTCATCACCTGTTCCTGATAGCCTAAACGAGGGGAAAGGAGAAGGGAGGAACAACCATCACTGCTCACGGGATGGAAGCACCTGAGTGTCAGCTCGCATGCCTTCCCGTTTCCTCCGAGAAGTACCTTACAGACCTACGTCTATAAAATGTGCAGGCAACACCTGGCTTCCAGCAACCCCTGCAGACGCATTCCTGTCTGTTTATTTTTGAAACCAAAGACCTTTTAGATTTGTGCCAAAGAAACCTTTTCTGGAAAGCGAACATAGATCAGCCTTATTCTCTTCTTGAAACCGCTGCCAATATCTTTTAAGTGTGTTCTGTCAATCAGCACAGATCACGTGAGCAATAGCATGCTTCTTTCTATCTCCCCATCTTTTGCGAATCTGGCCCTTTCTCTATGTCTTCCCGGGAGAAGGAGGTCAATATCCCTATATCTGAAAGCACTGGGATTTCTCCCACTCACTGTGTGTCCCCTCAGCACTGTCTACCGCTCCTGGGCTGTGCAGAAGCTGGTTGTCAGAATCTGTCTTCAGGCTTGCTGTTGGAGTGGCAAAGAAGTGTGGCTTCAGGATTTTACTTTAAGAATGGAAGAAACTTGAGCATGTTTACATGCTGAAGAAGGCAAGGCTGACAGGATGGGAAGCACTGATTGATAGACTAAGAACCTCAGCAAATCCCAAGAGAAGGGAAGCCAACACCCCTCTTAGAGAAGCGTAGTCACACCTTAGGTGAGTGGAGACTGGAGACTGAAACTGGACTTTTCAGAAGCTTGGGAACAAACAGGCTTTTATCACTTAGGGTATTTTAACAACGCCTCAAGCCAATTTGAGTTAACAATAAATATGTTTTCTCATTTAAGATGTACAAAATACCCCGATTTAGATGCTAATAGTATGCAGCAATGAATTATCTGCAAATGACCCTAAAACTTTGAGTTGCTAAGAAAACAAGCCAGCTGGGATGAGGGTGTGGGGAGTGGTTGATCCCTTCTCCAAGTGGGGACAGCATCTGAATGGACCCCTGTAGGTGGCACCCTGGGCGGGCTCCCCTGGGTTTGCTATGTAAGATTCACGGTCCTTGGACAGATAGCAGCAGCACCACTTAGGAAAGTGTTAGACATGCAAATTACCAGACCTGATTTTAGAGGACTAAATTCAAAACATGAGGGTTTAGTAATCTGTAGTCTAGCAAGCACTACTGGTCCACGCTGATGTTTGAGAACCACTGTTATAAACAGTGAAACCCCACATCCAGATGCAGACACCAGGTCGCTGAGGATTTCGGAGGCAATTGTCAAGACTTTATAGAGACAAGCAGGAGAATTGCTGCGTGTGATGCTCACATCACCGTGTTGGTACTTTGCCTTCTGAAGTCAATTGAATGAATCTTCAAATTCAATTAAGAAAATAAAAGTTTTAGGTTTTTAGCAAACATAGCACAAATTTGATCAATCACAAAGGTTTTCATGGGCGTATTGTGGAGACAATATCCTAGAGGGAATGGTAATTCGGTTTTACCTGATAATTTGCCTCAATGTTCTAAAGCTCAGACTTATCCATTAAGTAAGAAGATGCAAGACAGACCCAGACAGCACCCCCGCTGCGCCTGGAGCTGGACGTGAGAACCGGTGTGTCGGACCAGCTATGAATGTCACTCTCCTAAAGAAGCTCACACATACTCAACTCTTAAAGGTTCTGTGAGAAAAGCAGGATACCGAACACTGGGCTCTATCTACAGTGTTGGAGGAGTAGTAACCACTCAATAAGTGATATCCGGAAGGCTCACCTCTGTGTGTCCCTGGTTGAGACTCTTGTGGTTGTCGGTACACACTCTGGTGTGGGGCCGGAGCTACAGGAGCGAGTGATGGGAGTCGGGGAAAGGGGAGTGTAGAAAGTTGCTAAGAAATTCAAGGTGCAAGAAAGGCTCCCAAGAACAGGGTGCTTGAGATACAAGTTGATGAATGAGTAGGAGAGAGAAGAGGCACAAGGAGAGGGGATCCAGGGTGGAGGGCACAGCATGGGCATGGGCACGGACACTGAAAACCACTCTGCTTTCTCGGGAATACTCAAGGCCTGCAGCTCGAAGGGTGGGGGGAAGGAGATAGGGCTGCACACCAGGTGAGGGGCACGGTCACCTGGTCTAACTCAGGGAGCTGGACCCATTTAAAGAAAATAGAAATGAGGTCTACTTAAAAATAAACCCTGGGCCCTGGCTGGTTGGCTCAGCAGTAGAGTGTCGGACAGGTGTGTGGAAGTCCCAGATTCGATTCCCGGCCAGGGCACACAGGAGAGGCGCCCATCTGCTTCTCCACCCTTCCCCCTCTCCTTCCTCTCTGTCTCTCTCTTCCCCTCCCACAGCCAAGGCTCCATTGGAGCAAAGTTGGCCCGGGCGCTGAGGACGGCTCCATGGCCTCTGCCTCAAGCGCTGGAATGGCTCCGACCGCAATGAAGCAACACCCCAGATGGGCAGAGCATCGCCCCCTGGTGGGCGTGCTGGGTGGATCCTGGTCGGGCGCATGCTGGAGTCTGTCTGACTGCCTCCCTGTTTCTAACTTCAGAAAAATACAAAAAATAATAATAATTAAAAAATAATAAAAAAAATAGACCCTATCCAGGCTACAGGGAAGAGCGGCTACTGAAATAGAAAAGAACTTGGGAGTGAAAACGTTTGTCTGTGGCTTGTTACCATAAGGCAGGACAGCAGAGCTGGGGCCCGGGTTGAGGTCATGGGGGGAGACTGCGAGATCACGTTAGGGGACTGTATCTAAAATGTGTTCTGATGGGTAACAAAACCCTCATGGGCAAGACTTCCCACATTGAGAAAAAGAGTACATGTCATGGACTCTTCATGCACATCTTACGTGACTAGCAGTGTGCCAGAAATAATGGGACTTGGTTCCTGAGTGTAAGACCTCACAGCATCGTGAGAGAATAAGCCATGGTCCAGACATTATCCGAGCTGGCGGAGGGCAGCAGGTGCTCAATGCTGGGTGTTAGGCAGGGACTTGGGCAAGGCAAGGTCTTGAAGAAACTACTCTGGACCCCAAACCCAGAACCCCAGGATCTAGCCCCAACTTTGTCATTTCTTTGAAGAGTGGTGGCCTTGAGCAGGTCACTGCTCCTTTCTTCCCTGGTTTTCCTCCTCTATATAGATGATGAAGTTAGAATTAAAGAGATAAGAAAATGACCCAGGGTCACGCCCCTCCAGTCAGAGTCTATGCCTGCAGGCTGACACACTGATAGTTGTGCGGTAAACAAAGAACACGTTTCTAGAAAAGCTACTTTTTTCTGATAAGTAGTTCAAAATATTTCTTACTCTTACTAAATCAAACATAGACATAATTTAGCATAAAATGCAAATATGCATACACTTTAAAGACAAAACACAAAGCTTCAAAGACGTATCTGGCTTGCGAGCCGTGATAGGCAGACTTCTAAGACGGCTCTCAATGAGCTCCTGGCATTGACCTTGGGCAATCTCCCTCTGAGGACAGGCTAGACCTGGTGACTTCTCTCTGAATAATAGAATAGTATAGCAATAATGATGGTGTGAGATTTCTGAGACTAGATTATAAACAAACAAACAAAAAACCCCACTAACTTTCTTCCTTTATCTCCCAGGTCTCTCTATCTCTCATCATTTAATCACTATAAAGAAGCCAGTTGGCACATTGTCAGCTGCCCTACTGAGATGTCCACATGGCAAGGAAGGGCCATCAAGGAACGGAAGTCCCAGTCAGAGCACCCACAAGGAACAGAACCCTGCTGTTAACGACGTGAATACGTTCGGGAACATATCTTCCACAGTGGAGTCCTGAGACGTTTGAAACCCTGGCTGACCCACTGATTGTGAGAGCCCGGACTACCCCAGTGAAGCTCTATGTGGAGTCCAGCCCTGCAGAAATGATGAGATTATCAATAAAGGTCTGTGGTGGGTGCAACTTGTTATATAGCAATGGGTAAGTAAGACACAGTGGCTCCCTTCGGGCTGTGGCCAGAGACACCCACTGAAGTAGTCTCTTCCTTGCCTCAGCCTGTAGCTGGATTTGGTGGAAATGTCTATGAAACACCCGTAAGAAGACTCACTTTAAAGGACTAGAGGAAGGCAGAGGGGCATTCCTTGTAAGAGCAAACGAGCAAACCCTCAGGTGTCCTCTCTCTGGAATGCAACCATCTCTGAGTTAAAGGAACGTAAAGAAAGCTAAGCTCCTTGCCCACGAAGTCCTGGCTGGTTTATGATGAGCTGGAACTGAATCCAGGTCTCTGGACACCCAAGTAGTGTTCTGCTTAAATGACTCTGAGTCTTAATGTACGTGAATGTGGATGACTCCATGTGACTACACGAAGTATTACTAGATAGGACATACAATTATAATTACAGTTACTATCCTTTTTGAGTCCACAAATTAGTTTCTCAACATTTGCTTGTTTTCTCAACATAGCTAGTCTGAGGCATCCAAATACAAGATTGTTCCTTTCTTTTTTCCTTTTTTTCTTTTCCTGTTTGTATTCAGTGACTTCTAAAGGACTATCAAGAATCTTTGGGAAATGATCACAGACTGCAGAATTGAAAACATTGCCCCAAGCCCCAAGACTACTTCAGCACTCAGCTCCAGACACCACTGCTGAAGGGCTGCGGCGAGATAAGGCGGCCCTGGTTTATAATTCAGCTTCACCTCGGGGCAGAGCTGGAAAGGCAGAACATCATAAACCCAGCCAGCGCAGTGTTCTTCTGCCCTAAGGACACGCTGCAGAGAGATGATACGGGAAATGTGAAGAGACAGTCCCTGCTTTTAGAGAAGAGCGCGTTCTCAGAAAAGCCAGGGCCACACTGTCGCTGGGGATGTGATGCCACGGATACCCAGAGGGAGGGGCAGGCTGTAGTTGTTTTTGCTGCTACTGTGTCCGCCGCTGTGGTTCTAGTTTTATTTCTGGTTCTTTCTTTTCCTTCCTTCCTTCCTTCCTTCCTTCCTTCCTTCCTTCCTTCCTTCCTTCCTTCCTTCCCTCCCTCCCTCCCTCCCTCCCTCCCTCCCTCCCTCCCTCCCTCCCTCCCTCCCTCCCTCCTTCCTTCCTTCCTTCCTTCCTTCCTTCCTTCCTTCCTTCCTTCCTTCCTTCCTTTGTATTTTTCCAAAGTAAGAAGCAGGAGAAGGCACACAGACAGACTCCCGCATGCGCCTGACCCAGATCCACCCGGCATGTCCACCAGGGGGCGATGCTCTGCCGATCTGGTGCATTGCTCTGTTTCTGCAAGAGCCATTCTAGTGCCTGAGGCCAAGCCATCCTCAGCGCCCAGGCCAACTTTGCTCCAATGGGGCCTTGGCTGTGAAAAGGGAAGAGAGAGGCAGAGAGGAAGGAGAGGGGGAGGGGTGGAGAAGCAGATGGGCGCCTCTCCTGTGTGCCCTGGCCAGGAATCAAACTCAGGACTTCCACACACTGGGCTGATGCTTCATAGCTGAGCCAGCCGGCCAGTACCCGTTGCTGTTCTTTTTAAAGGCCCTCAGCATCTGGCATGGTGTCCTTCCCCTAGTCTAGGGATGTCTCACTAACAGGGAGCCCAATGCTATTCACATACATATAATATTTGTCAGGGTAATCAAGGTTATGCTGCAGTAACAAATGACCCCCAAATCCCAACAGGTTTAGACAACAAAAATATATATCTTTAATTCACAGTAAATGCTCAATAAAGACTAGCTCAGGACTGCTCCGCGTTGTTCCTGCTCAAAAGCCCAAGCCATCAGAGTGACCCTCTCTGCATCATTGCAGGCTATGGTGGCAGCGGGGACGGTGACATCGCCATTGTGAGCACTGGTTCTAAAGTCTTCCCTCAGCAGCAATGCACTGAGGTGTCATTGACCCAAGCAAGTCACACAGCCATGCCTAACTGCTTGGGGCCAGGGTAGAGCAAGACCCACGTGCACCCAGGAGGCAGAGAGCGCTACTGAGGACACTGAACGTCTACCAGGCAAGTACCCTCGAGAGAAGGTTACCTCAGAGACTAAGGAGCAGAAAGATAGGACAACACACTACAACATTCAGCCTGCAGGTTTTCTAACAAGGCTAACTGGCTTGCCAAATCTCATGCTATTTAGTCGGATGAGAGTCCCCCAACTTCAATCACACTTAGCGGCGAGAAGGCAGGGGTAGCGGCAGGTTTGGTCCAGGGCCAATCTTCTCTTTGCCCTCAGGCCGTGCTCTCGGTCTCCCGTCATCACCCAGGATTTTGTTCCCCCGGGTGTCCCTGCCTTCTGCATCGCTCGGGCAGCCCCCCTCCCAGCCTTCACTCGTTTTCTCCCCCTTCTTCCACAGCCAAGAATCTTAACACCAGTCAACGTCAACTCTGCCCACTTTCTAACTTCACAGTCATCATGTTTGCAGGTTCAACACGTATTCAAATGAAAAGAAACTAAACAAGGGTGAAGGTCATCGAGGTCATCTGAAAATTCTACCTCCCTAACAGGCTCACAGAAAGCCAGAGATCAACAAAGGTCAAATACAGGGGGGAGCTGCCTCTCACTTGCTTAAAATCTCTCACCCAGGGAACAGTGCCTGTTGAATGGAAGATGGAATGAACCACTGAGACCTCTGGATCATCTTTTCCATGGCTACCTCTAGCCCTCTCAGGGACCAACGTCATGGGTGTCTGGGTTCTCTGAAAAGTCCCACATTCCAACAGAAATGTTTCTCCCTGTCTTGCCCTCATTGTAGTGTCATACATAGGCAACAACGCTCTGGCGACCCATGTTCAAATCCCACCTTTTCCCGTTCCTGCTTGGTCATTCTATCCAAAATCATTTAAGCTCATTCAGGCCAAGCCTTTTCCTGTAAAGATAATAATAACTGCCTCGTAGGGTTCTCACCAGGATTAGCTCAGATGTTGTAAAGCACACAGCAAGGCACACTCTAAGTGTTCAACACATGTTTCTTATTCTTGTTGTTCTCATGTCCACCTATTTCTGTATGCTATCAGCTTCCTGACTCTTCCATCTTTTCTTTTCTTTCTCTCTAGTTTTCTCCTTTCGTAGAAGCAGCCGGAAGCCTGTTACATTTGCCAAAGTGCTGATTCTAACAAAACAAAAAACCTCCTTAGCTAGTATCTTCTCCCAAGAGGTGATACGGTTAATCCGTGCTCTCCCCTGTCCGGCCCCTGCCGAAGCCGGGGCCTGGACCTGGATCTGGACCACAGGACATTAAGTTGAGGGTTTAAAACAAAAGGTCCGAGTATCCATTTTTTTTTCTTTGTTTGAATACAGCGATGTGGGCAGAAAAGTCCTAGCGAGAGGCTAAAGGCCTCGGGGAGAAAAGCACAGGTGCTTTATCAGAAATGGCTTTTCCATTAACCATCTGTGTGACCTTGGGCACGTCCCATTTCACCGCTGCCGACCTGCATGCCCTTCCCTGTCAAAGGGGGGACGCGGCCCACGAGATCAGACTTCCCACACTGACGTTCTGACACTTCTAATCTGAGAACGGCCCTGCAATCAGCCAGACCCGGGGTGCGGGAATGGAGGACGCTGCCCTGCAATCAGCCAGACCCGGGGGTGCGGGAATGGAGGACGCTGCCCTGCAATCAGCCAGACCCGGGGTGCGGGAATGGAGGACGCTGCCCTGCAATCAGCCAGACCGGGGGTGCGGGAATGGAGGACGCTGCCCTGCAATCAGCCAGACCCGGGGTGCGGGAATGGAGGACGCTGCCCTGCAATCAGCCAGACCCGGGGTGCGGGAATGGAGGACGCTGCCCTGCAATCAGCCAGACCCGGGGTGCGGGAATGGAGGACGCTGCCCTGCAATCAGCCAGACCCGGGGTGCGGGAATGGAGGACGCTGCGTGCTAACGCGGGAGCAGGCTCCGCCCTCTCCCTTCACCAGCCTCGTGCTGCCTGCGGAGAAAAGACCTCCTGCCTCCATGAAGTAAGGTTGAATGAAGGAAGGCCCTGAGCAGAAACGAGAATATATCAAAGACCCTCTGGTTCTATATACCGTATTAGATTTACAAAGACTTCCGTGGTCACTGTCAGTTTCAGAAACAATGCCACGGGTATGGAGGATGGTCATTATTATCTCTGTGAAAGAGAGCTTTGCCCAAAATGAGAGAACAGGGCCTAAAACCAGTTGTGGCGTGGTAAACAAGCTAGGGAGATTTCAGGTCTACAGCCTGATGCCATTGACTCTCTGCTAGTTGACCTTGGAACGTGACCATGAACAAAATCTCCCCTCTGAATATGACCCTTCCCTGACCTATAAAATGATAACAATAGTAATTATTATTATTATTATTATTATTCAAACATCAGAGAGTGCTTGCAAAGTCCACCTCAGACCATGTATAAGAGTTCGTCTTACAAACCCTAACATGTGGCCCTGGCCGGTTTGCTCAGTGGGAGAGCGTCAGCCTGGCATGCAGGAGTCCCGGGTTCGATTCCCGGCCGGGGCACAAAGGAGAAGCGCCCATCTGCTTCTCCACCCCTCCCCCTTTCCTTCCTCTCTGTCTCTCTCTTCCCCTCCTGCAGCCCAGGCTCCAATGGAGCAAAGTTGGCCCGGGCGCTGAGGATGGCTCTGGTTGCAGCAGAGCAACGCCCCAAATGGGCAAAGCATCGCCCCCTGGTGGGCATGCCGGGTGGATCCCGGTCAGGCGCATGCGGGAGTCTGACTGCCTCCACGTTTCCAACTTCAGAAAAATACAAAAAAAAAAACAACAAAAGAAAAACAAACCCCAACATGTGTGTTTAGCTGGTCATGTTGAGCTGTCCTTCTACCCACGCTTCCAGGCATCACTTAGAGGTGGCAAAATCATCAACATAACCTGTCTGGCCACTTCACATTCCTGAGCTGTCCCTCCATCCACCCCTTTCTGTGTGCCACGTCACCCACATAACATGCCCCCAACCCTCTTCTTCCCAAATCGATGCCCATTTCGTATAAGCTATTGTAAACTTCGAGCTCACCAAGGACCCTCCAGGTAATTAGATGCTTCTAATTCATCTACCAATTCTTGCTGAGCTCAGAACTGGACAATCACCTGTAGGACAATGTGACACCACCTGCCGCGTCCTTGTCGGTTGAGAAGTGGCAGAACACAGAACCAGGAAGGTTAGGCTGAAGTCCCACTTCTGCCGCTAACCAGCCAAGTGACACAGTGAAAGTCACTGCATCCCCTGGAAGAATTTCCTTGTCTGCAAAGTTGTGAAAACAAGGCCCGTCCTCCAACCCCACAGACTTCTGTACAGCGACAGAGGAGAGGTTGCAAAGGGTGCAGTAGATAGGTCCTTGCCTCAGACGAGCTCGGTCTCTGTTAGAATGTGGACAAATAGACAAGTGTAATATAACGGAAGAGCTAAGGGAGAGATGTACGCAGATTCACGTGGCTTTGTCCACCTGTGCCCGCGTCCCCTGTGCCCGGCGCAGCGCACAGAACAGAGACCAGAGCTGTGTGACACACTGTGGTTGCTGTTTTCTTTTAACCAATCACAGTGCTCTGTAGCTGGGAAGTTCCACAGAATGGCTTTCCCTTCCTTCCTTCTGCCTCATCTTCCCTCCTCGCTCTCTCTCTCTCTCTCTCTCTCTCCTATATCTCCGGAGTCTCCTGGACACTTACACTCGAGAGCTGGTCAAGGGAGTGGCTGACTGTTCCAAGGACAGCAAACACACAGTCCACTCTGAGTCCTTCTCTAAGTCCAGGAGCCGTGGCCACCATCACAGCCGCCTGGCCCCTGCAGGTTCCCACTTAATTCGGACAGACGGTAAGGAATCAACGGAGCCAAGAAATGGTAGGCTAATTTCCCTTATTCTAGACTCGTACCGGCCAACGAGTAAAAACAAATGCATGGGGCACCAGAACCCACTCACATGTCCTCCTGTGCCACAACCAGGAGAACCTTTCCGGTTTTTTCTAGAACCAAAGGCTCCCACCCTGGTTCCCCTTCCGCTCCCCGCCATCTTGCTCCCTGCCTCTTCTGCAACCACGTGGCCTCCCCTCCTCCTTTTAAAACTTTCTGGTGCAAAAGCCCTCCCCCAACACACATTAGCATAACCAAACCCCTTCCCAAGCAGGAAGGTAATAAGCCGCCCCACGTGGGCAGCGCCATTTTTAATAAAAGTGAGCAAAACCAAATAATACAAATTTTACAAACTTATTTGCCCAACACCCCTTCCCCACCCCCAGCAGCAAAACCTCCAGGGCCGACGCTGCCGGCACCCTATGTGCTGTCTTTCTCTCGTAAAGCCGGGATGCTTGTTGCAATTCCTTTTCAGTGGGTCCTACTGGTTTCCTGCTACAGCCAAGATCCGTCCCTTCCCGATGGCCCCAGCTGGCAGCCCTTTCTTCTTCAGCAGCTCCTGCTGCCCTGGCCGTTGCTAACGTGGGCAGGACTCGCTAGCCTGTGCTCAGGACCCAGACTGCTGGTTCATCCCGACAAGGTCAGGCTGGTGCTGGGATTGGCCCTGACGGCCCCTGCGATCCCTGGAGAGGCTTGACTTGTCCTGTGTCATTGACGCCGGCCTCAGCCGTCTGGGGCTACTCCCGGGACACTGACCAAGGCAAGGGGGCAGGCAGGCTCACCCTCACCTCAGCCCAAGCTCTCCTTGGCCCCTGAGAAAAGTGGCTTCACTCGTCACTTGCTTGTGAGACTCCCCTCTCCAGCAGCTCCCACCAATGACTCATCTGGGCTGGGAGGTTCCATCCCAGTGAAAGCGCAGCCTCCACATCCGAATGTTAATGTCCCTGGACTTAGTATGCATGTTTGATTTTCATCAACTTTTTAATTAAAATGTCACAGCAAATTTAAGAGAGACGAAAGGGCAGGGAGAGGTGGGGGGGGGGGGCATGCTGTGCTGTAACGCACCACGTTGGGTGAGCCTTTCCCCCATTTCCTTCTCCTCGAAGCGTTCTGAATTTCTGACATGGGGGTATTTTGGGTAGGTTCAGATCCTGAAGTTTACGGATGGAAAAGCATGAGGCAGGCCTGCCAAATGGAAAAGATAGAAAAACAAACGATAAACAGAAACGTCAGCTGCGCAACTCCAGTGCGGAGAGATAAAGGCCAGAGCTGAGAGGCAGGACCCACAGGGGCACGGAAGACAGATGTCTAAATGAGCCACGAGGGAGGGAACACAGGATATTAGTCTCTCTCAGCTTTTTTGTACTTGGAGACAATCTTGTCTCCAAAGACATCTTGTCTCCTAAGATCATAAGTTCTTTCCAGGAGAAGGACAATATTTTACTTCTCTGCGGCATTTATTCATGATTCATTGCACAAGGCTGAGCACGTGGTGGGAGGAAATGAGATAATCTAGAGAAGTCCTGGGCTAGCAGAAGCTTGCCCCCAACTCCGCAGGTAAATTCTCGCGTGACCTTAGGGAATCGTTGACCTCTCTGTTTCTTCCGCGGCATACGAAGCGTGACCAGATATCAGCAAACTGCAGGCTTAGCTTTAAAACGTCATGAGCCAGTAATGGCGACTTGGGGATCGAGGAAGAGGGGAAACTCTCTGACTTGGTGACTTATATGCAGAAGTTGTTTCGAGGGTTAAACTTGGACCTCTATCTAGAAATCAAAGGATATTAGACTAGACAATCTGTTTTACTCTAAAATGCAAGAACTATTTGAATTGAAATGCTCAGCCTTCATCCTCAAATATCAAACTCAAAATGACACTGTATCAGTCTTCCATATATGGAGGAGGAATAGCACTTAGTCACATATAATTCACCTGCCCATTGATAAGAAACCGGTATTTTCCATGGCTTCATTTTTATCTCGGCCATAAAAATCTCAATCCTGTCTCAGATGTGATATTTTTCCTCTCAATAGAAGAGGCAATTTATTTTATTGTTACTTGGAATTAAAGGGTTCCCAGAAACTGGTTTGGAGCCAACGATGGTCATAATGACAAAGTGATTGATCTTTTTATAATGCATGGTGCCACTATTCTCAAATTGGAGAAATGCAATATGGAAGATAGTCTCTTGTACCACCGACTGGTATTCATCTCTGTAATAGAATGTAACACTCCTTTGTATTTATTAAGTAGTCGTTACCACTAGAAACACAGAGCTGAAAGGCTTCACTGTTAATTCTCAGGCATGGTCAAACGTCCATTGTTATATCCCACTGACAGAAAGAGTATATATCAGAGTTTAAGGCAGAAATATCAGCTCTTTGGCATAGTGGGAAAAATAAACGTTGCATCCAGGACCCAAAGGTAGAAATGGAAGTTAAGGAAATAGATACTATTCAGCAGGACCAAAAATAAGTTTTAAAACGACAGTAAGTATTCAACAGTGGAGTCTAGGAGAAAGGTGCTTACTTACCCCAGGGGTCAGGTACTGGTCTGGACGGGTCACGTGCCACATGGTGACATCCTCACGGCACCCTTCAGGACTCATCTCGTTTCTTCATTGCACGGAAGAAACAGAGACGCTCGAGCAAGTTAAGCCTTTGTCTTTGGGCCATTGAGCTATGATTACATGTTTGAGCCAAGACTTCATATATGTTTTGACTGGTTACAAAGCCTGTGTGTTTCCATTCTGTCACAATGCAGCCGCTCAGTGAAAATTCAAGGACATTTTGAGGGAGACTAAGGCGGTTGCATGTTAGATCACTCAGTCTTCCTTTACAGACCTGTAGAAAAGCAGATTCTATGACAATCTCACACACTCACTTTCCATCTCATACACTCATCCTATAGATACACAGCAAACGCCTGTCTCTGCCATAGCAGTGAACACATCTGGTACCATCCCTGCCCTCGTGGAACTTAATCTCATGACCAACAATATGAACAAGGGGAAAACTACCACACTGACCTATCTGCAGGCACAGAATATGGTCTATACATGATGACAGGCAACCTTCTTCTGGCCTGTCTTTAGGGGAGACAGAAAAAATAATAATTAAGGTTACTTATTATACTCCAATAGCCTAGTTTCCTATGTAGTCTGTATGTTTCCATAATTTACATGATTAGGATATCTAAATAAATAGTATCATAATCATGTAAGCAATGATATCTTAGATATAATCTAAATAATGCTGTTTTAGGTGTGTAGAGTGCTTTACAGTTCAGGATCCACTCACCTACCAGGACAGCTATGTATGTGGGGTAGTACTCACCAAGCGCTTTTATCTGGCCCATCCCTAAAACCCTGGGGCTCAGAGCTGAGCCAAAGAGCCAAGAGCTGGTGGGAGCTAAAACTCTCAGTGCCTCAGACTTCAAATAAAAATAATGGAGGTTGGGAGGATCGTGCTGCTGCTGCTGTGGAATTAGCAGCTAACAAATCTCCATCCAGGTCCTAGTTTATATGCCTCTGGGCAAGTGACAGGTGAAGCCTGTGGCCACAGGAAGTCCCCTCTCTCCCTCACAGGCTGTGTTCTTGGGAATGTTACACATCCCACGTACCCTACCGAGAGTTAAGTCCACAGGGTATATGGGGGGGTCGTCTCTCTAGCTGTGATGGATGACAATGGGAACCCATCAATGCAGATGTTCAGGTCGCTGCTGTCTCATGGTGAAAATTAGGGTCCTACAGGAGAAGAAGTCCTCACTGTCAAAATCAGACTCCTTTACAGCTCAAGGGATCGTGGTAAAAATAAGGAACATTTTACTAGAAGCAGCACGCTTTGGAAAAGCCAGCCAGAGTGGCAACCTGAAGGGAAATATTACCTGAGCCCAAGCAGCCAGCGCCATATAGACCGCTCGATCTGAAAGAGGCTCAGAATCCACCCCAACCTGCACGCGAGGAGCCCCGAATACTACCCACCCAACACCTGAGCACACCCCCACTCCCAGCCTGGTCCTGGGGTTGACTCTGGCTGCTTTCGACTGGAGTCCCAGAGTGCGTTTACACCCTAAGACGCACAGGCCGACCTTCAGCAGAACCGGGCCAGGGGCTCACTGTCGGAGGAAACGCCCGAAGTCACTCAAAATAAGGAAACTAGGACTTTGGGAAATGTTGATAACTGATACATTTTCACACAAGGAAACTTCATGCACACTAAGCTCATAAGTTATTTGAAGGGGAAAGAAAAAGTGCTGATACCAAGCCACTTAAGCAATACTTGACAGCACCATGCGTGATTGAAAAATAAAATATGGTGCCCCCGTGGGCGCGCCACGCTGACTTCACAGAACTGTGCAGCTGGAAGCCCGGGGAGCCCCACAGCTCGGCGATCAGTGAATCTCGCGAGGTTTAGAGTTCAAGTTCAGTTCCAGTCATGGCTTCACTGCTTTTATGCTTCCAGGAGCTTGATAGAGTCTGGGGATGGGGGGGAGGAAGAAAGGAGTTGGAAAAAAAAGGGGGAGGAATTGCTTTAAGCAGCTGATTGCAAAAGCACGGATCAGAAGAACAGCAAGGACGACTGGGGAAGCATGATCGTAGCTGAAGGATTGGGGGAGGGGTCGGAAGGACCAGTCCTTAGCTGCAGCAAATGAGCAAATGGCCATGGAAAAGAACGGGCGTCTGCTCTCCTGTTCCTTTATTCTAATAAGGCCTTGAGTCAAATTAAAAAGATGAAGGTCACGTGCACAGTTTCCTCTGACCCAGGCCGACACAGCTGTCACTGGGCACAACCTCGTCTGCCCGCACAGAACTCCCTCGGTCTGCCTAGAACGGCACTGACTTGGAGTGCTGTATCATTCAGGCCCCACTGGGCAGACCTGTGTCCAAGAACCGCATCTGAATTGGAGATTCTAGGTGCTGGCTCTAGAGCCAGACTGTGTGAGGTTCACCTCCTGACTCCATCCCTTCTTCTCCGGTGACTTTGAACAGGTTATCTAACCGCCCTGTGTCTCGGTTCCTCATCAGTGAAACAGAAGTATTCATGGTCCCTACCTCATGGGATTGCTGGGAGAATTGAATGAGTTAATACGTGTAAAGAGCTTAAAATAGTGCTGGGAACATAATCAGGGCTCCATTAACGTAGAAAACAGACACTGGTCAAATTATCCCCAGGAAAACGAATGACTATGTAAACTGCAAACTAAATTATGAAAGAAAGTCGTGTGGGGCTCTGAGACCTGGATTAGTCAAGGTTTGGCGGCTACAGAAAAGGAGTGATATTGGAAGTGAGAGATCAAGTTGAGTAAGAGCTTACTGAAAGGAAAGGAAAGGTCTGGGCGAGAGTCCCCAGCTGTTCCACAGTGGTCTTTCTTCCAATAGACCAGTGGGTTTTAGGGAAAGGACCAGCTCCTGTGGCCGGGAAATCTCTGGTGCAACTTCTCTGCTGTGCTGTTCTGGGCAGAAGGGCCCGAAGGCAACGTGAATGGCCACCTCCCTCCCTGAACTGTAAGCTTCCCCAGGGCATAGACCTTGTTTAATTACATTTGTATCTATGGTCCCTGACACTGGGAGGCTCAACAGGTGCTGGTTGGAGAAACAAAGGAGTAAATAAACAATATAATAGACAACTACTCAGGAGAGCACCCTGACCCTAAGATTCCCTTAGCTATCTGAAGGGGTTAAGTTATATAACTCAAACCTCACCCATTAGAGGACGCATTCCCTAACAAATCCGCCTTTCGGTGATCATTGGCATGACCCTGTCTCCACATACAGTCGCATTTAGAAGTACTGGGAGTGAGGTTTCACCTCCCATGAATGGAGGCCACAACAGAACTGAACACAGCAAAGAAAGCAAGCCAGGTTACCAGCACACTGTGAGTCACAGCCTAGCTTTGAGCCCAGGACCCTAATACATTCACACCTCCAACAAGACAACACATCGGCCCATTTGGCGGACTCCATCCCTCCATCTCTGGCATCTGTACCACCTCCGGGCAGTTTTCTGCTTTCCTGAGAAGCAGCCCCGGGTCCCAGCGGCAGCTCCCCTCCTGCTGTCTAGCAGCCTCTCTGCAGGAGCTTCTTCTGGTCTAATCCCCCAGGAAGTCATGCATTTTAGAGGGTCTTTTTTTTTTTGGAGCGGCGCCTTTCCTGTGATTTTGCTCACCTCCTGGGGAGAAAACTCAGCTCCTCTAGGTACCAGCCAGTCCATGTAGTTTCTTAGCAACATCATCCCTGGAGCACACTCTTTGCAGCCTTTGGTCAACTCCACCAGAAGTCTCGGAGTGGCATCAGAGAACCTGGTTTCTCATCTTTGCCCTTAGTCACCTCAGCATTGTGTATCCACGGCCGTTCTCTGCTTCCTCCCCCTGCACCTTGGGGCAGGGAATAGCTCCCCCTATTCCCCCTGCGCTGAGAATGAGCTGATGCTACCTCAGGAATGTAAGTCAATTTGTCCCTCTCTTCTCCATCCCCATGACCTCTGACCTCACTGAGATCTTCAGCTCTTAGTAACTTTTTTTTTTTTAACAGAGACAGAGAGAGAGAGTCAGAGAGAAGACAGACAGGGACAGGCAGGAAGGGAGAAAAATGAGAAGCATCAATTCTTTGTTGCTGCACCTTAGTTGTGCATTGATTGCTTTCTCATATGTGCCTTGACCAGCGGGCTCCAGCAGACTGAGTGACCCTTGCTCAAGCCAGAGACTCGGAGCTTCAAGCCAGCGACCTTTGGGCTTGAGCCACCAACCATAAGGTCAATCCCACGCCCAAGCTAGTGACCCTGCGCTCAAACTGGTGAGCCTGAGCTCAAACCAGCGACATCAGGGTTTCAAACCTGGGTCCTCTGCATCCCAGTCTGACACTGTATCCGCTGCGCCACCACCTGGTCATGTAGCTCTTAGTAACTTTTAACTGAGCTCCAGTTTCTTCCTTTCCAACCCATCCCTCTCTCAAAACATCAGAATAATTGTTTCACAACTTGAGTTTCTCCACATAATTCCGAAGTGTGATAGTGCTCGCTTCTCTGTGCTATGAAAGGGGATGAGGATTATTTGCTCCTCAGCGTGGCTGCAAATCATTCCGTCCCCGGTCCCACACCCTGTCCCTCCACAGCCTGGAGCTCCTCCTCATCTGCACCCACTAGCCACCTCTGTCTAGGATGCCTTTGCTGATCTCCTTACCATCCTTTAGAGTCAGTTTGGCATCATTTCTCAAGGAAACTTTCCTGGTCCTCTTCAACCAGTTAGATCCTGTCTCTGGCCGTCACTCCCTACATCAGTCTCTACCGTGGCAAACACTAGATCGCGTCATGTGTCCCCACTGTGTGCATCTTCCTTACAAGACCAGGGGCCTCTTCAGAGCAGAAGCTTTGTGAGTAATCTTCAGTCCCCGGGCTCAGGAGAGTCCCTTCAACAAAGGACAGCCTCGGCAGTGCTGCGCTGAGCTCATGCCTCCCAAACCCTCGTGCCCGTGCGACAAAGGGGCAGCCTCAGCAGTGCTGCGCTGAGCTCATGCCTCCAAACCCTCGTACCCGTGCGACAAAGGGGCAGCCTCAGCAGTGCTGCGCTGAGCTCATGCCTCCAAACCCTCGTGCCCGTGCGACAAAGGGGCAGCCTCAGCAGTGCTGCACTGAGCTCATGCCTCCAAACCCTCGTGCCCGTGCGACAAAGGGGCAGCCTCAGCAGTGCTGCACTGAGCTCATGCCTCCAAACCCTCGTGCCCGTGCGACAAAGGACAGCCTCAGCAGTGCTGCGCTGAGCTCATGCCTCCAAACCCTCGTACCCGTGCGACAAAGGGGCAGCCTCAGCAATGCTGCGCTGAGCTCATGCCGCCCAAACCCTCGTGCCCGTGCGACAAAGGACAGCCTCGGCAGTGCTGCGCTGAGCTCATGCCTCCAAACCCTCATGCCCGTGCGACAAAGGGGCATCAGGTTGCAACCATCACACCACATCAGCCGTGTCCAAATCAAGATTCGCAAGGAACATGGGAGCCGTCCCAAATCCCTCTTCACTTCTCCTATCTGTTGGCTTCAGGGCACAAATGCATATTATATCAAAAAAAATAACTCAAGGTACTTCATCATTCCTCTGTGTAAACCTGGGAATTAAACTCAAACAGTATCTCTAAATTTTTCCCACTGGGAAATTGTGTTGAACAGACAGAAGAGGATGTATAAGCCTCTTGGCCTGCATTCTGTCTCCGTTGGCAGCCAGTGTGGAGTCTGGAAAAGCCCTTTCTGGAGAAGACCTTGGGCTACTCTCCCCTGCATATCGTCTCTGTTGTCTGATCCGTGGCTTGGCCTCACCTGAGAAACAGAGTGAAATTGGTCCCCCAACCGCAGCGTGGACAAAGACCTGTTCTCTCCCTCCTCACGAAACTCTGAGCTCTAGGAAGGGAAGCCTGCCTTTTAGACAGACGTTTACTATGAAAATTGACTTTGGTTGAACGTGCCCACATCATGACCACAAAAGAGAGTGAGGAGGCATCCCCTGCTCAACCAGTGCAACTCAGCTACTCCGGGGGCCGACGGTCTAGCTTTCCCTTGCCACTAGGGAAGCCCGCCTTCTTATACAAGAAACATGGGATTGGAAGTAAAGAGAGAAAGCATTTACTTTTCAAACAGCCTGTGCAACTGAGGTTTGCTCCTTGGGAAGGCAAAAAAAAATACATATATGACCATATGTGTGTTTGTGTGTATGACCATATGTGTGTATATATACATATATGACCATATGTGTGATATACATATATGACCATGTGTATGTATACACATATGACCATATGTGCGTATACATATATGACCACGTGTATATATACATATATGACCGTGTGTGTGTGTGTGTGTATGACCATGTGTGTGTGTATATATATGGTCTCCAAACATCTGCAGCAAAGACATTTCCAAAAAACATTCTTGTTATAGACTGACTGTTTATGTTGACCCAAAATTTGTATGATAAAGTCCTAACTCCCAAGGTGATGCTATTAGAAAAATGGGTCTTTGGTGACTGTGGTACCTCTGGAACCTTTGATTGTGACTTATTTGGAGATAGGGCACTTAAAGAGGTAATTAAGTTAAAATAAAGTCATTAAGATGAACCCTAATCCAGGCTGGCTAGTGTTTTTAAAAGAAAAGAATATGAGGAGGCAGACAGGCCTAGAAGGAAGACCAGGCGAGGACACAGGGAGAAGAAAGCCACCTGCCGGCCAAGGAGAGAGACCTCAGAGGAACCAGCCCGGCCGGCCCCTTGATCTCAGATACCCAGCTCTGGAGCCGTAAGAGACTTCTGCGGTGCTTGGTGCTCATGCAGTCCCAGCCTGGCGGGATGGCTCATTGGCATTGTTGGTGGAGAGCCTGTGGCCAGAACGGAGTAAGGGGGACAGTGGAAGGAGATGAGGTCTGAGCGGCGGTCCTTGGAGCCATGAGGACACTGGGTGCCTTGTCCCAGTGGTGAGTTCACACCCAGCTGCAGCCAGGCCTGCCATCCACGCTGACAGCATCCCGCCCTAAGGACCTGCTCCTCTACGCTTGGCTGCCCGACGGCTTTGTCTCCCACCAGGGGACTGCTTAATACACACTCAGGGCAGCTGACCGAGGGGCCACCCCCATTCAGTGAGGAAGGGACATGTGTCGGGGAATGCACAGCTTTGTCACCCTAGGTGGGCTGGCTCTGAGGCACATCTGCCAAGGTCCCTCAGAGTGCCTGAGAGTCATTAATCCCCAGCTGCCCGAGGCCACCATCTTGGCCCATGCAGCAGGACACTTCCTGGGCTTCCTCCCTTTCCCACCTCCCTTTTCTCCCAATGTCGTATTTGAACTTAAGTCCTTGTCTCAGAACCTGCTTTGAGAAGATCCAAACAAAAATCCTATTCTGGATGTTCTTGTAAGTGTTTTTGGAGCATTTGGGGCAGGGATATGCCATGATTTGTCATTATTTTAGGAGGTTTCTGGTGTCTCTTTGGAGAGACTGGCAGCTTTGTTTGGAGATTAAAGGATGAGTAACATTATTAGTGGTCTAGGAGCTTTCCTGGTGACAAGAAGGTGGCATAGGAAACAGGGCCTTGAAGGGCAAAGCTGGGAACACCTGGAGGAAGGTCAGAGCTGGCTTCTGAGTCTGCCTGAGACCATCCCAGAGTGTGGCTGATGGTGTCATTTCCCCTCCTCCATACCCCCTGTCTTCTCTTGCCCCTAAAAGGGACTTTTAGATCTGATATCTCCGCCTGGCTCCGTCCCCACACTGGATGTGTTTAGACTTATTCAGTCCTCTGAGCGGCCCTGTGGCCAGGCCCTCTCACTCCTCCTCCACAGGAGGACGCAACAGGCTTAAAATCACAAGATGGTCAAGTCTTCTACGTTCAAACCCAGGCAACCTGGCTCCAGAGCTCAGAGCTATTTTTTGTGTATAAGTGCTTCCTTTGAGAGATATGTTTATCAACACCCATTTTACAGATAAGAAAACTGAGTCTCAGAACTTCTGCTAGGGTCTCAAATAAGTGGCAGACCCTGGACTTGACTTTCAACCAAAACCTTCCCTACCAATGCCTGCCCTTATCAACCCTGCGCGAAGACCTTCATGCCAAGAAATCTGTCCCAGCCGAGACCCCAGTGACTTATTTCTAGGGTCTGACCTCTCCCCTCCTGGCGTAGGTCTGCCCAAGGGGGCGGTGGCCCCATTCTGGCTACTTCTCTCTCCTACTCGACTCCTGAGCTGGCTGGGTGGGGCGGGCTGTCTTTCGGTAAACCAGCAAATGCCTCCATTTCAGATTTATGAGATTCTGCATCAAGTCCCCAAAGAAGCAGATTAATCACAAGGAGTTATTTTCCTTTTAATTTAAAAAAAAAAATTATCTACAGTGGCTCCGGCCCTGCTGATTCTCAGAGCAGACAATACCAGTGAGCATAGCGAGTGAGCAATATTAATTTTCCCCAACTAATATAAAGATAATATCCCCTACATATGCCCACGGCTAACAAGGCTGTTTGTGCACCAGGTAGTCGCCACCTCTGGGCTCTGTCTCAACTTCCTCTCCGCCCCCCCCCCCCCCCCCCCCCCCCCCCCCCCGCACCAGGAAGGAGACGCGCAGAATATGTGGCAGGAGACGCGACAAGATACAGGCATCCTTTTTAGGAACTAGTCAGCTGGGAGGCAGAAGGGAAGCCATTTTCAGCTAAAAGCCAACAGGCTACATGTTTTACAGACAAGTTCCCATTTGAGCTTCCAAATTTGACTATGATTATGTGATCATGAAGCTGTGGGGTAAATTGTAACTCCCCTCCCCCCCCCCCCAAAAAAAATTATGTATTAAAATCCTAACCCCTTAATGCCTAGAATGTGACTATATTTGGAGATAGGGCCTTCAGAGAGGTAATCAATTTACAGTGAGATCATACAGGTAGACCTCAATCCCCGCCAACAGGTGTTGCTATGAAAAGAGCGGATCAGGACACAAGCACGCACGCGCAGAAGGAAGACTGCGTGAGACTCCTCCCCTTGGCTTGTCGCGGGCTGCCTTCTACCAGACGCTGTGCTGACGCTGAGCCCTCCGTTCCTGCGCAGCTGGTGCCGTGGGGGGCAGAGGCGAGCTGCCTCGCCCAGTCTTTCTCAGCCACTTGACCCACAAAATTGTAAGCCAAACAAATGGCTGTTTTTCGACTCTAAATGTTGTGATTGCTTATTGTGCAACAACAATATCTTCAGGATGTTATCACAGAATACCATAGACTGGTTGGCTAACAAGCAACACAAACTATTTCCCACATTTCTGGAGGCTAACAACCCAACATCCGGGCCCCAGCAGATTCAGTTCCTAGATGACCACTTTCTGGTTCATAGATAGCCGTCTCTCACTAGGAACTCGCAATGGTGTAAGGGGACAGGGGACAAAAGAGCTCTTCAGGGTTGCTTTTATAATGACCCAAATACACTCATAAAGGTACTGCCCTTGTGACCCAATCACCTCCCAAAGACCTCACTTTTTAATACCACCACATTGGGGATTAGACCTCAACCTATGAATCTGAGGGGAACGGATGCATTCGATTTATAGCAAACAAAACATGGGTCGCATGTTGCAGTAGAAAATCTAGCTCTAGAGCCATTAAATATCGATTTATGTCCTTTCCTGACTTCTTAGAGCCATGTGATGATGTGAAGCTCACTTAAATTATCTACTTCCCAGGCCCTGGCCAGTTGGTTCAGCAGTAGAGCATCGGCCCGGCATGTGGAAGTCCAGGGTTCGATTCCTGGCCAGGGCACACAGGAGAAGCACCCATCTGCTTCTCCACCCCTCCCCTTCTCTTTCTTCTCTGTCTCTCTCTTCTTCTCCCTCAGCCAAGGCTCCATTGGAGCAAAGTTGGCCTGGTCACTGAGGATGGCTCCATGTCCTCCGCCTCAGTCACTAGAATGGCTCCAGTTGCAGCAGAGCAATGGCCCAGATGGGCCGAACATCACCTCCTGGTGGGCATGCCGGGTGGATCTCAGTCGGGCGCATGTGAGAATCTGTCTGTCTGCCACCCCCCTGCTTCTCACTTTGGAAAAATACAAAAAAATAATAATAATAAATTCTCTACTTCCCAGTGTTTTTTGTCTATATGACAGGGATACGTTCACTTATTTGATAAAACTTTATTGAGATCCTGGAAAGGACACAGTAAATAGTCCACAGTCTCTACCTGGAGGAAATGCACAGTCCTAAACAGACAGGGTCAAGGGCCAGAAATTCACAGGGCAGGCTGTCAGCTCTCCTGTCGCACTAAGTTCAGCCAACCCCGGAATATATGGAAGGGAGGGGGCAGGGAGAATCGGGTTCACTCCTGGCAGTGCTGGGAAAGTGGCAGAGGAGATAGAGTCCAAACTGGGACCAACCATGCAGAGGGTTCACCAAGTGAAGAAGGTAGGAAGGGGCAGGCGGAGGATGTTTACGAGAAGAGAGCAGTGTGTGTTTAGAGTTCAGAGCTAAGAGACAGCGGCGGACCAGAAACAAGAAATCAGCAGGTGGCCTGGGAGTAGGCGTGAGTGCGTGTGCTGTGTGCACCCTTTCAAGTCTATTATGGAAGATCCGGCCACTTCGCGAGAACTTAGCATGAACTTCTCAGAAATGAATTGTGTAGTCAATTTTAACCTTTAGGGAGGACACAATTTGATGAATGTGCCGTGAAAAAGAGTTATTTTAAGCATTCTTGGGAGAGGGGGGAAAATCTAGTTCCAGAAGAGAAGATGGTTTTACAATTTAAAAACATGTTCAGGGAAACAGTGGAGAATAATATGAAATTTTGTTTAAAACAGAAAAAAGACAACTCAAGTTGTCCTCAAAAGAAAGGATCTGTTTGACTTAGAAAGTACCACTTCTGAAACAACAGTATTTGATGCTCTTTCAAGCTCTGTATATATTATACCAGCTTCTGAATTACATACATTTAATAGAGGGACAGAGAAGAAGACACTGGAACATTGATAAAATCAGGGGTCAGGAAGGTACAGTAAGTGCCAAGCTCAAGAAGTTTGATGCCCAAACCAAAAAAGGGAGATAGATGTTTCACTCAAGCAGCAGAGGACAAGCTCCGGAAAAGCAGAGTCTTCTCTCAGCCCAGGGACTGTCAGGTCAGCAGAAAACCATCTGCCTCTTTCCTTGAAAGCATTGGGTCAGGCCGGTGGGTCCGGTTACTGGCATATGATGCAGTAGAATGCAGCTGGGAAAGTAGCCTTGTGCCAACCATATAGCCCTCAGAAAGAGGAAATGTCAGGAACATGAACATCACAGGGAAGTGACCTTAAGGAAATTGGTGTCCATATCCCAGGCATGTGGTTTCCCTGCCCTTGAGGACCCCATGCTGGGTCTAGGAACTTAGGATTCTATTCACAAATGGTCTCAAGCCTGCTTCCGGGGCCTCTGCAAGCCTCTTGCTTACACCTATCCTAAGAAAAATTATTCAGTGATGAAGAAAAGGTGCTTCACCATAATGATGTTTTTATTTAACCTCAGATCCTCTGGGTTAAATCCATCATCTATTCCACCATTGGTTAAGAATAAGAAAGTGCAGAAAATTTTCCACGATCTCTGTATACTGCAAATAGGGACTAATCCAAGAATGATTCAGTAGGTTTTATGACCCTAAGTGTTAGGTAAGGGAAGGTGCTTAGTGTGGAAGAAGCAATGCAAAAAATAATCACATCTCTCCAGGAGGAAGAAGCTTAGAACAAGTCCCTTTGTTTAAGACTGCCCTTCATGGATGTGTGAGGAGCACAGCAGAAAATATTTGCAAAGTGCATTAGGCACATAGACACAGACAATTAGAATTAGTTTATCTTGCACTGACGGGCAACAGTTACGTCACCTTCCAAATGTTTAGGTCATCCTTTGACCATGAAACTGAAAACTTGCAAAACATGAGACCTTCTCTACAGGCAACTCACTCTTAACAACCAGGTTCCGCAAGAGATTTAGGGAGTCTCAGATGGAGACTTGGAGAAACATGACTGAAACATGATTGTCCCTGGAAAGACTTAAACTGCGCCAAGTGAAAAATTCTGTTTGTGAATTCACAAATGAGCCAACAGAGAGAGAATGTTCAACACAAAGACAAGCAATGGAGAGGAGTAGAATTGAAACTGATGGCTGGGCATTTAGTGCACCCACTCAAGAATTCATTGAAGGGGGTAACAGGACTCCCATTTTATAGAAGGTAGAAGCTTAGCACATTTAAGATGCTAACCTCAGATCATACCTCTAATAGTTGGTATAAAAGACATCTGGATGAGAGCGTTTGGCATTAAAGTGCGTGTGAGGGGAGGAAGAATGGTTTAAACTCTGCAGCTTGAAGGCATTGGCCATTATTATCACCTCACTCTCATTTCTTGGATTCCATGATTACTCAGCAAATAGCAATCTGATTGTTTGGTAAAAGTGAGCATAGCAGACACTCTCAAAAATGACCCTAAATGAGTCATGCCCTTGAAAATAGCCTACAGCTTCTAACCAATGCGGGGGACTTGCTTATAATCAATGCACAATGGCAAAGATGATCAATGTCATCCTTGTGATTAAGTTTTGTTATCTAAGCCTCTCCCTTGAGGAATTGGAGGTAAGAAGATCCCCGTACTGGCCTTGGAGTAGCAAACAGCCATGCTGCGGACTCCTCTGGAGGCCCCAAGGCAGGGTACTGCAGGCAGCCTTCAGAAGTTGTGAATGGCCTCCAGCCAACAGTCAGTGAGGGCCGGGCCTTCAGTGAGACAACCTCAAAGGGAAGAATTTCAAGCAGATCCTTCCCTAGTAGTCTCCGGGTGAAAATCCAAGCTGGGCCGCCATCTTGACTGCAAGCTGAAAGTGTAAAAAAAATCAATATTGGTTGTGTTGAGCTGCTAAGGGCTTGGGAGGCCATGCTCTCTGCGCACTCATAAGAGCAACCAGCAAAAGAAGAATGTGTGTGTCCGTGTGTGTGTGCACGCATGTATATGTGTGTTGACATGCACAGCACACAAACACAAACTAAATAACGGCTGTACATAGAGAAGCCCATGGGATGGGAAGATGCGTGTCAAGAAAGAAACATAAAGTCGATGAAGGGCGGTCTTGGCATTCGTAAGTCTAAGACGCTTTCCTGCCTGATATTGTTTGTCCCTTAGAACAATGGTGAAGAGCTTGGATTTAGGTGTCAGAAGACCTAGTTCCAGTTATTTATTCTGCTGCGTGACTTTAGAACAGCTCTGGCACTCTATGGCTCAGTTTCCCCACTCATAAAATGAGGATGATAACAGTATTTCCCTTACAGAGTTGACGAGGGTAGTAAATGAGCCCAGATTAAATGAGCCCATTGAGTTGACAAGAGCATTAAATCATATAGGTTAGGTTCTTAAAGGCAGGCCTGGCACAAAGTGAACCCTACATAACTATTTGTTATTGTGAATCCTCAGCTAAGCAGTGAAGGAGTCAATTGTGAGCCCAGGAAGTAGGACACGCAATCCCCATATTTATCCTCTATGTCCCTGTGCCGGCTAGAAGTTCCAGAAAGAGAGAGACCCGTGCTAGAACAGTATGGGTGGGAAAAAAATAGGTCCTTTGACTTTGCACCAACCCAGACACGTCAGCACACATCCATCACCACTGAGATCCGCTTTCTAACTTGTCTACTGTGTACCTGCTAACAGCAAATAAAAACAACGGCGTCTCCCACGCATAATGGATTGTAATAAATCATTCATCAGCAGGAAAACAAGTGAGTGGCCATGCGTTTCAACAAATAAATCACCAGCAACGTTTCTGGAAGCTGAAACAAGAAACATCTGCAGGGAATCGAGCAAGTCTACCAAAGATGGATACGCCGGGCACACCATTAGTCTGAATTAGAGTTGTGTTAATTTTAAGGTAAAATCTGTTTCCTGGCGGGCGACTCCAACCCCAGGTATTGGCGTGTACAGTATGTGTTCGACCTTGTCGGACTAAAATCAGAGTCCTCACCAGCCTGTTTCCCGACCTGGAGGAGAAATTTATAACCGGTAGGGAAAAGCAAGCCTCCTGGTGCTCAGCTAGGAAACGGGTTCTGTATTTCAGAACCTATTTGGACCAGACATGCGCTTCTGACACATTCGGAATTCAAGCTAAAAATCGGGAAGGTGATTCAGACAAACCAAACACACAATTTTAATAGAAAAACCTCTCACCCTAAGGGAAAAATTTAAGAAATTGCCTATCAAAAAAAAAAAAAAAAAGTCGTAAAATCTTAAAGCATAAAGGGACCTTAGAAATTAATGCGCTGCGGTAAGATAAAGGTGTTTTTCCCAAGATCACAAAGCTCGTGACAGTCAAAGTTGGGAGCGGAGCCCAAGTCTTGAATGTCTCAGCTCAGAGTAACTGCGGGCCTTGTCCTGGGTACAGGAGAGGCAAAGCCCGTGACAAATCAGAAAACCGAGGCTCAGCGTGTTAAGCAACTTGCCCAAAGTCATCCTGTGACTAGCAAGAAGATTTATGCTTGGGAATTAGGTCTCTCTAATCCCAGTATTCCTGTTCTTAACATTTTCATTGTAGTACTTTCCCTGTAAGGAGGAATAATGACATTCTCTGCTCAGGACATGGTTTATCATATGCATACAATAAATTGTATCTAATATTAAAACTATAAAAATGAGACAGTAGGATCATTACATTTTTCAGTACTGTTTTACATGTCTGATTCTTAGACATAAAGTCCCATTCAAAGTAGCATCCATCCGGGATATTTCCCCTCTTTACAGCGGAAAAGATAGGGGAGTGGGTCCAGGATCATGGGACCTGCTGGCTGTGTCACTCGGAGGTTGATGGCCTGAGAGTATTGGAATAGTGTGCCAATGGCACAGTTGATGGACCAGCTTAGAGACAGCACCCTGTGAGGATAAGATGCCATCTTGTTTTCAGTACACATTGAATCAGAGACCTTCAATATGGTCGGTGTCCCCAGGAGGAGGGATACATAGTTCCAGAAAACAAGAGGTGGAAGCTGGGGTGGTCCCCCATATCATTGTCCCCAAGACCTCACAGGGGAAAGTGATACTTGGCCCACAGCTCTGGGATCTGCGGCATTAGTAGTCCTATTTTCCACGGGTACAAGGATCAGAATGGACTCCAAGCACCCACCACCTCTTGTGCACTTCGGGTTCCTTGTGTCCAGGGCTCATCTGGCAAAAGCGAGTCTCCATCTTGTCCTGGATGACTGACCCTGGTCAGCGGAAGAGGTAGGACCGCTGTTACACAAGAGGGGCAGAGAGGAACACTTGCCGATCTTGGCTGACCTACTGGGACACCTTTTGCTACTCCCTTACCCGCGGTGGCTGTGATTGGAGAAGTGGAGCCATCCGGGCCCAAGAAGAGAATGGTCACCAGGATCTGAGACCCCTGAGGAATGAGAGTTTCGGTCATATACACAGCTAAGCCACCAAGACCAACAGAGGGGATTACTGAGGGTGAGAGGGGTTTAGAGTGGATGGGACGGAGAGGGGTGACACTGCCACTTCTGGTCCCACAATGAGCGGCAACGGAAAAGTCTGCCCAAACCTCCCTATTGTAAGTTTTGTCTCAGGTCGAGAGGGCCGCCTTCATAAAATCAAAGAGTGGCGTGGTGGTTGGCAGGGGCTGGAGAAAAGGGGGAATTGGGGGTTATTAATCAATAGTCACAAAGTTTCCGTTAAGTCAGATGAGGAAGTTCTAGAAATCTGCGGTATCATAGTGTACCTATAGTTAACAGTACTGTACTCGACACTTAAAAATTGGTGAAGCGGTAGATCTCATGTTAAGTTTTCTTATCACAACAAAATAAAAATTTTTTAAAAAGGATTTTATATGTCACATTTTTAAAACAGACATGTAAACTACAGAATATATTACTTTTATTCTCACATACATGAGCATTCTGTAGAAATAGAACATGTAACAGATCATTTCCATCATAAAATGACTGAAATAAAGTGGGTGGTGGGCTTATTCTAAATGGACAACTATTTCACGAGAACTTGATAAAAAATTTCATGTCATATCATTGATCACGGGGAAAATAATAACAGAGTCATGACAGAGAGAGAAGGACAGATAGGAACAGACAGACAGGAAGGGAGAGAGATGAGAAGCATCAATTCTTCGTTGCAGCTCCTTAGTTTTTCACTGATTACTTTCTCATATGTGCCTTGACCGGGAGGCTACAGCAGTGCAAGTGACCCCTAACTCAAGCCAGTGAACTTGGGTTCAAGCCAGAGACTTTGGACTTCAAGCCAGCGACCTTTGGGATCAAACCAGCAACCATGAAACCATGTCTGATCACACGCTCGTACAAGCAACCCTACACTCAAGCTGGTGAGCCTGCGCTCAAGCCAGAGACCTCCAAGTTTCAGACGTGGGTCTTCTGCATTCCATTTTGACACACTATCCACTGCACCACCACTTGGTCAGGCTTTAATTTATTCTAATCCACACCTTTTTTTTTTTTAGTTTTCTATTCCAGTTATGTCCATACAAATGGAAGAGCTAGAAATATCTAAATGCTAAATGTGAAATAAACTCTTCTATAAGACATAATTTAGTTCTCCATACTTTGTCATCCTCTTTGGTCAAATATTTTAGTCATCACTAACTTATACTTGTTTTAGCCCAGTTAGCTTCTGAAAGCCCTCTTTCCAGAATTATTTTGTTAGGCAGCAAAAATTACCAATACTGATTACTGAGAGAATTAATGTTGGTAGCTCACCAAAGCAAGGTAGAATGGAGATGGCCCGGGTTCAAGTTCCTGATTAACGGGGGGAAAATAGTTGACCCTGGCCGGATAGCTCAGTTGGTTAGGTTAGAACATCCTCCTGACATGCCCAGGTTGCAGGTTCAATCCCCGGTCAGGGCACATACAAGAATCAACAAATGAATGCCTAAATTAGTGGAAAAACAAATTAATCTCCTCTCTCTCTTTCTCTCTGTCTCTGTCTTTTGCTCTCCCTTTCTCTCTCTCTAGAATCAATTTAAAAAAAATTCTTTAATTCGGCCTAGAACAGAGGACTTCGAACTAGAAAGGCTAAAAAGTATGTTTCTTTGCTCTGTGGGGTATCCTTTTAAAAGGATTAATTGTATCCTAAAACAATTATTTTGTATCCTTTTAAAAGGATTATTTTGTATCCTCTAAGTCAACACCACCTTCCAGGTGAGCACATGGGTCCTGCTTGAGTCTGGAGCCCCTTGGAGTTTTTGGAGGCGGGAAACTTGCCTCTGACATGAGCTACAGCGGCTTGGTCACTTCCAATTTCTACCTTGGTGAACCCTCCTGGGTCTGCGAGTGGTTTGTCATTAGACGTGTTCTATGAAATGCAAAGTGAGTCCCCTTGGCAACAGCCATCCTTTTCTGATAGAGTCAAACAAATAGATTCCTGGTTTCTTTCTTCTCTCAACTTTGTAGATGAGCACCGTCGCCTGGGGGAGGCCTGTGACATTATCCACACGTTCCCCAGTCGCTGCAATTTTTCTGAAAGAGGAAATGGGGGAGAGGAGGGGGGAGGAGGGGAAAGGATGGAAGGGGAGCAATGGGAGATGAGATGAGAACGGGATGATGTTCTTCCATTAGGTATGTGACTTTCATCATCACCACGAGGACTCTGCGATACGTTGAAAGAATCTTCTTTAAAAAAAACAATGTTCAGAATACTGCAATAACAAATTTCGCAATTTTTTAACTTCCAGATATTAGGTGCACATTTGGAGAATTTATAGCAATCTATTAGTTTTTCATTCCAGCGAATTTTCCAGAAAAGCTGCACAAATAAACACTTCGTAAACTTCCAACAAGATGGTATATCATGCAGAAAAACAAGCTAAAAAGAGAGCTATGTTATTGGTGTCTTCCTTTGAAAGTATCCCACAAAATGTTTGTGGGAAAGCAACCCCATTTCCCGGTGACCGGGCTAAGTAGGGCTGAAGAAACTTTCAGGAAAACAAATACGGCCAAGGGGAAATGTTCTCCAATAGGAATGTATCCATTTCCTCCTGAGCCAAGGGAAGACAGAGCAGAACTAAAATAGCTTAGTTTCTGCTCAGCTCTTCCTGCAGGATTTAGGAACTGAATCTTTTATCTCTTTTACAAGAAGGCGATGTAAATTGTTTTCCAGTAACCCTGTGGTCCACGGGCAGGTTCAGCCTTCTGAACCCAGTTTCTGGACGTTTCAGACATCCCAAGAAGGCTTAAGTCTACATTTTATACACTCCCCTGCCTCCAACATCCCCTCAGTTAAGAGAAATCTTTCTAATCTTCTCGAAGGAAAAATAAGGGGGGGGATGGGTTAAAAGATGAAAAACAGATAAAGTTGTACAATTTTTTTATATATATATAAAGAAGGTTAAAAGGTGGCAAAAATCAGTAAGGTAAAATTTCTCATAACCTGAGCACCTGCTACATGCCAGGCGCATGCCAAGGGTGTTTGTATTGTGGAAATAAGTGAAGACCATCGAACTGAGAGCAAGAAAGCCTATTTCTTCAGAGCGTGCTGTATAGCAAGGGAGTCAGCCACTGGCATGGGTGTTTTGGAAGAAACTTAAGGCAGGCAGATAAAACCGGAGAGCTTTTTTTTTTTTAATTATATTGATTTGAGAGAGAGAGAAGAAAGGAGAAAGAAAGAGACAGAAGCATCAACCTGCTGTTTCACTCAGCTTTTCCATTTGGTGCTGGCCGCGTCCTGCTGGAGCAAGTCCTGTGCTCCCCTTCCGCAGAGCCGCTTACCACCGAGTGCTGAGGCAGCTCAGCTTTCTCCGCAGCTAAGCTACTTCTCGTCACCTTCAGCATCTTCCTCTCCCAGAATCTGTTTCCAGACCTTCCCTGATACTGCTGCACGATCTTGTGCCATTTCCGAGAGCTGCTGTTCGGTGGGGTTTGGAGCAAATCTTTGGAGCCTCGACCCCATCGTTTTCTCTGCCTCCAGGTTTCCCTGCTACGAAAGGTCTGAGCTCAAGTCTCCTCAGAAGCGGGCAAGTATTCAGTAATTAACAACTTATTGTAAGACTAAGTGAGTAAATAGAAACCAAAAATCAAGGTTTGCTAGGGCTGCCATCATAAAGTCTCCCAGACTGGGTGGCTTTAAAACAACAGAAATCTATTTCGTCTTAGACTGGAGGATGCAAGTCCGAGATTCAGGTGTCGGCCAAGTTGTTTCTCCGGAAGGATCGCTTTCCGTAGCCTGCAGACGGCTGCCTTCCTCTGGTGTTGTCCTCACACGCTCTTTCCTCTGTGCATGTTCGTGCCCTGATCTTCCCTCCTTATAAGGACACGATCAGATTGGATTACGCTCATTCTAGTGACCGCATTCTACCTTAATTTTAAATGTCCTATGTCTATATCCTTTTAATGGCCTTATATCAATATGCAGCGACATTCTGAGTTACTAGGGTTCAGGTCCTCAACCTAGAAATTTAAGGACAAGTAACACAAGGCTTGGGCTTGGGCACTGGGGTGGGACCTCTGGAAGCTCCCTCCTCACATCTCAAAGTTGGGCTCTCCTCGGCGGCCCCTGAGTCCTGTTAGACAAGCCACCGCCACATAGACCAGGAGCTGGAACAGAGCAACCCGGAGGCTGGTTTCCGCCGGCTGGACAAGTCATGCTTGAATTGGACTGAAGCAAAGATCTCGCCCAAAGCAAATATGCCCAGAAAGTCAAAATGAGAATCAAAGTGTGTCTCCATGCTTTTTTTTTTTTTTTTTTTTTTTGTATTTTTCTGAAGCTGGAAACCAGGAGAGACAGTCAGACTCCCGCATGCGCCCGACCGGGATCCACCCGGCACGCCCACCAGGGGCGACACTCTGCCCACCAGGGGGTGATGCTCTGCACCTGGGGCAGAGGCCAAGGAGCCATCCCCAGCGCCCGGGCCATCTTTGCTCCAATGGAGCCTTGGCTGCAGGAGGGGAAGAGAGAGACAGAGAGGAAGGAGGGGGGGGGGGGGTGGAGAAGCAAATGGATGCTTCTCCTATGTGCCCTGGCCGGGAATCGAACCCTGGTCCTCTGCACGCCAGGCCGATGCTCTACCACTGGGCCAACTGGCCAGGGCCTGTCGTCATGCTTTTTAAAGCATAAGATCCTGCCCACCAGTCAAAGGAAGTTAAACCAATCTCAATTCTGAACAGTCTGATGGACAGCCTTGTCCCTGCGTAGGAAGAGGTGGAGACTGAAGGTGGGCTGGGCAAAGGGGAGAAACACAAGTAAAAGCTCCCTCCTCCACGGTCAGAGGCTAACTGATGCGGGGAGCAGAGCAGGGCTCCCCCGTGGGGCTCTGCTCTTTGGTTAAGGCCCTGAGCCACACCTCCAGGAGCGCCCACCTCTCCCCCCTGCATCCACCTGCAGGGTCCCTCCCAGAGCCTGGCTGTGCTGCCGCCCGCCCAGCTGGACGGTCCCTGTCTGTCTCCCAGTTCAGGAGCCCCACGTCTCTATCAACTCAAGGCCCGGACTCTGCCGGGAACACAAAATGGATAGATCAGAACCCCAAGGAGTTTGACATTCATATTTTTAATAGATTATTTTATTATTATTTCTTAAAACACCCACAGAGAATCTTTGCTTTTAACAGTGGCAGCGTGTGCTCCACGAGCTCTGAGGCTGCGAGTACCCCCCACCCTCCCCTCGACACCCAACCCTCCTCAGAAGCTGAGCGTTTGCATCAGGCAGAGCTGAGAAAGCCGGGAACAAAGGGCCTGGACTGCCATGGGACCGGAATGATTCTTTTTAAACTCTTCAACCACAGGAATCTGGAAAGAGTTTAATTCACCGAGGAAGACGATTTAGTGGACATGTCTCTCTAATAATTGCTTCTCTCAACCTCAAGACCCCATTTGGAGATGTTGCATTTCTTCCTATCTGGAAGGGAAGTGTTGCCATGTTGCTGGCGGCATCTGTCGGTCACAGACACGGATGGAGCGTCATGTCGGTTCTGTGGGGCACACGGACGTGAGTGAGACGTGGCTTCTGCTCCAAGTCGCTTAGACCCTGCTCTGCCCAGGGGACCCGCCCGGCTGCCCACCTGCCACAGGGAAATGAAACGGGGACCCTTCCAGCTGAGACCTGGTGGCCGCTGACCAAAGTTCCCTGAAGGTTTGACTTGAAACATTTTCAAGCAACCTGTTCACACATTCTAAATCTCTCACTCTTCTCTGTGTTCAGAATCAGGATTAGTTACAAATATTAAAAACCCTGCTTTCTCGAATAGGAGGATTATAAGCATTCTTTGGAGGACTCTGATTTCAATCTCTGACGTCTCTGCTTAATAATAGGTATTATTCCTTCAGCAATATTTTCATTATGATGAGCAAGGCTGGGCTGGAAGCAGCTCCAGAAATACATATTTCTAGTCCCAACCACCTGCATCTAAACGGACTCTGGGCAGCGCTGTTTCAAAAGACTCCTCAAAACGAAGCCAGGGGCAAGCAGAAGATCTCCCTCAGCCCCTCCGTTTCCTCCTGGTTTCTCACCTTGGCATTCTTGCGTCCTTCCCTCCTGATACCGATACCAAATTAGGCCAACTTTATGCCAGAGCAGACTGAGTATATATCCACACTCCAACGTTGGCCCCGCCTTGCACTCAGACTAACTGAGCCCTGACCGAAAGTGACACAACTGTCCCCAGTGCGTGTAGGACTGACTCAGCACCCGTCATGCCAGGCATGGGGACTTGCACCACACCTGTCCCGTTCTGGCCTGGAATACAGGTTGTGGGGAACAAGGTCACTCTCCTCTCATCTGCACCATTGTCACTCTGTGCACCTTGTCACACAGGGACGTCCACTTTCTGGTGTGCCGATTCCTCCTTCCTCGTGCCTTAACATTCCTGCTCTTCTGCGGCCACCCAGTGCCCCCACCCTGCCCACACACGCCCCACCCCCATGACAGGAGGTGTGCTTTGTTAACACTGTAAGGCAGGTCATACATGGAAAGACATTGTTTTCATTTTAGAGAAAAAAAAGAAAACTGAGGCTCAGAAAATATGAGTGGCACATACTTATGCCCACTCCCGGTGAGTGATTAGAATAAATTCAGTTATTCTTACTCCAGAGTCGTGGCCTTTCCACTACGTGAGGAACTGTTGGTGAAAATAGTATCTTGCAGTTTGGAGCTTTGTGGGGAAGGTGCTCTGGCCCTGCCCAGAGGAGACACCCTGGTATGGAGAGTGGGATCCAGCTTTCACGGTTCTGATCTAGATGCCATCCTGAGTAGCTGAGAAAACGTGGGCAATCTATTTAAACACCAGAGACTCACTTATATATATATATATATATATATATATATATATAAAAGAGGGAGGGCCCTGGCCAGTTGGCTCAGCGGTAGAGCGTCGGCCTAGCGTGCGGAGGACCCGGGTTTGATTCCCGGCCAGGGCACACAGGAGAAGCGCCCATTTGCTTCTCCACCCCTCTGCTGCATTTTCCTCTCTGTCTCTCTCTTCCCCTCCCGCAGCCAAGGCTCCATTGGAGCAAAGATGGCCCGGGCGCTGGGGATGGCTCTGTGGCCTCTGCCCCAGGCGCTAGAGTGGCTCTGGTCGCAACATGGCGACACCCAGGATGGGCAGAGCATCGCCCCCTGGTGGGCAGAGCATCGCCCCTGATGGGCGTGCCGGGTGGATCCCGGTCAGGCTCATGCGGGAGTCTGTCTGACTGTCTCTCCCTGTTTCCAGCTTCAGAAAAATGAAAAGAAAAAAAAAGAGGGAGGTGCGGGCATAGGCATAACCCTCCACTGAAACGCCGACATGCTGAATGTTAGAACAGAAGGAAGGCACACCACCTGGCCTTTGCTAGCGTGGCCTGATGGAGCTCAGTGTCCGAAGTCCATACTGGTCTAGGTTGAATGAGGCCATCTTTAAAGTGTCTTTCCAAGTTTACTATTTTGTTAAAATATCCTTGGCCATTTCTTGTTTCCTTTCTTCTTACAGCTCCCTGACTGCACTTGGTTCACAGATGAGTTCTTCAGGGAATCTGATCGAGATTGATAGGCGGGGGTTGTAATGCAAGCAGACATCCATGGGCTACAATTGTACTGATTCTGGAAGAGTCTAAGTGACATCAGAGGGGACTTCCTTCTCCTGCTCCCCCTTCACCTCCCAGACTAATATTATTAACATCAGCCGGAGGCAAGGAAGTGAAAGGTACAAGCAACAGACACGGGAAATGAATTATTCCAAGCTACGTATTCCTTGTCAGCGAGGCAAGCAGCCTAGTGATTTCTCAGCAGTAACACTCCAAGTCTTCCCGAATGAGTTGGCACAGTGCCCCCACTGACTTGCATTTTCAGCCCAGTTTATAAAGAAAAACTAAGGATGTTCTGCTTGCAGCTTCTCCTTTCTTCTTCCTTCTCATTAAAAAAACAGCAACTACTTATTAATTCTAGGGCTCAATTAAAGAGTAGACAGGAAGCCGACAGTAAGGAAATAGAGAGACTTGGAGGTTGAGAACAAGGTTTGCGCTGGACCTGCTTTTAAATCTTGATTCTTAGGTTACCCAAGGATATTTGAGGTGGACAGTTGAGGACGCAGCTGTTCACTCCCCCCAACTGGAAGATTATTTCTTCTCCTTCGCAAAGAACTCCACCTTGAGTCAGAGCTTCACTCAACCAGACTTGGTTTCTCTCTTCTTATTAAAGTATAATTTGATGAACCAAGTCTTTTGCACCAAACCACCTCCATCGCCCACCTCCACACATAAAAATAAATAACAATAGGTGAAAAATGTATCTAATCAACCAGAAACAAGTGCACTTCTAATGAAAGGTTATAAATATGGGTCGTGCTTTAGAACAAGCAAACACAAGTCAAGCATCCTTCTCCTTGATTAGTTCCGGGTCATTGCTCTCCTCTGCCTGCCTGCCTGCACGACGTGAATGGATCATCTTGATAAAAATTCATATTTTTCACCCATCTGTTATATTGCACTTTTAATGTCAATTTCTCCTGATGCTTTTTGATTTTGCCCCAACCCCAGCTGTAAACACACCATGTATTATGGGTTAAGTTTCATGTAATTGAGTAGCTGCAAGACCATTGTCTACCCTGGCTTGGCAGGTTTTTATTATTGAATTTATTGGGGTGACCTTGGTTAATAAAATTATATAGGTTTCAGGGGTACATTGCTACAATACATCATCTGTATGTTGTACTGTGTGTTCACCACCCCAAGTCAAGTCCCCTCCCATCACCCTATTACCCTCCGCTACCCCCCACCCCTTTCCCTCTGGGAATCACTGTAATCTTGTCTGTGTCTATGGGGTTTTGATGGTGGGTTTTGTTGTTGTTGTTGTTGTTGTATTTTTGCTTAATTCTTTCACCTTTCTCACCCAGTCCCCCAACACCAACTTCCCTCTGACAGCTGTCAGTCTGATTTCTGTATCTATGAGTCTGTTTCTATTTTGTTTATTAGTTTATTTTGTTCAACAGATTCCACAGCTGAATCAAGTCACATGGTACTCGTCTTTCTCTGACTAGCTGATTTCCCTTCGCATAATACTGCTGTCCGGGTCCATCCATGCTGTCGCCGAAGATGCGGTTTTAAGTTTCAGCATATATTAGCATAATTCTCTCTTTCAATATCATTTCCAAAGCAGAGAGACCTTTCTGAATCAATTTCTTGATTCAGAACCAGGTCAAATCAAATAAGCAGTTTTTACCAGTAAAAAAAAAGTGGGATCTGATAGCACATGTCAAAGGCAATAGAGAAGAGAATATTTCATTTGGGAAACAATTCTTCGGGCACACAAAATTTTGTTCTATTGTAATCGAAAGAGAAAATGCAAGAGGCAAAAATCCTCTGATTCTTTCACAGCCATCTGACAAAACTAAGACAGATGAAAGTTTTTAAAATAAGAGAGGTGCACTAACTTGTTTCCCAAATTCATCTATGACTTATGAAGTTATATGCCAGAAGCTTGACATGGCTCTAAGCAAACCCAAACCTCAGCATTTCTTCACTGACTACAACTCTGGATGTTAGAAACCAGACCAGCAACTAGACCAAGTGGCAGAAGAAGGTGTGACTAAAAAATCGAGGACACATAGTCACGTACTCGGAGAAACAGGGCAGATGATGTTAGATGCAGTTTATAGATGAAAAACCTGACATTCAGTGAATGTAAGGGATTCACTCAAGATTAACAGGAGTTACAAAAAAGTATAATTCAGACTGTTGGAGTTGGGTCATTACTGATAGACTCTGAGACACACTGAAAGAATTTAAAGGGAGCACATGATGGGAAATGTGAGAAACAATGTTTTAAGAAAATGAGGGCGTGGCCTGACCTGTGGTGGCGCAGTGGATAAAGCGTTGACCTGGAACACTGAGGTTGCCAGTTCAAAACTCTGAGCTTGCCTGGTCAAGGTATGTATGGGAGTTGATGCTTCCTGCTCCTCCCCCTTCTCTCTCTCTTTCTCTCTCTCTCTCTCTCTCTGAAAAATGAATAAATAAAATCTAAAAAATTAAAAAAAAATTTTTTTAAAGAAAATGAGGGAGTGTATTGGTCTAGGTTCTCCAGAAAAACAGAATCAGTAAGATGGATAGGTAGATGAGTAGATGGGTAGATGATAGATAGATAGATAGATAGATGATAGATAGATAGATAGATAGATAGATAGATAGATAGACAGACAGATAGATAGACTATAAGGTGTTGGTTCACATAATTATGGAGGTTGAGAAGTCCCACAATCTATAATTTGAAAGCTAGAGACTCAGGAAAGACAATGGTATAGTTCTAATCCAAGTCCAAGACCTCAGAGCCAAGAGAGCTGATGACCTAAGTTCCAGTCCAAGTGCAAGATAAAACCAAAGTCCTGGCTTTAAAACAGGCCCAGAGAGTGAGCTCTTCCTTACTTCACTTTTTTTTTTTCTATTCAGGCCTTCAATGGGTTGGATGAAATCCACCCAAGGAGGGAGCAACGTGCGTAGCTTACCAAATCAAATGTTCATGTCAGCTAGAAACACCCCCACAGACACACACAGAATAGTGTCTAATCAAATATCTAGGCACCCTGCATCCCAGTCCAGTTAGCACACAGTTAAGACTCACAGTGAGGATACCACACTGGTTCTCCAATACATCAAGTCATATTTGCTCACGGACTTAAAAGAACAATCTATCAGTTTCTATTCATTTGGGGGTTTGAGGGCCCCAAAGATAATTATCGATCTAAAATTAATTTCATTCTCTTTTTGATTCCTGGAATATAGTCCCCGCTCCTGCCATGGTCCACACAACCTATGAACCTTGGCCATCACCTTCCTCCCTGCACTGCCTACACCGTCCTCCCTGCACTGCCTACACCTTCCTCCCTGCACTGCCTACACCTTCCTCCCCGCACTGCCTTCACCTTCCTCCCTGCCCTGCCTACACCTTCCTCCCTGCACTGCCTACACCTTCCTCCCTGCACTGCCTTCACCTTCCTCCCTGCACTGCCTACACCTTCCTCCCTGCACTGCCTACACCTTCCTCCCCGCCCTGCCTACACCTTCCTCCCCGCACTGCCTACACCTTCCTCCCCGCACTGCCTACACCTTCCTCCCTGCCCTGCCTACACCTTCCTCCCTGCACTGCCTACACCTTCCTCCCTGCACTGCCTTCACCTTCCTCCCTGCACTGCCTACACCTTCCTCCCTGCACTGCCTACACCTTCCTCCCTGCACTGCCTACACCTTCCTCCCTGCCCTGCCTACACCTTCCTCCCTGCACTGCCTACACCTTCCTCCCTGCACTGCCTACACCTTCCTCCCTGCACTGCCTACACCTTCCTCCCTGCACTGCCTACACCGTCCTCCCTGCACTGCCTACACCTTCCTCCCTGCACTGCCTACACCTTCCTCCCTGCACTGCCTACACCTTCCTCCCTGCACTGCCTTCACCTTCCTCCCTGCACTGCCTACACCTTCCTCCCTGCACTGCCTTCACCTTCCTCCCTGCCCTGCCTACACCTTCCTCCCTGCACTGCCTACACCTTCCTCCCTGCACTGCCTACACCTTCCTCCCTGCACTGCCTACACTTTTCTCCCTGCACTGCCTACACCTTCCTCCCTGCCCTGCCTACACCTTCCTCCCTGCCCTGCCTACACCTTCCTCCCTGCACTGCCTACACCTTCCTCCCTGCACTGCCTACACCTTCCTCCCTGCACTGCCTTCACCTTCCTCCCTGCACTGCCTACACCTTCCTCCCTGCACTGCCTACACCTTCCTCCCTGCACTGCCTACACCTTCCTCCCTGCACTGCCTACACCTTCCTCCCTGCCCTGCCTACACCTTCCTCCCTGCCCTGCCTACACCGTCCTCCCTGCACTGCCTACACCGTCCTCCCTGCCCTGCCTACACCTTCCTCCCTGCACTGCCTACACCTTCCTCCCTGCACTGCCTACACCGTCCTCCCTGCACTGCCTACACCTTCCTCCCTGCACTGCCTACACCGTCCTCCCTGCACTGCCTACACCGTCCTCCCTGCACTGCCTACACCGTCCTCCCTGCCCTGCCTACACCTTCCTCCCTGCACTGCCTACACCTTCCTCCCTGCACTGCCTACACCGTCCTCCCTGCCCTGCCTACACCTTCCTCCCTGCACTGCCTACACCTTCCTCCCTGCACTGCCTACACCTTCCTCCCTGCACTGCCTACACCTTCCTCCCTGCACTGCCTACACCTTCCTCCCTGCCCTGCCTACACCTTCCTCCCTGCACTGCCTACACCTTCCTCCCTGCACTGCCTACACCTTCCTCCCTGCACTGCCTTCACCTTCCTCCCTGCACTGCCTACACCTTCCTCCCTGCACTGCCTACACCTTCCTCCCTGCACTGCCTACACCTTCCTCCCTGCACTGCCTACACCTTCCTCCCTGCACTGCCTACACCTTCCTCCGTGCTGCTCTGCCATGTTGTCCTTGTTCACACAGCAGGTTGATAGTTATTCTATCAGCCTAGGAAGCTTGTCCCCTTTATATTTGCATGGATGGTTCCTTTTCATCATTCAGGTCTCTCTTCAGATGTCTCTTCTTCAAATATATCCACCCTGATGACCCTATTTAAAGTCTCCTTGTCCATCACTCTTTGCCTGGCAATTATTCTCTGTATTGGGCTTAATGCTATCTGATGGGTTCTTCTTGATTTGTTTATTGATCTTTGCTCCACACAAAAACACACTTATACTGCAGATTTTTAGAGGAGTAAATATACACTGATGCCTAGCAGATAGAGAATCTTGATAAATACTTGCTGAGTGAATGAGTAAACTCTTTAGAAGCAAAACAAGTGAACACCTGAACAGGTACAGCCCAACCCAACCACTGACACACTGGTTGGAAGGCAACATCCACCTCTGGCATCACTTCACATTCTGATATAAGAGAGAAGGGAAGAAAAACATTCCTTCCTTCCCAGTATCTTACTACAGTTCCCCACTTTCATTATGCGCCCTCTCTCCTAATGTGTCTGATCAGTTTAAATTATTAATACTACAAAAAATTTTAGCTATGCAATAGCTGTGTCCTACCACTTTTGACATGTGCTGTTTTATTACCAGTTGTTTCTATGTATAATTTTTATAATTTTCTTTATTACCTAATATGTATTTAGTGGTATGTTACTAATTTTGTACAATTTTAAGAAAAACTATATTTACATTATTGATTTATAATTTGCTATTAGAACATAGTATATACAATACTGTAATTTAATTAGTGGCCTAGTACTTGGTCCATTTTAGTTAGAATAGCTTGCTATAGTAACCAAAAAACCTGTCATTTCATTGGTTGTACAGTACAGAAATATATTTCTTGTTCCGATCATCAGACACTATCCTGGATGTAATAATTAAGGAATCTAGGCTTCTCCTGCCTCTTGGCTCTGCCACCAATAAATGACTTTATTAACCATTCCAGTTCTTAAAATTTTCATAGACTTAGACTCTGAAATATACCAAATATATATAAGGTCTACCGGAAAGTTCTGTTCGTTTTTGGAATAAAACAAAATACAAATTTTTCTTACCGTCAATAAACTTTATTAAATAATATAAATGCCATTATTATTAATGATTTCTTGCCAGTGTGAGGGCAATTTGTATATCCCATTTTTGAAAAATGTTTTATCTTTTGATGCGAAAAATTGAACCAGTGCTTGTTTGATTTCTTCTTCATTTTTGAATTCTTTGCCCTTCAAAAAATTTTGTAAGTACAAAAACAAGTGATAGTCAGAGGGTGCTAAGTCCAGGGAATATGGTGGATATGACAGACATGCTTCTGTAGCATTTCTTCCTTGTTGAAATTCGTAAAAATTACAATGGCGTAAATGAACTTTATCAGTAGCCATGGGTACACTATCGCTTCACACATAAGACTAACGTGAACCAACTTTGTTTTAGTTAATTTGCTACGTCAGTATGTATACATTAAGTGATAAAAATAGAGAGGCACACATGCGCCAAATAAACATGTGCTTACGTGTCAAAACTTGTTGTGATAAAAACGGACAGAACTTTCCAGTAGACCTTATATATACATATATTTATATATATAAATATATATACTTCAATTTTATTTTGTGTAAATAAATAAAAAGCAGAATGAGAGTCAATAAGTGAAAGATAATAAGAGGGAGAAGAAAAAGGTTGATTTTAGCTCAATGGAAAGAAGAACTTTATTTTTAAATATTTTAAAGCAACATTAAAAATGACATTCATTTACAAAGCAATGCAAATCTGCCAATGTCCTATCATTTCGTCTGTACTGTTTCCATTTTTATATGTTCCATCCCCTCAGATCATATTTTTAAATCACCAAGCAGCATATAGAGCTTTGTTCCAAACCAGCTCGATAGGGCAATGGCATCAGTTAGGAGTCAAGCCGATCTGACTTTTAGGAGAGTTCCTCATTGATCCTATTATGTCTAGGATAATTTTACATGTCTAGGATATAGTATACAACATTTTCTCTATTCCTCATCATGTCTTCTTCTGAATATCATAGTTCACCGAACACTGTAGTTCCTACAAATGTCCCAACTTGCCTTTGATTTCTCCTGTTTGAGTCAACCAGCCCTGACTTCTGATCCACCACCTAGACCTTCTGCTTTGATGAGCATCTGAGCACTTCCTCCTGCTCTTGTTGTCATTGTTGCCATTTAAGTCTTGACCTCTGTGTACTTCCTGTCCCAATCATAGTTCTGGGATGGTAAATTCTGTGAGCAAAGTCTGTCAGTGTACTTCACAGACCTTGCCTAAGGATGAGTCCTTCTTGTGTAATTCAATTTTTCCGAAATCCCTGGAGAGTGTAAAACAGTGTTTATTGATCACTTGACATTATTCCTCCCAGCCACCTTCCCACTTTTGAAGTGATGTGGGCAACAGTCATGTTGTATAACTTGATTTTTAATAGATTTCGCAAAAGTATGTAATAACAGAGATAAATATTAATGTGTGACTATAGCATCTATTCAACCAAGTTTTACTGAGTCTGCTCTATTCCTGGCTTTGGCAGTGGGAATTCAAGGAACAATAAGTGGCTCTCAATCTACTGAATTCCAAGACTGATCCCATTTTAAAATAAGGGAGCTGGTCTTTCATATTCAAGTTAGTCATTGAAGAAGCTCCCCCCATGGGCTGGACACTCCCAGGGGCTTCAGGATCTCTCTTCTGCAAACAAACCAGAACCAATGACCCGAGTCTCAGGTGTAGGCCCCTGGAAGTAAATAAACACAGAAGCATAAGCTGAGCTAGAGAGAAAGAGTGGAAAGGGTTTGAGTGGATCTGGGCAGAGCAGCAATAGGGACCTCCTGCACCATCAAGGCACTCATAGTCTAGTGGGGAAGACAGACAAGATTAGAGAGATGTAATCATCAGCTTTAGATAGTCTGGATAAAAATGAGTTTACTACATCATGTTGACAAGGACTGGAGTGACCAGCTTTCCCAGGCATTTGGAGAAAGCCTTCATTATGGTGAGGTACGGTTTGGCTCTCTGTGTCACTATGTTTAACTTTCTATTTTTCTGCCTATGAAACTTAATCATTTTATTGACTACATCTTCTGCTTTACAATGAGTCATGCTACAAAGGAACTCTTTGAATTTGGGTGATCTGTGGTCAGTATGAATAGCATGTGTTAATTATGTTTCCTTTTTTTTTTTTTCCAACTGGTAGAGCCTCCTATCACAAAACATCTGCATGTGCTACATATAATGATTGGTCATCAACATTCAAGTTTATCAACCAGCTTACTTTGAATAGTTCTATTACAAATAAATATTTCAAAACTTGGAGTCAGATCAGGGTCTTCTCTCTCTCTCTCTCTCCTGTTTTTTTCATGTTTATCAATGGCCAAGTTTAACTGGCAGATCATAACTGAAATAAACCCTTATTGACTCTCATCCATGTTTGGGCTGCTTTCAACTTGGTCTACAGTTTCTTACCATCAGAGTATAGCACATGGCTAAGGATAAAATACTTATTTATATGTTCAATATAAACATCGCAGTAATGCTATTTTTCCCAATTAATTAACTCCATCCCAAATGTAACCAGAGAAGAAGACTGACTCTTCCAGAAATAGTATCTATTTTAATTGTGCATTTTTTACTTGAAAATCATCCTTGAAGGACTTAAAAGTGTATTATATTGATCCATCACATATCCTCAGAGGACAAAATGTTGCAGTCTTAGATTCTCTAGAAAATTTGAATGATAAATTTAGATTAACATTTGTTACAGTAAAGATTTAACATATCTCTGGAAAATAATATTCATTTGCATACTGACTTCCTGTGGACCAAAACAAACATTGGTCGTGTGCTTATCTTTCTTTCCCCAAATACCCAGAAAGGTATGGGCAACCAATAAGCTATCTCAAGAGTGGGAAAATTGCAAACAAAAAAATATAAAGATACAGAAAGTTGGCCAACACAGTCCAGGACAAAGTGAAGATACTAAAAAAGTAAAAAAAGCATTCAGTAGTGACTTACATAACCATTGGGATACAACTAATAAACAAAATTAGTTTGTTCAAGTTATAATTCTTTGGGGTAAAACAGACTTATTTCAAAAGCAATAAAGAATGGTATCTATAAGACAGAAGAAAAAAATAACATCTTATTATTTGTATAACTTTTATCACACAAACTAACATGGCTTGTACACACCTGTAAGAAACCGAGTTCCGTTAAAATTGGTTCTGAGTCAAGATTAGCTGATAACTCCAAAGCACTCCTCAATCTTAAAAAGACACTGGGGGGAAATGCTGAAATAAGCAGTTTTGTGGGACCCTATGAAGCTGAGTTAAGCCATAAGAAGGATCAGAAAAAAAGAAGAGCTTTGGGATTGGAAATAAATTTTCTTATCTTTGCACAAGTGGTTGAAATCTTTGGAGACATGGTTATGCTTTTCCCATGACCCGGGTTAGGTGAGGGGGTTAAAGAATCAGGTTGTCATAAATATTCACAACATGACGGGCTTTATAATGAGTAAACTTTGTAGAACAGGAAAAGATAGAACCTTGGAAGAATCTGGTTAATAAGTAAAACCTACAGTGAGTGAGTCACAAATTTAGCTCTCAATTTTCTAGCATGCAACAGAAAAACAGAAAGCATCTGTTGTAAGATTCAAAATATCCATAAAACAAAAATAAGCCAATGGTTTGAAAGAATTGACATGTCCTTCATACTAAGATCCTATAACATTAAAAAAAAAGGAAAGACGGCCCTGGCCAGTTGGCTCAGCGGTAGAGCGTCTGCCTGGCGTGCGGGGGACCCGGGTTCGATTCCTGGCCAGGGCACATAGGAGAAGCGCCCATTTGCTTCTCCACCCCCCCTTCCTTCCTCTCTGTCTCTCTCTTCCCCTCCCGCAGCCAAGGCTCCATTGGAGCAAAGATGGCCCGGGCGCTGGGGATGGCTCCTTGGCCTCTGCCCCAGGTGCTAGAGTGGCTCTGGTCATGGCAGAGCGTCGCCCCAGAGGGGCAGAGCATCGCCCCCTGGTGGGCAGAGCGTCACCCCTGGTGGGCGTGCCGGGTGGATCTCGGTCGGGCGCATGCGGGAGTCTGTCTGACTGTCTCTCCCCGTTTCCAGCTTCAGAAAAATACAAAAAAATAAAAATAAAAATAAAAAATAAAAAAAGGAAAGACAAAGAAATCTTGTGATACCATGAGTGTTGTGACTCTACCACTGCTGAGATTTCAGAAGGTTATTTATTTATTTATTTATTTGTGACAGAGTCAGAGAGAGGGACAGATAGAGACAGACAGACTGGAAGGGAGAGAGGTGAGAAGCATCAATTATTCATTGCAGCTCCTTAGTTGTTCATTGATTGCTTTCTCATATGTGCCTGGACCAGGGGGGCTACAGCAGACCGAGTGACCCATTGCTCAAGCCAGTGACCTTGAGCTCAAGCTGATGAGCCTTGCTCAAATCAATTGAGCCCACGCTCAATCTGGTGACCTTGGGGTTTCGAACCTGGGTCCTTTGTGTCCCAGTCCGATGCTCTATCCACTGCGCCACCACCTGGTCAGGTAAAAGGTTATTTCTTATAACAAAACAGTCTGACCAAATATTACAGCAAAATCAAATTCAAATGAAAAAATATCCTTCCAGGCAAGGTCTCAGACAAGGTTCTCTGATCATTCCATGAGATTCAGGTATATATTTAAGAATATCTGAAAGAGAATGAAGCTGGTGTATCTCAAGCAATCATCTCTGAATAAAGTTGTTCTCAGCTGATCTTTGTGTTAACATGGAGCAGAGGTAAGTTTGGTATCTCTCTGGGTGACATGCCTTGAGTTCAATTTCTCCATCATTTCTATGGCACAAAGAACTGTGTGCCTGAGACTCCAGCAAGCCAACGGCAGGGAAGTGAGCTTTGGTGAGAGCTGAGGAGACAGATCAGAATAAGTTTCTGAATGCAAGTCTGTCCCATTCCCCCCATAACTGAGGTAAGAAAGCAAGCTGAGGAAGAACTAACTGGGGGCAGATGTGTTCAGAAGATCCTTTCTGATCTGCTCATTAAGAATATACATTCAGCTAAGTGAGGTCCCCAAGTTCCACTCTATCTGCATTGATGAAAAAAAGGGCAAAGCTAAGTAGATGCCCACCTGGACAAAAATAAAGTTTTAAAAACACATTAGATGATGGTGACTGGAGGAGACTAGACTTTGGATGGTTAGCACATCATGCAATATGAAGATGATGTGTTATTATAGTGTTGTACACTTGAAACTTATAATGTTAGTAGCCAATGTCACACCAATAAATGTAATACAAATAAAAGCACTTTAGAAAGCATCAGCTAAGTGTATAAATTTGGACTATTCTCTTTTCTAAAGGACTGTCCAAGATAAATTGTTTAGAAGATGTAAAAATAGGTTGTTCCATAAAGCAATTTATTGAAGGGAATTAGGATGCTTAAGCAATCTAGAATGTCCTGGGAATTACACATTCATTTACATTCCCACCATCAGAGTATGATAGTTTCTGCTCTGTCCACACTTTCAGAAACACAGGAAGGATAATTGTGCCATATCCTCCAAAGATAAAATCGACTTTTTTTCTTTACTAAACAGTTCCATTTCTAGGAAGTTACCCTACAAGTATTCATGTAAATGAGTGACAAAATGTACCCTCTGGAATGAATGCTTCAGCGAGAAGCTGGCGACAACTTTAACGTCCATCCACGGAGGACTGGTTAGTTTACTCACACATTGGAATTGTGTGCTATTATCAGAGGGGGTGGCTACGTGGGCTAATGTGGAGATATTTCTTAACTACCTATATTAAGTGCCCGAGGAAGATGCACAGGTGTGAACGGTACAACTATTAGGTAGCGTGTGTGCATATGTGCATATGTGTGGATGTGTGCTGAAAACCTACGGCAGCAAACTATTCTTAGAGAGAAAAAGGTGCAAACCAAACCCAGCCAGCTCACCCAGGTTTCTCTGACCGCCCCTACTTTTTCCAGCACGCAGAGGAGTAGACAGGCCTGGCTTCCATTTCTAGAGTGATCACGCACAGCTAGTAAGTGGCGCTCGGCCGCTAGTGAAAGGCAAGTCGCATGCACGCTCCCTCCTCTCACACATCGTTTCCTGCCATCGTTCATCGCTGTGTTTCAGAGATCGTTTAAATTACCATAAAACCGCCTGACCTGTGGTGGTGCAGTGGATAAAGTGTTGACCTGGAAATGCTGAGGTCGCCGGTTCGAAACCCTGGGCTTGCCTGGTCAAGGCACATATGGGAGTTGATGCTTCCAGCTCCTCCCCCCTTCTCTCTCTCCTCTCTAAAAATGAATAAATAAAGTAAAAATAAAATTTAAATTACCATAAAACCAAATATTCTACGGGGCAAACCCAGGGATCTTCATTTCAAAGAACCACCAGCCCAATATCTTGTGAGCCATGCTTTTCGAATAAAGGACCTCATTTGTTGCTATTATTGCCTTGGTTCGAATTTGTTACCACACTCTGGATAAGCACAACTGTTCGGTAAGAGTACCCCTCACTGGATGGATGGTGTGGCCTTTGATCTTAGCAAACACTCCAATGCTGCCCTTGTCTGTGGTCAATGACTCCCTTGTTTTCTCACGGTTATCTATCACTCAGAAACTCAGACGGGTGTTCACACGAACATCCAATGAGCATGTTTATTCACACGGGGCTTGCACTCAATACGCCTTCCACTCACTGACACGAAGTTTGTCCATTCTGTAGCGCAGCCTTGTGAAGTGAGTAACTTATCTATAACACTTGCATCTGTATAGAGAGCATATACTACATCACTAGGTAAGGCAGTCTGACTTATCAGTACTCCCAGTGGCCCAGTTGGGGATTGATTCTTCTTTTCCTCACAAATCTTGACTCTACAAACATAAAGGTTCTTGCCCCAAAGGGTAAGACTTTCACAGAGTGCACAGGAAATATCCAACCCGACATAAAGTGCCTGGCCACCTTAACCTCCAAATGTCCATAGATAGCAGGCGAAGGCAGACTCTTCTGTACTGGCATGGAGGATGGACCCTGGCCATCCACAGGAGGTAGGGCCACTGTTACATAGAAAAATATGGAACAAAAACATTAGGTGATCTACTGATATGCCCATGTCCACTTTTATTCTAACGGGGCAAATAAAGCACCCAGGACTGAAGACTGAGAGCAAGGGCAGGGAAGGGATGAATAATTACGGACTAATAATACCATCTATCAGTATTACAGCACGTTAAGCCCAAAACTTCATTTTGATTTGCTCTGGATTGGAGAAAATTTCTTTCAGGTTCTGCTTTGGGCTCCAATTCCTTTCCATTATCATAATAGTTGTTTTATCAGAGCATTCATTTTCCATGTGTCCTCTTATACCACGAGGACAACGCCAGAGAGCACGGCCCGAGCTCCACAGAGCAGTGCCGAAGGAGATCAGAGTGCCGCACAAATTATTTCCACAGATGTACTTTCAAGACAAATTGAATTTCACTGCCTGAAATGAATTTTTATGTTTTGCAGAATGAGGACAAATGGGTGTCAGCCATTACAAAGTACATGGCCATGACATAATTGAAGGAAATCAAACCGATTTTAACTTGAACGTTCATGCGCTCTCTGAATGAGCTCTGGGAAGTTTGCGTAAAGGTCTCAACACACGCTGCGTCACTGCAGTGAACACCAGTGTACAGCGGCAAAATGAAGATAACTGCACGTCACAGTCCTGGTTCCCACAGGTATTTTCAAACTCAGCTGCCAAGACTGCCTCGAAGTCAACGGAATTGAAAGGTCTCCAACGGTGGTTCCACCCGGGAATCAACCCGTGTCCAACAATATTGGTTCTTACCAATAGTAAACAGGTTTTTGTAAAAACTGTAATAAGACTGATGAAGACATACAGCATAGAAAAGAAGAAGTGTCTTCTCATGATGGAGGCGGAACAAGTCCTGTAGCGCTGGGTTCGTCCTCTCTGGGCTGTGCCCTTCTGCGGGCCACCAAGGATGCTGGTCCTTCCCATTAGGACACATCAGACTCTCTCTGCCTTACCGGTGTTGGATCGGAGGAGGACTGGGTGTGGGTGGTGAAAGAGAAAGAAGAATCAAGGCTTTCTCCCAGGTTTTTGGCTCAAGCTACCGAGTGAATATAAATGACGTCATTTGCTCAGATAAAGGGGGCTAAGAAAGAAATTATAAATCCCTTTACAAGTCATTCTAGATATGCTGTTTTACTTCTCACTCTACTGAGAGCTAGAAGTTCTGGTTTTCCGCCGGGTTCTGATAGCAGCCTGTTTGAAAAGGGAGCGTCTGTCCTTCCTTCTCCGGATGGGGCTGCCGGGCGGAAGGACTCCACAGCGACTCCGCAGCGGTCTCTGCCTCCTCTGCGTCGTCAGCGTCTTGTAGACTGTTTTTGTGGGTTTTTTTAAATTGTCCTTTAAAGCAACTTGCCATGACATGTTTGTCTCACTCAATTTCAACTACCTTCTCAAAGGGAAGTGGGTGTGCAAATTTGCAAGATGGTATCTCAAAGGCCAGACTTATTGATGAGAACCAAAAGACAAATAAGAATTTTGGGTTTTTTTTTTTTTTTTTGTAACACAAAAGAAGCCACATAAATAGAGATGGCATATTCAGAACCAGAAATGGCCTTATTTATGACCAAGAAAAAATAATATAATTAGAAGATAATTATTACAACATCTAACTTTTATCCCCAAATATCAGTGCTGTTGCCTACCCTTCAATTGCTTATGTTTTGTTCATTTTGATCTTGCAAGTTTCTCTTCCATAGGGAATGTCAATAATATTGTAATAACTATGTATAGTGTTAGATGGGTATTAGACTTCACAGGGTAAACATTTCATAAGGGATATAAATGTCTAATTGCTGAGTTGTATACTCGAAACTAATATATAAATAATATTGTATATCAACTGTAACTGGAAAATAATTTTGAAAAAAGAAAGTTGCTTTTCAATAAATGGGATTTTCCTTTCTTTTAAACTCTTCAAAGACTATGGTCAAGGTAACTAAATACACTTGTCCTTGGGAATAAAATTAAGCCATAAGATGTGACCTGACCTTTTCTTGTTATTATCTAAAACAGTGGGTTATTCAGAGTGAAGGCACAAAGTAAAATCAAGCAAACAAGTACTGTGATCTGACCATTGAGATATCCGTGACACTCGTCTAAATAGATTTCACTCTTACCAAGAATTGGCAGCCCTGCACATTCTTCTAAGGATTGGCAGTCCTTCAAGAATAAGGAAGGGAGAGAAGAAAACAAATACTACCGTATTCTAATAAAGCAACAGAAGGCTAGTATGGTTCACAAAGTTCTTTCACATATGCTAACTCATTTAAATTCGACATCCACCCTCTGAGGAAGGTGCTAGAAGAGACTGCACACAGAAAAGTCACACACATGGGAGTGGGGTAGGCAAGACTGAGACCCAGCTCTGTCCTCATCTAAAGGTCGTGCGCCTCTCACTGTCTCCAGCGGACAGATGGGTGAGGCACAGTGGAGGTGCCTCAAAAAAATGAAAAATCGAATTTGCCATGTGATCAGTAACTCCACTTCAGGGTATATACTCAAAAGTGTTGGAATCAGGTCTCAAAGAGACATCTGTACACCCAAATTTACAGCAGCATTATTCATAAGACTTAAAATGTGGAGGCAACCCAAGTGTCCATCAACAGGTGAATGGATAAGCAATGTGGATGTATGGTGTATGTGTATATGTACACACACATATATTATATATGTATATATGGTATATGGTATTTATATTTATATTCAGCCTTCTAAAAAAAGGACATTATGGCGCATGCTACAGATTGAATGAACCTTGAGAATATGATTCTAAGAAAAGTAGCCAGTCACAAAAAGACACACTGCAGGACTCCGTTTTTATGAGGTACTTACAGGAATCACAGTCACAGACAGAAGTAGAGGGTGGAGTGGGCGTTACTGTACAATGGGGACAAAGTGTCGGTCTTGCAAGAAGGAAGGAGCCCTGGCAATGGATGGTGACGATGGCTGCACAACAATATAGATACACTTGCCGTCGCTGAGCTGTACACGCAAAAGGAGTGTCTACAAAACGACGGAAGTGTGCAGACCTGGGAGCTGTCAGGGACAGACGAAGGGACTTTCTCAGTTAAAACACCCAACGTGATTCTTACTCCGTTGTTCATCAGATACTCACTGAGGTCCGGGAACAGCACCAGGGACGCAAACAAGAGCCGCTTCCAAGGAGCTCAGAGCCCAGTGGGTAGCCCAGAAACCACCGTGGGAGGAGGACAATAGCAGAGGTCTGTACGAAACACAAATAGAATAAGAGATGACGAATAACTGATTTGAAGATGCGGGAAGGGCTTGGGAAAGTCCTCGTGGAAGAGAGCCGCAATTGCGGCAGGTTTGAAACATCCTGGGATTTCACCAAGAGGGACGAGTGACGGACAGCTCGGGCAGAGAGAGCAGTCAATGCTAAAGACTGACCCAGCAAAGACCACTTTTAGCTACATGCCACACAGAGAGAAGTCCAGTGTGGCACACGCCAGGTGCTCCACCGTGAGTGCTGACTGTGCGATGTCGAGCGAGCCACTTGAGTTTTTCAGTGTCCTCTCCCATTCAGAGAATGAGGATACCAATCCCTGCCTTCCAAGGATGCTGTGACAATTAAATGTGCCTGGGGATGTTGATCGTGGCGCACAGGTGCTGACGTATGGGAAATGCCCATCTATCTGTAGCGAGGATAATCCGTGTATGCCCCACGAAGTCTGCACCGGGCAAGCCTCTGCCTGAGCCCCTCGTGTGCACCAAACACCAGGACCGCAGCTGAAATGGCCTGACTAAGCTGATCTCCCACGTTTCAGGTAAAAAAGTTAGTGAAAGCCGCAGAAGGACAGTAAGGTAGGACACAGGGGACTTCCACAATCCCGGGCAAGCTCCTCCAGAGTCATAAATCAGCTCTCTCCACACCGGCCTTGACAGCCTCCTGTGTGGGAACCCAGAGGCTGTGTTCTCTCTCCGAGCCAGTTCTTCTCCCTGGACACGGCGGAAAATCAGATTCCATCTGGTGCAGGGCCAAGGTCAGATGACCTTTTGCATCGCAGAGGGCACTGAGCTGGCCAGCAATGTGCATCTGGGGAGACAGTCTTAGGCATGGCACAGGAAGTGAGCTAAAATACAAAAACAAAAAAACAAGCTCTCCCGAATCCAGGTTTCTCCCGAGGGATGGAGATATCTCCCCAAACTGGCAAGTTGAGCCCAGTCTTAATCTGAACTTGGCGACCTTCCTGCGCCCTTTCACACCGACCTTCTGGGCGACCACCAGTGTCTCGTGTATTTATATCTATTGCAGATACCCAAATGCTCATCTCAGGAATCCCCTGGCATGAAACACAGCCCCTCCCCTTTTCAGCTAATCCACTTCTATGTATCCTTCCAAAAAAAATGCTCAGTTCAAGTGTAACCTCTCCTCCCAGAAGTTTCCTTGGCCACTCGCTGCCCACTCGGTTTCTAACGCCCTGTCTCTGACCTGCACGCTCACTCGGCCAACAACTGGTGGTCACCCATCCACTGATGAACCCCATGTCCTCAGGGTGCCCCGTGCATGTCGATAATTAAACGATGTCACGCTATGGACCCCTGTTTATTCATTTCACTTTCCCACTTGGAGGAATGTTCCTTAACTGTAAGGACCGAGCTCCATTCAGCTCGGCCTCCTCAATGCCTACTATCACGTATTCAGTAGACTTAACAGATCAGTGAAGGGTGGATAGTAGAAAGGAGGGGAGGAAGGCAAGGAGAAAGGATGAATATTTTGAGTCTTCCTTCCCCCTCTCCTGTCGCTGACCGCGGTGGTGGGCAGAGCTGGTCTCCTATCCAGTTTCTTCTTATTGGAGTGAACCCTCGCATGTTTTCTCAAACCTCTCATTTCTGCCAAACACACACTTTTCTTTTCTTTTTTTTTTTAATTTTTTTTTTAATTTTTTTTTCTTTTGTATTTTTCTGAAGCTGGAAATGGGGAGAGACAGTCAGAATCCCGCATGCGCCCGACCGGGATCCACTCGGCACGCCCTCCAGGGGCGACGCTCTGCCCACCAGGGGGCGATGCTCTGCCCCTCCCGGGTGTCGCTCTGCCGCGACCAGAGCCACTCTATAGCGCCTGGGGCAGAGGCCAAGGAGCCATCCCTAGCGCCCGGGCCATCTTTGCTCCAATGGAGCCTTGGCTGCAGGAGGGGAAGAGAGAGACAAAGAGGAAGGAGGGGGGGGTGGAGAAGCAAATGGGCGCTTCTCCTATGTGCCCTGGTCGGGAATCAAACCCGGGTCCCCCACACGCCAGGCCGACGCTCTACCGCTGAGCCAACCGGCCAGGGCCCACACACTTTTCTAGACACCTTTTGCTGTGGTGTTGCAGAAAGGGCCTCCTCCACACATCTGACTAATCCCTCTTTGCTGCTTAAAAATCTCTCCTTTAGGAAAGTCACTTCCTATCTTTGTCTCATTTTCTTCATCGGTGGAAACGAGACTGATGACACCTACCCCGAAGGTAGGAGGACAAGGACACATGGATGTGAGAGTTGTGAGCTCTTCTGTTAGCGCCTGAAACAATCAACAAGGGACCCCTCCGCCGCTGGAGTTATTAAGAGGTTTTCCTCGGTTTCATTCACTTTTTGAAATCCGGTGGAAATTTTATAAGTAAACATTGTAAAAACGTCTACTTCTGTTTCTTTCCATCACACACCTAGGGCGCTAATAAAATTAGACCTCCACTTAGCTGTGTTTGTAACTCCCTCAGTTTACACATTTCCTGCTAAGTGGATCTTGTAAAAGTCCTTGCGAGAAATATTTGCATTAACTGCGTCGAGAAAATAAATCCTATACCGACTGCGTAGCCAGAGCAAATTCAAACCGGTGAGAACAGCATCAAGTTCACCATAAGAAAGTAGGCACGCTTGTCTACTTCCTGCTGGAAGGCAGGCAAGCCCCACCCGGGGGGGGGTGGAGAGGCAGCCCAGCCCAGCTGAACTTGGCTCCGCCTTCACTTTCTGACTTTCAGAAACATATTCAATTTCTCTCTGCCTCAGTTTACCTGTCCGCAAAAGAGATTCAATAACAATATCTTTATAAGAAAGATAGAGTGAGACTTATAAAAAAAACACACACTAAACCCATAACTACCTCTCAAAAACCTAGTAAATGCCCCATAAATTGTAGCTTTTAAATTTTCCTCGCATCCAAAGATAGGTCAATTTAAACACTATGAAGATGCCATATTGTAGTAACAAAATTTGTTAAAGTGACAACACTCAACTGCTGGCAGTATTGTTGGGAAAAATTGTTTGCTTATCCTTTTCTGGGATCAAGGCAAATGGCTTCAATCCTTTAAAAAAATAGGTTGAGAGTCATATAGAGATCTCAGGGAATATTTATTGTCTTTCAGACAAACTTCTTCCCCTGGTTCTGTATCCTAAGGCAGAGATTTCCAGCTTTCCTGAGAAATTCTGGGCTGCCTCTTTGAGGTAGGAGGACAAGTAGAGTTTATTTTTACTCATTATATATGTATATTAAATCCATGAGATCTCACCTGACCAGGAGGTGGCGCAGTGGATAGAGCCTTGGACTGGGATGTGGAGGACCCAGGTTCGAGACTGTAAGGTCTCCAGCTTGAGCGTGGGCTCCTCTGGTTTGAGCAAGGCTCGCCAGCTTAGACCCAAGGTCGCTGGCAAAAGCAAGGGGTTACTGGGTCTGCTGAAGGCCCGTGGTCAAGGCACATATGAGAAAGCAATCAATGGACAACTAAGGTGTCGCAATGAAAAACTAATAATTGATGCTTCTCATCTCTCTCCATTCCTGTCTCTGTAAAAATAAAAAATAAAAATCCATGAGGTCTCTTTTGGGGAGGGGGGAGGGAGATTTTTCTCTCAAAGTTAAAAATGTATCTTAGAAAAAGTGTTTGAAAGTAGTAATAATAAAAAAGGTTAACAATACAATTTATTTTAATGAAGCAATAATTTGCATAAGCTTGAAAAAAAATGTAAGTTGACCAAATACCTACTAGAGTGTAAAATTTTTTTTTCATGAATTGGTCACTTGATAAAATGACTTGCAACTTTCACAAGTGGTCACTATGAAGACTACTCTAACACAAAGCTAGAGGTAGAGGAGGAGGAGAGGAAAGAAAGTGGATGTTTCAACACACACTGCTGACCACACGTCAGGCAGGGAGCAGAACACGTACGTGGAATGTGGGGAAGCCAGGGGCACCCCTCCTGCGACAGAGACAGCACGTGGTCCACTAGGAGTCCATCTTCGTTGTAACTCTGACCACGCTCTTCCTGTTCATGGGCCGGGGCTGTAAGAGAACTTTTAAAAGGCTTGATTTTTCTGAGATGGAAAGGTAATTTTTCTTCTTTTGTTTTTTTGTTTGTGTCTTTCATGTTGGGTTTGTGATAAAAAGAAACGACATCCTCCTCTGAGAAGAAATTTGTCATAAAATACCATTATATTTGGTTTGAAAGAGGACAACCCCAGGACTTCCTAGGTTTTTAAAAATGCCTTCTGAACAGGTGACAGAAAAGAAACATTCCGTATTAAAAATTATTTTTGGTGTTAACAGTGTTTACATTAGTAAAACCACACCAATTCCAAGACTCCAAATAGAGACTGAGAGTGACAAGAGCCTCCCACCGTCCGCCCCTGTTTCCCTCAAATCAGTTCCACTCGGGAGCCAGCGTGATCCTCTTAAAGCATAAGCACAATTGTTCCACTCCCGAGGGGGATTCCCCAGGCTCCCCACTGCACTTATAAACTACTCCGGGCTCCTCACCCAGACCCAGTCCTCCTCCTCTCTCTCTCTCTCTCTCTCTCTCTCTCTCTCTCCCTGTCTTACCCGGGGTTCCTCGTGTTCTAATCTCATTCTTCCTTCTCACGATGCTGTTTGCATTCACCTGAGAGCCTTTGCCCTCTCCTCTCCCTCTGCCTTGAACCCCTTTCCTCCCCAGATTTTCTCTGGACTGGGTTTTGCTCACCTCTCAGATCATACCCTCAAATAATCATCACACTGTTAGACTATCATGGTGCTCCGGGCTCTGTACTCAGGGCTACTGGTCAGCAGGTTACACAACACCAGCCCCAGCTCTCAAGGAGGTCAGGATTTAGTGGCCCACCAAGGGAGTAAACAGACACACGCCATCCACCGTGACATGCGCAGTGCAGTGGGCCCCCCGACCAAACGGGAAGATATGGCGAGGGAGGTGGAGCCACAGAAGCAAGCCTTACAGGATCGGGAAATAAAGCCAGAGTTGCTCACATCCAAGCTGAAGGAGGAGCAGGAGGAGTCAGCTAGAGAAGTGGAAGGCAAATCGTTCCAGCCATGGGAGCCAAGAGAGAGTAGGTCTCCTTTGGTAACTACCAGTGGTTTGCTCTGGTCCCCAGAGCCTAGTGGACACACCCAGAGCTCTGCCTACACAGGTGGGGGACCTCTCGGTCATCTTATTTAAGAGGCAGGAATTTGGGGGTCTCTACCAGGGGTGCTGTGTACACAGGAGGGTCAAAGGCCGTAAAGCAACTCCATACCGCTTTACTCATAGCTTTATGCACACTTTCCTCCCTCCAGGTTCTTTAGGAACGTGGTGCTGGATCCTACAGCCTCTGACCAGGGTCTTGACAGGCTCCCTATTCCATCTGGACTAATCGAGGGTGTATGCATCAGTCCACTCTGCCAGCCTGCCTCGGGGATAAGGAAGCTCAGAAGCCCTACCCGGATTCAATGTTATGATTATCACCCAGGACCCCCAGGGCAAGAGGTCAAAGGCAGATCTTGAACTGTGGCAGGCCCTGCATCCCACTCCACTCAGGTGCAGTTTCTGAGGTCTGTGGGGAGGGAGGTTGTCTGTGAAAGAGTTGAGAGTGCTTTCTTATGTTCTCACTCCTCTCGGCTAATACTAAAATGGGGCAGATTTGAGTGAAGTGGAAAACCAAAAAAGTCCGCCTTCCCAGCCATCAGCAGCCCCCAGGAAGAGTCTGCGGTGCCAAGAAACCTGCTTCCTACCCTGCTCTCTCAGCTCAGACTGCTGTAAGGAAACGCCACGCCGGGGCATAGTTCTGGAGACGTGAGAGTCCAGGATCAGGGTGCAGCATGGCGCTCCTGGTGGAAGCCCTCTTCCTGGCTGGCACATGGCATCTTCTTGCCTTCTCCTCACATGACAAAGAGGAGGAGAACACGCTCTCTGGTCTCTTCCTGCAGGGCACTAATCCCGTCACGAACACCCCACCCTCGTGACCTCATCTAAATCTATCTAAGTACCTATGAAGAAGCCGGAATACACCACACCGGTGGGGGCGGAGGGAGTGGTTAAGGCTTCAATGAAATGGATGGGAGAGCACAATTTAGTCCATAACACCTGCTGTCTGACTCCCTTGGGAGCGCTCTGTCTCTTCTTTTCTCTGTTCTTTTCATTCCTCTGCCAAATAAACAATAAAGAGCAAAATACAACAACCTATAGTTACAAAACTCTTCCTGTGTGCCAGACACAGTCTCAGGATCTTGATGCGTTTTAACTCATTGACTCCTTGCTCTTTGCACAGCCCAGAGTCAGGTATTATACTGTTCTCCCAGTTTTGTGAACTGTAATACTGAGACACAGAGAGGTTCAGAAACCTAAACAAGGTCAACAGAAGAACCCTGCCAGGGAAAGAGGTTTAGAGGTGGAAAGGACAGCTAGGAGTGGAAGCCCCAGACTGACACGAAGAGGAGGATGCTGGCCGGAGAAAGGCAGCGAGTAGGGGCGTGGCCAGAGGGACGCACAGAGTGGGTTTGGAGGACAGTGAGTTTGACCGAAGAGATGAAGACCACACCTCCTCAGAGAGGACATCCCGTCACAGCGCTTGGCCCAGGCTCCGCCCAGTCAGTGTTTACGTGATTGGTCAGCAGTAATGACATCCAAACTCGACCGTGTCCAAACTCCTTCGGGAGGTCCAAGTTTCTCGGTCTTCAAAATAACGTTGGGCTTATAATTTTAAAATGACCTGAAAACAGAAACCTATGAATAAAATGGAGAAGAAGGCATACAGGTCAATTTGAAGCTAACACCCAAAGAAGCCTTGTGTTTTCTCATTCACATACTCCAGGAGTGGGGGAGGAGCAGTGAGCCCACATTTGTGGAAAGTGAATTTGGTGGCAGCAGTCCTGGTGATTGTTGCTGTTTTCAGAAACGCCGTAATTGGCAAAGGAGTGTTTTGTAAACACTGTTCTAGCCAGGATTTTAGGGGTGAGGAGAGGGAAGCCACTGAAATTATGGCTCCTAGAGAGGAAAGATCTGCATTCAAAGACACCATTGTGAAGATTCACACGAAGGGGGACAATTAGTAGAATAATACAATTTCTGTTTTTCTCTTTCCGAGTGAATGAGGCATATAATTAAGTCAAATCACCTTACCCACTCACACACAGGCTGAGCATGTGTGCGCATATCCGATGTCTCTATTCACAGCCGCTCACACCAGGAGAACATGGCCCCGGATACAGCCAGCTCTGTGTGAACGGGATCACGCCTTCCTTTGTTGCGTACGCATCACCCTTTTGGGGCACTGGCTGGTCGCTTGCCCGGGAACCCCTTTGTTGTGTCTGCGTGGCGGTGATCTAGACCCCAAATGAGGACGCCTGTCCCAGCCACAGGGCAGTCTGTGAAGATCCTCCTGGTTCTCGGTCGCCTCACTGAACACCTGCAATGCTAATACGGAAAGGGGTGGGGTTTAATTTTAAGTATTGTGCCCAGTCTATGTTAAGGATGTATATAGATTTTTCTAGTGAAGAACCCAACAGCTCATGTAAATAAAAACAACCTATCTCCTTCCTGCAGCACTGCCTGGACTGAGACCCCTGCCTCCAGGGAAGATACCCTTCCTGTCTGCACCCTGGTTGAGCCTGACAACTGGTGCTCACCCGTTTCACCAAAGCATCTGGCAAAGCCACCAGATCTGGAGCTCCCAGAGGTTGGTGAAGACCAAGGGCCGTGCCTGAGAACCGCAGAGAGTCAGAGAGAGAAACAGAGACAGCGACGCACGTGGGGACAGGAGGGAAGAGAAGACAGATAGGAACCGACAAACAGGCTCAGGGAGAGGCAGAGGAAAAAAGAGTCACAGAACAGAGCCATGGCAAGGGACAGAGATTCAGAGATAAAGGCAAATCAAGACAAATAAAAAGAGAGAGAAGAGTTTAGAAGACATGGCCACTGAGAGATTTCCAGGGGGGAAAAGCGGGGAAACAGAGGTATTTTTATCATCTTTCCAAGTGGTTGCCATTACCGAGATGTCCCCGCTCTCAGGTCCACTGAATGAGGGCTGATGTCCTGTCTTGTCTCGCTCCTCCTCTCTCCCCCTTCAGTGCTCTGCTTATTATACACAGAAGACCAAGCTGCCGGAGCCCTGGGTGCTGTTGGATGCTCCCAGCCTTCTGCTCCTTGGGAGGGCTCCTGGGGGGAGGGTCCCGGGCCGAGAAGAGCAGGGGCTGCCCCTCCCCGAATGCCCCGCAGAGCCGAGAGGGGAGCGTGCTCGCACCTCGGCTGCACGGGTTGGCAGCTTCAGTGCAGAAGGTTCACCCATGTGGACAACCCACAAGCCCCGCCCTGCCCCAGAAGCAGCCCTGCCCCGGGGCTGAGCTCCTAAGAAAGCACTTGTTTACAACATGGAGCCCAGGACCTGTGGAGCAGCCCACGTACCGTGAGCGTGTGCTGGCCCTTGCGTGGCTTCACAGAGTCTGCGAGCTCTTCACCCGGGTCTTCTTGTCCGGCTCGCGGGCTCGCGGTGTGAACAGCTCCTGCAGCCACGTGCCTCAGCTTGTATCCAGCGCAAAGGACACTCCACACGTGACCCCACTTTTCTCTGTTTACCTTTAGAGCTCCATCTTATGTCCCAATCTTTCCACCCCGGACAGGCACCCACTCACCTGTCTAATGGAGATGAGGAGAGAATAAGCACCACCCTCTCCACGACGGGTGGTCATACGTGTGCATCCATGAACACGGAGTGCATTATTCTGTGTGTGCTGTCACGTTTCGGCCTAAGTGATGTTATGCTATATTCCCCTCCACCTTGTCGGCACGTGTCTCTGTAGTCCCCGTACCTAGCTTGGCGCCTGGCATGTAGGAGGTCCACCAGTATTTTGAATGAAGTAATGAGCCTGACCTCCATTTTATCACTCTCCCTTACCACATATGGCCATTGGGTGAGGTTCACACACAGGGCTTCAGTGCGCTTCCCACAGGAAGTCAGGAGGTCCAGACTCCCCTTCTGACTTTCAGGGTACACCCCACGAGGAGCTGAATCATCCCGGGACCACCGGGGTAAAATGAAAAGACCATGGGAATTGGTATCCCGACAGCAGGGATAACCTCCTGGGTCCACACGTTTGTTACTTGAAGGATCTCAATTTCATCATTACTCAAACATGGGTAGTGCCCTGATCAGATAGCTCGGGTGGTTAGAGGATCCTCCCAAAGCTCAGTTTGCTGGTCCGATCCCTGCACAGCCAGGTACATACAGAAGCAGATCAGTGTTCCTGTCTCTGTCTCTCTCTCTCTCTCTTTCTCTCTCACTCTCTTCCTCTCTCTCTAAAATCAATAAAACAAACATTAAAAAATAAAATAAAAATACTATCTTGCTTACCTCTCATGAGGGTCAAATGAGTTCAGCCATGAAAAGGTTTTTGTAAATGGTAAGAACTTAATTCCTTACTGCAATTTCAAGTTATCTCCAGTCTCATTAACTCAGAGGCCAATGAAAATGAGTTCATTTTTTAGCTCCGTGGGGAACAGTGCCTGCCTAGTAGGTACTTAATGGGTATTTATTAAATAGAGGCATGTTCTTGGTCCCTGTCTTCAACTCACTCTGTCTCTTTTACTATGTCCATTAAAATGCCTGCCTGCCTTCCGGGTGTACACCTTTCTCCTCTGTGTTAAGCCAGACTGTCTGTCCCTGTCCTAGAGGCCAGATGGGTTTCTTTCCATTCTCGTGACCTTCAATGCTTCGTCAGACATGAGCTGTACTTACTCTCTGATCTCAACAACTTCACTGTCTCTAGAACTCAAGTTTTTTGGGGGGAGGGTGTTTCACTCCAGTACCAGAGATGTAAATGGAAACACTCTGCCCCAGGATGTCAGAGGGCTGGGAGGAGGAGCTAGATGGCTGTCCCCACATGGAAGGGACAGTGTTGACGTCACCTGAGCAATCCCCCATTCCACCTAACAGCGCCCCTTGCAATCATTTTCATCTCACACCTGGGGCTTAGAGGTCAGTCCTACACACTCTCTAAGGAAACCCCGGTGAGGAGGAAGAGGCCTTCTAAACACCTGGAAAATTCCTAAGGAGAAACAGCATTGCTTCTGCTTTTCCTGAGTATTTCCTTCAGCACAGCCTGCTAATAACAGCCTCAAAATTCAGGCTACGTCTAAGTCCAAATTTCCAAGCTTTCACTGTTAATCCTTTTTTAATTGACATGAAATGTATTCCCAATTATTAATGGAAAGTGTACTTTCTGGAGTCTAATTAAATGCTCTAATCACATTTCTACCATTAAAAACGGTCTGAGGGTTTTGTTGTCGCTGTTGTTTTTCTAATGAGCTGTGTGCTCCGCCGATAACTGTGGTGCGGACAAAAGGGGAGATTCCAAAGCAGGTCCGAACACCCAACAAGGAACAGCTTTGCTGTTGGTAAAAATAATAACCTCGTGTACAGCAGAGGGTGGTAAGAAAGCCTAAATTTATTGCTTCTGTGTCGAATGCACAAATGTCACTTCCTTAAAGAGGGAAAATTAGTTTCTAAGCCTGCTTTGGCAGCCAGACTCTTTGGCTGTCTGCATAATATTGGATTTTTCAAGCCTCCTATTACGCCCCAGGGTGGGGTGTTTTGCATGCAAATTGCAAATTATATAACGCTAAAGATGTTACATAAGGGGAAAAAAAACGAAGACTCAGTTCTCATTCTTTAATTTTTATTTTATTTTTTTTTTAGTCTTCAACCTTCCTTCCTGGCCCTTCTAATTCAACTAACATTTACCGAGCATGTAGTGTCTTAGATGCTTTTAGGTCATTTAAAACTTGTGACATTGATTTGAAAGAGGTAGAATTATTCTACTCTTGTGGCTGAAGAAAGTGGGGCTCAGAGAGCTGAAGTGACTCAGCCTCCCATGAGTAAGAGGTCTCGCTCAGGGTCCCGTGTTCCGTGCGAGAGCCCCTCACACGTAGTGCCGTGCCCTGGCGGCCTCGTGAAAATGAACATTGCTGGGCCCACCTCAGTGCTTATGATTCAGGAAGTCTGGGGTGGGGCCCGGGAATGTGTATTTCCAACGTGTCCCTAGGCTATGCTGACGCTGCTGGTCAGGGACCCCACTTTGAACAACACTCTTTACAACATGCCACCTCCCTCTTCCTCCGACTCATTGACCTTACAGCTAAAAAAGTTTCCGAGAGGTCATTCAATCCATGTCTCTGCCTCAGATAGGTAAAATATTAATTACACCTATTTCGTAAATGAGTCATGAGAGAATTCTTGGGGTCAGGAGAAGGAATGTCCTGTCAAGAGCTAGCCAGGCATTAAGTACCAGGTTACTAACAATTATTAGAGTGACATTTAGCAGATAGGACACCTTTAAAGTGTGAGCTCATCTAATGAGCTAACTCCCTACTCCTGCCCTGTTAGCTCGGCCCCAACCAAAAGTCAGTAATCTGGTTAGAGCCAGTCCTTTCTGTATGCCAGGGTCATAGCCCATTGCCCACCGTAGGGGGGGGGGAGGTGGCAGGCAAGGTGGGGGGAGGCAGGAAGAGTCCCTTAGACCCAGCTTGGGCCTCAATTTCAACAAGGCTTTTGCCCACTCTACAGGGGCTAAATAGATTACTCATTGGTTCCAGCAAGAGAACACCTGGGTTGGAGAAAATCATTCATTATTTTATCTTAAACTTATATATACTCTTGTAATACACTATGAACTACTTTATTTATTTATTTTTTTAGTGTTAATAAGTTATTGTCTTCCTTTGTACTTTTTCTTTGTTTGTATTCTTCTGAAATGAGAAGCCGGGAGGCAGAGAGACAGACTCCTGCATGCACTCGACTGGGATGCACCCCTCGTGCCCACCAGGGGGCGATGCTCTGCCCATCTGGGCTTTGCTCCACTACAACCGGAGCCATTCTAGCACCTGAAGTGGAGGCCATGGAGCTGTCCTCAGAGCCCGGGCCAACTTTGCTCCAATGGAGCTTTGGCTGCAGGAGGGGAAGAGAGAGACAGAGAGGAAGAAGAGGGGGAGGGGTGGAGAAGCAGATGGGTGCTTCTCCTGTGTGCCCAGGTCTGGAGTCAAACCTGGGACTTCCACACTTGGGCTGACACTCTACCGCTGAGCCAGCTGGCCAGGGCTTCCTTTGTACTTTTACACTTGCAAAAGGTTACTTGAAAAAAAGGCTTACATTTTTTTTTTTCTGAAGCTAGAAACGGGGAGAGACAGTCAGACAGACTCCCGCATGAGCCCTACCGGGATCCACCCGGCACGCCCACCAGGGGGCGACGCTCTGCGACCAGAGCCACTCTAGTTCCTGGGGCAGAGGCCAAGGAGCCATCCCCAGCGCCCGGGCCATCTTTGCTCCAATGGAGCCTCGGCTGCGGGAGGGGAAGAGAGAGACAGAGGAAGGAGAGGGGGAGGGGTGGAGAAGCAGATGGGCGCTTCTCCTGTGCGTCCTGGCCGGGAATCGAATCCGGGACTTCTGCACGCCAGGCCGAAGCTCTACCACTGAGCAAACCGGCCAGGGCCAAGACTTACATTTTTTAATATAAACCTTTAAAGTAAGATACAATTTTGGTAACCTTGTTATTATATTTCTCTAAAAAATTTTTTTTTTTTTAATTTAAAGGGAGTTTCAAAAGAGTGAACCTGGATGTCTCTCTGTCAACTCTGGGGGTGTAACTACGGTAACCTGGGAGTGGATAGCAACCACAGTTCACAAAGCAGTGTTTATCAACTTCCGCTCTGCCCGGGCAGCCCACCTGCCCTGGCGGAGTGGGAGGAGTCTAGCCCTGTAACTGTCTGGCTACGAGATCAGGAACATCTCTGCCTGCAGAACCGCTAACTGACTTCCCAATCCAGCCTCCATCCTCCTGGCCCGGTCACCACAGTAAAACCAGATTCCAGCATTCCATTCCTCCGTGGCCCTGTCCACGGGCGCACCGCTGTGGGACAAAGCCCGCATCCCTGCATGCAGGAGCACGGCTGAGGCCAGCTTTCTCTTCTAATTGTCTTTAATCAACAGCACTGGTTTGCTTGCAAGTCATCTCAAGGTTTTTATCAAAAAAAAAATTAGAGTATCAAGTCACAATCAAGGGGGATAAAAAAAGATATTACTATTTAGGATTTCTCGTCCATTATTTGGATATCACCACAGTGAAGAAGGGTGAAGTTCAATAGCTATGGAAACATAAATACATTTTTCTTCACCTTAGTTTTCTTTTTGTTTGTTTTTTTGTTTGTTTGTTTTTACAGAGACAGAGAGAGTTAGAGAGAGGGAAAAATAGGGACAGACAGACAGGAACAGAGAGAGATGAGAAGCATCAATCATCATTTTCACATTGTAGCACTTTAGTTGTTCATTGATTGCTTTCTCATATGTGCCTTGACTGGGGGGGGGGGGGGGGGGGGCTACAGCAGACCGAATAACCTCTTGCTCAAACCAGTGACCTTGGTCCAAATTGGTGAGCTTTGCTCAAACCAGATGAGCCCACGCTCAAGCTGGTGACCACATCCCAGTCCAAAGCTTTATCCATTGTGCCACTGCCTGGTCAGGCTTCACCTTAGTTTTTAAATCAAATCTCAATACTTCTCCCCACATGTTCTCTGAACTTGAACTCAGACCTTTAAATGCCAGCACATCTCCAGACCTGAAAAAGCTGTCTCTGAAGACAGGAGCCGTCCAGAAGACAGAGGGGTCCAGGCATCTGGCGGAAAGCACACAGCCGGGAAGGGGCAGGACTGGGACCCGCCCGCAGGTCCCTCTCATTTCAGTCTCCAATATTGACTGCCGTGTCATCTGTCTACAGGAGGTGGGGCAGGGGACAATTATGACAGCTGTGTCCAAAAGCCAGAACCTGGGGCGAGGCTCCCACCGTTTACAGTAAGTCCGGGGTGCGGAGTTCACGGTATGAACTTGGTCATCTCTTGACTCACTTAAACCCTGAAACCCTTAGTCTCCTTCCAGCTCTGATATTCCGATTCAGGAAAACCACTGATCTTTCCTCATCTTCATAGACTTCACAGTCGTCAGAGAAAGACGGTGTATGTTGTCACTCCTGCAGACCTAACCCACAGCTGAATTCTGTTCTGCTTCTCTGTCTGTTGTGCCCTCCCCTTCTGTTTCTCTGTCCTTTCTCACCTTGTCTTCCTCTGCTCTCCCTACACTGTGTGATGGGCCAGCACCTGTCACCGCTCTCTGCTCTCAGATTGCTAAGTGGACAGAACTAGCTGGGCAAACGTCCCAAGCATGCTGGGTGACCTAAGACACACCAGTCACCTTTATGGGCCATTTGTCCTTGTTTTATATATAAACTGGGAATTAGGGCCCATTGATCTTTTGGATTATTTTCTCTCTAGAATAATTCAGTATACGCTTTCCCCCAAGAAGATGAAAACTGTGGATAGGACCCTGGGCTCCCGCCCACCTTCCCTAATGTCACCTTCCCTTCTGTCTTCCAGATGGCTCTGTAGGAAAGTGGAGTTTTCCCAGGAGGCCCGAGTGTCACATTCGACCTGGGATGAGGGCTGAGACACACTTTGGCAAGTGAGCAGACCAGCTAAACGGTGCCAGCCGTGACTGATGGGCACATCACGATGCAGCGGCAGCCAGAGGAGCGTAAGGGCACTTCCGTGGTGCTCAGACGAGAGACGAGAGAGCAACGAGCGATACGAATCTATTAACGGCAACCCGTGTCGTGCAGAATGGAAGAGCCTTGGGATGAGTTTTATAAATGAGGGCATAAAAGGGACAGAGTGGCTTTATGTCGTGGACCTGAGGGACAGTTCAGACCGAGACTGGTGAAATCCTGGGAACGGCCAGCAGCTTAAAGGAAAATGTTGTTTGTTGTAGTTTAAAGACACAGTTGTGCAGAGACTAAATTTAACTGGGACCTCAGGAGCAGTGCACGGTGACACCTCTATTCCTGCTTTCATGAGGAATAATTTTTAGTGACCATGCTCCCTACCCTTGCAGTCTTGCTAAGTTCTTTGCTCCACAACAACTCTATGAATGGTGGAAAGGGTAGCCAGTGGTCATTCTGGTTCAGATATGAAATGTGAAGCCACTTTGAGCACAACATGAACCCCTCCTTGGCCTGGTCCTTGCTTGTTCCTTAGGCTTCACCCCATACAAGGCAAATATTAAGCTGATATGCGTTGATGGCACCATGCCAGCTCACAGAAGAGTCCAGTGGACTTCGCAGTCTCTCATGCTTCTAACCCTTAGCACTCTCTGTTTCCTCATCCTGACACACCCTGCCATGCCATCATTCCTCTCCTGGATCATTCAACTTATTTTTTCAGATCCCATTCTCAGAGTCACAGCTAGGAAGCCTATTATGACTGTATTAGAGTTCTAATGCTGTGTAACAAACTTAATAGGTTAAAATGCTACAAAATGACTAGCTCAGAGTTCTTTATGGGCATTGGTTAGCTGCGTACCCTGATCAGACCCACACAAGGTTGAAATGAAATCATTTACCAAGGCTGCAGTCTGTTCCAAATTCTGTCAAGTGGTGTTTTTTTTTTTGGTTTGTTTTTTTTCCTTTCAGAAATCAGTACTTTGTAGTTGGATGACTGATGTTCCCATTATCTTAGTTGCTTTCTTCCAGGCCAGGATAAGACTGTTTGATTGGTGCTTTACCTTTTGGAAAGGCTCACCTAATTAGGCCAGGCCCACCCAGGAAAAACCTCCATTTTGGGGTAACTCAAAATCGAGCAATAATTAATGTCAGCACAGGTGTGATACTCCCTTGTAACCTCTCACGGGGAGCAACCCCTATCTCCAACACAGGCAGCCACCACGGCAGAGAAAATGATCTGTGCATTGTTTCAGCTAACAATGGAACGCTCTAGCCTGGAAGTCATGCAAGCACTTTTGCTCACAATTTATTCACCAGGACTAACCATGTGACCCACCCACATCCAGAGCCACCAGAACATGCCTGAGAAGGGGACTCCTAAAAACTTGACAATCATCACTAAAGACTATCGCCGAAGGTGAAGACTGCTCTTCTATTTCTGGGTCCTCGGCACATATCCAGTGACAGAAACAGTCAACACACGTGGATGTCAAGAAATAACATTTCCGCCTGACCAGGTGGTGGCGCAGTGGATAGAGCGTTGGACTGCGATGTGGAAGGACCCAGGTTCGAGACCCCGAGGTCACCAGCTTGAGTGCAGGCTCATCTGGCTTGAGCAAAAGCTCACCAGCTTGGACCCAGGGTCGCTGGCTCCAGCAAGGGGTTACTCAGTCTGCTGAAGGCCCGTGGTCAAGGCACATATGAGAAAGCAATCAATGAACAACTAAGAAGTCACAATGTGCAACGAAAAACTAATGATTGATGTGCTTCTCATCTGTCTCCATTCCTGTCTGTCTGTCCCTGTCTATCCCTCTGACTCTCTCTCTGTCTCTGGAAAAAAAATAAATAACATTTCCAAGTCACCTTTATGGACCTTCTTCTCCTCCCTTCCATTACTATCCTGACATTCTGACAATGACAATTCATTCAACTGTGTGTGGCTGTTTTGTATTTATAAATGGTTTGACAAAGGTTTTGTCATTGAAATTAAGGGAAAAAAATTCATATTTCAGAAATAGAAGAGTATAAAACATTTTAATGTTACTGTTCTTGTGTAAAATAGAGATTTCTAACATGTACATGACTCGTGATGTTTTTTAAGTACTTAGAGGTCTTCAAAGGGCTTTTGCTTTATCTGTGGGCTAAAGGTAGCTCTTCCTTCTACAACCTCGAAAAGGAAATGTTAAATTAGGGTTAAAAATAAGGTGTGGCTTGACTTAAGTGTTCATAGAAAACACTTGCATTATTCCCGTAAGCAGACGCCCTTGAAGAAGCAAGTTCGCAACATCCCCTACATTGAGGGCTCTTTGAATCTTGTGATCAGTGTGATGTTCAGACGAACTTCAGCACAGTGAGCACAGGGTTCGTTCAGGCAGGCAGAGCATGGGCTGATGCGTTTGGGAGCAGCAGTGAGCCAGATGAAAGCTGTACCAATTGTCCCCAAACCATTGGTTTAAAACAGAACTCAGTAGCTTGTCCAGCCTTTGGTCTGCCCGAAATGTGTCTAAAGAATCATCATCAGTGACCTCACTTTGCCTCTTCTGGTATAGTTGGAGATTTTAGACATCACTATTAAAGTAATAAGCTTTCATGCCCTGTCAGGATGGACCAAGTAGGGTCAGGAACAAATAGATAAGGTGGCCCCTTCTAGGACTCAGAGCCACGGTCCCAGCCTGTCCTCAGACAAGTCCAAATCTTGTCACACAAAAAGGATGCCAGACATGGGGAGGGAAACAAGGGTTAAGAGGCAATAAAATGCCATCTGACCTGTGCCCATCCCTTGGTACTGAGGCAACATGAGGAAATGTCATTACCTAAAGTTCAATGGGACACAAGAGTCTAAAACTTAGAATGCTCAGATTCTAAAACTTAGAGATCTCGCTCCAGGCTGAGAGAGCCAAGGAAGAATGAGTCCAGTCAGTAGTACATACAGGGTATCCAGGTGTAAGACACAACCCACGCTTGTAGGAGCTCCGTGTAATAGGCCCACCACAGGTGCACATGTGACTCTCATGTAGCAAGGCCAAACCTGTGTGGACAGCCTAGGACACTAGATCTGGGCAGATGTAAATAGAGGAAGACGGAATAAACCAGCGTGGGACCAGGGCTCAGAAACCGGAAGCAGAGAAAGGAAGGAAACGGAATGAGTGGGAAGACTCAGGGTTAACACTACGAGGAGGGCCAGGCAGGCGGCCAGGCACGCCACGGTGCCTAGGATCGGCTGGGAGGATACCCGGGCCATCAACTTCCTGCAACGGCATGTCTTCCTCTGGTTTGCTTTTTTAAGATTCAAAGATTCTTTTCTCATTTTTTGGGGGGGGTTTTTGCCTTAAGTCTGGAAATTATTTCTAAACTGTGTGTAGGAAGCAATGCACAGGTATAAACACTGCCGAGTCTGAGGCCCGACACCCGGAGCTGCAAGGGGAACAGTGAGCACGGTGCCAGTAATCGCAAGTCGGAAGAGAGGGTGCCTAAGAAGAGCAGGCCCTTCGTGCATGCTGCTAGCTGTGCTTTTGAGCATTGCTTTGGGGCCATTCCCTGTGCAAAGTGCCCAAAAGACCAATTCAGGGACTATAGTAGGTGCTCAATAAATACTTCCTGAATGAAAACGCACCCAGTCTGTGCCCTCAGGGCGCTCTCCGACCTATAGAGCAGAACATGGAGCCTGTCTCTACAGCACTGGCTGCCCGCTCCGTCTAACACAGAGAGTGAGAAAGAAACCATTCCTGGGGGCTTCTCTCAGACCCCAGTGAGAAGCGAGGCCCATCTGGCCATGGTCAGCAGGATCAGTAACCCTGTTGTAGTGACAGGAAGACTTTTCTCAGGGCTGTAGACGTTTCCTAATGGAGAGCTAAGTCAGTGAGATGTTGAAGGGACTTTCAGGGAGCACCTGAGATGGCAGGTCCTTAAAGTACAGCCACGCCCCAGGCATTGCTGGAATCCAAGAGGGAGAAAACCCGCAGAGCAGCAGCAGCCACTTGACGTAACAGGATGATGGAGGCACTGTGGTCAACCCAGCAAGGGTTTGAGCAAGTGGCCAAATGGGCCACACAGACCTGGTGGGTTGACTAGCAGACCTAAACTTGAGAGTAAAGGACCTCCTTCCATTCTTCTTCCCTTGAGGAGAAATCAATTTGTTACCCAAAACAGGTTATGCGAGGCTTTCTCTGTTCTCAGTTTTCAAGCCCCCCGAGGGGTTTGGATGAGGGCTTGGGAATTATTAATGCTAATAGAAAAGTCCACTACGCCATCTGATATTGGCCCCTCGGCCTCAAATGCAAGTTACCTGCACTGATTGCTAGAATGGGTGTAAAAACAAATCATTACTAAGGACTCCCTGAAGTCAAGACTCTATCCTTGGGACCCTAGGCCAGGTCGTCTGGAAGGTCTGCACAGGAAATGAGAACGAGCTGAAGTCCAGGATATGAGAATCTGGGTGACAATGAAGTGAGTAATTCCCACCATCAAGTCCTACCCAGAGAGGTAAAGCCACCTCAAGTCCCATCTGCACCGGCGGCGTCACCTTAGACTAATTAATTATCTGAAGGTAAGGTTGGGGGCGAAGAAAGATTGCTTTTACTAAGTGACTCTCAACATCAAGATGAAGGTGGAGGACCAGGCACCATGCAGCGGTCAGTAAACAACTAAACTCGTAACTCCAAGGGATGATGCAGGTGGAAAACACAAACAGATTTCAAGGAGCTCAGGGAGTTAGAAAAGCAAAAAACGGATGTCGCTTTGAATTCCCAGCATAGGCTGTTGACAGTAAAGATCTGAGACAGTCTCGAGCTTTTTCCCAATGCTACATTATAAGTAAATAAAAAAGCAGTCTGGCTGTAATCCCTCTGTAGTGTGATTCTTGCCTAAAGAAACCTCCTCCTAAGGAAGGTTGGCTCCTAGGTGAACTTGGCCTGATGATGCCCTTGACCTGTGTTTCCGGCCTTTTCCCCTGTACTCAGTACCCGATGCATCATCCTCTGGCCATAAGGAACTTGCTTGGTGAATAAACCATCTTCTCTCCCCCAGGTTTCTTTGCTAAGGCTTCTTTTTACCTGAATTACTCCTGAGGTTCCTTCCATTTTCAGCCTGAGAGTTCTCGCTTTTATTTACACTTCCACGACCTTCCAAAATGCTAATGTGTCCCTCCTCTGTTTTCCAGAGCACCTTGGACTTCCCCTCTGCACACATTTTTCATCCTTTCTTATTGATGTTTCCTTGTCTGTTCCACTGAGCTGCGAGCTCCTTCCGCCTGGACAGTGACATCTATCTTCAAGCCGCAGTGTTAGGATGAATGCCTGACGCATGAGTAAGTGTTGGATAAATAGTTCTTGGTGGTAAAAATGAAAGAATGGATGAAGAGTTACTAAGCCTGCAATCTTAGAAACATCATACAGCTTTGGATACAGAAAAGAAAGTCTAAAATCTTTCATTTTACAACTCTAGGGAGAGATTCTAATTGTCTTCCGGATGTCTCTGTGACTTCATATATTTCTGATTTGAATGCAGTTCAACGAAGTTGCCATCACTGTTAAGATCTCAGTGTCTCTGGGCAACCACTAGGAAGAAGTCCATTGACGTGGATGATTATGTTTGCTAAAACCAGTTTCATTACTTAGGCACTTTCCTCTCTGTGAGTTTGTTTCATTTAAACTAGTCTGCAAGTAATAATAGAATCTGAAATTTACATCACAGACCCACCGAACTCTAGGGTTAGACTCCGGTAAACAAAGGGACTTCCACAGCAAAGGACATTGCTCTGATAGATCTATCTCATCACAATTTTTGTGTCATTACATACTTTGAACATTCTAAAGTGATGTATATGCAACATAGACGGGGGAAATGGCAAGGATATCATGCTGTACATAATTCCTATAAAGCTCTTTCAACCATCTCCTCATCAGAAAGCCCATTGCCTTTCGGTCTAGCCGATCTTGCAGACTCCCAAGGAGATGGAAGTTTCATCATGGTAGCAGTCAATAACTAAGGTTCAAAACCTCAATTTTTACCCAAGTTTGCAGGAATAATTTCTCATGACTCCCATGACTTCCACTGACTTGTGGCATCAGAGCATCAAGTTTAAGTTCTTTCTAGATTTATACCCTCAGAATATTTTTTGATACATCCAGCTCCAAAGCCTAAACATTGTCTTTAAAATAAATTTTTCTTCTAATGTTAACTTTTGAGGCTTGAAAAATTAGTCATGGTATTAGAAGGATACAATCGAGAAAATAATACAAAAGCAGAAACCCCCTTTTTGCATTTTCCTAGCATCGAACCTTTATATTTATGTTTGGCTACCATGATCTGAGAAGGAGTTTGTGTTTAAGGACTGCATGGTGCTCTGGACAGGAGAGTGAAAAAGAGGGTCTAAAATATTTCCATAAAGGTAACGACGAAGCCGTCTGTTTAAGTAGATTTCAGGATGCAAAACGTGTTTTCATTTCCTGTAACTTGCACCACAGGCTGGTAAGGGTTGACTAGGTGAATAAGCAAGATTGTTTCCTGCAAAGAGCAAAGGTTATAAAATTAAACAACCTAGCCTCCCTGCCAGTTCCAGCCGGGCCGCTTATTAGCTCTGTAAGTGCACGGCACTTTATCTGGTGGCTTGATGTGTCCCAACATCAATTTCTTTATAGGTAAGATAATGATATCAATCTCATGCCTACATCATTCACTCAATAAGCACATCCTGAGCATCGACCCTGTTCCAGGTACCTCCATAGATCTGGGGATACGAAGATGAAAAGATACATTCATAAAAATTAATATAAAGAGTGAATAATTTAATGTACATAAAGTTTCTAGCATATGACAGATGTTTGATAAATGTAATGTTCCCAGAAAATTCTATTTTATAGGTGAAGAATTTAAGTTCAGAATAGTTATATGACTGGTGGTCACGTGTAATGGTCACACATCGTAAGTGAGAAAAAACAAAACAAAAACAGCACTAAAACTAGACATATCAGTCTAGGTCCTGGCAAGAACTGAACCCTCAGCTGGGATTTTGGAAGAGATTTTGGAAGACTGATACTTATTTGCAGAAGTGTTTGTTAGGTTAAGGGAACATTCAAAAGGATTGTTGGTACACCCGGACGTTAAGATTGGCCAGAAGTCCTTAGTCGCCCCTAGTCCTGTAAGGCCCCGGGGGAGGGGGTGTGGAACCGAAGGCCCACCAGCAGAGCCGATGCTATGGAAGAACGCAGCCCCTGCCGAAACCACTCTGAAGCGGGGTGGCAGCCCCAGGAGCAAAGCCTTAGCCTTGCTCTCCTCCCAGACCCGGGTCTCCTGCCCGCACCTCTCACTGGCACCAGTAACTCGATTCACATTATAAATCTCACAGGGTCCTTTTCCCACCGGCTCGGTGACGGCCTCACACTGGGCAAGGTCTACGACTGTGTGTGTAGGAGCTTGTGTACACGTGCCTGTGTGTGTCGGTGTATCTCCCACACCTACCATACAGTCCGGTATAAACCAGGCAATCGATAAATGTTGCGAATTGAGTCAAATTAAAAATTGAATTTCTTGAAACTGTGTGAGTTCCGTGGAACAGAGGAAGGGGCTGTGCTTTGGGTTTGGGGTGTTTCGTCCTGTCCCAATTCTGTGCCCGCTGCTCAGTTTGTGCCAGCTGTGGGGCAGAGGTGAAGCCAGGGTACTTGGGGAACCGGGTCATTTGGGCGTAACTCCAGGCTCATCCTTTTACTGCTTGCTCCACATTAGCCAAGTTCCTCAGACTCCTCTGCTCCATTTCTCCATCTGTAAGATAGCGTAATAATTTACTCGTCTCTAAAGCTGTTATGAGGATTTAATGGTTGAGATCCAGAGTGCTTAGAATAGTGAGCGCTCAGTAAGGGTGTATATTTTATGTTATATAACTATCCTGAGCCTCGATTCCTTCATCTGTAAAATGAGGAAGCATCGCATCAAGCTCCCAGGGCCGTGGAAACTGCAGAGGGAAGTGTGTGCACAAGGTCAGAGGTCCAGTGTGTGCACAGGTCCAGGTCGCAAGAAGCCTTCATCCTTTTTTCCCTCCCTGTTTTCTCTCTTTTCTTTTCCTTCCCTTCCAACACAAGCCTGTGTGGAGCCCCTTGGCCTCACAACCAAAGGTAGTCTGTTCATATTAAGGTTACATGAGGCTTAAATAAGAATATACAGACAGGGTGAGACAAAAGTAAGTTTACAGTTGTTCATGTGGAAGATAATACCATCGTTAATAAACAATAATACAAGAATAAACTCTGTTTTGCATACTCCCAGCTGTAAACCTACTTTTGTCCCACGCTGTGGGTAGGAACGCTCTTCACACGGCAAACCCTTGCGAATGCTTATTTCTCTTCTTTCTCATTCCTGCCCCCAGGAGTCCTGGGGTATCTAAGCAAAGGAGAGAGACTCCGATGCTGCTGAAGAGAAAGTGGGGGGTCTCTCCAAAGCATCCCCCCTTCAGGACGTTAGTTGAACTGCTCGGTCTTCCTCTCTGTGCCTCGGCTGGTTCATCCACACAGTGAGGGTTCTAGAGGACCGATGGCATCGAGTGGTTCCGGATGAATGTGACTAGGATGAACGTCACAAAACTAGAGATGCAAAAGTGGGGTGCAGAAGCTGAGCTCTGATCATGTCTCTCCTCTGCCCCACATGTCCCCAGGGTCAGGGCAGGGGACAGACCCTGCCAGCCTGCCTTCTCGTGCCTCTGGAGTCTGAAAAACTACATGGTCGGCCCGTGCACGTCCCAAATACAATGTTCCTCATCAGGACCGGAATGTCCGCTGGTCTTTTCATCGTGCACTGAACTTCTGGTCTTCCGGGTCTTGGCTCACGTCTCACTTCATTCTCTGAAGACTCTTTCATGAGATTTTTCTCTGGGAGACAATCTTATACTAAAGTTTTCCCAGTACCCCAGTGAAAAGAGGGGGACTCCCTCCTACCTACTACCATCGTTCCAGGTTGGTGTCACCCTCCTCATGCTGATTAGACTCCACCTAGGATTCAAGTGCAAGGGGAACTTCTGTCCTACTTACGCATCTATTTTTTGGAAGCAACGGTGGTCTCTCACTCATTTTTGACACCTTTACTGCAGTTAGCACTGTTGCCTTGTGTACATTGCAGGCGTCGTAAACATTTCTCTACGACTCGGTGAATGAATGGGTGGGTTTGAAGGGAGATCTCACATGCATGTTTGGAGAGAAGAAAATTTTGTCCTAAGTTCAAAACTAGATTTTAAAAAGCTAAGATCTGGAACCTGCGCTTAACCCAATGAGAGAAAAAGTGAATGCAATGGAAGAGTGATAAACGGTAAAACGAGGGAATTAGTTTTGATTTCAGATTGTCTGCTTGCCGCTTGGTCATTACAGACAAATGAACACTTATTATCAGCCCCAGTAAGGTGTAAATGCCAGCGAAATATACCAATTTGAATGGCATTGCACTATGTAAATAGTATTGATTTGTTTTTTGTTTTTATTGCTTCTATTAGAGTAAATCATTGTGAGAAAATAGCCCTTCAAGTCCATGGCTTTCATTTAAACCGAATTATTTTAATTATTCCCCAAAGCAATCACATTATATTCTGTCATATATCCCGGGAGACGCTGAGCCTGCACACGCACAGACGGGGTCTGAGACCGACACAGGGACCGCCGCTCCTTGCTGCTGCTAGGCGGACCCTCCTCAGATCAAACTCCACCCCCTCGTGGGACTCCCCCCGCCTGTCTTCACTCGAGGTGTCATCTGGACACTTCCTGTCACCAACAAAGCTTTCTTCTGAAACACTTCCTGTCACCAGCCTAGCTTGGACCCCATATCTGTGCTGGCATCATCCTTTGAGCCAGGTGTTTTAACTCTTAGTTTAAGTCAAGGCAAGGGAATGGGGCGCCGAGGGGCCTGTATTGGGGTCCGCCCCGCCATGAGCTCGGGCTGGGCCAGACTTCCAGGCGCAGATGGGTGGGGCTACGAGAAGCAATCCCTACATGCAAAGCAAAAAAGCCACGTTTGCATATGTACTTGTGGGCAATGACGGTAAGGGTAAGGAGAAGTGCCTCCACAAGTCTTCGTCCCCTAGCCCTGGGGGTGTCTGAGCCACGAGGAGAGGGAGGTCGCCTCCACTTAGCCCTGAGGCACGGGGACGCAGCATCGGGGTGTCCCGGAGACGTGATGTGGCGGAGTCGGGGCTCCACTGGAAGCTCAAAGGTTTTTGATGCCCTGAGGTGGGACCCAACGGCCCACTGACCGGGCAACGCGGTCACGTGTGGAGAAGCAGCGGCCTCGCAGAGACCAGTGCTCTGTCCCGGGCGGTGGCAGGAGGGGCGGCCCCTGGGGCTCCCCCCACAGTGGGCACTGCGGAGGGAGGGCCGGAGCGCATGACTGGCGGGGGAAGAGCTGTGAGCTCGTGGGACACAGGCATTGGTGCGGGCACCGAGAACACGGGTGGGAACGAGACAAATTGGCACTACTGTTACTTTGGGGTTTTTGTTTGTTGTTGTTGTTGTTGTTTTGAACAGACCAAATAATGACTCGGAAAGAATTCTCCATTTACCAGGACACATGGAAGAGCCATCGGCCTGCAGAAGACAAGAGGGATGCCTCTCTTTTATTATCTTAAAGCCCAGTCAGAGGAGGGGAGTTGGAATTGTGAGCAACTCCAGGGAAACCAGTGGGTGCAATCGTAAGGAAAAGCCAGTCAGTTTGTCTATAGGAAAAATTATTAACCATCGGATTGACCAGCAAGCCAGAAAGCTACCTCCGGGGGTAGTGAGCTCGCTGTCATCGGAGGTGGGGGAGCAAAGAGACCAGGTCTCCTCAACAACGTTGAGAGAATATGGGGACCCGATGGAAGAGTAGCTGTTGTCTGAAAGTAACAGACAAACTCAGCACCGTTCCAAGGAGGAGGAAGAGGGCGAGTCAGTTAAAGCTACGAGGAAACAGATTTTGTCTCATTAGCAAGAACATATTGCCAACAAAGCAGGCAGCCATAAGTTGGTCAAGTAGCTCTAAAACACACTTGTTCAAGCAGAGTTTAGCTGATTACAAAATAAGGGGACTTTTCTCTGGATGAAGTCATAACATTACCAGAATGTGTGTATGTTTCTGTGTGTGTGTGTGTGTGTGTGTGAGAGAGAGAGAGAGAGAGAGAAAGAGAGAGAGTGTGAGAGAGAGAGAGAGGGAGAAAAAGAGAGTATGTGTGTGTGTATTTTCCTTTTTTTGTGTGTGTGTAATTTTTTTAATTAAGTGAGAGGAGGAGAGGCACAGAGAACGGCTCATGTATGCGCCCCAACCAGGATCCACCCGGCAAGCCCACTAGGGGACGATGTTCTGCCCATCCAGGGCATTGCTCCATTGCTCCAAAACCAAGCTATTAGCTCCTGGGGTGAGGCCATGGAGCCATCCTCAGCACCCGAGGCCAACTTGCTCCAACCGAGCCATGGCTGTGGGAAGGAAAGAGAGAGAAAGAAAGATGGAAGAGGGAGAGGGGGAGGGGTGGAGAAGCAGATGGTCACTTCTCCTGTGCATCCTGACCAGGAATAAAACCCAGGACTTCCATAAGTTGGGTGGATGCTCTATATACCACTGAACCAACCAGCAAAAGTTCTTAGATGTGTGTTTTCTTAATAGCTAAATAATTTTATTGGCCTAATCAATGTGTATGATTTTAGTAATGATGATGATGTAGGCACGATTAATAATAACAGCCAGCAAGCCCAGCCTCATGATCCATGCTCTGAACTAGCACATTACATTAGCTAAAGTGGGATTTGGGGGGTCACGGACCATTGAGGGCATCTCAAAGGCTCAGCAACCTTGAGATATTTCCAATAATCTGCTTCATCCTGAAGCAGAATTTAGAAAAATCAATGAACCAAAAATCTGTAAGATCAGATTAAGCAAAAATAAATAAATAAATAAATAACACCTCACAGATTCAGACAAAAGCAGGGGTCCCCAAACTTTTTACACAGGGGGCTAGTTCACTGTCTCTCAGACCATTGGAGGGCCAGACTATAAAAAAAACTATGAACAAATCCCTATGCACACTGCACAGATCTTATTTTAAAGTAAAAAAAAACAAAACGGGAACAAATACAATATTTAAAATAAAGAACAAGTAAATTTAAATCAACCAACTGACCAGTATTTCAGTGGGAACTAGGCTCCTCTCACTGACCACCAATGAAAGAGGTGCCCCTTCCGGAAGTGCAGAGGGGGCCGGATAAATGGCCTCAGGGGGCATCATGTGGCCCGCGGGCCGTAGTTTGGGGACCCCTGGACAACAGCATGGTTACCAGAGAGAAAAGGAGGTAGGGGAGGTAAAAGAAGGGAAAGGAGGAGTGAATGGTGATGGAAGAGGGGCACTTGACTCAGGGCGATGAACACACAGTACAATCAATATACAGATGATGTGGTGTAGAATTGTACACCCGAAACCTGTATATTTTCATTAAATTAATCATAATGACATTGGTCATTAAATGCAATAAATTTTTTAAAAATTGAAAAAATAAAAAGAACTGTAAGTCTCTTCTGCCTCCAATTTCTATAAGGAATAATTCACAAATGCAAAAGCTCAGAGGACTGGGCTCTGTTGAGCTACATGAATTTGTTCCCTTCTTCATCTGGATGGTGTCCCAAGAGGGGCTCATCCCTGCTCTCGTCCCTGCAGAGAGCAGGCGTGGGCCTGGCTGCAGAGAGAACCACACTGCCTGTGGCCTCTTTCTTTTTAAGACTTTCCAGT